>NC_071089.1:89715353-90376603 GCF_027358695.1 Spea bombifrons | reverse complement strand
TCCAGTCCAGAGCCTGCGTTCTGGACAGGAGCTCCACAGGTGTGGGGTAAGTAGCAGCTCACCTGTGGCTGATTAATTAGCAGGCAGAAGGTAAAAGGAACTGAACCTGATTCAGAGGGGAAGCCACTGTTATGCCAGCTAGGAGAGCTGATAAACTGAGGGGTGGTTTTCTCTCTGCAAAGCCATATTGATGGTAAATTGTGACCTGTTTTGTTCTAAGCGAAGACTGTTATTCTGCTTACAACTGCTGCTGTTTGTTCCTTGAAAATAAACATTGAAGCTGAGCTGGATGTGTCCTGGACTTCATTTACCCTAGAAGACTGTGGTTACAGCCAAGATCCTTGACAAAAGTCCCAAGGAAAAGGGAGGCTTGTCACATATGGTGGAGAATGCGGGCAACCACTTAAGTCTGTGGGTAGAAGTCAGTTACAGCTCAACATGGAGGATATTATCAAGGCGTTGATCCAATCCACTACTGTGCAACAGGAGGCTAACAGGAGAGCTACAGAAAACAGTGCAGTTCTGCAGCAATTGGTACTGACCCAGGCAGAGAATGCTAAACTCCTGGCCAAAGCACAAATAGAAAGCACTGAATCCTTAGTGCAACAGATTGCAGTGGCACAACTTGAGGCATTTAAAGTAACCCGTGAAGAGCAGCAAAATGCTACCCGTGTGCTACAGCAGGAGATCCAAGCTATTTCTGAAAAGCTGGACTTGGACCCTGAGGCGAGATCCCCAGGACCAAAGGTGATTCGGGCAAGCCACTACCTCCAAAAGATGACTGCATCAGATGATGTTGAGGCCTACCTTCTGGCATTTGAACGCACAGCAGAGAGAGAGAAATGGCCGGTTACCGAGTGGGCAAGCATACTGGCACCGTTCCTGAGTGGAGAGCCGCAGAAGGCGTACTATGACCTAGAGCCTGCAGAAGCAAGCGACTACAGAAAATTGAAAGCTGAGATCCTGGCACGTCTAGGGGTAACCTCTGCGGTACGTGCCCAAAGATTCCACTCATGGGCATTTTCCCAGGACAAAGCTGCAAGATCCCAAATGTTTGACCTCATACATCTGGCCGGAAATGGTTACAACCTGAAGTCAATTCCCCTAGCCACATTGTGGAAATCCTAGTGATGGATCGATTTTTGCGTGGTTTACCAGCAGCCCTGCGTCGGTGGGTCAGTCAGAGTGATCCACATACAGCAGACCAGCTAATTGCCTTGGTGGAAAGATATGTGGCTGCAGGAGAACTGTTGAGCCCTGCTTCACCAGATAAACCCCGCAGTTCTAAGCTCAAGGATTCTGCAAGACTTGGTAAGACTGTTCTGGGTTTAAGGGGGGCGGAAGAACCACAACTATATTCTCAGGACACCAGGGACAATACTCCAGGACTCAGAGGGTTAACCAGACGTAATAGGCCTGGGAGAGGAACTAATTGGGGGTCAGACTATGTTGTGAAGTGCTTTAGATGCAATGAGGCTGGTCATATGGCTAAGGAATGCCCCTTGAAGGATGAACCTATGGAGTGCAATATAGGTGAAAATGGGGGAATGCATTCATTTTTGTTTAATTGTGTTGCGTCTATTAACAATGACTATGATAATAACCCTTATTGGTGCTATGTGAATGTGAATGGAAAAATGTCTAAAGCATTACTTGATTCAGGAAGTATGGTCACATTAATAGCAGAATCTGTAATACCCTATGTGAAGTCTGATCATGTACAAAAGGTGGGAATTATCTGTGTTCATGGGGATAAGAGAGAGTATCCCACAGCAGAAGTAAATATTGGAACCCCGTATGGTTCTCTAAAATACAGAGTGGGTGTAGTACCCAGACTATCCCAGCAGGTGGTAATAGGTAGAGATTTTCCCCATTTTCTAGAATTATGGGCCTCTGCAGAAAAGAAAGGCCAAAGCTCATCAGAATTTAACCAAGCTGATGAGGATTATGTGTTTCCTTTTGCCAATACCGAATTGGATTTTGACCAACGGGAGAGACACCAGGGCAAATCTTACTACCCTAAACCAGTACTAGTGGGGGATAACCCAGTACAAACTAGTGAGGAGCCGGCTAATACTGCAGAGAATGATGAATTATTAGACATAGGGATCAGTCCTGGTAACTTTAAAAGCGCCCAGTGGGAAGATCCCACTTTAGTTGCAGCCCGAAACAATATAAGGGTTGTAAATGGGGTTGCTGCTCAGCCAGGAGAAGCACTGTCATTCCCTTATTTTGAAACGTTAAATGACCTAATCTACCGTGTAGAAAAGAAAGCTGCAGATACTATTAAGCAGCTGTTGGTTCCACAGGCTTTCCGTAATATAGTATTGAAGTTGGCTCACAGCCACATACTAGGAGGACACCTTGGGGTTGAGAAAACCAGAGAGAGAGTCCTTAAACGTTTTTACTGGCCTGGAGTGCTTGCTGCTATAGCAAACTATTGCTCTTCATGCCCTGAATGCCAGCACAGGGCCCCGTTCAAGGCTTTTCGTAGTCCACTAGTTCCCCTACCTATCATAGATGTGCCCTTTGAAAGGATAGCTATGGACTTAGTAGGGCCACTGATAAAATCCGCTAGAGGGCATCAGTATATACTAGTCGTTCTGGACTATGCAACGCGATACCCTGAAGCCATACCCTTACGTAATTCTTCTGCAAAGTCAATAGCAAAGGAGCTAATGCTGATGTTCAGCAGAGTGGGTATCCCCAAAGAAATCCTGACGGACCAGGGGACCCCTTTTATGTCCAGGGTCACCAAAGAGCTATGCAGATTCCTGCAGGTTAAACACCTTAAGACCTCAGTATATCACCCACAGACTGATGGTTTAGTAGAAAGGTTTAATAAAACCCTTAAGAGTATGTTACGTAAAGTAATTGACACTGACGGGAAAAACTGGGACTTTTTATTGCCATATCTAATGTTCTCCATTAGGGAAGTTCCGCAGGCCTCCACAGGCTTCTCTCCTTTTGAATTGTTGTATGGGAGGCATCCCCGTGGAATGCTGGATATAGCTAAAGAGACCTGGGAGCAGGAGAGCACACCCCACCGGAGTGTAATTGAGCACATCGCTCAAATGCAGGATAGAATGGCTACTATTCTACCTATTGTCAGGGAACACATGCAGAAAGCTCAGCAGGCTCAGAAAAACAGTTATAATCGTAATGCTCGAATCAGAGTGTTTCAGCCTGGAGACAGGGTATTGGTACTGGTCCCTACAGTAGAGAATAAGTTCCTGGCAACTTGGCATGGACCATACGAGATAATTGAGAAAGTGAGTGACGTCAATTATAAAGTTAGGCAACCAGGTAGAAGAAAGCCTGAGCAGTTGTATCATGTAAATCTGCTGAAACCTTGGAAAGACAGAGAGGTCTTGGTGGCTTTAAAGCCTTCAGAGCCTCCTAAGGCCGAGCCAGAGGTAAATATAGCCGAGACGCTATCTATGCATCAGAAGCAAGAGGTCAGGGATTTTATCAGAAGAAATAAGGATGTTTTCTCTGTAGTCCCAGGAAAGACTAATGTTATCAAACATGACATAGTGACAGAACCAGGGAAGAGGGTTAATCTCAAACCCTATAGAATACCTGAGGCCCGGCGGGAGGCTATAAACTTAGAGGTCGAAAGAATGCTAAAACTTGGAGTCATTGAGGAATCCCAGAGTGACTGGAGCAGTCCTATTGTATTGGTGCCAAAACCTGATGGCACATGGAGATTCTGTAATGACTATCGGAAGTTGAATGGCATCTCAAAATTTGACGCCTACCCAATGCCAAGGGTTGATGAGTTAATAGAAAGACTGGGTAAAGCACGGTATCTGACAACTCTAGACCTGACAAAAGGTTACTGGCAAGTCCCTCTCACGGACCGGGCCAAAGAAATAACAGCCTTTTCAACACCCAGTGGCCTGTTTCAGTACACTGTATTGCCATTTGGGTTACATGGTGCGCCTGCCACATTCCAACGAATGATGGACAGAATTCTTAAACCTCATACTCGCTATGCCGCTGCTTATTTGGATGATGTTGTCATCCACAGTACAGACTGGGAATCCCATCTTCCCAAAGTTCAAGCAGTGCTTCATTCTATCCGCTCGGCAGGTTTAACTGCCAATCCTTCCAAATGTACTATTGGTTTAGAAGAGGCTAAGTACTTGGGATATTCAATTGGGAGGGGATTGGTTAAACCGCAAACTGCAAAAGTGGAAGCCATACAAAAATGGCCACAGCCACTTACGAAAAAACAAGTAAGGGCATTTTTGGGTTTGACTGGTTACTATAGGAGGTTTATTCCAGATTTTGCTACCATTGCTGCTCCTCTAACTGACCTTACTAAGGCGAGGTACCCAGTTATGGTTAAGTGGAGCCCTGAAGCAGACAAAGCTTTTAAAAGACTGAAGGAGGCTATCTGTGCCCAGCCAGTCTTAGTAACTCCGGACTTCTCCAGAAGCTTCATAGTTCAGACAGATGCTTCTGATGTGGGCTTAGGAGCTGTCCTTTCCCAGGAATATCAGGGTGAAGAACATCCTGTGTTCTTTTTGAGCAGGAAACTAAATCCACAAGAGAAAAACTACTCTATTGTAGAAAAGGAGTGTCTCGCTATTAAATGGGCATTAGAGTCACTTAAATACTACCTGCTAGGTCGGAAATTCCGGTTGATAACGGATCACGCACCTTTGACTTGGATGTGTCAAAACAAAGAGAAAAACTCCAGAATTACCAGATGGTTTTTAAGTTTGCAATCCTTTAATTTCACAGTGGAACACAGGGCAGGCCTCAAACAGGGAAATGCTGATGGCCTTTCCAGGGTACATGCTCTGATGTCCATGGTCGCTCAACCCCTTAGGTCTGAGCTGGGGGGGAGGATATGTGACACAAGGTCTGGTAAAGTGGTAGATGGCAGGTATATTAGACCAGCCTTGGTCAATAGTAGTCTGCCTTAACCCCTTCGCGACCTTTGCCGGTTCAGGACCGTCATGACAAGAAGGTCACTAAACGACCTTTGACGGTCCTGAACCGTCAAAAAGTTAAATAAGCTTAGAAAGTGATCAAGGATCACTTTCTTCGCTTAAACGGCCTTGCTGCAATGCCTCGATGTCGAGGCATCCAGCAAGGCCGAGATCGGCATCGGGGGCCATGTCTGGCCCCTCCCCGGGGCGTCAACAGCCGCCATACATTGTATGGCGGCGGACGCCCGTTTTAAAAGCGTTTAGGAGGCGATCAACGATCGCCTCCTAAACTTAAATGGTGTCGCTGGAATGCCTCGATCAGGAGGCATCCAGCGACACCAAACACTTACCTTTAGGTGGGCTGTGACCGCTCCGGAGAGCGGTCACAGCCGCAGCTGCCGGTGATCTTCGCCATCAAGTAAGATGGCGGCGGCCCGGGAACTACAACAATAAAGACGAAAAAGTTCGCTAGAGGGTCTCCAGACCCTCTAGAGAACTGGCTCCACTTGCTGGTTGAATACAGGTACTGCATTCAACCATGCAAGTCAATGGAGCCCAGCTTTCTAATCACTATGTGATTTAAAATATTCAAAAAAAAATAAAAAATAAAAAAATGGAAAAAAAAAAATGTGCTAACATTTAAAAATAATTATGCAGTGATGTCACTAGATGAACCATCCAGTACCAGCACAATGTGTAAAAAAAAAATATAAAAAAAGTATTAAAAAAAATAAAAAAAATAAAAAAATAAAGTTTATTATTTTGAGCAAGTGCTAAAATTTCTCAAAAATCTCAGAGTTAAAATAAAAGCACTTCAAATACCCAAGGGGTGTCTAATATATAAAAAAAATGGCTGATGGGGTAAATTGGAGTGGCCTAGCTCACAGATAGGGCATAGGTACAGACTGACCAAAATGGAGAAAAAAAGCGCACTTCCCAAATGTGGCATTTTAAATCTGAAACAACCCGACAAACCCATGCATGTCGGGTATCACTGCACTCAGGAGATGTTCCTGAACACATATTGGGGGGTTGTTTGACAGTGACATATACCAAAACCTGTATATCTATAACTAAAGTACAATTTGTGTGAAAAAAAATTACTATTACAAAGTTTGACAAAGTGTAGTTCTATAATTGGTGCATGGAAAGGGTTAAAATAACAGCATTCGGAATACCCTGGGGTGTCTAGTTTTCCAAAATATATGGTTTGAATGGGTTAAATTGAGTTAACCGGCTTCAAAGATATTCCAAAGAGGAGATGGAGGCAGAATGACCAAATGACCACCTGGATTACGCATGCCCCAAAAGTAGCCTTTTACCAGCCAAACAATCTGACAAACCCATGCATGTGGGGTATCGCTGTACTCAGGAGATGTTGCTGAACACATATTGGGGTGTTGTTTGATAGTGACATATACCAGAACCTGTATATCTATAACTAAAGTACAATTTGTGTGGAAAAAAAAATAAAAAAAATTACTATTACAAAGTTTGACAAAGTGTAGTTGTATAATTGGTGCATGGAAAGGGTTAAAATAACAGCATTTGGAATACCCTGGGGTGTCTAGTTTTCAAAAATATATGGTTTGAGGGGGTTAAATTGAGTTAACCGGCTTCAAAGATGTTCCAAAGAGGAGATGGAGGCAGACTGACCAGATTTGTTAAAAAAGATTTGGAAATCATAAAACGCTGCTTGTACTTATTGCCCTATAACGTACAAAAAACAGCAAAAAAACATAAAAACATTGGGTATCTCTAAACTCAGGACAAGTAGTAGAATCTATTTAGCTAGTTTTTTTACTTGCTTTTTTAGGTGAGTAAAAGATTTTTCAAATAAAAGTCATAAAAGTCTTTTTTTTCAATTTTTCACCATGTTTTTTTTATTTTTTTTATAGTAAATAAGATGATACGATCAAAATAATGGTATCTGAAGAAAGCCCATCTTGTCCTGAAAAAAACAATATATAACTTATGTGGGTACACTAAATGGGTGAGGAGAAAATTACACCTGAACACAAGCACCACAAAAGTGTCAAAACAGCCTCGGTCCCACAGGGTAGAAAACGAAAAATGAGCCCGGTCCTTAAGGGGTTAAAATATGTCCCAGGGAAAGATGTTTGACTACAAACTGCACTACTGGCAGTTTGCAAAACATGGTAAGGGTCCCTGGGGCGGAGCATCTGGAAGAGCAGGGTGGGCCAGTGCTCCAACAGCACTAATTGCTGTATTGATCCAGTCCAGAGCCTGCGTTCTGGACAGGAGCTCCACAGGTGTGGGGTAAGTAGCAGCTCACCTGTGGCTGATTAATTAGCAGGCAGAAGGTAAAAGGAACTGAACCTGATTCAGAGGGGAAGCCACTGTTATGCCAGCTAGGAGAGCTGATAAACTGAGGGGTGGTTTTCTCTCTGCAAAGCCATATTGATGGTAAATTGTGACCTGTTTTGTTCTAAGCGAAGACTGTTATTCTGCTTACAACTGCTGCTGTTTGTTCCTTGAAAATAAACATTGAAGCTGAGCTGGATGTGTCCTGGACTTCATTTACCCTAGAAGACTGTGGTTACAGCCAAGATCCTTGACAAAAGTCCCAAGGAAAAGGGAGGCTTATCACAATATATACACATATATATATATTATATATATATGTGTGTGTGTGTGTGTGTGTAAGGGCAGTGCATGTATGTATATGTCAGCAAATCAACCAGCAAATCACCGGTAAGGTACATTGCTTGCCGTGATTGGCTGGTTGTTGTACGCTGGGTAGAGGGGTAGTCTTATACGGCGAGTAAAGTCCAAACTCTATATTTGAACTGTAAAAGTTGGGGGTCGTCTTATACGCCGGAATATACGGTACTGTTTCCACATTTGCAAAGGTTCATCTAAATAAAATATGCGTTTACAGAAACTTCGCATATAAGTGTGACTTAATAAAGGTGTCAAGAAAGTGTGTAGTTATGTACTCATTAAGTATAAAAAGAGAAAGGTCAATAAGTATAAAAATAAGAGCGGCAAACATTTTAGACTGAATATTTAACAGTGGTTTTTTAAAGCTGAAATGGTTAAACAGAGATAGGACCCATTATAAAATACACATTTATTTTTGTGCTTCAGAGCTAATCATATGCTTAAACCAAATGCCTGCAGGAATTCTTATCTTCCTTGCAGAATTATTGAGATGCTGAGGACATGATTTACAGACCATTGGAGATAAGATTTTTTTTTTCTCTAGCAAAGATGATCAAGTGTTGCTTGGTTTGGAACCTATATTTCCTGTACTTTCTGCAGTGAACATAATGTTTCGAAACAGCAGGCGATTCGGTAAACAAACTCAATTAAAGCATTAAGCTGAAAATATAAACTGTGAATAACTTGATGTGAATATGCCTTGTTCCAGACAAATCCGTAATTATATTTGAGTAATTCGCCTTCCAAATTCAATTTCTATGTGAATCATCTTACACAGAAGTCCAAATCTTTGCAGCTGGGAAGCATTAATAATTTAGACGAGTACTAAAACGTAAGCCATGTTTGCTATTTATTGATAATGATTTCTTAGACATGGTGTCCTGGTTTTCGCTAGATGAAATAACACACGGATCAGGTTGCAAAGAATAATGTTTACTTGTATTAATTTTATTATATACACATCTTAATAGTTCTGTACTGCAGGTTTCCTTTGTCCTGTTACTTCTTGAAAGGTTTCTCCTGAAGACCCCTGCACAATACAGCAAATTGTGTTTGTTCTTGTAGAGGGGGCCCAAGCAAATGCTTGCCCAAGGTGTAATCAGTATTAAAGGCAGCCTGAGTCCTAAATACCTCTTCAAATAACACTGGTGCAGCTAGACTGGGACTTCCAGTGATCATCCTTGAGTGGCAGCAAAAAGTCAGTGTCAGTGCTATCTAGGGTTGCCCCTTGTCCGAATTTCAACTGGACAGCTGTAAAATGAAGCGTTAAGTCCTGGATTTACCTCTTTTTATCCCAGGAAACGCTAAGTCTGGCCATGTGAGTTTTCATTTTGGTGGAGGGTGTACTTTGATGGGCCCTGGAAGGTGTTTGGGACACATTGAGATGAAGGAATGATGAGATGGGGGAGTTGACATGCTGTGCATGCTTTCACTGATGTGTGGAGGAGCTATCAATGTGTACATGCACTGGGGATTCATGAACTAAGGAGAAAGCCCAGGGTCTGACACTGGACCGCTAAAACTGATAAAAGTTGAGTTGCATTTGTTTCTATTAGTGGTTGATTCATCCATCTCTTCGGTGCTTTGTATAATTTTCATTTTCTGGTACATCAATTTCAGCCAGGTAAATGTTTTTTTACACTCTGTCTTTTCTTTACTTTGCTCTTCTTTCTTCCTATTTTTTTCTGTTATCTCCCTCCCTTTATTCTTTTCTTCCATCCTTTTTTCTATTTTTCTACTTTCTTCCCTCCCCTCTTTTCTCTCTTCACCTCTCTTCATCTATCTTGTCCCCTTCTTTCAACACCCATTGCTCTATTTTCTCTCAGCTCACTCCTTGCTCGTGTCTCTACTCTATCCTTTCTATCTTTATTTTCAACTCTATTTTTCTCCTTTCTCTCTAATCTACTTTTCACATAGATTTCCAAGTTTGTATCTTCTACATCTTCTACCTCTGCTTCCCTTTTTTATGTATTATTCGTACTCTCTCATGGCTTTTCTATTTCTCCTCTTTCTGTTTCCTCTCTCTTTATTCTCACCTCCATTTCTGGCATTTATTGTCGCTCTCTCTCTCCTCCTCTCCTTTCTCTTTACTAAACCAAACATTTTAGCTGTAACTGGTAAAAAAACACAGTCATAAGCACAACCCCAAACAGAACCTCTCCAAGAGTGTCTGGAAAAATGGCTCTGCAAATGTTGGCAACCCTAGCACTGTCCTTTTAACAGGACCCAGAACAAATCACTTCTTTCTTCACTGAACCCCCCTGGATAACTACCAGCAGCACAAAAAACATCAATTGCCTTTTCTTCATTTTTCTTTTACATTTCCTTTAGCTAAAAAAAAAAGGGTACGCTAAGGCAGTCCTTTTTAGTATACACAGTTTTGCCAAAAAAAGTTTAGTGAGTCTTGAATTATATTTTGTTTAATTTGCTTTATTTGCAACTATTTGATTGAATCCCACAATTATCCAACATTTCAGAAGACGACAATACAACAAACCTAAAAGAAGTAACTTTGTTTACAGGAAGCTCATCTTTGATGTATAAATGATTCTGATAACCAATATTTACAGATTCATTTTCTATATAACGTTGTGCATAAGGAAAAAAGCTCTCAGCAAACTGATGCAAACTCACTAATTAATGTCATCCACTCTGATTCAAGCTCAAACATGAGCACTCTTAGCTGCAATAATGCAAACTCAGTAACACATCACACTAAGTCACTTTTTTTGTTAAAATCATCACACCCAAATATATATAACATACCTGAATATAAACATGCCCCTTATCACCACATTTTAGAAGTCTGGTGTGTATTACGTCAATGTTGTGAGCAATGCATTTCTAATTAAAGTGCTTTACGAGCAATAATAAATGTAAGAGGTATTTTTCCTTTCATGTTTAGACACATTTAAAAAGTAGATTTAGACCATATGAGCTTGCAATCTTATGTTTCTAAACCATTTTACAGACAAGCTGTAGTCGGTGATCTACTGCCCTCTACTTCATCTACGCAGTAAAGGATCTACGCATAGAAGTTTTGCAATCCAGTACTGAAAAGGTTAACGAATCACATATAGACACTTTGCGCAGCACCACTGAAAAGGTGGCAAAGCTGCTAGACATCAGGGATATGTCTTATTTTGTGACCCCTGCCAGCCGTAAATCTCTGAGGCTGTCAGCTGCATGGAAATGATTGCTGACCCCGACACCAGTGCCAGGGCAGTTAGCCTACTGGGAGATTTCCTGCATCCTCGGATCCCAGTACGCCAGTCTAGCTCTGTATGTGAGCTCTATATGACTTCCAATGCAGGCTATTAAAAAATGAATATATGGACAAAAGCAAAGAATGAACAAAGATAAAGAAGCTGTCTCTGTGCTAGTGACTGTCCTGCAATTAAAACGATCAGAAGAAATATAAATATATGAAAGGAAATAAGCAATTCCTTATTTTATATTTTATGAAGGTCTGGAAAATACATTCAGGTTGCAAGCTTCCTTTACATTTCTCAAAAAATGATCGCTAAATTTATAAGAACATATACAGCAAAGATATTTCCTCCAAAATGTCATCAATCTATCCATAAGGCATGCTGGATTATAATGGTCACAGTGGTTATGAAAACTCTGCTACAATTTTATTGTATATCAAACAAACTAACAAATATAACCATATTAGCTTATCACCAAATTTGTAGCCTCCCCCGCACAGTAGCCACAATACTACTTGGCTACTTCGCTAGTGCCACACAAATTACTTGTACCTCGGGCAG
The DNA here is from genome assembly GCF_027358695.1 of Spea bombifrons. Taxonomy (NCBI): domain Eukaryota; kingdom Metazoa; phylum Chordata; class Amphibia; order Anura; family Pelobatidae; genus Spea; species Spea bombifrons. Next base: position 90,365,202 of record NC_071089.1, on the reverse strand, counting down.
CAAACTCTTGCTCTGATGTCAGACTTCACTTAACCTCAAAGGGGGGAAAAAGGGGGAGGGCAATCCCTTGTGGCAAATTATACAAACAGGGCTTGCACCTTTCTCTTAGCCCAGGGGTGTCCAACCTGCGGCCCTCTAGCTGCTGCAGGACTACATCTCCCATACTCCTCTGCCAGGTCCTTAGCATGGGTTGGACACCCATGTATTAGTGTCTTCTATAGCCTAACCTTTTGCCCAATTTTAAAGAACCCCCTGTATGTTAATGCCTTTTCTATATTAAGCAAAGCAATCTTTGTATCAATGCTTACGCCTGGGGCTATTATTGAATATACAACTCCTGTACCCCTCATGATAATGAGGAGTCCTATCTAGTCTTAAATCACCTAAACTCTGTGCTCTGTATGTCACTACTGTTTTATACCCCATAAGGCATCTAGTATAAAATATAACTCCTACACTATGTATGGATTAATGCCTTTATCGTGATCATCGTGTAGCCATTTCATCAATTCTTAATTCTAGGGCTTTTCTAGAACAGCAACTTTATGCTAGTAAATAGTCACATGCATCAGCAGTTTTCTTTCCAACATCTTCTTGTTCTATATATCAAACTTTCAAGTTAGAATACATGGGAATATGCCTGCAGAGCCAAGTGTACTCCTGAACAGCTCTGGAAATAAATGCCTAAATTAAATAGTGAGAAGGGGCAGAGGGGGGAAGACAGTGAGAAGGGGCAGAGGGGGGAAGGCAGTGAGAAGGGGAAGAGGGGGGAGATTTTTTTCCTTTCTATTTTTTTGGGATGGGGGGCGCCAGAGGAGGAGTCCGCACAGGGCACCAGAACACTTAAGGCTGGCTCTGCCTGTGGAATACAAACTGTTATTTCACCAAAATACCGGTATGTGGAATCCTGTACATGTAATGACATTCTGACTCCAGTAGTTTTAAGATTCTAAGTCTGCAACGGAATAGCTCGTTTACCAGTGGGGTTGAGCTTTTAATGTGAGCCAAAGACAATGTTTGTTAAAAACATATAAATGAACATTTTTTGGGTGGGCAGCATTGGCTAGTTCATTTGTGATCTGTTAATGGTTATTGTATGACACATACATTTTCCTTGTTTTTACTTTAATAATATTTTCTTTCCAAAGAATTGGATAACATTCCACAGTTCTAAAAAATGAAATCAAGCACTTTCAGATCCATGATGAATTATGAACATCAATCATGATGCACATTGCTGGAAAAATACTACAGATTACTCGCCTCTGTCATTTTTTTGACATTTTCATTTCCTTGCATCCTTTAAAAGCAATGTGGAAATGTTTTTGACTCTTCAGAAACATTACTATTACCGACTGAATAGATGTAAGATTGAATAGATGTAAGCTGTCATTGCAACTGTAAAATACCATTTCATATTTTTGTACATTCAGATATTGAAGAAACTTATTGACCTTCTAAAAACTCTGTGAACCTCCAACAAACTTGGGGAGCGTAAGGGCTTTCAAAGTGACGTAAATGTGTTCAGTGCTTGTATTAGCTGTTTGTGGATTATTGTAGCAGCCATAGTACGTCAGCGTGGTGTGAAAATGTATTTGTAGTTTTGTCATTTCAAATCACTGTCTTTATTTTGCATTTGTAAAGCCCATCCTCAGTAAGTTTCTGCTTCAAGTTTAGATGGCCCTGCATTCCATGTGGCAAGGTCCGCTTCCCCAGACCCTGCAAGGTGAAGAGCATGGTCGAACCACCTGGCAGTAATGCTCCTGCATCCACTTCCACATCTAGAAGTAGATATGTCAGCACAGGACATGACCTCTGCCCCTGCCCCAGGCACCAAGAGCTCTAGTTACAGATTTGCTTTAAAAAACATTTAAATCGGTAAGATTTCTCAGATGCGACTTCACAGATTGAACCATACTTTATACAGGGGCAGTTCAGCCCTTCTTTCAGAGAAAAATGCCAGAGATGACCCTTTATAATGCAAGATGGATTCAGCAAACTCTATTACTATTTACAACTCTAGCGAATAAACGGCAACATTGACTTTTCTTGATGTCATTAGCTTGCAGCCTTACAGTATCCATGTAAATCCAAAAAAATCTTCTAAATTCACAATTTTTATTATTATTATTATCTTTTATTTATATAGCGCCAACAATTTACACAGCGCTTAATACAATACATATATTCAAGGGGTCTGACAAGACGAGAATTGACAGACTAACACAAACCGATACATTTGGTGGAGAGAGCCCTGCTCGCAAGCTTACAATCTAGAGGGAAATGGGGTGACAAACATAATGCACAGAGAAAGGGTGAGAGGTAGTGTGGTGGTTGTATCAATGACAAGGAAGTTCTAGCAGCTAAGATGGTGCGGCTTCTCTGAAGAAGTGAGTTTTAAGATGTTTCTTGAATGTCGGGAGGGAGGGTGAATGCTGAAGGTTCCTTGGGAGTAGATTCCAGAGATATGGGGCAGCCCGAGTGAAATCTTGTGGACGGGAAAAGGAAGAGGTGATGAGTGAGGAGGAGAGCCTTAGCCCATGGGAGGAAGGTAAGGATCGAGTAGAAGAGTATTTGCTTATGAGAGCAGAAATGTATGGAGGAACAGTGTTATGGAGGGCGCTATATGTTAGTACCAGGGTTTTAAATTTAATTCTAACGGTAATAGGGAGCCAGTGGAGGATTTAGCAGAGTGGGGAAGCAGCAGAGAAGTGATGTGTAAGGAAGATAAGCCTAACAGCAGCATTTAGAACAGACTTAGAGAAGAGTGTTGCAGTAGTCAAGATGGGAAATGGTAAGTGAATTGACCAGAGTTTTTGTGGATTCTTGGGTGAGGAATGGGCGGATGCGAGTGGCAGGATCTGGCGAGGGACTGAATGTGAGGAATGAAGGAGAGGTTAGAGTCAAGGATGATCCCAAGGCATCGGGCCTGGTTAGTAGGAGAGATAGTCGTGTTGTTAATGGTGATAGAGAACTCTGGTAGTTGAGTGGAGATGGAAGGAGCGAAGATAATGAGTTCAGTTTTAGAAAGATTAAGTTTCAGGTAGCGTTATGACATCCATGAAGAAATAGCAGACAAGCAATTGGTAATACGGGACATGAGAGATGGAGAGAGACCAGGAGAAGACAATTATATAATACACAATTATATAAATCCAAACATTTGCTTATTTTCAAAATTAAAAGGAACACAGAATCAGTAACCTCCACAACCTTGAAAATGGACATCAACAACAGAGTGAAAAGCAAAGGCTGCCATGTCACCAGCCCTATAATACAAGGGAAACAGGTATCCGCATAGAGCGATGATCTGATAGAGGGCACTAGAGAAAGTGCTAGGTTCCAACGATATCATGGGTTATGCACAGGATAACATGATCGGAAGCTATGTCCCTCAACTCTGCCCTGGCTGAGCCTGAAGTCTGAGCAACTTTAATTTGCCATTTGAAGCAGGAAGCGGTGGCCACCTTGTGTGAGGTGGGGCAGTCAAGCCTGTGATGTATATTAATATAAGGTTCTAAAACCACATTTTATATTTCATACGCATTATCCAATGATCAGTTCATTCCGACAATTGAGGTATTAACCATGGGATTCCTTAATAATCTTTAAAATGTTTTCCATCTAAAAAAGTTTATTTCTTGATTAGTAATGTAAATTGATTTTAATTTTATGCAGTTCTTTGGGAGATCATGTTCTTTAATTAGCAAGAAGAATGCAAAATATTTTCACAACTGATTAATGGGATATGACTGTTAAATGTGTTAAGTGTCTCACAAGTGTTAACTCATTATAATTTTAAATCACTGATATCTTTACTAACGACCAGAAATTCACAGTGTTTCTTAAGTGGTATTTATTTAGAAAATATTTTACCAAGGAAAATAAATTGAAATTTCTCAATTTTTCTAGCATCTCTTGAAGAGCATTAACAATTATAGTCATAGGCATCCACAGGCAAAATATCCTCCCCACCTTTCCCCTCTCCCACCCCAACACCTCCTTACCTCATCCCCATTGTTTACCTTTGTTGGCTCAGGAGAGGGGTTTCCTGGTGGGAGTCAAATGTTAGTTACCCGTTAATAAATGTAATGTAATTTAATAGGGTTCAGGGTATACCCTGCCCTGAAAGGTTATTTCATGCTTGCTGAGCTCTCTAGAAGAAGATGGTATGGCCACTTCTTTCTTGTAATGTGGAACCAAAAGTGATTAATTTACTGGAAGTAGACTGGAAGTTATAGGAGGTGTTGAGAGCTGATGCAAAAATATTGGTAGGGGAGCAGCTTTCTAGAAAAGTGTTTTTGGCATTGCACAGGGCAAAAATAAGATCATGGGTACAGTGGAAAAGGGAGAAGTGGAACAGCCTCCAAGCAGAGGTAGTAGAGACATATATTGTAAGGCAATATAAACATGCATAGGATAGGCATATTGATCGTGAATCGAATTGAACTGAAGTTTTTATATCAGCAAAAGCGGGCAAACTAGAATGTTTCAGAACTACTACTGCAGTAGTAGTGTACTCTTGATCACTGCCTCATCAGAAGGATGAGAAGCCTAGTCCTGATCTTCTCAGCTATCACAGTCTGATTGCTGAGCTGCTAGTAACAGAACAGCTTTCACTTGCTCTATAAATACAGAAAATTGCATTGCAATTGGCGTCGCTTTCAAAGCAATGTCTGTTCAACTTCGGGTTTATTTACTAATGCATAATTCACAACACGCCACCGCCATAGTAAATATATTACCTACCTTACAGCCAGCCCCCCCCCCTAAATTGTTTGAGTAAGCACTTGGGGCTCCACACTGAAGGTCTTCTAGGGGACCTCTGACATTTTAATGCAGTAAACGATTCATCTGTATTATCATCTGGTGGGGTGATAATTCTAAACTGAGCGTTCTGAGACTGTGATTTTATACATCCATTTATAATGATTATCATACCACCAGAAAAATGCAAATGAACAAATATAGCCATCATTTGTGCACTTGTTTAACTCAGCTTTAGCAATAAGCCATGGCAACCTTTGGATAGTGGAACGGTTGACTAGCTCTGCAAAATCTACCATGACCTTTTTGATCTTTCCTGCTCTGTCTTGCTGAAGATGGTCATAGTTGTATTCTTCCAGCTGAGTCTTATTAGCCTGCATCTGATATTCACAGAGACCCTTCATTAGCTGTGGTTCATTACTGAGCTGTATTACTGGTCAAAGCGACTATAATCTTGGAAAAAAAATTATAGAACTTATTTTCTGCAGCTCCAGCTTGTCTTCCCTGAGCAGTAGCACAGCAGGTGAAAGTCTTGCCTTCTCATATCTCGTTAGGTGAATCTTATTTCCTTAATGCTTCTTTTGTATTTATTATGTGACAGGTGCTGTGACGTCTTGTGGTTTAAAAGACCAACGAGGTTGAGAAAGAAACAGCCGCCCTATCTTCTCTTTTTATCTGCCTTTAGTTCTGACTAAATGCTGTGGTACAGCGGACATTTGCTCTCAGGGGATCCATGTATAAAGTGCATACAGAAGAGAAAGGTGATCATTGTTGACCTTATTTGCATGTGCCTACCCTCGCTTGTGGTTGTGGCAGCACCATGAGATTTCTGAGGGGAAAAAGCAAGCCTTTTGGCTTGTCTAGAGGATGTAAGATATGGTAGCACCAATAGGCATGTCTATAATGAGGGGCCAAATTGGTAGTTGTCGTCGACCCAGGAGCTCTTAGGAGCTCACAGCACCACCATATTCTTCCCTATATTACCAAATGAGGCCATAAAGGAGGTATTGAAATGTCAAACATCTACAACATATTATATTCTAGAAAGAAAGGCCTGAGTGATAAGGTTTCCCTGTGCTGGATTGCTTATTGTCTGATTGGGTGATCATACTCCCTGGTAAGCTGTTGTTCAGTGGGCCATTAGGTATCAAGGTAACTTGCTTAAAATGGGGGACAAGTATTGTCATCTTCCGGACCTGACACTCTAGCCTTCCTCAGCTTAAGCCATAAAACACCACTGATGTCAAGCATAGGCATTGGACGCTCCCCTGCTTTAAATGATAGCAGTGCCATGGCAGTCATTGTTAGGAGTAGAAATGGGAATGTTTTGGACAAATGCTCAACATGGTCTGCTAAGGTGGTATTGAGATTGGTCAGGATGGATGGGTCAAAGCCTCTTTAATAAATTATTTAAAAACATCTGTGATATTTTGTCTTGCAGTAAGTATATATTCACTCTTTAGCTAAATGCTGTTATGAAGGACTCAGATAAACCGTATATTTGATAAGGCAAATGCTATGAAACCTTCTGTAATAATCTTCACAGTAGGAAGATTCAGATATCAACAAAATTTGCTTACACTTAGTATCCCCCAGTGGGATTTCACTGTATACCGCATTATAATTACTCTGCAGATCCTGATTTGGAAATAAGGCTTTGAAGTTAGTAATTTTATGCAATTTTTTGTTCCTAGCTTCCAGTATTCAAGTGCCACACTGAGTTCTCTGGAGTCATGTAGTGGTTATAGAGACTTTACAGAGAAATCCGTTTCCAAAGTTATCATAAAATATCACTATATAATATACCTTGTTTTATTGTACTATTTTTTTTTGCTAGAACATATTAACCCATTTGTGACCTTATGACATACTACAGAGTTCCCATGTGTAAAAAATAGGCTTCAGGAGATCGAAGGCAGGTATGTAGAAAGAATTCATAAATTGAATGCTGTCAAAAATCGCTGAAGGTACAGTTCTGTCTAAATCTACATATATGTAGTGTTTATAACCAGGGGCGTACCTAGAGTATTTGGCACCCGGGGCGGATCCTGTAAGTGGCACCCCCCCCCCCAAATGTAAAGACATCTACAAAATTATGTTGGCAAGAATATTTATTGCACCAATTTGTAAACTGTATGTCAACTGTAAACAACAAGAAATCTGAAAAAATAAATTAATAACTTATAAGTAAAATAAATAGGTTTAAATAACATTTACTGAACATATAATAGTGCTTTCTTTAATAACCCCCCCAAAAAACAACAAACACAACAAGTTTCTAAGAAGACCTAACAAATGAGTGACAAACATTACAAATTAAGTACTGGCTAAGCAGCTAAAGACACTATAAACTAAAAAAAATTCTGATATTATAATCAGGAGTCACCATAACATTGTTCTCTTTTCATTTAAGCATTTGCATATATAGTGGTGTTGCCATGTCGACTCATGATTATATATACCATATGAACCAGACACTGACTGTGGTATAGCATGACACCTATCACTATATACTGAGCCAGGCAGTGACGGTGGTACAGCATAATGCTTATCACTCTATACTGAGACAGACATTGACGGTGGTGCAGCTTAAGTAATTTCATTATATATTGAGGCAAACATTACAGTGAAACAGCATAACTCCTATCACTATACACTGAGCCAGATACTACAGTGGAACAGCATAACACCTATCACTATAACTGAGCCAGATATTGATGGTGGTACAGCATAACCGCTATCTTTATATACTGAGCTAGACACTTATAGTAGTACAACATAACTATCATTATACACTGAGGCAGACATTGACAGTTGTGCAGCACAACTGCTATCATTATATACTGAAACACGCGCTGACAGTAGTACAACATAACTGTTTCCATTATATACTGAGGCACGCGCTGACGGTGGTACAACATAACTGTTATTATATACTGAGGCCCACATATGCCGGTGATACAGGATAACACCTATCACTTTATACTGAGCACACATTGACGGTGGGGCAGCGTAATCCATATCACTATACATTGAGCCTGACATTTACAATAATGCAGCATAACCCATATCACTATATACAAAGCCATTGATGTGGTGTAGGCCTACCACTTCAGTGTCTGGCTTAGTATATAGTGGTAGGGGTTATGCTGCATTATTGTAAATGTCTAGATCGATGTATAGTGATAGGGATTATGCTGTACTGCCCTCAACTGCAGATCAGGGGAAGACTGTGAGAGTCAGTACAGCCTTCCCTTCTTCTGACTGCACCGTGACATTGGGAGGTCCTCTCCCCGTAATCATCCCCAAAGTCCATTTGTCCCCTACGTCACTAAACCACAACTCTCTTTTAATTACTCCCTGTAGTTCAGGTGTAGATCAAATAAACAACACATGGAAACAGCACGTGTAACTGAATAAGACATAAATATCCTGTATTTACAGGTATACATAAATAATGTATGGAAACATAGCATTGCAGGTATAAATCAACAGAACACACAAACCCAGCATTGCAGGTATAGATCAACTGGAAATCACTCAGCACTGAAGGTATAGATCAAATAAATAACACATGGAAACAGCACCCCAGGTATTGATCAACTGAATAAGACATACAAATCCTGTATTTGCTGGTAAACATAAATAATGTATAGAAACATAGCATAGCAGATACAGACCAACACATTAACACACAAACCCAGCTTTGCAGGTATTGATCAATTGGAATTCACATAAAAACTCAGCATTAAAGTTATAGATAAAACACCCTAAATTACAGGCATAGATCACAGATTGCACACCCCAAAGCCAGCGTCCACATTGCCCACATAGAACCTGACCAGCACCCTGCGGTGGGGGTGCAAGGCCTCTGTCTCCCAGCTCTGCCACTGTACGGAACAGTATAGAGTGATGGGAGTTATGATGTACTTTAGAGCATAATTATAATGAAAAAGACATTGGAAATGGTACAGCATAACACCCATCACTCTCACACACTTACCAATCCACACTTACCAATCCACAGATTCCACACATACCAATCCACAGATTCCACACATACCACACATACCAATCCACAGATTCCACACATACCAATCCACAGATTCCACCCATACCAATCCACACATACCAATCCACAGATTCCACACATACCAATCCACACATACCAATCCACAGGTTCCACACATACCAATCCACACATACCAATCCACACATTCCACACATTCCACACATATCAATCCACACATTCCACACATACCAATCCACTCTCACTGTCACTCAGTCTTAATGAATGATTTCCTACCTTCTTTTCTACCTCTTTTCTTCTTACAGCAGTCTTCCTCTTCGCTCCTCTTCTTCTGTCTTCTTCCGGGTCAGAGGGCACTGTGGGCGCGGCTTCAGTGCCGCCGGGGTTTGTTGTCAGATCCCGGCGGCACTGAAGCCGCGCCCACAGTGCCCTCTGCACTGCAGCAGTTGCCGTGCGGATCGCAAGGGAGCAGTATCGGAGGTCTTTAACAGACCTCCGATACCGCTCCCTTGCGAGCCTGCTCCTCCAGCGGCGGACATTACTGTCCGTCTCTGTAGGGGTGCCGGGTGCCGGCAAGTTGGCACCCCCCTGATGAGCGGCACCCGGTGCGGACCGCCCCCCCCCGCCCCCCGCTAGGTACGCTACTGTTTATAACACAACTACTAAGTTTGTTATTATATGTATGTTTTGCTTTGCCTGATTATGTGTATTTTTTAAAATGTGTTAATTCACAGAAGAATATTCCCTTTGTGTTAAATTGCTAGCAAGACATTTTGTATTTTTTACTTAAACGTGTGCATTGGGATTCACACAAATTTTAACCCCTTAAGGACAATGGGCGGTCCCTAAACCCATTGAAAACAATGCATTTTGAGCCTGTACATGTACGGGCTTTGTCATTAAGGGGTTAATCTTAACACAATTTCCCAATTTCTTTAATTTGTACGAATGTCCGAAAACGAAGAGGAACCCTAACAAAACAAACCAAAATGAAGCACAGAGCTACAATTTTTCATTTATATTTAATTGCTCTTTTCACTCTCACTCACTCTTACTTACACTCTCTCACACTCTCACTCAGCAAAAATAAAGAAAGTTAAGAGAAAAAAGAAAGAGGGAATGAAAGAAATAGAGAAGGGAAAAGCGAGAGGGAAAAAAAGAAAAAACAGGCAGAGAGAAAGAGAGAGAGACAGAGAGAGACAGAGAGAGAGAGAGAGAGAGAGAGAGAGAGAGAGAAAGAAGAAGTATTTGGAGGCTTAACACAACCTGTATGGACTGCATAAGAAGGTTTTGTGTGCCTTTAAGTAACAGAGCAACAGAGTATGACAATAAGTCAACCCTAGGTCAGCACAGAAGGTTAATACATTGTTGGCGCTACCCCTTTAAATGTACGTATAACATATGTACTTGGTGCTTGTGTGCAGTGCCCCTGCCTGCAGAACAGAGTTGTTCGGGTGCAATGGCTGGGCTACGGGTTCTGTGCTATTCAGTCACAGGTAGTATTCTTTGTCAGATAGCTTATCAGCAACTGTCTTCTGACCAGACATCAGGAGCTTTCTGTGCTTTTCAGCAATGCTCAGCATTACCTGGCCACAGCACTCACTCTGTAGCCGCAGGATACTGAGGGGATATATATAGTACTGTCAAACTGCAACAGATTTATCGGCTCTAGTGTACTTAGGAGCAAACTTCCCAAAGAGAGTCTCTCGAACAAGGACAACACTTAAATATAATAAAAGCTTGCTTTGTGTGTGAGGTGCCAGGTGGCTAGTTACCTGTGCATGCATATATTATCGGCCTATTAGTGCCTGAGATTGCTTGTTTGCACGTGCTAATGGAGGGCAGCAAAAATCAGGCTTGCGTGAAGAAGCAATAGAGAAGTATTCTCAGAAGAAATATTCTCAGAAAACGTAATGCTTGTCTCTTACTGCATGCTGCGATACTGGAGTTATTGAATCACACTACCTTCTCTCTGCTTCACATACTAGCGCACGTGACCCAATACATATTTTTTGATAGCTAATTTAGTTTATCGACATTATTTGTTTACAGACACTACGGTAGTAATTCCATGAAAATGTTTTTTCTTTATTTTTCCATCTTATCTTTTAATACAAAGAGGCCAGATGTTACATTTTTATGCTCATGCAGTGTGCAGATGGGCATCTCCAGCTGGGACCTTGCATGAGTTGTTGGTCAGTCCAGGCTTGATTTGCTTCTCTTACTCCACTGAGTTACAGAAACCAACCCACAACATGAGGAGGATGTATTCACCTTTAATGGCTTTTGGCTCCGACCCCAGATTTTAAGTTGTGTTTCCTGGGTTAAGGATTTTTTTGCTTCCGAGTTATCAATTTTCAAAAAAGTTTAGTGAGCTTGAAATTCATGCTCTGGTGTCAGTTTAAAAACGCTTTCTAGTTTGGGATGAATAAAAGCCAGTTCATTTGTATCATACTGGCAGCCCTCCCATATTTTGTTGAAGTCTGTCAGCTACGCTATCGCTGTAATCAGAAATCCCCATTGTTACCTCCATACTGTGCCATGCACCTGTGCAGCCGAGTGAACTGCACTGTAACAAAGGGGTATTTAATGATACAAATAGAATTCTAGTTCTGCAAGCCAAAACTCTGAAGTAGACAAGTGCATTCAGCCATGATCAATGACCCTTACAGTGCCTGTTCTGTACTTAGGATAACGAATATGCAAATGAGTAGCCAAGGGCTTCCCTTCAACACTAGTCCTCTTTCTCTCGCTTACTGCCCATAATAATTTCTGCAGATGTGGACGTCGCTCTATAAGGGTCTGCTTGACAAGTTGACTTATTCACAAAGTTGTAGGTGAATGGAGGTGAGATACAACCAGTGCCGGTCCTAGACCAAAAGCACCCCAGGTAAGAATACATTTTTTTTTCCATTTTAGATAGCATTATGTTTTTATAGTTTAATTTATGAACCCATTCTCCCCTTTGCCTTATTGTTTTATCCAAAGGCTGCTAACGCTTTTTGGGCTGTAGAACAATGTGATACACAGATACTCAACAAATATTCTGAGCTCTTAGAAAGTAAGCACATCAGGGGAAGAAAGAGGGGCACATGGATTTTGTTCCCAATAGGACAGACTCCCCTTGGTAAAATGGCTCGGGAATATGCCACTGTGTGGGATAAAATGAGCTTTAATATCATATTGGAACCTAAGTTTTTACAAAAAGGTCCATCATCCTGACTACAACTTGCATACAACAAGACACAAGCCTTCTATGTACATGTTCAAAATCTCCAACTGGTCCTTTCAAGTTCTGGTCATGGAAGTCTACAGTGATATCAAGTGAAACCCTACAGGAGACAGCAGGTGAATCGGTAAAGGCAACTGTATGCCAAGCTCAGTTAAATAGGAAACCACGGACATAACAGCCTAATGTCATTTTCAACATAAGACTGATTTCTGACATGAACACTGCATACTTATCTTGATTGGATCATGTACATTTTCTTCAGCATAAATGATTTTAGCATTTTGTAACACTTGCTTCTTCTATTTTTACTGTTAGTTAGGCTCATAAAATAAATTCCATCAAATCACACTGGCACAATCAATCAGCTTTGATTGCACACATTGATATTTTTAGCACATTTCACTGTAGATTTCCTCTCAGGTAGCTAGCTTTTTGTTAAAAAAAATAATTTTGCCTTGACTCTGGCTCCCTCCAGTGGACACATTTCAGTATGCACAACACTTACCAAAAATATTATATTACAGTTATTATTATTATTATTAATATTACCTTTTATTTATATAGCGCCAACAATTTACGCAGCGCTTAATACAAAACATTCATTCATTTTGCATATGTGTAAGAGTTTGCAGGTGCCAAGGCAATCTCTTAAGTTGTTCTCTAAGTGGCATGCACAAGCATTAATGTGCCCAACTTGTATTCTTGGAAAGTGTGATTTTGATAAGTAGATATTGATTAGAAATAAATGTGTGTGCAACCAAAATATATACCTTTATATCTGCATACTTTCTAGTTATTGCCACAGTGAACAAGAGCAACGATCTTAAGATGTGCAATATTTGTCATAGAAGGTAGGCACATAGTCTCCTGTCATAAAGATGTATGTCAACGTCTGTTCTAAGAAAATTGACCTTGGGTGGAATCTTACTCACAGCATTGTGAAAAATCGATGGTATGACACACATCTAATCTGATTTGAAATAAAATATCACAAAGCAAATGGAGTATCTCTTCAATGAAGGAAATCTGTCTAATGCCTGGATTGTTCTCTGGGTTCATATTTTGATGGTGTAGAAGATGGGATGCTTAAACCATAATGTAATGCCAAGTATGTGAAATATTTAGAAAAAAACCCAAATGTTTATAGTTTTACATACAAAAAATATACATAGACAGTGCAGATGAAATATACTATATGACAAAACATACTCCTCCACAATGAAAGCACTTACAGTGGACTGGGGCAGAATTTTCACAAACTAACTTGTGGCATCCTATGACAGTCCCACTTAGCTTTTCTGTACGACCCGTTCTACTGCTAATGTTTGTCTACGGAGATGGCTGCCTATGTGCTTAATTTTGTATACCTGTTAGCAATGGATGTGGCTGAAACGCCTAAGCTCAATAATTAAGAGGGGTATCAACTAGACGTAAAATATTTTGGTTCCTTTTTGACCCATTCATTTTAAGGCAACATGCATTTGTCCAGCCGCCCCAACTCACTGCTGAGTTTACTGTTGAGCGCCAGCATATGATGTCAGGCTGGTTTTTAAGTGGCTCATTGGACAGTGATGCTACAAGAAGCCGGATTGCCTAAGAGGACAATTGGTTTCCCTGGTAAGTGGCAGAGATGCTGCCACCCCTGTACCTGCCACTCTATGCCTAGTTGGCCTGATTGCCACTGCATAGTCCCCCTGTCCTGCATAGCTGCCCCAGTTAGTTAAATCAGTGAGAATTATGCATTATATAGCACCAACTCAGCCTTCTTCCTGGAGAAACCAGTCAGTATTGGCCTTCATAATGAATAGTGAAGTAAGATAGGTAAAATCACAATGCTCCCATCAACTTTCCCTTTTAGAAACCAATTGGCTCTAAAACCGGTACTGATGAGATCCTAACATGAACTCCTTCATTGAGCAACCTGCATTGAAGCAGGGATTTTAGCTAAGAAACCTCAGTTCAATACATACCAATTGGGGTCTTATATCTACATAAATCAGGGTAGAATGTGAAAAATCTCCTACAACACTCGTAATATGACCTTTCATCCTGACATCTGAGCTGTAGGAATAGGAAAATGATTTTGTTTAATGCCTTGTGTGTATAATGTGCATGATCAAGCTTTACAGGCAAGGTTATTGAGGTTTTAGTGTCAAATAAATTGGAAATTGGTTTTCTTTGTTACTGATATATCAAAGTTAAATGGTGATGAGACAAAACCGATGCAAATTGATATTATTAGGCATAAAAGATTGGGGATTCATTCTTTATTCTGTTTAAAATATGCAATTCACAAAACACCCACAATAGTTTGTTAGGCGCTAAAGTGGGGACGCTCTGTTATATTACCGCTTACAGAAAGAAACATCACATCTATGACTTTCCCCTTTATTGATTTATATAGTGCCATCATATTCCTCAGCAATGTTAAATGCAGGCAATACTTTGAGTTGACAATTGGCTTTATTTTTAGCATGTAGGTGAATATTCTCATCATGTCGATTCAGGTTCTTGCCTCTAACCATGCTTTCTGGCAGCCACTCTGGTTTAATCATAAAATATGTTTTGAAACAACATATGGAGCAGGAAGCAGTTTTATGAAGTTTCATGCATCTCAAGCATACATTAAAATGTCATCAATACATTAAAAGCAGGGTCGGTGAAGTAATTCTACAGAAACAAAATAAAACTGTACATTTGCGTCTATTATTAAAAGAAAAGAGGAAATAGGGCTTTGGCAACAATGAAACCATGAAAATCTTTTACTAACAAAACCACAAATTAAACACATTTTGTTAAAACTAAATGAAACTGTATATGGAAATACTATATAAACATTGGCTCTTTCAAAGTGTAAAACCCATTACATCTGGTACAGACTGACTTTGTACAATTTCTTTAAAGAACTATTATTTTTTTAAGTGTATATAAAAAGGTTGACTAGATGTAGAAGTTGACATTACCTTTTCATGTATGTAATGTATGCAGATGGACGCTGGATTTGTGGTTTCAATTTATTGACTTCAACTTTATGAAATGAGGCTGGCTGGCCCTGTGTGATGCATGGTTTAATCATGCAATAAGTCTCTTCATCCATTGAACTATACATTATACAGGGCCACATCGGCCATTCATACTGGAGAAACTTGCCGTCGTTGACTTGTGCATTCATCTCACTGATTTCACCTTAAGGAATCAATGACCAACCCCAGTCAACATGGCTCTGTATAGACAATATTTAAATCAGTGAGATTTCTTGAAAGCTGCCTCACTGATTTAACTATGCATCATGCAGGGGCTTTTAAGGAAGGATTGCAGGTCAATAATTAATGAAAACACTAAGCATAACCTTATACTCCTATATGTTTGTTTCTGCTTAAAAAATGCATTCAATTAGTTTTGAGGTGCTCATTTAAAAGTACATTCAACATTTTATGTGCGAACTAAGGTTATAATTAAATATTTAAATGGGTTCTTATGGGTTAAATTGGTTATTAATCACATCATGAATCACAGGTTTATCCATGGATCGACAGATAATTCATCTGTAAGGAAAGCAGAAATGACAAGGAATAAAAATATCCTAGTCTCAAAGGATGAACTAATGTGAATTTTTTTTTAATATGGAATTTTATTTTCATTAAAATTCATGTAATCTAGCAGTCCATCCTTGTGGGATGCAGGGCAGCTGAAACCCATTTCTATGATATGGCACTTCAGCCAGTCTCCTCGGCTACAGTAAGCAACACGTGCTCTCGACACTTACACGGAAGGCCCAGGGCTGGACTGGGGTTGAATAATCAGCATACCTGGGAACTCCCTGTGTATCTCCTGGAGTCTCGGGGTGAGACACGACTTCTCTGCTTCTCCGGGTCACAGTGCTCTGTCTACGTGTGGCGGGAATGCTTTAGCTGGCCTTTAAATAAACTTTGTAATTCAGGGTACATGCAAACGCTTAAATCACTATAGTTAACAGTCAAGTGAGATGTTTTGCTAGATTCTGTATACATTTTGTATAGATTCCTGAACATTTTGGTATCTTTTAGAAAAATTAAACGTTGAAGTAAGCAATACTACTTCAGGACACTAGATGGCACAGTTTCAGCAATCACACATGCCACAAAGAAAAGTGCAAAATACATATTTAAGAAACCTTCGTATACACCTACAAGAGGATTGATGAAAACTACATTTATTTAACAAATTATCTGGCAACTCTTTATAAAAAAAAAGTAACTTGTTATCCAAAGAAATGTCACAATTGCCCGCTACATATACAACAGAAATTCATGTTCCATATGCATGGTTACTTCATTGCAAATTTGTACATCTTGGATCTATTTTAGTTTTGTTATACACTTTGAATGTATGTACTATACGAATTGCTGTGTAAAGTTTTGTGTCTGTATAAATAAAAGATAATAATAATAGCAGAAGAAAATGTACAATATCCTAACATGTTCATCATAATACTTGCCAGTATTCCAGCTGAGAGGTGGGGTATTCCAATAACTTGTATTTAAATGTTTTATACCTTTACGCATGTGAGAATTTTGGGTAAAATGTTTTTTTGTTTTGCTTTTTTTTTAAAAAAAAAAAGATCACAGAAAATACATCCAGAAAAATGTATGAATATGTGGTTTCGTTAATAAGCATCTTGGCAATAAGCGCACCAAGTTATTTTGTAAATTCCTTCATCTGGTCAAATGTAGTCGTCACAGTGTGAAAGGTGGTTTTAATAAATTAATTGCTAAAAAAAATAAAATTACCTTGAAATAAGAAATGGCTTCTTACTTTTTAATATTCATATTGTTGTGACCTGCAGGCCTGTAGAACACCGTGGTAAATTGTTTCCAAGGTACCCATCTCCCAGAAAAGAGGGGCATCAGGGGAGATATTATATCTAACTATATTTGCTACTTATCTAAAGTTTTTAACTGAAACAGGGTTCATAAAAGCTATGAAGTGATTCTAGTGCTATGTTTCAAAAGTGCTGTTATCACCATAGCAACCCATGGAGTTTTCCAGTTGGCAAGAACATTCTGTTGGTTGCTATGGTGATTAAACCACTTTTCAAAAATGGCAGCCGCATTTCTTTTTTTTATACATAACTGCCAACATGTACCTTAGTACCTATTACTATTTAAAGAGCACATTTTTACAGTTCCAATATTGCCATTGGTTTAGCATGGTTGCCAACTTCTGTTTTAGGCAGTCTCCAACTTATGCTCATTAGTGAGATGCTGTCTGGGTGCAGCAGTCTTGATTAGGAATATGTAAAAACACTAAATGCAATTACAAGAGCAATTACATTTGTCATATATCCATTTTAAATGTTTGGAACCTCATGTTAAATGCCTTTCATTGCTTTTATATTTAGAAACAGGCGCTCTCATTAACATACCAATAAAAGATATACTGTCACGACTTGTCAGTAACTTGAGTCATTTAACATAGCACGTCTGATGACCTTGTATGTCATTTAAAGAACGTGTCTACAATCAATTTCAAACTTGAACTCAGGGCAATATGGCGGGGCGTCCATTGGCTTCACTGAAAGCGCCGCTATATTGCCCTGAGTTCAAGTTAAGGCTAAATGATGGCGGACCGCCATTTTGGCAGGAGTTCCCACCAGGTTATATCCTCAGAGATGCAGACAAAGGTAGAAGATAGCAGATTAAAGATAGGCGAGAGAGGAGAAGGGAGAAGATAAAAGATAGAAGATGAAGAACAAGCAGAAGTGGTCAGCAGAAGCGGAAGTGGTTGACAGAGAAGGTAGGGAAACATTTAGAGACCGTGAGAGAGTGAATGAGCGCGTGTAAGATTGTGAGTAAATGTGAGTGAATGTGAGCCTATGTATTTCAGACGAAAATTCGATTCGTTTGGGGTCCGACCTTGCTATCGTGGCTTTGTACGAGTTTGGGGTTAGCTACCTAATGAAAGTGAATTCTGAAACTAAAGATTGTATTGTATAGAATAATAGCAATACAATTTAGTTAACTTTGGCATTTTTATTAGATTTTGGCTGGGAGGGGAGGTATGTATGTATGTTTGTGTGTGTGAGCATGGATGTGTAATTGTGTGTGTGTGAGCATGGATGTGTAAGTGTTTGTGTGTGAGCATGAATGTGTAAGTGGGGTGAGATGGTGTGTTAGAATGAAAGGTTACGTATGTGTTAGTGATTATGAGTAAGTGTGTATAATTTGTGTAAGTGTGTTTACATATGTGTATCAGAGTGTATGTTGGAAGGGGGCAAGGGGCAAAGAAGGCACAGACAAGTTGTTTGGGGGTAATGATGGCACAGACTAACTGAGGCAAGAAAGGCACTGACAAGCAGGAGCAAAGATGGCACAAGTAGGCTTTTTGGGAGTTAGGATAGTAGTGATAAGCTGTTTGGTGCAAAGGTGGCACTGTGGGACATGTTGCTTTGTGAAGTTGGAGGACCACAGGGCAATTTTCTCACCAGGGCCGTGTGGTTTTTAGTTACCTCCATGGCAGTATATATACAGTAAATGCATATAATACAGAAAGGTAGAGAAGAACAACTGGTGTACTCGAATAATACATAAAAATACATATGATAAATAAATATAGTTATCCTAACTTGTTGTTTGAGAATGTATATAGTGATAAGATTGAGCAAGAAGAATAAATTAGAACAAATCTAAGTTTGTTATTGCCTATGGTAATGCATTATTTGTTACTGCACTTGCATTATAGTACTATAAAATTAGACATTTATATCCCTTATTATGTGCCCTTGTGTCAGGGGATGATTCACATTTTTTTTAAAAACAACCCACAAGTGTTAACTGATAGAAAACTGCTGTTGGCTGAATGGACCATTAAAAACATTGTCATGTGTGGACTATTCTTGCAGAACATAGGAAATCTTACAAATCTGAGACATTTTAATACAGTTTCATAAACTTTATCCACAGAAAAAAAATCTATTTTAAGCACAAAGCAATATATATAATTTTGAATGTTTTTTTGTTACAAATTGATATTATTAATTAATTAACTTACTTAGCTGTTAATTATCCAACATGTAAAACTAATTACTGCGCAAGTACTAATTACAATGCAAGGTTTATTAAGGTAATTTAATTGTGCAGTAACAAATAAAGTCTTTTCTTAGACATAAATAATGTAACTAATTTCTCGGTATTTTATGAGAAAAATGATCACACTTTTTTGTCTGCCGTATTGAACAAAAATGCTTTGTGGTGAATAGTAATTAAGGGTGAAATTTTAAAGTAGCGTATGGGGAATTGAATTTATAATGGCAGCTGTGTGTATAATTTCCTTTACAGCACCTTAACTGTTTTCTCTTTGAGTTCTTAGGTGTCAATAGCGTTGCTTGTCACAAGATAATATAGCCATAAAAATACATAAATTAAAGGGTTTCCAACTATAAAAAGTTTTTAGATCCTCACAATTCAATGAAATGTAGAGGAGGGTTTAGGCATTAGTCAGACACTTTGCAAAGAGCAGGAAATTGCTCTTAAAATCCTTGTTGCTGATTTAGCTCTTTTAGGGTTTTTTTTCACTTTGCTATGTTTTTATATTAATTTCCAACTTGTCCAGATGGATTTTTGGGGCTTGAGTGTCTCAAGATTTGTGATTATAAGAATGGTTCTCCAGTGCAACCACATCACAGGACAAATCCAATGCTTTCCTAGCTGGAGCGGTGCCATATGTAACCAACGTCTGTATATCAGTCACCCTTCCAGCACAAACATTTTCCAGGACTTTTAAAAATCTTCCCTAAAAGGGGTCAGGAATTTTAACCCGCTCTCTGCCACAGTGGTCCGCATTATGTTGAGATACAATGTTTGGCTCACCTTCTGTCTCTTAAGCAAGAATACAACAGAAGTGAGCGGCCAAATGAACAAACATGCTTATGCTTTTAATTATAATCTACAAATGCCACCAAAGCGACATTAAAGATAGAGTATTATGGCTACAGAGTGATGTTTATTCACCAAACAATGAGTTATAGGTGACCACAACCTTCATAATGTATGGTGATGTGAAACCAGTTTCAGATCCCACTTTCATTTGTAAAATTTAGACAATGACTTTAACATGTAATATCACATCCCTTCTTTTTTTTTCTTTATTGAAAATGTAATTTGGGTACACACATGAAAACACTCTCAACGTTCTATTGTATAACAAAGGTGTGCAGAGTACATACCTTGCAAGAGTTGTCATCTCCATGTTTTTCTACCTTTTATTATATAGCAGAGAAATGCAGTATACATAATTTACAATAAACAAAAACTGTCTGCGCTTCTCACACTAATAAAGTTGGCAAATATATAAACATTATATAAATGAGATAATTTACCATGTTTACAAAGTTTACAAAATGTGTCGTTTCCATTGTGCGTAATCTTTTTCCTTTTTTCCCTATAGGTGAAGAGCTATGGACTAAACAATGGATAGGCATCGGTCAATCAAGGTCCCAACCATATCCCAACCATTCTTCCCCATGTTCACCAAATCTTTATGTGCACCTATATTACATTGCATTTTATTTCTAGAGCGCCACCTTTGATATATATATATATAGATATATATAATGTAAAATAACTTGAGGTCTCTTTTGAACAAGGGCACTATATGGTTAAATTATTGTTATTTTGTCGTCTCATACAATTCAAGCCCAGCATAATGGATTCCTCAATAAATTTGTAGTAAAATAACAAATCCAATTCTGGTTGATCTTGCATACGTTCACAGAATAATTTATTCATGCTATTGTGTGCCTCAAATTATAACTCAAGCGTTTCCAAATGTCAGCTACAGTTAGGCTGTGTGTATTAATGTATCCAAAACGTATGTGTTTTATTAAGCAGTTAATTTATGCCTTATATATGGATCGGTGATTACTGGCGCACCTAAAATACAATTCATACATGCTACAAGCCAGTAGTGACAATGGGCTCAAATGGTGCTCATGTTGGAGATTGATCTAACTTTCAAACAAGAATTAGTTTTACAGTGTGTCATAATATGTAATTGCCGTAAATATACATTTTATTTAAGAATATAAATCAATAAATAATAATAGATTATTATAAAATATTTAGATTATTCTAATAAATATGTCAAGCTATCAGCTAACAGTGGTTTAATTAGTATAGTCCAGGGTATAATCCATTTGAAATATAAGGTTTACAGGAACTTTTAAAACCTAATGGAAAAGTTTGTTCAATAAAAAATGAAGGTAAATGGATATTTTTATTTGTGGTCACAAATAAAACTAAGCAGGTTATGAACCGTAGCGTAAAACAACAGGTCGAGAGAGAATAGGTTGAGCTACAGAGGAAATAGAAAAGGCTTGTAATTGGATCTTAAATGTGATATATATACTTTAAAACTAATAGAGTGAAAAGCTACCGTTTCAGGTCATCACACTGTATACCGCTCGCGGAATTAGAAGAGAAACAATGAGATTTGTCAACAGACGCCTTTAAATAAGAATATATTTAACGTCTGGAACTGACTTAATTATTTATGGTGTACATAGCACTTATTGACTAATATGATTTCTAGCAGTCCTGAAGATGGATCCCTTGAGCGGCCCATAGAGTTAGTCCTATCAGAAATCTCCATTTATTGGTAATTTGTTCCAGGCAACGGCTGTTCTAATGGTTCGTTGCCCAACGCCTGTTAAATGCCATTATTCAATTTTGGGGGAAAATGACTATTTCAAGCCCGTGGCATGTTTAATGTGATCAAATCGAGAATTTGTTTTGCACGGATTAATTTCAAAGGCTGAACAGACGTCATCACGGAACACGGGGACAGACAATCTCTTGAAATCCATAGTAAGTGTTTGCACGTATGTGCGTGAACTCTCATATTCCTGCAGCTACACAAGAATACTCCTTGGTCAGTGCGGGCTTGGTTGTGCATGATGGGGGTTATTATAGCCACTGGAATGCTAATGGAGTGTAGTATAAGAGAGTTTTACTTTACTAAGATTGTGGCAGATTAGCAGAAGTGGTGCATGTTAATGCGGTGTGGAAAATCTAGAGAGGTTTAAGGTTTTAGAGCAAGAAAAAAAAGGAAATTAGAATGGTCGCTATCTGTCAATCATTATGTTTCTACGATATATATATATATATATACAATATAAAATGTTTCCACAACAGCACAAATGATAAAATTCAGTGTAGACAAATGTCTGAGCTTAAGTAACCATGAAACTTTATTCTATTGGTAGTAAAATGGGTTTATTCACCCACGTGGTCTCCAGTGATTGACTCTGTTATTCCACTTGATCTCACCTGACGTGATTCTATGATATTTTTTTTTTTTATGTGACAAGAAAATTGTAGCTTGCTCTTGACAGTAAGACACAAATTGACTGAACAAAACAAAATCAATCCACAAAGAAATCTTAAGGCAAATTTAATCAAACTGTATTCCCACCAGGCTGCGTGCCGTAGCAGACAAAGTTTTTATTCAATAACATTTCCTCGCCTCTCTTTTTCAGTAGTGAGCTTACTAAAGGTAAATTGAATTCATGGTCGTACGCTTCCTCTCCCCTCCGCTTCTTTGCTTTCTGCTTGGACTAACTTAAGTACGCCGCAGAATAACAGATGTCAGAGGCGGTGGTCGATGCACCTGTCTTCCTGTTTATTCTGAAGGTGCTGGATGAAATTGATAAGCATAGCATTATACATAATACATTAAGTTTCATGTATGCTGGTGGCTGGGTTCTTGTAAGCCCCTTGTAACTTCCTGAATTGATTATTTCCAGTGCCTGTGAGTAAGCCCTATCTTACTGCATCAGCTGGCACTCGATGTTACCTAACAAAAGTAGGCACCGTTTGATTCACACCTTGATTCTAGTCTTTTGAGTTGAAACGATGTGCTGGGTACTCCCGGGAGTATTTATGCCAGTGGCTTCACCTAGTTCTCTCTCTCTCTATATCCAATCATGTGGAAAAACAATAATGCAACCTAGTGAAAGAAAATAACATATTTCCAGGTATGATACCATCTGTATCCTATCATCATAGGATTTGAAAGTAGTAACATTAAAAAAATATGTCAAAACTCTGATTACAATTATGTACCCATATTGCATTACCTGTATTGCAATTTTATTTTGCAATTATTATTTTATGCCCAGCTGATTATACAAACTATATAGTATTTATATAACGATGGTAAAAACATCAAACACTGTCTGCATAGCATCACTCTATAGTATTTTTTGTCCTATATAAAATCACACATATATATATTCCTAAAAGGAATTGTTCGAATTTAAGTTTCTGAATACAATTTCTTTTTTTAATGCTAACATAAATCTGATATATTGATCATCAGTTTAATGAAAAAATAAATACAGAAAGAAACAAACAAAAATAAACTCCAATCCAATAGCTATAGAGGTACGCTGCATGCTGAAGGCAGGCTATAGAGGGACACAGAACATAAGAAGAATGGAAGGAGAAAAACCTTTTCATTTTTCTGTAATGTTCAGGCTGATGTCATAGAGCTAATAAAATCTTAAATCCTAGCTGCCACCTGGAAAAAAATGTTTGCAAAAGAATATAGTTACATTCTAGGTTTGGACTATTGCACTTTGTGAATTTTATTTTGAATGTTAAATAGAAACAGCGGAGCTATTTAGCATTAAATATTACAGAACAGATAACATCTGGTCTTAAACTTGAACAATAGCGTTTTTACTCGGGTTTTGATGTTTCTTGCTAATAAAACAAGAGAAAGCAGAGGATATTGAGCATATGAAGTAATAGAATAAACCAGATAATAGTTCTGGATATCATGGAAGACGGATATAAAGTTAGTTTCCTCTGATCCTTTGCAAGTCAAACAGCCTATAATGTATCAGTGAATTGTTAGAGCAAAGAGACACAATGCCGGTGGGAGGTATAGCAGTAGAATCCCTTAAAGATGTTCCTATGGCTGGAGTGGCTGGTCTCCTTGAGTGTTAGTATATCTATATTAAGAGGACTTGCCTCTAAAGTATCTAGTACCTATTATTACAGAAGTTCAGTTGGCCAAAGACACAAGCATAAGCGCTTACAATGAAGATCCTAGACATTGATTGTCTCATCTATATGTGTTGAATGCAACATCAGCCTCATAGGTTTTACTGCTAGGTGATAAAGTCCACCCAGAGTCAAATTTATGTTTACATGGTCAAATAATTGTAGGCGATGGATATGTATACAGAGGCACCTGTTATGCAAAATATAAAAATAAGGTAATAATACATATTGTGTTATCTTATCATTTTGCCAACATGTACCCACATGAAAAACACTCTACAGTGAAGTGGCAGTAAAAACAAGACATCATCAATGGACTTGATTTCAGTGAGCTTGTAATTTAATACAAATGTCAACCATCTACAATCAACCTTCACCTCTCAATTGATTGTTCGTAAAGCAGAAGAAATGAACCGATATCACTGAAAGCATTCATGTTTGCAAGATGTTTTAAAAATCTGTACCTGTCTCCTTCGCTAGATTCACATTTTCTTTCAAATGAAAGAGTATCTGTTGATGTTTCCCCGACATCTGTTGTTCATTTCGGACATTACTTCAGCATATTTCCAGAATATTTAGCGCTCACATTAAGATGCACCGAAACTTCACAAATCATGAACATGGGAGGTGATCTTGTTGGATTGATGGTGGTTTCATGTGTGAGACGATTTTGATTATGAAGGATTTTACCTCCATCAACTACAGAGTAAGTTAAAATGTGTTACATGACATGTCATAGAAGAGAAGAAAATGTATTGCTTGGTATTTATTCTGCTTAATGCAGTGGGTGGCCTATACCATACAAATGAATCGTTATTCCAAGATACACAATGCCCAGTGGGATTCAGTGCGGAAGAATGATTATAAAGGGATTCATCAAGGAAATGCCACCTAGGTGGTATTAAATTCACAAAGTGAAATTTATTCTCTGACTTCATGTTAATATATCAACACAAGTTATTCTTGGAATTGTGGTAGGGATGTGACCCAATCAAAGAAATAGGGTACAGAAGAGCGAAATAAAGCTTGAATTGAAGTCTGTAGACATTTGTGGTGGACCCATGGCTGTGAATATAACCAGGGAATGACATTTAAGTAGTAAAATACATACAGAATATTACATGAAATAATATTTGTTTTACTTTGTAGAATTATTATTGAAAGAAAATGTAAAATAGTACATTAATTGAAATACAACAGAGAAGTGGATTTGGCACTTTTACGGTAGTCCAAAACAGGCTACAAAAAGTCTGAATACATTGGTGAATAGCCCACTTTATATTATTTTATTATTTTAAATACTCAGAAATATGGATTTGAGGGAGAAGAGTTGTGACCATAAAATAGAAGTGTCACAGTGCTTAAGTAACAATTATTCATGCATGTATCTACCACCCTTATGTTTTATTTACTTTTTAAATAGTGTATCACATACTCCATATACTAGTAAATACCAGACTACTGCTTATTTCATTTTCAGTTGTTGGTCACAGCTTCTCTGCAAAGATGCCTCTAAAGTTGCACATTCCAAGACCACATGTCTCTTTTAAGCAATAAAATGGTGAAGGTTGTCACTGCCAAGTTCTAACCTATGTTAGCAGCCGAGAACATGCAAGAGAGTGCTAGAGACATAGTCCTCCTAGAAATCTAGAAACCCTAGGGCTAGCCCTCATGTAGTCTATACCTGACTTGCCCAGGAATTAACCCTTTTAGAAGGCCAGCCTTGTTTTGTCATGACATGCTACCATTTTCTAACTAGAATTAATAGGTCTAGTAGGGAGCTTTAATTGCAATACCCCGGCTCAATACTTCACACATGGTAACGTTTAAACAGTCTATTTGTAATATGTCTTTGAATGTGACCTGAATTGCTCCTGGATACTTGTGGACCCTCCAGCAAAAGACATAATCATTGCTAAAAAAGCTTTGTAAGATAAATAGTAATGGACTTTACTTTCCGCTTATGCCTAAATTTGCATCGGTGGCGGCCTTGCCAATATTTTTAGCGCTAGCAATCTGACAATGACATGTGAAGTAAAGCCGAAAAACTCTCAGCCTTAAAAAAAATCATATCCTGTAAACTTTACTGTCATGCATATTTTAACATCAGAAATAATTAAAAACTTACCGTCATAATCCGACATGTTATGTAACCTATTGGAATCAAGTATCACAGAGGGAGTTTTTTTCTAAAAAAAGATGAGATTATAAAAAACACATGTAGAAATGCATAATTTATGAAACATTCCCAATGCTCATGTATCTTAATCTATTATACCCAACTTTGAGAGCTTTCACCCTTCATTTTCTGTTTGTCTGATTATCAAAATAATTATTTACAAAATCCAAGAGATGAACGGAAATTATTATTTACCATTCCAAAATCGCATCTATAATTTAACAGCTTTGTACATTTAATTTTTTTTTAAAGACAATATATAAAAAAGGTAAAATGATATTTCTTGTATGTGATGAATGTTATCAGAATCAGCAAAAGAGTAAGTCTAGACTGAAGATAATGACCACCTATTCTTAATGAGACAACTTTATTCCTTTGTTGTTTCCCTCCTCGTTAACATTGCTATCAAGAATCAGCTCATTGTGGTGTGTTTGAGCTGGGAAGGTCCCCCAAAATACCACATTGACTGAAAATAATGGTGGCTTCCTGGTCTACAGATAAATTGAGTTTATAGGAAAGAAAAGAGATAAAACAAGGTCTTCGTCAATGCTTACCTACATTACTGTATACAGTGCTGTCTTTAATGCTCAAGGACATTCCCTTTAATGAGCAAGGTCCTTTCTTTGGAGGCGACAATGTATCACAAGTATTCAAAAGTTAAAAGATGGCTCTTATATTGACTAAAACACTGCACAAATATATGCAAAGTCAATCTTTACATAGAGGCAAAGATCAGTTGGAGAGTTGGGGATGTTTATTGCTAATGTGAAGCAAAGTAGTAAATAGGAACACAAATTGTACAACCTTGTAAAAAATAAAACTGGTTGTTTTAAACAGATAGTTGAAGGAACTGATACAATTCAGGAGGTTTGTTCCGTTTAAATTTTGTCCCAAAAATGCACTGAATAATGCATATGACCCTAAAACAGTATTGTACACATAAGTCAAATCAGGTATAGTTTATGAAAAATATAATCAAGGAGATGACAGGATAGATAAGAAAAAATCAAAAGTGAGCCTAGAGTTAATGGCACCTGGACACATTATTTGAGACCAATTTCACTCCATAACTAACACACAGATACTTGCACACAAACTCACTCTAACGCCCACTAACCCTAACACCATACAATTACACATACTTTCTCCCACTCCTCCTTTCCCCCCCTCTCCTCCAATCTTCCAGACACTACTAACCCTAGTTAGTATTAACACACATGCTAACATCCTACACTATCACACACTCTAACACCATATAATAAAACATACTCTAGAACAATACTGTCATACACACTTACATCATACACTAATTCACATGCACAAACATTTACTACAACTTCATAAACGTACACACGCCAACACTATACATTAACACACACCTTCCAATAAGTACACTAACAAATACTCGTTCATTCTAAGACTATACACTTAAACACAGACACACACTCTCTCTCTCTCCACTTTTTTCCCCTTCTCCCATGACTGGTGTACAACTCACACAGCTCTCCCTCCCCTCCGTTTTACCATGAGCAGAGCCCCATCTTCAGTGGCGCTTGCACTCTGTGTGGGAACAGCTGCGCTGCCACCGCAGGGTCATGTAATGGGCACCTCATTTACCGAGTGCCTGGATGCCATGCACCAACCTTAGCACATCCCTGAAAAAATGCATCCTAATGTATGATAAAATTACTACCATGGTCAAAAGTCACACAGAGTGTCTCCACACAAGCACAAGGATGAGCTTGCAGTGAATTTGTAATTAAACCATACATCTACCAGACAGTTTGCATAAAGTGTCCATGCGATCATAGTTATTCCTCGGTTATTTGTGGAGGTATTATGCCCTAATCACTATGGTGGGTAGATGTATGCACAAAGAAAAATTTAAATACTCCCGTTCACCTGATAACTTTTGATCTTTTTTTAATTTTTTTTCAATTATGTAACTATGTAAATCTCCAAACTGCATGTCAGCTATCAAACACTTTGTTGATTATTTGACAATGTATACATTAATAATTTGACAAAATTCCTTTCATTTAAACAGGAATTTAAATGAAAAGCTGATATATGAGCTATTAAATTTTAATTAAATAGGCTTTCTAGTTGAACTTAGCTGAAAATGTGTTAGTTTAAATGTATATTGGGTGTCTGGTCTCAAAGTCGTATGGCTTTGATTTTTGTGTGACTTTTTTATATATAGTCTGGTCTCAAATGGGAATTTTTTAATTAAGATTTGTATGTGATTTTTTTTGGGGGGGTCTAATTATTCTTTTATTGTTCCTTTCTTAAGAGTGTTTGGAGCGTTTTAGAAATGTAATTTTTTAAAATGTAAACAGAACAGTTGTTTTTAAAGTGACTGTAAGGTTAATAAAGATTAAAAAAAACTGGTGAATAGCGATAGAAAATACAAATAATTAATTTCGGCTAATTATTTAATTGTTTTGTAAACAGATCCCATTTTAGATAAATGTAAAAAATATAGATACATGTGTTAATATGTACTTTACTTGTTGTCTTCCTGATCTTGTTGCCATAAATGTGTATAGACTTTAAAAATGATCTGATATACATTTTATATATTTTGTAATAGTTTTAGGTATATACAGTACTGTGTAAACATTTTAGACAGGTGCAAAAGTGCTGAAAAGTAAGAATAAAAGTTTATTTTTAGCATTTAAAAAAATGCTAAGTGAGTGAAGAGAAGAAAAATCTAAATCAAATCTAAATTTGGTGTTACCACCCTTTGCCTTCAATATAGCATTAATTCTACTAGGTATACTTGCACAATGTCCAGGATTTTGTATGCATACAGATGTATGATTAAACAATTAGACCAAACAGGTGCTAATGATCATCAATTTAATATGTAGGTTGAAACACAATCATTTACTGAAACAGAAACAGCTGTGTTGAATTAATAAAATTGGGTGAGAAACTCACTAAACAGGTGAGGTTGCTGAAAACAGTTTAATGTCAAAAGTCATACACCATGGCAAAACTGAGCCCAACAACAAAACACAAGGTAGATATACTGCATCAGTAAGGTCTCTCCCATGCAGAATTTTCAAAGCAGACAGGTGTTTCCAGATGTTCTGTACACGCTCTTTTGAAAATGCACAAAGAAAAGGAAAATCTTGAAGACCATAAACACAGTGGTCAGCCAAAGAAACTTGCAGATCACATCATACTTTCTTCCCTTTGCATTGAAAGTTGTCCAGTAGTGCCATCAGCTTAGTATTGGCAGAAAACAGTGGGACTCTTGTACTGTCTAGAGAAGTCTGGTCAGAAGGGGTCTTCATGAAAGACTTGTAGTCAAAATAATCATACCTCCGACGTGGAAACAAGGGCAAGAGGCTCAACTATTCATGTAAACATAGGGACAAGGATGCAGGAAAATGGCAGCAGGTGCTCTGAACTGATAAGTCAAAATTTTAAATATTTGGCTGTAGCAGAAGGCAGTTTGTTCACCAAAGGACTGGACAGCTGTACAGGTGTTTGCAGGCAACAGTGAAGCATGGTGGAGGTTCCTAGCAGTATTGGAGCTGCATTTCTGCAAAAGAAGTTGGGGATTTGGTTAGAATAAATGGTCTTCTTGATGCTGAGAAGTACAGGAAGATACTTATTGAATACCATAAGGAGGGTATCTGATTGGCCCCAAATGTTTCTGCTGCATGTTAACGACCCCAAACATACAGGCAAAATAATTAACTATCTTCAGGATAAAGAAGAACAAGGAGTGCTTGAAGTGATGGTATGGTCCCAACAGAGCCCTGATCTCAACATTGTTGGGTCTGTCTGGGATTACATGAAGAGAGAAAAGCAACTGAGGCTGTCTAAACCCACAGAAGATCTGCGCAATGTACCTAGAAGTAGGGGCGTAACCAGAAACCACAGAGCCCTGGTACGAAAATTGCACCGGGCTCCCAACTTCAATGCTTGCCCCAAAACAACTTGTCTGTGCCTTCTTTGTCCCTTCCAACATACACTCTGGCACACATATGTAAACAAATTACACATACTTACACATACTAACACACACATACACATTCATTCTAACACACAATCTATCTCACTCACTTACACATCCATGCTCACACACAAACACCTACACATCCATGCTCACACACACAAAATTACACACCCATGCTCACACACAAGTATACATCCATGATCCCACACACAATTGCATATCCATGCTCACACACACCACCTGCCCCCACTTACCTCTCACCGCTCCAGCAGCTTAATCTCTGGCTGTTCTCATAGTGTGCGGGTAGCATTGGTTTCACCACGGGTACACGTGACATAAAGTGACCCCGATACGTCCCTGTCTCCTTGTGCCAGTTCAAAATAGTTTACAAAGGGACCTTTTGACCTGGGCGGCACTGGTTCCGGTACGAGGAGACAGGAACAAGGGGCGGTGAGAGATACCCCTGATATTGATATTGATTTAGATTTTTCTTCTGTTCAGTCACTATTTGTGAAAGCATTCCTACTTACTTACAGCATTTTGTCACTAAAACATCTGAATAGTACTGTATATAGATATATATGTATAGTTTTTAATATACACACAAATTATTATAGTCAGGTTATATTTTACTATCAGCAACATTGCAACATTAATGTTTCAATGTATTACCCTTAACATAACATTATGTTTTAAAAAAAAAATCCTTTATAAAAGAACAACTCCAGAATTATATTTGCTCTAACAATGGACTCCATAATCAGTGCATTAGCTTTCTGAACTCCACAGGCTTCTATCAGATTCAATGAAGTCTATAACGTGTGCGACTTTAACACACATCATATAACCTGTGTAGCTGCTTCTGTAGTGTGCTTGACTTAGGTGTGAAATATATACCAAAGACAGAAAACATGTGCCTTTTAAAGCAGCTCTGTGTTCATTTGTTGAAAGATTTATTAGGAAAACATTAAATGGGAAGAAAGCCCTAATAAAAATGGCCCTAAATTGTCAAATATTGCTAAGTTATATTTTTATTGCAAAGAATCATGTACTTTGTCTGACATCACCCACGCTGCTAAAATGTTATTAGAAACCATCACTTTTTGCCACACTTTGGCAAGCTGTGTGCTTGTTTTACCTCTATGGAAGATGGCAGAAAGCACAAAAATAACAAAATGATCAAAATCACAATTCTGGGAAAATATATCCCAAAATGCACTACTCTATTATCTCACTGATTGCTCAAACAAGGTCTTAACACAAGTGCTCCAAGATAATCTGGTACCGAGACATTTGCAAGTCCTTTTCCTAATAAGTGTGAAACTCATCGCTAAGGAAAAACAACTTTATTTACGGCTGATCTGCTTAATTTGCACTATTTTTACATTGAAGTATTGAATCAGGGCTATCGTGTGTTAATGTGATGTTCAATTTATTGCTGTGGTTTTTTTTTTAAAACATAATCATCTGTACACACATTATGTCTTCTCTAGTCAGAGGTAAATACATTGGATAAAATTCATAAAAGATGAAATGGTAACCTATCAATTTCTCCTGCAGTCTGAGACTAGAGATTAAAATTGGTCTTGGCACTTTAAGGCCAGTGGTCGACAAATGATGTATGTGCGGCTGCTGATTTGATACGCGGAGATGCAGGCTACACTTTTACTTTAGCAGCGCACAGTTGTGTGATTCCAGTTGGAACTCACACTATAAATGATGCATTTTGCCGGAAAAACGGCCATGAAGGTAAGGAAAGATAAGAGCTGCAAGGGTTAACCCCAATAAGATATACCGTATTTGCTCGATTATAAGACGAGGTTTTTTTCAGAGCAAATGCTCTGAAAAATACCCCTCGTCTTACAATCGGGGTCGTCTTCTAATCAGACCTCAAATAGAGGTCTGATTAGGAGACTAAGATCCAGATCCCCCGCACCGCTGCAGGGGACCTGGATCCTCCTGTCGTCGCCCCCCCCACACACACACACACTTACCGGTGCTTCCGGAGGTGAAGTTGGCAGCGGGGGTTTGTATGCGTCCGTCGCAAATACCTTCCCCGACTGTCAGAGATCAGAGTTCCAGAGTTCCTGATGTCTGACAGCCGGGGAAGGTATTTGCGACGGACGCATACAAACCCCCGCTGCCAACTCCACCTCCTTCCGGCTGCCGCGGAATGAGACGTCAACCCGCTGCCCCGGCAATACAGCAGGAAATTGGAAGCACCGGTAAGTAAGAGTGTGTGAGTGTGTGAGTGTGTGTGTGTGTGTGTGTGTGTGTGTGTGTGTGTAGGGCATTTCTGGAATGCCTTACACCCCTATATGCCACTCTGGCACTTAGGGGGTTAAAAGGCATATTATGGGGCAGAGTGGCATATAGGGAGGTATAAGGCATTTCAGGAGGCAGAGTGGCGTTAAGGGGGCATTTAATAGTGCACTCTGCCTCCTGAAATGCCTTATACCTCCCTATATGCCACTCTGCCCCATAATATGCCTTTTAACCCCCTAAATGCCAGAGTGGCATATAGGGGTATAAGGCATTTCTGGAGGCAGAGTGCTCTATATAATGCCTTTTAACTCCCTTAATGCCACTCTGCCTCCTGGAATGCCTTATACCTCCCTATATGCCACTCTGCCCCATAATATGCATTTTAACCCCCTAAATGCCAGAATGGGATATAGGGGTATAAGGCATTTCTGGAGGCAGAGTGGCACATAGGGGGTCAAAAGGCATACCATGGGGCACAGTGGCATATAGAGGGTTAAAAGGCATATCATGGGCCACAGTGCCATATTGGTGTGGCAAGCCTGGGGGCAGAGGTGTGTAACTGGGGGACAGGTTGGAAAATACGAGAAATAAAAACAAAAAAAAAATATTTTTCTCAATCATAGCTTTTATTAAAAAAAATAGTTTACATGAATTAACATTTACTGGTAAAACTTTTTTCCTTTAGGGTCGTCTTATATTCAGGCTTTTTCTTTTTTTCCTAAGTTAATATTCAGATTTTGGGGGGTCGTCTTATAATCAGGGTCGTCTTATAATCGAGCAAATACGGTATTTTCTATTTTCTATTCATGATGCCCTAACGTAACGATACAACAGGACACTTCTATACCTTGCTTAAGTCTACAGCCGCCAAATAAAACTGTGACAATAGAAACAAAAGGAGCATAGACACAGTACTATCGATCAAAATATAGACAACAGGAGGATTAAAAGAAAATCAATCTACCTGCTTACTTGAACTCTCTCATAGATAACCTTTTAAGAAATACTCCTATTGTTGTCAGTATGAAAAAACCTCCAAAACACAAACTTCACAAACTCTTTCTATATTGGGTAAGGCATCATTTCCTCCATATTATACTGAACTTTCAAATGCAATAAAATAAAGCAATAAAATAAAGCAATACATTGGAGAGAAAATTGTCATCATCATCATCATCACACAAAGTACGATACATACTAGACTTGTGCATTTGGATTTGTACAAATAGCAAATTTACCAGTTACACACTCTCACACAGTCTCTCACACTCTCATTCTCGTTCACTGGCTCTCACGCTCTCTAAATCTTTCCCTACTTTCTCTGCCAACCACTTCTGCTTCTGCTGACGGTTTCTGCCAACCACTTCTGCTTCTGCCAACCACTTCCACATCTTCTTCTCCCTACTCTTCTCTTGTCACCTTTAATCTTCAATCTGCTGTCTTCATCCACATGTCTGTGGACATAACCCAGGGGGAACTTCCACCAAAATGGTGGCGCTTGCGGTGACACCCTCTCCCCCATCCTCCAATTGGATTTGGACAATGATGCCAGATTGAAAGTAGAAGATGAAAAGAGAACAGAGAAGTTAGAAGACAGAAGATGATTAAGAAGAAAATGCAGAAGATGATGCAGAAGCAGAAGTAGTCAGCAGAAGCAGAAGTGGTCGAAAGAGAAAGTAGAGAACTTTTAGAGAGCATGGGAAAGAGTGAACAAGAAGGAGAGCGTAAGAGAATGAATAAGAGAGAGTAAGTCAGAGTGAGATGTAGGCAATGGGCAATGAATTTCGTTCCTGAATTAAAAATTCCCTCCAAATTGTTGGCTGAACCAAATGGACAGGGAAGGAAATTCGTTGCCCCGTAAATAATTGGGCCAAAAATGAACCAAAAAATGTGCTCAATTAGTTTTGGCCCATTTGCACATGACTAATACATAATGACTTAACCTGCAATTTTAACTTTAACACCGATACTCTACATTTTTTATCTTTTTTTATCTAATACTATTATCTGCCATTCATCTCATATGATTCATTCATCTATATGATTACATATTACCTCTGATATTTAGAAGAAAACATGAAGTGTCTGGAAAGGAATATTTGGAAAGTGTGTTAAGGGATACTGCAGTGTCAGCTAAAAACGAATGCATAGGAAAGTATTTTGTAAAAACTTTCATATGCACTCTTCACTTCAACTTGGAAAATAAAAAACAGAAAAATACTTACCTTGGGGAGAAGTTGCAGCACCACAGCTGCATCTCCCTGCCTTCCCTGTGGTCTAACATTGAAGCATCCAATTAGCATTTCCTAAGCCAGTGCAGAAGCTTGCAGGCAGAAAGTGTACTGTGCCAGGAGAAGGGTTCAGCTGAACACATTTCCTGCACTGAAAATAGCTAGGGGTGGAGAAGGGGATAAATGTATATGGGGGATTATGCAGAATCTTCCCATGCGTTTACAAGGGGAACACCACAAAAAATGTAAATGAATCTCAAAGCTATCGTGGCTGGAACGTCGCTTTAATATTACATTGCTGTTTTGTCATGTTTATAATATATACTGCAATATACAGCTCACACTGCTACACATATGACTTACATTTGCACTGTTAAAGTACAGTTCTATCTTCCTAAAATATGTGTCAAATATAAGTCAATGTAGACAAACACACAATGTTCACACAATAGGAACCCAAAAAGCGGAAATTAAACTATATTTCACATTAGGCACAAACAACTAATAAACTATATGGAAGCAATTAATCATATTTTCTTTAATACATTTTACTTGAAATTTCCTGTTTTCTTATTGATATAATCTTCTACTGCCAAGCCAAGGGGACAGATGGAGCACTTCACCACAAACCAAGGACACCATTTGTAATGCTGCTTATCTCTCACATGACAAATATGACAATATGAGGGAAAAAGAAATTACCAGGAAAAAAGCAGAACTTTGCTACTGTGTATTTCCAACTTTATATGTTTTGTAACATGGATTTTATAGAGAAATCTAGGTTTCTGACACAGAGTGAAAGATCCATTATTGCACTTTTAACATTATACATTATTTATCATATTGGATGACACACAAAAAAGTGATCAAATAATCCATATTTTCTAAATATTTAAGAAAGGGGAAGCTTCCTTTTTCATGAGTTATCAATCAGTATGTAGAACAACTCTTATTTGGGCAGTAAATGGTGTGAGCAGGAAAGCTGTTAAAATGTCACCTATATTTACATATTTGCACATATTGTACATAGCGACTCTATTGGTCGCCAGCAGGGGGCTCGTCTGCCATCAACCATTGGTTGATGGCAGACAAGCCCCCTGCTGGCGACCAATAGAGTTGATCATAGGGATATTTAAACTCCTGGCGCCAGAGCTGCTGCGTAGTCCGTACCACGTTAACCCTGTATTAACCCCTTATACAAAACCATAAGAAAACGAACACAAAGAATGTCCACGAATATTGGCCCGAAGAGAAGACAGGAATGGGCGAATATTCGCGGTATATGAAGATTTTTTTTTTTTTGCCGAAGACGAGTACGAAGACAAACACGAAGACCTCCCTGGTGCCCAAGTCTAGTAAAAAGGTTCCCACAGACTCTATACTGAGACATTTAATGATCAGTCTGTGAAAAGAAGCAAAGGAGATCAACGTGAAAGGACGGTATGGATGTTTCACCCTCTTCAAAAAATATTTGTAAAAATAATAAAAATAGCAATGAAAAATTTAAAAATGAAATAAAACTAAAAATTAATAATTAAGTCAACTCCAGTGATATCATAAGGGTCCCAATCCAATTCCAACAGAGATCCCTGAGGTTTTGAAAGACCTCAAAGGGATCGCCAGTCAAAAAAATAATCTAAAAATGAAATAATAATAATAAAATGTAAAACTTTTTAAAATGGTAAAAATTAGGCGCCCAAACACCTCTTACTCCTTACACTAGTAATATACATGTGTGTTGGGTATTATTCTACTATTCTATTATTTTTATCAGTGGCACCTAATTTGTGGAAGAACAATTGGAATGTTTTTCTATTTTTTTGGTGTTTTTACATTTAACTCATAATAAATGAAAGACTATACAAAATAGTGGTATAAAAAGAAAGCCTTTTCTGTCCTTACAAAAAACAATATATAACATATACATATACCGTATTTGCTCTATTATAAGACGAGGTTTTTTTCAGAGCAAATGCTCTGAAAAATACCCCTCGTCTTCTAATCGGGGTCGTCTTCTAATCAGACCTCAAATAGAGGTCTGATTATGAGACTAAGATCCAGATCCCCCGCACTGCTGCAGGGGACCTGGATCCTCCTGTCTCCCTCCCATTTAACACCCCCCCACACACACACTTACCGGTGCTTCCTGCTGTATTGCCGGGGCAGCGGGTTGACGTCTACGCGATCCGCGTAGACAACGTCCGCTGCAGCTGGAAGGAGGTGTGGCTAGCAGCGGGGGTTGTCTGCGTCCGTCGCGCAAATCCTTCCCCGACTGTCAGAGATCAGAGTTCCCCGCACCGGTGCCGCACCGGCGCGGGGAACTCTGATCTCTGACAGCCGGGGAAGGTATCCGTGACGGACGCAGACAAACCCCCGCTGCCAACTCCACCTCCTTCCGGCTGCAGCGGAAGGAGACGTCAACCCGCTGCCCCGGCAATACAGCAGGAAATGGGAAGCACCGGTAGGTAAGTAAGTGTGTGTGTGTGTGTGTTACATAGGGCATTTCTGGAATGCCTTATACCCCTATATGCCACTCTGGCATTTAGGGGGTTAAAAGGCATATTATGGGGCAGAGTGGCAAATAGGGAGGTATAAGGCATTTCAGGAGGCAGAGTGATGTTAAGGGGGGATTTAATAGAGCACTCTGCCTCCTGAAATGCCTTATACCTCCCTATATGCCACTCTGCCCCATAATATGCCTTTTAACCCCCTAAATGCCAGAGTGGCATATAGGGGTATAAGGCATTTCTGGAGGCAGAGTGCTCTATACAATGCCTTTTAACTCCCTTAATGCCACTCTGCCTCCTGGAAGGTCTTATACCTCCCTATATGCCACTCTGCCCCATAATATGCATTTTAACCCCCTAAATGCCAGACTGGGATATAGGGGTATAAGGCATTTCTGGAGGCAGAGTGGCACATAGGGGGTCTAAAGGCATACCATGGGGCACAGTGGCATATAGAGGGTTAAAAGGCATATCATGGGCCACAGTGTCATATTGGTGTGGCAAGCCTGGGGCCAGATGTGCATAACTGGGGGACAGGTTGGAAAATACAAGGAAATAAAAACAAAAAAAATATTTTTCTCAATCATAGCTTTTATTAAAAAAATAGTTTACATGAATTAACATTTACTGGTAAAACTTTTTTCCTTTAGGGTCGTCTTATATTCAGGCTTTTTCTTTTTTTCCTAAGTTAATATTCAGATTTTGGGGGGTCGTCTTATAATCAGGGTCGTCTTATAATCAAGCAAATACGGTACTTTGCTGCTTTTATTCCCGATTATCATTTAGCTTTACAAATTATAGCTCTGATTGCATAATATCCAATACTTACATAAAATTTCCTTTTATTATCATTTACAGTTCCTCAGCAAGTGATGGAATGATCCAGTCAGCAGTAGCATTCTATTGTTTGTTATTGTAATGACACCACTTTTCAAACTTTTTATCAGAATATTCTTTTTTTTTGCTTGATTCCAACAGTGTGGTTCTAGTCATTTTAATATTTATAATAATTAAAAAGAAATGTTCTATCATTTCTAAAATGAGCCAGTAGGTGGCGCTACAGCCTTTACAGACATCTACCGTAATTATAATCAAGATTTATCTGAATTCATTTTAACCATTTATGCAAGAATAAATTAAAATAAAGTTTGGATTTGAAGATCTTAATTACTAAATTGACTACACATATCACTTAAAGAGATTTAATAGATGCATTTGAAATGTATATGTTTTATTTTTCAAATCAATACTTATATGTTGGTGTGTTTGTCTGTGTAAACTTAAGGTGACTTGAACAATTCAAAAATTATAGGGCACATCTGGGTTCAATAACATGACTTTGTTAAACAGTGTTTAATATTTCATGTCAAATGGAGAAGAGTGACAGAACATTTCTGAATAACCGTGTACACTAAATGACTAAAATGGGGCCTTTAATGATTTGCATAGTAACCTTAGACTCTACTTTCATTTGTCATAGTTGTCTAAACCATGGGCATTGCGGTTAGATTTTTCAAATATTTGATACTGGCGTAGTGAAAATTATTCTACGTGGGTCTCCAATAAAAGGGAGCTAATATCCTACAAATTCCTTGGAATATATGATGCCTTAACTGTAATATTCATATTACGTGCATAAAAAATTGTAAATCATCGAGGTAAGAAGCATCGGCTGCTTTGGTGAACATCCTGCATTCCTACAGCTTTTACCATGATTTAATACAGGCTCTAGTTATCACTCCCCCCTGTAGATGCAATAACCAGTGGCCACTCAGTAAAAACCTCTAACATTTGATAGTGTTCTGTTATAGATAACATAAATGTTTTGGGTTAGATTGTAATCTGGAAGCAGAAATGCATTTGAAGGTTGTGCAAGTTAACATTTTAGTGAACTATTACTTCAGCCTATTCATTACTTTACCCATGCAAAAAGTTCTTGATCGATAGCACAAGAAGTTTCTGACTGTGTATGTAACATGTTGGCATTTGTCTCTGTGCCCAGACATGTAAGGCCATAAGAGTTTGGCATGTACATCCTTGTAGAAAGAAATAAAATTTTATGTTATTTGGAAAAATTTATCAAATACTTAAAACAGGTCCAAATGACAGTTTCATATTACATAGTCCACAACCTAAACACAACATCAAGCCTCACAACACCTGTAGATACCTCTGGTAGCAGAAGCTAATCTCGTTTTTAATGCTGACATCAGGTACACAAGACATTGTCTAATAGCTGAACAATTTGAAATTTAGATGTCAAGTCAACTTTTTTAGGCATTTAAATCATCGTGACAATAGCAGATTTCCATAGACAAGTGGGATTTTAAGTGCTTAGAAATCAATGTCTGCTCTGCTTACCCATGAAATTAAAATGCCGGGAATGCAATTAATATACCATTCCCCACACAGGCTTTATACACTCCGGTCACTCAGACTTTTATTCAATATTTTGAATTGGATCTACATGAAATAAAAGTTGATTTGAGACAACCAGATTCACTTTTTTACTTTTAAAATCAATCATGTCACATAAGTCTTAATGTTTGGGTCACTTCACTAAGCTGCAAGTACACGCATATGAAGCATACCTTCTACCCTCATTCTTCTGCTCAGGGGATCAGACCATGCCTCTGGCGCCAAAATCTCTAGTCATGGCTCAGCTTATACCCCATGCTTATTTTATTGCCCCCTTGCCCACACTGAGTATTATGTGGAATCATAGCCCCCTCACGTTGGTAAAAAAGGGTACTGAGGACTCCTGTTTCATTATTTATTTACTTTATATGTATATCATTGGGGGCTGATGTGTTTTTAAGTTCTAAATTTTAAGAGTTCCTTGCAAGGACATGCAAGTTTTCACTCATCTTGCATGCCCTTGCCTGAAACTTGCAACATTTAAAGCACTGGAAAACAACTAATATATTAGTGAATATGCAATTAATTGTCACCATGCAAGACCATGCAACTTAAGTCATGTCTGGTCAATCAAGTTAACCCTTAACTCACCTGATCACTTGACTCCTTAGTGAATTAATACAGTTTTGTAAGATTAAAACATTAGACAAAACGCAACCTTCTAATACTATGAGAATAAATTGGTCACATGGCAGATTAGATGTGTAAGGGTGCACATATTAGAGCCTTAATATTGTAACCTGTTTGGGGATCACTGGTGCTTAATTTCTTACTTCCCTAATACACACTAATCCACAGAAACACTCTACAGAAAAAAATGAGTTTCATATGGCTAACATTTTTGTATTATATGAATGTAAGCAGCAACATAAGATGACATTTTTTCTCTGTTGAAGTGTACAACAGAGAAAATTAGTGAATGATTTATTGGAAATTTCCAATAAATCATTTATCGATTCATAAAAGTCAATACAAGTGAAGTAACTGTAGATGATATAAAACAGATATTGCTTCCATGCAAAGTCTGTTTATAATTACGTTTACATTCTTTACATTAAAAGGTTGTTCTAACTTAGTCCCATATAACTGTATGTTACAAATATTGTTGTTCTGCAAATACATAGATTGGCACTTGTCCATGTTGAATCTCAAGGGCCACAATCTTATTGTATATAATCTTATATTTTATTATCAACCATATATATCACCATATTTGTTGCAGCTGCTGAACACATGGCTTTCAATATCAATGTTTTAATTTAAAAAAAAAATGCCATGACCCATGAAAGATGGCATATCTACTAAAAATAGTTATTTTATTAGGACATTTTCCCTGTTTGCGGATTTATCACTGCCGAATAGTTCTGAATTTTAGTGTTCATAATTATTTATAAAGAAAGAAGCGTGTTACATAAATAAAATATAAGTAGGAAGACTTACACTATCTAGGAACAGGCAATGATAGAAAATTACCTAAGTTATAACAAGTCGGAGAATACAAATTAAATTGTCTTCTGGCTAGCTCATAAATCATATCTCTGCAGTAATCTAATCACATGTTACACAAAGGAAACATCCACAGCAGGCAAAATATAATATACAACTTAATGAATTACAAACCAATTTGTGTGTGAAATAGGCAAAAAAATGATGATACATTTGGATTCACATTTTACAGAAACTGCATATTTATAGCCAGCTCAGCACTTTTACACCTGTGTAACAAGGCACATACACCACTAGACGGTAAACAGTGATAGCAGAGTATAATTTGTCAAAGAAGAGCACAAATGAAAGCACGTACCACATAGGAAAAGTATTACCACAGATGGGAAGTTTGGTTTCAAGAAAATCATTGAGAACTGCCTCTCTATAGACCCTATTTTTCACCTCAACATTTTAGATGACCTAATTAGATCAACAGTGTTGGTGAGCATGGCTCAAGTTGAGAGTGGGCGGGGGTGGAAACATGTCCACCTTGTCCAAAGAGCCACCTTGTGGTGCTCATCAACAGAGCATCACCACATGGCCTTGTCAGAGTTGGAAGCAGCATAGACCTCCATTGATTGCATATCCCCAACTGGCCCATTCTTGAAAAAGGACTGTTATACGAAAACCAACACACTTTTGAGGTATGTTAACATCATAGAGTAAGATTGTGCATTCCAGAGAACCTTTCCCATGTTCTGGACGTTCACAATTTGACACCTGGGTGGATGA
Source organism: Spea bombifrons (assembly GCF_027358695.1). Lineage (NCBI taxonomy): Eukaryota > Metazoa > Chordata > Amphibia > Anura > Pelobatidae > Spea > Spea bombifrons. The sequence continues at coordinate 90,323,336 of NC_071089.1, read as the reverse complement.
TTTTTTTGTGTCCTGCAAGTGTAGGCCTCATAGCTAATAGATAATAGGTAGGAAGGGGAGACCGTAGGGCATTGTAGAGAGCAAAGTGGGATATTCAACTAACAATAAAGGATCTGCTACAAAGTCTATGCTTCACATACATATTTTGAACAAACTTTAACTTTGAATATGCACTGTGTATCTCCTCCTACAAAATCACAAATGTTTAATATGTGAATATATCCAGTTGCCCAATTAAGACTTTAATAATGTTTTTATAACACTATTAGCATTCACACGATCACTGTATTTATGGCCTGGTGCTCGTCACTTATTTCCATTTACTATGTAATTGAGGAGCTTACACCCCTGCTGTTCCATTAGAATTTGATTTTTAACAATTCCCAGGTACAAAAAAGTTTGTGTTCATGTTACACTTGAAATTAAAATAAATATAAAAGGAATACAACACGTGTTCAAAGAAGTACGCCATCATTGCCTGACATGCTGCACCAGGAATAAATTTAAATTCAATGGAATTCTATATTTTTTGTAAATGTAGATTCAACAGAAACTATTCTTTAATGGCAGAAAAGTAACCACAAAAATGATGCATTCCTCGTAGACATTAAAGTTCCCCATGTATCAGATTGACAGAGATGGGTAAGGCACACTCTCTAAGAAGATCAGCATGAATATTTTTAAAGTCTGTGTATTGAAAGAATAGGGCACGATTCAAGTAAAGCAAAACAAAGATTTGTGCCTAAAGGTTCATATTTTTCAAGACACTACCTATGGTGTAATGTCAACCTTGGCCACCTCAACCTTGTTTCACCTATCAGATAGTTGGCTATCTGGCATACCATCTGGTAATACCTGGCGAACTACTGGCCAATAGCGCAGAATATTTACCCACACTGCCACCTACTCATGCTAATGCTACATCCATTTTCAAACACGCTACTCCTATTTCTATTCATGTTCCATATATATAAGGTAGATGCCAGAGATCTAGAGGCACCTAAAATAAGAAACTGGCCTATGAAGGGATTGCAATGGCTATCGAGCGCTAACCACATGATGTTACATTCTGAGGTACAATTACTTTCAATCTAAATAGGGACTTGTGATAGGCAGTAGTTTTACCCCTGAGGCCCCTAGAGTTACACCAGTATATATACAACTGACAATTACCATCTGGTTACTTTAACTACTTTCAAAACAGATATGCTTCCACCTGAGTACAAGGATGTTGCATTTCTCTGCACGAATTTGACCATAAATCCGCAAGATGTTCTTGCTGCATTGTGACATCTTATCTCTGAAATATTACAGGTGCTTAATTATAATTATAGATAAGTGCGCGTCTTTCTGTGTTTCTGTGAGCACATTCCACACTATTGTCTCCTTTATCCCAAAAGCACAGCTTTACCAGACACTGCAAGTGCTGATTCCCAGGTATTGTATTGTTATTACTGGAAGCCTCACCTCCCAACGGGTTGGCTTTCCAACAATACAGAGCTCTCTGTTTCTGCTTTTCTGGAATTACTTATGTATTTCTCCAGCGAGGCACAAACGTCTGAAATCTCATTCCTCTAAGCTGTTTTTTTCTTCCACAGATAATGAATGATTTTTTTATTATTGACAATAGAATCAAATCGTTACAAGAGGTTTTTCATTGTTTATGCACTTCTAACACAAAACCTCATCATCTTTTCTTCTAACTTGGCTTGTTGTCAATGGCTGCTACAAGTCTTTGCCCGTGGCTTTCAAATTTGTAATAATTCATTGGCTAACAGCTTCCAATTACTAGGATGGAATGTCTGGTTGTAATCAAACAATTACATCTCTATATTGAGAGCTGCATACATGTATGTGTGTTCTTAATCTGTACATAATGAACATTTAGATTCAGTAAACTCTTTTAAAGAGCCTTTTGTGCTGAGTAATTCTTTGACCTTCATCATTCCGTATGTGTTGTACACTCTGTTTCCTAAATAGCCTCATTAAGACTCACCGCTAACTATTCCAAGGTAACTGAAGACATTTTGAACTTATTACTAATAACAGTACAAGACTCAACTTTGTGAGGTAGCTAAAATTGTATTTGTGAGACTGAAATAGTGTTTTCATAATTCATTTTAGTCAGTAAAATAAACATTTTGGCATTCACGGCAGCTTCCTCTGCTGGTTCACAGTAGGTGGGCATGTTCGGCCATGAAAGATTTCTTTTGTACCTGTTAAGGGATGTCCTACTACATGATTGATCATCCAGAGCCATTTAGTGGCTTGAAACTAGTTTTGGAAAATTTCAGCTAAAACAGGATATTGTTAAGAAATGTTCCAAGTTTCCTCCCAGTTTTGAACGAGAGAAGATGGTGGTGCTACATTCTAAAGATGTTGTGTCCTTTGCGTAGACTGGAAACACGCAGAGCATATGTGAGCTCTTAGCTAATAAAACCGTATGCCAAGCATAGTGGCAAGAAGGCCTGCGCCCGATATGTAATTGCACATCTGCTCATTCCTTTTTAATCAAAGCTTTTAACAATTTGAAAGAATCTGGGCTAGGTGTGACAGCCGCATTGAACTATTTTATACATTCATCTGAAAGTTTACAGAAACAATGCCGCAATCTATACAACATATTCTCACAATACAGAATAATTATAATGTCAAATAAATAAAAATAATATGTATTAATGAAATAATGTTTTTCAATTATTTTCTCCTTAGCTCTAGATTGATAGCGATGCACTTAGTGTCTTTGTCTATGTATGAAATGATTACTGCCCGAATATAGACGTGCCCTCAATTTTATTAAGAATCCTTGTTTGGACCATTTATAAAACCGTTAATTACTTTAAATCTGCATAACCCTTCCTGTTTTCTAGATACAATGTCTGCAATCAAGCTGTTTTAATAGTTAATTAAAATGTATCAAGATTGTACAGTATTCAAGATAGTGCTGTAGTGGCAACAGCTTTTTGGTGACAATTCATTGAAATTATTAAAATGGCCATCAGCCCGAAATATAAAAAAAAAAAACACAGCATAATTAACTGTCTTTAACATTTTGAGTCTTATGTACGTTTGGCCATAGATATTTGCCAAAAGAAAACTAAATTAGAGATAAGTATAGAGGGAAAAGAACTGGATAATGGAAAAAAGGAGGATTACTGCTCTCATACTTGTGTTATTGTTGAATAGTTTCAAATGCTAATTTAGAGAATAGCTGTATAAATTTTCTTTTATTCACCACTAGATTCTAAAAAATGTTCAGCATCGACGCTTCGTGGTCAACATAGAATAATTTAACTGTTTGATAGGAACTTGTTTTTATTTTGTACACTAATAATTTCCAGATGCACTTTTGGTATGGCAGAGATGAGCACTTTGTGTTTTATATTCCGGGAAGAAACTTGATTCATCATCAAGAAGGCTGTCCAACTACATACCCAGGGGCACATGTAGCTCTCCATGCTTTATTTATTTTTTATTTAGCTTTTCTCACATCCCCCAGACAGCCTGGAAACACCATATGCTGTAAACCATTATATAATTGTTTCAGTTATATATATTAGCATATAAATGTAAAACTTACTTTTAATTTTAAAACATCTGGTACTCAGATTTAACCCAAAGTTACGAGCCCTAAATTATAAACTATAAAAGCTCTAATATACCATCAATTTGTTAAAGCGGAGCTGTCACCAAAAGTAAATTTGGCATTATATTATTGGAGCATCAAAAACTATGTTGTATTAAAAAAATAACATACCCCAGGGTATTGATTAATATATGCTTTAAAAAAAGATTTGGACTTTCCATTGGTAGGTACCCTAGATTCTAATATACATACCATGTCTTTTTTCCTGTTTTCTTGATCAATAACAAAACATGTTACAAAGATTTTAACCCCTTAATGACAAAGCCTGTACATGTACGGGCTCAAAATGTTTTAGGGTTTTTTTAGGGGGGTTTACGGGGTTAAAAACCTTTTTAGTCATTGGCCAGCCTGCTGTTTACCTGTATCCTGGAATATATGCAGTATTTTTCAACAAGCACACACCATAAGGTGTGTTTAAAAATAGATGACATATAAGCACTTTCAATAAATATCTAGTTATTTTTTGATGATAATGCAAGTTTTACATTGTATCTGGAAAAAAATGAGCAAGATTAATGCTTAATACAGTGGTATTTAGAGTTTCATAGAAAATCAGGTCTACAGTCTCCATCATCATACAAATGCTTTTATAATGCTAATGTTTTCACATTTACTCCATCAGCCCTTGGGTGGGTAAAGTATGTATTATATATCTATGTGTTGTTCTAATTATTTCTAATTTAAACATCCTTAAATGTGCTGTCAGTTACAACAACAAAATGTGTGCATACTGGAGTCTTTAAAATATTGCAAGGCGTTGCATTAAAAAAAGTTAGGACAGAAAACACGCTCTGTGGGTTGAAATGCACAGACGGCATATGTATATGGACATATGTGTGCATGTAAACATGTAAATACTGCAAATAATAGAGACCTCCAGAAATACAAGATCTTCATTTGAGTTAGCATAGGAGGTAATCAAAGCTCTAAGCATTCTTGGGAAATAATATTGGCATTACAATGAGTCCCGTGCTCTTGGTGAACGTCTCTTCATTTACTTCCGCCTCTCTTCATCGGCCACATTAGGTTTGTCTTCATATAAATCCAAACTGCATAAATCATAAAATCCCTACAAGTGCCACCACGGCTTTTGTTGGACATCTCCTATCATGAAATCATGATTTATTAGCTATAGTAGCTTTTTATTCCAAAAAGAGTCTTGTCCATAACCATGTATGTGCTCGTAACTTAGGGACCACCTTGTACTCTTGAGACCTGGCAAGGCAAATATGCCGATGAAAAGAACACAACCATGCACAGACACAACTCACAACAATGAAATAGATAATTGGGTCGCATTTTAATTCAACTATGTCCCATATTCAACTTAATAGCATGTTTTTCCATTTACAAAAACACATGCCACAGCCAATACGTTTTGAAAAGCTGTGTCGACTGGCACTTTGAGATGCCTGGCAAGCTATGCAGTCAGTTTTATTTAGTCCACTATAAATGGAACTTTTTCGAGGGTATGTGATTCCCAAATGTTTCACATCAGAAAAGGAAAACAAGCAAAGACTAGCCAAGACCACAACGGTGACTGCCAGCCCATTAATACACCAAACATGAAAGCAACAAGCACTGGTCTTTGATCATTGCATTTTTGGATATAAATCAGGAATAAAAAGATTGTTTTAAGACAACTTGCATTATAAGTGAAAATCAATCAATATCCATGTAGCTCCTGCAAAAGGGGTTTGAAAGAAGTTTATGCACAGAAATCTGAATTAAGGATTGCAAATTGGAAGCAATCCTAATGTAACCAAGAAATGTGCATATTTTGATTTTTTTGTACAGGCAGATTACAGGAAACAATAAATGATATTGTAATTATTGAAAATAAAAAACATATTAGAAGCATTTCACGTTGAACTGAGATACAAGGCTTATATTTTTTTTTCCATGCAGAAATAAAAAGAATTGAAGTTACACAATGAATCATTGCTGGAAAGGATCCATTTCCCATTTAGATCAGATAGCTTCATTTTTAGAATATGGCCATCTTGAAACATTTTAAAACATTATATAAATCCCCAGTGGTAAACTCTCTCTGGCAGACTGTTGATCTTTTTGTTGTATCAATTGACCTGACATAAAGAGAACTCCAGCTTTTACACCCACTCTGCTGCTGGGTGGGTCTGCAATGTGCCCTGCATTTACTATTATGAATGGATGAATGGGCGTGTTGATTATGGAATCGGGGTCTGCTCTAGGTTTGTTGGGTTTTCAGCAAGTACATATTAGATGGCATCCCTTGGGCAAATATTATTATACAAAAGATAATGAAAGCCATTCTGGCTGGCAAAGGGGGGGGGGGTCATTGTCCTCCTGGCCTGCTCTGATTTGAAGATTTAGGACCACATTTGGTTTACTTGCAGTTCCACCTCACCATTGTGTCTAAGGTGACATAGTCTTTACGCAGCCTTTACACCCTAACTGTATCCTTCCGGTGCTCCTTGTATTCATTGGGAAGGAAGGGCTTGTGTATGTAGATGTTTGTTGCCTTTGCCATAATTAGCCACATGTTTTGAGGCCTCTAGCTTCTGCTTGCTCACCTGCTTGCTTTGCACATCTCCTTGCATTCCTCCACTTTTGGAAAGATGGACAAAGCCAACTCATCAGTATGCCAGCTCATCGTGGTGTAGATGTATAGGATTGCATTGCTAAGAAGGTAACTGTTATTAAAACCCGGCACATACTACACTATAGGTAGAAGCCATACATTATGCAATCTGTCACCTTCGAGTTCTTTCACATCGAGATGCAAAAATAGCAGCTTCTCACCCTCCTCATGTGCAGATGAGAATCAAAATAGCATAAACAGACCACAACTGACTAAGATACCTCTGAGGTCCCTGAAAACTTATCAAACTGGAGTTATTAAAATCATAACAGTTTGGGGGATATATTGAATTCACATCCTCGTTTACAATATATAATGTAAGTTATTTTGTTGTGAAGAAAAGAGAAATGATAATAAAAAAGTCACAGTTGACCAATTGATAAATTAAAAGAATATCCTTCCAATTCTTTCTGAAAATATATTATGATTATATTATTGCTATGTTTATAAAGCCAACCTGTGTTGTGCTGTATGAGAGATTGATTCCTACCATGTAATCAAAAAAATGATTAAAGAGATATCATTTATGTTTTAATGCTAGAGGAGCAGCTTTGTTACAGGATGGTGTTTGGTCCAGATGTTTAAAGACTTCCACAAACTGTGAATGTGCATGAATAATATTATTTTAGCTGTGTCACTGATGTATCATAGCACTGTAACAAAATAAGTGTTTAACAATTTGTTCATAGCCCTGTCATATCCTTCCAAAATAATATCCCATTGACATGGACTCTGAACATGCTAGGCAGTGATGGCGAATGCTTTTGGGTCTGAGTGCACCAATTTTCTGCATGAAACCAGGCTGCAGATCTCAAAGTGCCAACCGTGTACATAACACACACAAGCATATACCTACACTCACATGCATGGGTATGTACACACATGTACACACATACATACTACACACACATACATACAAGCATATACACACATACATCACACAGCTTAGTAGATACAATTTATTTTTGCAAGACATACTGTATATATATATATATATAATGGAGCAATTAATGATCTGAATTATGTTTAACCCTTTTTTAAAACATCTTAAGGAAGAAAAGGGCTGTGGCAGCAGCACACGGATTCCATCTGAGAAGCCACCAAACATTTTGCACCCATCCTGTTTAATTAATATGTATATAAATTTACATAAATATATATAGATCGAACGCATGTGCTGCTACTGCCACTAGACTTGTGCATTCGTCTTCGGGCGAACATGGAAACGAACACGAAGAGTGCGTTTTCGTGTTCGTTCCGAAGACACGCCGAAGAGAAGACGGCGGCGGTAAAACGTAGGCGAAGACGAAGACACACACCACGAAGATCTTCGTGATTGTCTTCGTCTTCGTCTACCATTCTTCCCCCCTCTTCTAACTTACCTTGTCTTCGCGGCTTCGCAGCATCGCGGCAGTTCCCGGAAGTTCGCCGTCACGGGTTACAGGGCAGTGCGAATGAGCCTATTGGTCGCCTACAGGGACCTCCTCTGGCATCAACCAATTGGTTGATGCCAGAGGAAGACCCTGCAGGTGACCAATAGGCTCACTCGCACGGTCTTTGTAACCCCTAACAGCGAACCTATGGATTTCCGCTCCCGTTAACCCCTTCGATGCTGCGTTATCTAACACAGCATCGAAGGGGTTAACGGGAGCGGAAATCCATAGGTTAAAGGGCCGTGCAAGCGACCAATAGGCTCACTTGCACGGCCCCTTAACCCTTTAAAAAAAAAGTTAACCCCTAACTAATTGAACAGGGAGGGAGACCAGTGGCATCGGCAGTGCCGATGCCACTGGTCTCCCTCCCTGTTCAATTAGTTAAATGTCCATACGAGCGACTTTATTGGTGGCTCGTAAGGACATTTAACCAGGCACAGACTAACTAATTGAACAGGGAGGAAGACCAGTGGCATCGGTCTCCCTCCCTGTTCAATTAGTTAAAGACCAGTGGCATCGGCAGGGCAAGTTGCAGCATTGAGGTTTTAAAACCCCAATGCTGCAACTTACCCTGCCGATGCCACTGGTCTCCCTCCCTGTTCAATTAGTTAAATGTCCGTACGAGCGACTTTATTGGTCGCTCGTACGGACATTTAACCCGGCACAGACTAACTAATTGAACAGGGAGGGAGACCAGTGGCATCGGTCTCCCTCCCTGTTCAATTAGTTAAAGACCAGTGGCATCGGCAGGGCAAGTTGCAGCATTGGGGTTTTAAAACCTCAATGCTGCAACTTACCCTGCCGATGCCACTGGTCTCCCTCCCTGTTCAATTAGTTAAATGTCCGTACGAGCGACTTTATTGTTCGCTCGTACGGACATTTAATTAATTGAACAGGGAGGGAGACCAGTGGGATGTGCCGGGTAAGTTGTAGCATTGGGGTTTTAAAAGTCTGCACGAGCGACCAACAGAGTCGCTCGTGCAGACTTTTAAAACCCCAATGCTGCTCTATCAGTTGGTCACTCGTACGGACATTTAACTGATAGAACAGGGAGACCAGTGGGATGTGCCGGGTTAGTTACAGCATCAGGAGCCTAAAAGTCTGTACGAGCGACCAACAGAGTCGCTCGTGCAGACTTTTAAAATCCCAATGCTGCAACTTACCCGGCAGATCCCACTGGTCTCCCTGTATCAGTTAATAAATGATAGAACAGGGAGACCAGCGGGATCTGCCGAACAATTACGGCACCAGGAGTATAACAGTCTGTACGAGCGACCCTATTGGTCGCCAGCAGGGGGCTCGTGTGCCATCAACCAATGGCAGACGAGCCCCCTGCTGACGACCAATAGAGTTGCTCATACGGACATTTAAACTCCTGGCGCCAGAGCGGCTTTAACCCCGTTTTAACCCCTTAACCGGGGAAAACGAAGAAAACCCGAACACGAAGAATGTCCGCGAATATTTGCCCGAAGAGAAGACAGGACCAGGCGAATATTCGCGGAATACGAAGTTTTTTTTTTTTGCCGAAGACGAGCACGAAGACGAACACGAAGTGCCCAAGTCTAACTGCCACTCTCCTTTTCTTCCTTAAGATATGAGAAAAGGAATATTGAACATTCATTATCTCTCCCCTTTCTTGTTATCTCTCTTCTATCTCATTATATTATTATCTGTCTCTCCTTTCTCTCCCCATCTCTCACCTTACTGCAGAGTGCAGACCTCTACATCACGGTGCTCGCGGCTTCAATGGTGAGCACCAGTATATGATGTCATATCCCTGCGCCCAGCATCAGTTGCCAGGAGCATTACAAGTGAGCAGTGAAAGAGAGGTCTGTATAAATCCATGATCTTCTCAACCAACGGGCGGTCCAGTCTGTCTCTAGAACAAACAGACACGGCCACGGGCAACAACAGAGGCCTTGGTGTGCCCATTGTGGTATGCGTGAATACATTTGCCATCGGTGTGCTCGGGAAAGAGGGGTATACAGCAACAAGTGCAGTCATTGGTGGCACCTTCTATCAAATGTAATTGCTTTTAAAGGTTGCTACTTAACATTCCAATCTATTTAGTATGGACAGGGCTGGACTATGGGTGATTAGGAGACCTGGTACTTTAAGGCCAGGGGCCACCTAATTACTTATTTGCAGTTGCTGGACACACTGCTGGACCCAATCCACCACCAGAGACGCACAGGCCAGGCTTAGTAGCGTATGGTTAAGTTCTGTATAGGACGAAACACATCATATATTCTCCCTCTACTTACCGTCATCTGTGTTGTACTGTACTTCTGTGTTTTAGCAGAAATTGAATAAATATATTATGGGTTTTTAACTATACTTACGGTCTAGCCTGTTTTTCGCTTGTGAGTGCGGGAAGCTTCTTGTTTTTGTTTTGCATTGGACTCTAGTCTCACAGTTAGAGCAGCCATTCCTACACACCTGTATATTGGGGTGCGTAACATATACATTATATACCTTGAGAACTGTAGTTGTGTCTCTTTTCAAATCTGGTGCTAGACCATTTTGTTTAAAACCATGCCAAGTTCAGTCAACACACCAAGTCAGTTAAAAAAAAACTTTAAGTGTACCCTCCAAATCTTTAAAATGTTATTCCATTGTGATGCAGAAGCTCATTTCACATATCCTGAGAAGCTTATTCACCAAGTAAGGAACAAGTTCAGATTAACTAATAACATGCAGGTTTACTACCGAGTATGTTTCTATTAGTAAATACTCAAATGGCAATTTGTAGATTGTTGGATTTTAGTAAATATGCACCATTATTATAAGCTCCAGCGACTGCTCACTGTCCCTAACTGGAAGAACCTCCAAAAGCCCATCACAAAATTATGACAACCATAAAATACCCTAGGCCTAGTGTCATATGTACCTAAAAGTATTTTCTGCTGTTAAAAATGCAAACTTTCTTCTTGATACTCTCCAGACACATTCATCTATATCCTTCCCTTTACTTTTTTTGCTCTACAGAAAACGTCTATTAAACCTCTATCTGCATCCTGTTCCTAATTATCCCCTCAAATGTAATTCTTTCTGTAAAAGGTACATTTTATATTATACTGAATCCAAGTTCAAGTTTCCATCAGAATAAATAATCCTAAAAAGTCAAGGTTTATATATGACACATTCCACCGAATTTTTTTTTGTAGACATTTCCCATCCAAATCTTAACTCCGCACACCAAGAAACACAAAATAAAACTGTAAAACCAGCTTAAGTCACTGATGTTGTGCCTTCATATAAGATCGCTTCTTAACAAGCAATTTATAAAGTTTAGAATGTTTTTTTAGGTACACACCCAAACATGCAAAGTCTCCTTCATGCTTCATAATAGACCACAAGTTTTACCATATACTGTTAGAGTGTTGATACATTTAATCCTCTACTGCTGCTTTAGCTCATAAAGTTTCCTTCTTTATCAAAAGCAATATATCCTGCTCCAGCCAGGAGTCTCTAAAAATAGAAGGGAACACAGAAGTATATTTAGAAGTCATAGATCTAACCAATCAGTGGAAGATTTATTCTTCCCATGGGATTATAACTTGATCTGTGTTGTTTAATCTATATAAATGAACGATGCAGAAATAACCTATAACAACCACAGTCTCTGCTTTTCCCAAACTGCCCTAGAAGATTTACTTGTGGCTTGATGGGATGAATCCTTTATCTTAGTTAATGCTGTTTGTCCAAACCAAACCTAATGTTTAAACTGAATGTGAATAAACGGCCTGTGAATAACCTATTAGTTCGCGGATTTTCTTCTAGACTGAAAGGAGTCAGATAGAAACCTATGTAGAATGCTTCCATATGGATGAAGGATTTGTGCTCCATATGTGCATTTACTGTACCGAGCTGTCAGTATTTCAATTGCAAGCACTAGTTTAGTTATTATACCAAAGACAGAAACACTGCATGCATTAACTTTTTGAGATCCAGAAATAAAAAGTACCTATTTTTCTAATTAATCATACCGAGCAAAAATGCTTTTGGAAATAGTTTTTTATAAAGACTTAGATTTTGTTACCTTGCACAGCAATTTCCAAAATAAATGACTTGCAGTGTGGAAATTTATGAATAACTGAACAGCTGTTATAACCAGCGTTCTTTTTACAAGATCTGGGATAATAAACGGGGTAGAGACAGGGACGGATTAACGTAGGGGCTGATGGAGCTGCAGCTTCAGGCCCCTACCTGTAAATATAGCAAAGAATCACAAGCTGCTCAGCAATGTAAAAAAAATTTTATTTCCACACGATTGGCCACATGAGTCAAAACGTCGCCACTCGTGTGGAAATAAAACTACACTAATTTATTTACATTGCTAACCACCTCTTGAATATTTGCTACTTACCTCTGCATTGCTCACACACTGTGCGAGCAACGTCTCTTGTACTGCCAAGGGGCAGCAGGAACCCAGCAGAGTCACGTACGTCTAAATGAGGGAATGAATGAGTAAATGTGAAGAAGTGAATGAATATTTGTGAATGACTATATGTAAATGAGTATCTGAATGAGGGAATGAATGAGTATCTGTGAATGAATGAATATCTATGAGTGAGTGAATCAATATCTGAATGAATATCTGTGAATTAGTATATGAATGAGTGAATTAATATTTGTGAATGAGTGAATAAATATGTGTGTGATAGCATGGATGGGTAAGTGGGGGCCTTGACACATGGAGGCTGTTTGGGCAGAGATGCCATAGGCAGGCTGTTTTGGGGGGGAAAGATGCCACAGGCAGGCTGTTTGGGGGCAAAAGATAGCAAGTCCTATGTTTCCAATATGGGTGCTAGGCAGGTCCTGTGGATGCAATCTGGGTGCCAGGGATGATTTGATACTAAATGTAGCTGGCTGGGTGGCATAAATACACAATGTGAGGCTGGCTGAGGGCAAGACGCAAGGTGTGGGGCATTAATTCACAAGGGGGTGCTGGCTGGGGCATCACATAAATCAGTACTAAAGGGGGCTGTCTAGTGGGATAAATATACAATGTGGGGCTGGCTGGGGGCATAAAAACACAATGGGGGGCTCGCTGGAGTGCACAAATACACATGGAGGCTGGCGGGATCAATACACAAGGGGAGCAGCTGGGGCCATTACATAAATCAATACCAAAGGGAGGGGCAGGCTGGGGGTATAAATACACATAGGGCTGGCCGAGGGCAATACACAAGGGGGCAAAAACACAAAAAACATAAGCAGTGTGGAAAATTTTAAAAAATTATTGTTAGCTTAGCCCGTCCGTATGCGGGTGTCACTGTGGCAGAGCCTGTCCTGGTGTGTGTGCGTCTGGCTGTCGGTGTGGCAGAGTTTGTCCTGGGGTGTGTGTTTTGGTGTCAGTGTGGCAGAGCCTGTCCTGGTGTGTGTGTGTTAGGGTTTCGGTGTGGCAGAGCCTCTCCTGGTGTGTGTGTTTGGGTGTCGGTGTAGCAGAGCCTGTCCTGATGTGTTTGCTTGGGTGTCGGTGTGGCAGAGCCTGTCTTGGTGTGTGTTTGATCTTCTGTTTCCTGGCACTTTACTTACTGTAGGAATAAATTGAACTATTTAATTTCTACTTATCCAGAGATAATACGGCCTTCTGAATTTGTAGTCACTTCAGAGGACAAAACTTTCTAGGCCCAGAAATCAATGAGAAGAAAAGTAAAGGGATTATGTGAATTAATCTATTTCAATCTGCATATTTTATTAAAAAGGATTAATCACACTAAATTGTGACTTCAGTGTCATCCAATTTTCATGGTGTTAAGCCTTCTACCTTCTACAGTTGGTTACTGTGAATCTTTAGCTAGGGGCAAACACCGATAACTACATTTTATTTATTCTTCAATGAGGCTGAAGGCCAGGGACGGGCCTGCAATTGCTACTTAGGCTGCTATGAGTTGTAAATTGATGATGCAGGGCTTGACAACTGGTACTCAGCTGAGCATCAGCAAGTCACATAGTGCTTACTGTTTAGGTAGCCTGGATGGCCACATGGCATGCATTTGTATAAACACTGTGAATGGAGAACAATGTATTCCAAGTGCCTTTATATGTATTTCTTTTGGTATATCCAAGTGTAGTATTGTTTATGGTTTATTCCAAAAGAAAACCATCAGCGGGACTCATGTTCTCCATAAAATCCAAGACAAACTACCGTAAATAAAGTTAATATGGTAAATATGGTAAACAAGAAGTTAAGTTTTCTCATATGTACTATTGACTATCTTAACCCTTACATGTGTTATCTTAATCTATTCAAGCAATGGCGTACTATGGGGGGGTCCACCCCAGATGCCACTCATTGAGGGGGGTCCGCCACACTGGCACACAGAGGTCTCAAGTCATACAGAAATTCCCTCTCTCTCAATGTCTCCCTAACTTCTCCGACGACCACATACATGTCCCTGCCTTTTTTCTTCATCCGCTCCTGCCCAATATCAGCTCTATTAACCAGGCTTCTTGGAGTACTTCCACAAAAAGCGTGGCACCACAAGAATAGTCTGTTCCAGGGGAAAGGGTGTGCGCAGAGGCTTCATCCTTTTGAGGAAACAATCTGGAAGGACTGGTTAACCGGAGACGCCAGGAAGAAGCGGAGCAAGAAAGAAAAACAAGAAGAGGAAAGATAAGAATCTGAGCTGCGGAATGGAGACAGGGACAGAGAAGCAGTCAACAGAGAAGGTATGGAGTCATTGAGAGAGAGTGTGAGAGAAGGAGAGCATGAGAGAGCATGAGTAATTATGAGAGAGCATGAGAAAGTGAGTGTGGAAGGGCATGAGTAAGAGTGAGTGTGAGAGAGTAAGAGTGAGTGTGAGAGAGTGAGTGGGAGTGTAAGAGAGTGTGAATAAAGAGTGTCTGAGCATGAGTAAGAGTGAGTGAGAGTGTGGGTGTTTTTATATTTCAAATGAAGGGTGCCACATACTCTAGGTATGCCCCTGTATACAAGTGTAAAATATAGGATTTGGGGAAAGTAACAAATGCATTTTATGCTTGCAGTCTGCCCCCCAAACTTGTGTTATCTGAAAATAAACAGAATTCAAGCAGCCACAAAAAGAAGAGTTAAATAACATCTTGAGCTTTTATCCAAGGGTACCATATACATAAGTTAATGTCTGCTATCTGTGGCTATAGGTGCATTGGACTGGTCACCACAGAGGAGTGTGTTAATGTTTCTAGATAATTATGTGGGTTCATCAGTTTTGGCTTATCGTTAAGATTTTAGAAGAAACTATAGCTGTAAATTTAGATTAAATTCTGGATCTGTGGGACATCTAAAATAGACTGCTCACTTTATCCATATAATTCTGTTACAAAGCTTCTTCTGAATCCATTACCTTGATTTTAGTAATTTCTGGTTCCCATTCTTTGCAAAGCCAACATAACTCTACCTTGGCTTTGGCTCTTGCAAATGTACCGTATTTGCTCGATTATAAGACGAGGTTTTTTCCAGAGCAAATGCTCTGAAAAATACCCCTCGTCTTATAATCGGGGTCGTCTTCTAATCAGACCCCAAAAAAATGGCTGGGGCCATGCTGCTTACCGGTCGCGAGCAGCGTCTCTTCCGTTAGAAGCAGGAGGACAGGAAGCTTGTAGCTTCCTCACAGAACTCTATCTCCCCCTCCCTCCTCTGGGGGCGGGGCCAGAGAAGTTGCTGGTACAGCCAGTCCCCTGCAGAAGTCTTCGAGTGAGAGATCTGCAGTTCAGGTAAGGGGGTGGGGGAGGGTTTTTGGGTAAGTATGTGTGATTAATGTGTGAAGTATGTGTGATTAATGGAATGAATGAGTATTTAAATGTTTGTGAATGTGTGTTTGTGTGTGATAGCATGGATGTGTAAGGGGGGTGGGGGTTGTAGCATGGCATAGGGAGGCTGTAATCCCACTACTATCATCCCCAGGTTCCAGCATGTACTGGCTGCCTTGGCTTGATAGGAGTGTGATTGCTGTTAGCAGCAATCACACTCCTATCAAGCCAAGGCAGCCAGTACATGCTGGGTTAAAAGGCATATCATGGGGCTGAGTGGCATATAGGGGGTTAAAATGCATTTCTGGACCTCCAGAAATGCATTTTAACCCCCTATATGCCACTCAGCCCCATGATATGCATATATACCTCCAGAAATGCATTTTAACCCCCTATATGCCACTCAGCCCCATGATATGCCTTTTAACCCCCTATATGCCAGAGTGGCATGTAGGGGTATAAGGCATATCATGGGGCAGAGTGGCAAATAGGGGGGGTATAAAGCATTTCTGGGGGCAGAGTGGCATAACTGGGGGGGGCAGGTTGGCAAATAAAAGGAAATTTAAAAAATATATTAACATGAATTAATATTTACTGGTAAAACTTTTTTTCCTATAGGGTCGTCTTATATTCAGGCTTTTTGTTTTTTTCCTAAATTAATATTTTGATTTTGGGGGGTCGTCTTATAGTCGTCTTATAATCGAGCAAATACGGTACTTCTCCCAACAGTGGCTGTATCAGCAGGGGCCTGGGGGTAAGATAGCAGTAGAATACACAATGGCACTTTCATGCTTGTTGCCATTAGTCTGTGTTATTTAATAAAAACTCAGAGCACAGTCATTTATTCACAGAAGCTATCTTTGCAGGTGTTTTCTCCCGCCTGGAGAGTTTTAATGCAAAGGTTTGGCAGGCTTATAATGTGACTTTGTGACCTGGCATTATATCCTTCAACCCACCCTTGTGCCTCTGTGAGAATACACATTCACAGCTGTCTTTTGTCATGTTCTAGATAAATATTTTTTCTGCTTATCTGTACATGTTACTGACTGTTGTCTGTACTGCATTATTTTCCTTCAGACTATATGGGAAGTAATATGGTTCAGTCTGTCTCAAGTGGCATGTATTTATAAGATGCTGGCGAGCAGCCTTCAGGACAAGAAGGAACTCCAACTAAATGACCCAGTAATATAACAGAGCAAAAATTAATCCAACAATCTCAATTATTGGCAAATGTACTCGACATCTATGCAACTTAATTTATTCACTAAATAAAGGGGAACTCCTACCAACACTTTTATAGTTAGTATTCCTTAAAAAATATTGTTAAAAATATTGTGTTGCATATTAGTGGTGTGTATATGTTACAGTTCTGTCACCTTAGCTCAATCTGCTAAACAAGCACATTGACCATATTGTGGTAAACAACAAAATAACGCAATAACTCTTACCCACCCACAGCGACTCTCTGATCAACTCTCTAGGTTTGACCCAAAGTGTCCCGGTAAAGCCCTGCTTCCCTGGGTCTCTGGGTCAGCTTATTCCTTCTTCAGTCAGGGCAGTGTCATTTGGCCATGCCAACTCCCCACCCAAAAAAAACCTGTGGGCAAATGTGGCTTAAATACCCAGAGCTATATTCGGCTCCAGTCTGCTGCTCCATACTGGACTATTGGATGGCCTGTTCTAGAGCCTTTAGACGTGGAGTTGCATAAAACCTCGTTTTAATGGCAGATTAACAATTCATCAATTATCTCCAGGGTAAAACCAAGGCTAATGCCAGTGATGTGTGGAAAATGTGATGCTTAAGTGGGAAATCAGAAATCTTGAAGGAAATCTCTGTGCATGTGGTTTGGGTGGTTTCAGATTTTGGTGTCTTTGAGCTATGCTGCCTCAGAATACATTTCCATGATAAATCGTATTTCTTGTAAACCACTGCACTGACTTTACATTTTATTGGTTGCTTGGCAAAATCAATAAAATATAGGGTTTGCTTGCAGTGCGAATGTTTTCCATATAAAGTTAAACAATAACCTCTGTTTAATAAACGGAATAGGTGTATGTGTGTGCACAGCAGAAGGATGTGTGGATTTAGCAGTATAGCTTTAGTGCTCTCCTAAAGTAATGAGGTTCTCTTTGATGAAGCCCTCATGTTTTCACCTCATACAATATATCACCCAGGAGCCTTATAACTGGTTGGATGGTTACACAGAACTAAATACCTACATATGTTCTACCCTTCTACATGTCTCACTCTCTGGATATGAAAAGGCTTACAATTCATTGGTACATTTTCATTACTGTGTTTAGAGTGTTAAAGTATCATTTATGGCGTAAACGCACTAAGAGAGACTCAACACAAAATTATAATGAATTTTTGGAGGTTTTCAAGAAAAGCATTCTTAACACTGTATGTTACTGAAACAATCCATACGTGACCCTTAATTAAGGAAGTTATCCATTCTAATTAGCCGATGCATTTAACCCTGCAGTGCTGATAGGGTTTTTAGATTACTTTTCTGAGATTTAAATTGTTGAACATGTTGAATGATTAGAAAAGTTCAGACAAAACCACCAAAAGTAAATTTGCTGAAGAGAACCACAAACATTAATTCTTTAGCTCAGGACAGCTGAACATTAAAATTCAAAATGATATCGTATGGTTGGTTTGGCCAGAAAAGTGAAGAGTAGTGAACAAAGAAAAAAAAAAATTGGAACATAAAAAAAACAGAATCTGCAGCCAGAAGATTATTTAGGAAAGGTTGGAGGATTTATAGAAGATAGACTTTTACAAGCTTCAGGCTAAAAGAACCGCTATTTATATATAACTTAGGTCAAGCGGTCAGTTAAATTATCCTCTCTTGTGGGTTTTTCGGGAGCTGGATTTTTAACTGTTCATATTTTACATACTTGTCTCATTTATCAATCATGGTATTCATGCATTATTTATTTTATCACCATCCTTGGAGGTGATTCAATAAGATTTGAAGCTATCCTGCTGTTACTCTGTAGAGCATATGTACTAAAGTTGAACACTTTTCACACTATACAATAACATGGAGAAC
This sequence comes from Spea bombifrons, assembly GCF_027358695.1. Taxonomy (NCBI): domain Eukaryota; kingdom Metazoa; phylum Chordata; class Amphibia; order Anura; family Pelobatidae; genus Spea; species Spea bombifrons. The sequence goes on along the minus strand of NC_071089.1, from coordinate 90,304,838 downwards.
AGAGACATTTGTCTTACAAAAGTTAAAACTATCCTACCCTAGTGCAGTCCTCGTCTCCATCTGACTGGATTTTGATCTTTGTTTGAGATCCATACGTAAGGTACATAGATGAGGTCTAGTGTAACAAATACTTTGGGAAGCATTTACACAATAAGTGGGTCAGGGCCCATTGGCCCTTACCTGTGCCCTTCATCAGCTTCTTACTGCACAGCTTTGTTTTCACGAAGTAAGCCGTGGTCGCTAAGTAGGCTGGTGCCGCAAACTAAAGTCGCACCTGTGGAGGCGGAGGAAAGTTTGGTTCCATAATTATCTTGCCACCAAAGGCCTGTAGTCAATCAGGTAGACAGGTATGTGTTAATGAAACACATCCCTCTGCCATCCAATATGATGAGGGCCTTAATTTACCTGGAGGACTAGATACCTGCAGTACTATAAAAGCCCCACAGACGTCTTCCACATATACTCCTGTGTTCCAGAGCTTTGGTTCGTATGGGGCCTTGGACTCCAGTCTCCTGAGAGCTCTACTCTCCTCTGTTAACCCTGACAAAGTCGATCAAGTATGTGCCCTTTTAAAGGGATTTCTATGCATTCTCTTAGGGCAAACAGGACTGGAGAATGCATATGCTAGGCTTGGCCCTTGGGTCTGCAAGTTATCTACCTTTCCTTAAAGTTAGTTTCCTTAAACAGAAGATCTTGCAAAATAATTTTGATTCAAAGGCAATGCCCCCAAATACACCACTGACGGCCTTCAACTGAATTTTTTCTCCCCAAATATTTTTATTTGAATCTGCATAAACCTAAAGTAATTCTTGTCTGTCCCTTTCTTTTCTGTCTCTCTTCTCTGTCTCTAACTCACTCTATGTATACACTGTACACGTGTAATTATTAAATCAGTGATTGATATATAAACTTTTTGTGCATTGCCATTAACATTCATGACTGCTTAAGAAACATGTGGCAAGTATTCATTGGAAATATTCCATTTCCTGGGGATATTTATCACCGCCTTTGTCTCCTTTGTAACAGTGTTTGTGCAAATTTACAAGGGATATCAATTGTCCACATAAATCCTTCACATCTGTATTTTACTTTCTACATCCCAAACCACAAACCCGATTCTCATTATAGAGCCCTTTACTACCACTTTCTGTGAGTCAACAAATGAAGGATGGAAAGAAGAATAGTTCTGGGAGGAAGAATGCAAATCCTCCCTGCGAATGAGGACTTGGTCAGGACAGTCTGCCAATTGAATGAGGGTGGTGAAGATTATGACAACATTTTGGGGAGATGTCATTCAAAGTCTTGGAAGTGAACTCTTTGACCGGACTAATTGCATTAAGCCTAATTTGATGTTTCAAGTCACAGAACAGTGCAGTTTACATGACTGAAAGAATATTCTGGGCCCTCACAAATCAATAATCTTACAGTTTTTTTTAACCCTGTGGAAATGTGACCCGCCACAACCAAAGGACTGATGGGGATTAAGCCAAGGTGCTGGGTAACATGGAATGCAGTGACATAAGCGATGTTTTAGAACACACTGAATAAAATATGTTCACACAAATCAGGGGAGGGGTTGACATTTTAGATACTTCAGCTACATATGTCTGGCTCAAAAGTAAAGAAATATTAACACCAAAAAGTTTTAATACAAGGCAGGTTATTTTTCCTGCAACTGTACTCTCCGGTTATTGTTACATTACAATCTATATCAGCTTTAGAATAGTTGAGGCTGCGCTAAGGACAGTGCCACAGGTTCACAGCACCCAGGCACCCGGTAACCAAGGCCCCCAGTGGGGGGGGGCTCTTGGCATGAAAAAGCACAGGCCCACGTTAGGGGGGAACGAGGCAAGTTGTTGACGTTACATGACCCCTCTGTAAAAGCGACAATGCTTGTAAAGAACACATCAGGCAAGGTAAAGGTTACCCCCGGAGGAAAGTTTGGTTCCATAATTATCTTGCCACCAAAGGCCTGTAGTCAATCAGGTAGACAGGTATGTGTTAATGAAACACATCCCTCTGCCATCCAATATGATGAGGGCCTTAATTTACCTGGAGGACTAGATACCTGCAGTACTATAAAAGCCCCACAGACGTCTTCCACATATACTCCTGTGTTCCAGAGCTTTGGTTCGTATGGGGCCTTGGACTCCAGTCTCCTGAGAGCTCTACTCTCCTCTGTTAACCCTGACAAAGTCGATCAAGTATGTGCCCTTTTAAAGGGATTTCTATGCATTCTCTTAGGGCAAACAGGACTGGAGAATGCATATGCTAGGCTTGGCCCTTGGGTCTGCAAGTTATCTACCTTTCCTTAAAGTTAGTTTCCTTAAACAGAAGATCTTGCAAAATAATTTTGATTCAAAGGCAATGCCCCCAAATACACCACTGACGGCCTTCAACTGAATTTTTTCTCCCCAAATATTTTTATTTGAATCTGCATAAACCTAAAGTAATTCTTGTCTGTCCCTTTCTTTTCTGTCTCTCTTCTCTGTCTCTAACTCACTCTATGTATACACTGTACACGTGTAATTATTAAATCAGTGATTGATATATAAACTTTTTGTGCATTGCCATTAACATTCATGACTGCTTAAGAAACATGTGGCAAGTATTCATTGGAAATATTCCATTTCCTGGGGATATTTATCACCGCCTTTGTCTCCTTTGTAACAGTGTTTGTGCAAATTTACAAGGGATATCAATTGTCCACATAAATCCTTCACATCTGTATTTTACTTTCTACATCCCAAACCACAAACCCGATTCTCATTATAGAGCCCTTTACTACCACTTTCTGTGAGTCAACAAATGAAGGATGGAAAGAAGAATAGTTCTGGGAGGAAGAATGCAAATCCTCCCTGCGAATGAGGACTTGGTCAGGACAGTCTGCCAATTGAATGAGGGTGGTGAAGATTATGACAACATTTTGGGGAGATGTCATTCAAAGTCTTGGAAGTGAACTCTTTGACCGGACTAATTGCATTAAGCCTAATTTGATGTTTCAAGTCACAGAACAGTGCAGTTTACATGACTGAAAGAATATTCTGGGCCCTCACAAATCAATAATCTTACAGTTTTTTTTAACCCTGTGGAAATGTGACCCGCCACAACCAAAGGACTGATGGGGATTAAGCCAAGGTGCTGGGTAACATGGAATGCAGTGACATAAGCGATGTTTTAGAACACACTGAATAAAATATGTTCACACAAATCAGGGGAGGGGTTGACATTTTAGATACTTCAGCTACATATGTCTGGCTCAAAAGTAAAGAAATATTAACACCAAAAAGTTTTAATACAAGGCAGGTTATTTTTCCTGCAACTGTACTCTCCGGTTATTGTTACATTACAATCTATATCAGCTTTAGAATAGTTGAGGCTGCGCTAAGGACAGTGCCACAGGTTCACAGCACCCAGGCACCCGGTAACCAAGGCCCCCAGTGGGGGGGGGCTCTTGGCATGAAAAAGCACAGGCCCACGTTAGGGGGGAACGAGGCAAGTTGTTGACGTTACATGACCCCTCTGTAAAAGCGACAATGCTTGTAAAGAACACATCAGGCAAGGTAAAGGTTACCCCCTTTACCTTGCCTGATGTGTTCTTTACAAGCATTGTGTGTATGTGTTAGCATTAGTGTGTATATATAAGTGTGTGTGTTAGCATGAATGTTTAAGTGTGTGTTTGATAGAGTATGTGTTAGCATGAATATGAAAGTGTGTGTTATAAGGAGTGAGTGTAAGCATGAGTGTCTTAGCATCAGTGTGTGTGTTGTGAGAGTATGTGAGTTAGCATGTGTTAGAAACTGCTAGAAGTGTGTGTGTGTATTAGTGTAAGTATAAGGAATCAGTATCAGTATGTGCAAGTAGACTAATGTAAGCAGAGAAGGGGGGATTTCAGTGGTTGGCCTGTGCAGACACAAAGTAGACAACATAGGCTTTAACTTGATTTACAGACTCTCCTATCTTACAGCAGCTATAAATATATTAATAATTTATTTTTGTTTTATATTTGTATTATTTTTGTATTATTTTTTTACCATATCACAAATTATATAATAAAATAATTATTTAGTTTTTAAAATGTTGATGACATGTTTTGGGAGAAAGACGGCAGTGTGAGCTGCACAGATAATAGGAACAGGGATGAGTAGAAGCTGTGTGTGTTTTTTTGAATATTTAGCGTATTGCTAAAATGTGTTGGATAGTGTGTGTATGTGCTTGAGTGTGTGGGCATGTGTATTAGCATGTGTTGTTAGCATGTGTGAGACTATGGTGTGTGTGTTTTACTGTATGGTGTTAGCGTGTTAGTGTATGGTGTTAGCATGTGTAAGTGTATGACGTTATAGTATGGGAGTCAGTGTATGGTGTGTGAGTGTATGGCATTAGTGTGATGGGTGTCCTGCAGCCATCAAAGACGAAAATACATATTTTAATAACAAATACTATGCTGTCGGACACAATATATATGTATAAAATTATTTATTTATTAATAAAGACCCATTTTAGTGAAAAGGGACAGGAAATCTAATATTTTAGGGTGTGTGCTCTTTAACAGGCTGAGATGGAATTTGACTCCCGCAGTGATGTTAAAAATAGCATTATGCTGTCTATAAAAGTGTATTTTATAGTTACTCTGCAATACAATGATCTAAAACACACTAACATAACTCTAGATCATAAAGTCAGAGACGCACACTGCCAATCAGGGGCGGACAGCAACAGGCTTTGTAGTGGAAATCGCACCTAAGCACTGATGGCACTGATGATTGACAAAGATTGCCAAGGATATCACTGCCCTGGTATAGATGCTTTGCCTATTCCTGCCCTCAACCCTCAGGAAAGATGTGGTGGATCAGTAAATGGAATGGTCATATTTAACACTCGTCCAAAGGAAACACTAGCCCAATTCATAATGCAAGGCTTTTTTTCCTGCCTCTCATAACCACTTCCAATAATGGGTGGCATATTTTTACATGTGACATTGAAAGGGCTACAGAATCTTAAAATAGAATATGAGAATTTATTTTTCCTTTTCAATTCCTTTTTCTTCTCCTAGATCATAATACTTAAAACTAAAATTGTGATTATAGCATCTGAATTATTCATACGATTATTATTCTATTCAAAATCCAGTAGATCCACAAACATATTACATAAGATTAATTTATTATGTCCTTGGAAATTATAAACTACAGTGAACACATAATGGAAGCATTATAAAAGTTGCTGGCACAATCCAACAAGTAAAAAAATGTATCAGTAATGTACACTACAACTATTGGCTATACTTTCTGGTGGTCTAAAGTTTCCCATAATGAGACTGCAAGCTAGGGAGTACAGTCTTAGTTACTACCAAGAAAAGAAAAACAGATACTAGCATATTGGTCCCAAAAGTGCCTTTGGGTGGTCAAAATATTTAAATGGATGTATCTGGAGATTTCATAAAGGGGAAATCCCACAATATTTATAGTATTATAGTATTATATTAAAAACGAGTTTTCAAAAAATATTGTATCGTTTCCTGTTTTAAAACATCTAGCTTTCTATATAATACAATATTTAAGGCAATAGCTTATTGGTCGTGTGCATATGTTTTAGCTCTGTTATCTTATACAATAGGTAAAGGAATAGTTTATTGGAACAAAATTAAATAAAACCAAACTTTCTTCCAAGTTAATTTACATTACTGTATACAGCACTGCATTTATTTATGTTTCCATGGTCCTTCAGCTTTAGGAATTCACCAGCCTCTATAATAAACCACTAACCACTACAACCCAGAAATGTACCTTCCAAACTTTTATCGGAAACTAAATAATAAACCAAAACAGTGTGTAAGGTGCATGGTTCGGGACCCGCCAAAAAAACTTGTGGGCGGTCTTGCTGAGGTTGTGGGCAGGAGCGGGCGGTCAGGCACTGTACCTATGGGTCCCGGTAATCCTGCGCAGTCCCGCAAGGCTACCTTCTCGCTGCTCCCTTACAGCCTCTTCTCTTTTGCTCCGCCCAGGAACAAAACGGAGTCACGTGATGTGGCGTCACTTCCCGTGACTCCGCCTTGTTCCTGGGCGGAGCAAGAGAAGAGACTCTGTGAGGGAGCAACTCGAGGGCAGCCTTAAAAAAGCGGTCCCGTGCAGGGCTGTAGTGCAGGGCCTGACTAGGGATGACTAAGCGGCCCTGTCCGCTGGCTGGATATGTGCCCCGCTTTTGTGGTTTCTCACTAAAGTACATGATCTGCCATTGGATTAATAAGTATGTGCCTATCAGCATTTACCCGATGTGCCAATCCGGGCCTTCCACAATCTTCCTAACAATTCTCCACTCATACAGAAAGAAAACAGAGAAAGAACAATGGTGCAGAATGAGGACATGAAAGAGGTGCACTGACAGAAAGCAGGGCCAGATTAACACATATGAAAGGTAATAATCTGTACCACGAAGCGGGGATCATTCTCCCTCAATGACATCAGTGACCAGGAAATGACATCACTTCTCGGTGCGGGAGGATGCAGTAAGTATTGTGTGTGTATATATATATATATATATATATATATATATACCGTATTGGCCCGAATATAGGCCGCACTTTTCCCCCCCACTTTAAGTCTTTATTCGGGGTCTAGCGCCCGACACCCGGGACATGCAGTTCCGGGTGCCGGGCAGGCAGCAGGGTTAGGATGCAGATCCCCCGAAGCAGTGCAGGAGACCCGTATCCTACTCTCTGATATGCTCAGACAGCCTCCCCTGCCGGCACTTTCCACGGGGGGAGTGCTGGCACGGGAGGTTGTCTAAGCGCATCGTGCAGACGTTCACCGGCTGCAGCGATCCGCGGGTAAACAACCTCCGCTGCCGACATGTCTGCACGATGTGCTTTAACAATCTCCCTTGCCGGGAATTCCCATCGTGCAGACGTGCCGGCAGCGGAGGTTGTTTACGCGCATTGCCGCAGCCGGTGAACGTCTGCATGATGCGTTTTACCTCTGGGGTACATCTACGCAATACGCGTAAACAACTTCCGGTGCCGGCACTTCCGCTGAGTGCCAGCACTTCCGCTGAGTGCCAGCACTGGGAGTTGTATACGCGTATTGTGTAGATGTCCCCCGCCGGCCCCGCAAGACACCCGGGAGTCTGCTCTGGTAAGGGGGGGACAGAGTGGCAGCATATCTCGAGGGGGGAGGACAGAGTGCCAGCATATCTCGGGGGAGGACAGAGTGGCAGCATATCTCGGGGGGGGTGGACAGAGTGGCAGCATATCTCGGTGGGGCAGAGTGGCAGCATATCTCGGGGGGGACAGAGTGGCAGCATATCTCGGGGGTGGGGGGGACAGAGTGGCAGAATATCTATTACAAAACTTTTTCTTTAAAAAAGCACCAAACTTTTAGGGTGTGGCCTATATTAGGGTGCGGCCTATATCCGAGCCAATACGGTATATATATATATATATATATATATGTCCAGTATATAGTATATATGTGTATGTGTGTATATGTATGTGTGGGGGGTAGAATAGAAGGATAAAAATGTAAAAGGCAGACAAGCAAGATAAAAGGAGAATGAAAGAAGATGTCAACAAGTTAGATGACAAAAAGACAAGAGGCAGGAAATCCAGGAAGGGGCCCTTTATCTGGCCTTGACAGAAAGTAAATGGTTCAAAACACATATAGTCCCCTTGATGATGGCAGGTTATAGTTGATGGGGTCTACTTATCGGTGGGATAAAATGGTGGATACACAGTTATACACTATTGGTTTTTTATATATATTTTTTCTGTACATGCCCTGTTGTTTTTTGTAAACATTTATCATGAAGCAGTTTAGTGTTTGTTTAATCTCCACAGAAAAAGTTTTAAATCACCCACCCAGATTATTGTTGAAAACAGCCTTCTTGACAAGCTTTAAATGATAATTAGTGAATAAGTTAATAAGAGATATCTTCTGGACAATATTTAATAGATTTACCATATAAGGGATTACTCATCAGACACAAATTACATCTTTCCCAAGTGTCCCCAGAAGAACCCCTCTTCGGAACCCTTATTATTATTATTATTATGTCCCTTTTTCCTTTCATAATGTCTCTCATTACTAGGAGCTAAGAATGTTTGCGGGTTTGAGTAATAAGGTGCATAGAAACAACAGAACTGTTTTTAAATAAAATGCATTCTACTTTCTAATAGCCTTACTCAATTTTAATAACTAATAGATCAAATAAAGCCCAGCTCTCTAGCAATGTCCCGCACCATAAAACCAATGTGTCCGTCTTTAGTCATCTCCTATGTTGGAAGATACACAATGTAGAGGCAATTTTGAGGATAAATTTAATGAAAAATAAAATCTTGGGTTGTAGTTGCCAAAACTGGCGCGTGGTATTGCTGTGGTTTCACAAACATATGAGTAATATCTCAGTCATATAATTATAGATACATCTGGTTTACGACTAAACTGATTTACATTAAAAAGGTGAATGAAATAATCACTCATCTCAGGAATGTTTACACTGGACCCAAACAATTTCAGGCCTCAGAAAGTGGGTTTGTGTAAGGCACATCGTGGTCACAATCCTACAGCTGTGACTGCTTTTCTTTTCGTACAACATCAACGACCCTGGGATCCCTGTTATTATGCGCTTTAATCCCCCTCCCCACCTCCGAGCTGCTGTTTTGAGTAAAGTGTGTAACTCATTTTGATTAATTCTGCCACAAATTAGTTTGAAATGCTAAAGAGGTAACATGAGAACAATTGCATTTCTGCGGCACTTCACAGCAGATGTCTCCTATTTACTTTTTATTTCATTGCATAATAAGCGAATCTCCACTAATTGTGTGATTTGACAGATATTTATTTACAATGTATGATTCATTCCGCTTACTTCTAGGATGGTTTTGATACCGCTGTTTGGAGTGGGGTACGTGAACAGTGTTGTATACGTTACAAGTTTTTCTCGCTAGCAAAATTCCAATTCAACTACCAAACTATGGGTTTCTTTTTGTCATAATTCTGTGCTTGTGTGTACTACCTTATATTGTCGATTTCATTTAAGTGTAGTTGTAATGTTTGTGATATTAAATCCACTATTGTTTTGCATGGGTGTTCTCAGTTATTCATGGTGCCCAGGTTACTTTTGAGTTATTTAGCTGTTTTGGAAGACAGAATTTCACACTATTACACCCTGCAATAGAATACATCTATTGTGTTCTCCCATTTACAACGGCGCGCAAAGTGATAAAATACTCACACCTGTTTCCGTGAATGACGTGACCTTGCATCCAGTGTATTCTGAATTGCAAAGGCGCAGGCTGACTAAGCCGCGCTGTAAATTGTCCATTGCTGGACATTAGTTAGGTATTAGGGTCATTGAATGGTCAAGTGCAGGTCAGGGCACGTTTTTAGGTTGTCAGGCAGAAAGGACAGGTAGCACAGATGATTGGTTAATCAGGTGTGCTGCAGCACAAGCGTTTCCGGCGGGAAAATGCACGCAGCTGATTGGTACAATCAGCTGAGTTCAGGGCGCAGGACAAGCTCAAATTTAAATAAATAGCAGCCCGTAAAAGATATTTTCTTGCCTCAGCTGAAATTGTGAAGAGCTGTTCCTGAACGAGCGTCCCACCCTCCCCTCCCTAAAAGTTTATGTATACTGTCGTAGCTTATATGGGGTAACAATCGCCTCTGGTTTGGGGTGGACATAGGCTTGGTTATTTATCAATCTGGAGGATTGTGTTTGTTATATTTAATTGTTTGTGTGTTAATTTAAATGGTTAATGTTTGTTATGCCTCTTATACCCTTTAATAACGCTACGACCATTTTCCAATTAAAACTGTGTTTGTGTTTTTTTATTATTGTGTAAAGTTTTTAATATGTACATGCAATGACAAGCCATGTGGGGTGTGATGTCACAAACAGTTATGTATTGGGAATACGTCAGTGCTTGTGAGGCAAACATCAGGGAAAGCCTAGCTACTTTTTGCTAGTGCTGCCCACTTTCTGAAATGGGTAGACTAGGTGGGCCGAATGGTTATAATCTGCCGTCAAATCTATGTTTCTATGTTTTTTGCCCACCTTCTCTATAAAACAGATGGCTTGTGTTTACCCCTAGAAACATGCACTCAGCCATCAATAGTAATAGCACCCAGGGGACCACGAAAAATCTACAATGGTATTTCATATCAGCTCTCGCAAAACTGCAAAGCGAACAAGAGAAGTCTTGGGTACATGTTTCCCCAACGTAAGAAGTTGAGAGGCACTGGAGCTGACATGGCTGCATTGCTTCCTGGACCTCCTGTCAAAATATATTGTGAATATGTATTCTCCTACTTTAAAATATTCCTTTGGTGGAAGCACTGATGCAAAATTTGGAGTTTGTATAAGATATATATATATAATCACATAATATTCATCCAATTGATAACTTTGGTACATGGTACAAGGGCACATAACACGGATAACCAACCATGGGGGTCATGCATAAAAAGTGATTCTGGTGCAAGGTTTGAAAAGTAGTCTTATTACCATAGCAACTGGTGGAGTGGTCTAATCAGCAGGAACATTCCATTGGTTGTCATGGGGATAAGACCCAATTTCAAACATTGCTCTACAATCACTTTTTATGCATAGCCCGTAGAGTCTAATCTTGAATTTACATCTTGAAACCCTTGTTTTGGGACTGAACTCTAAAATTAATAGTACTTGCAATGTTTTAAGGATAGAAAAAAATCCAACATATAGCAGTGGTTTGAACACTTAAAATATGTTCATAGAAATAATTGAAACATTATAAATATTTTTTAAAACAACAAACAGTTAACTAATTGTATGACACATTTGTGGAAACACTAATTCATCAGTCACTCAAGGATCCCGACATTATGTTATGATTAATATTTGCAGCTTTTTTTAAAATGATATTCTTATATCAGATTTCAACCGGCATGTAATATATTTTACTAGGCTGTAGAAATTCTGTCTCCCCTCCGGATTTATCAACAATTAATTAGAAAAAAATGTCACAGTTTGAAAGATTTTACATTACATAAGGAGTGGCTAAATATATTATTAAAAGTCATGTTCCTGTTGGTATGTAATGTATGATGTGTTTAAATTCATGAATCATGTTATATAGGTGCACGTCGAGGTGTTATAAAGTTTTAGAAAATGCTGACACAATATGTAGATTGCTGGATTTTGCTTATGATTTGTATAATACCAATAGCAATAATTACATGTTTGGAAGCTAAGGGATTTAAAAATGAAATGTAAAATGTAATGTATTTATTGATTTAAACACTTTATTACAATAGTCTTAATTTTGCTTAAAATAACCACAAGAGGGTGCTAAGCACGTTCAATAAAAATGACACCTTCCCTCTTAAATACAGGGTGTGTATATGTATATGTATATATATATATATATATATATATATATATATATATATATATATATATATATATATATATATATATATATATATATATATGCTCTATCTGTGTGTGTATGCATTAAAACTAAATAAACTGGGACATAGGGTCATTAAATATTATTTGCATTTTGGAGTCTTTACTGTATTTCCTGTAGTTTATTTTTCCATGAATATATATATTATAGTTCTGTGTACCTTGATATTTGTATATGGGTTGTAAGTGCAATGCGTTTGTAAGACACACAATAGATGTACGCACAATAGCTGTGAATTACAGATATTTGTGTTCTTAATTTTCATCTGAATGATAGAAGATAATTACAATAGATCTTGTATGGATGTTCAGTGAAACATATGATTCCAACAGAAATGCCCGCTGTGTAATTTAAATCCTTCCTTGATTAAGGGGTATTTTTTTTTTTTGCACTGATATATAATCAAGGGAAACCTGACAACAAATTCCAACAATGTCAAGAATAGGCGAACATGTCTATTCAGCCGGGGGCTAGCATCTTTTGGCCGTACCTTGAGGGATATATTTCACAGAAGCAAAGAACTGGAAAAAAAAACCCTCTTTATGCAATAGTTCCCAATAATACTAATGCAACCTGAGCTTCCAGAATTCCCTTTTGTGCTCTGATGACCTGGGCTGTAAGTAACTGGGATTTTTTTCTACGAATGTATACATTCAGAATCCTGTGTGCTCTTGTAATAAAGTGGTGATGATAAATCACCATCCAACTGTTTATAAAAACTATGTGTCACACTGAAAAATTGCCCGGGTTTTTGACTTAATTTTTGCTACTTTTTTACTTCCGCACATCTCATTCCAAAGTACAAATCTTTTTCTTTCTCCCAGTGGCCCTGTGTTCTAATGTCGACAGTATCAGAGGAATTGCCTTTAACTTGTGTTTTCTTTGAGAGTAAATAATGAGAAGTAAGAAAGTGTTAAGAGCACTTGTCAAAAAAAGAGACTGATCGCTCAACCAAATTATGGTTACAATTGACAATAGCGAATAGGCCTCGTGACATCTGACCCTTGGAGGCGAATATTGGAAAGAGAAGAAACAGCTGCTCCTATGATTAAGGCAGATATTTTGTGCCATGCTGACAAAGTTATGTAATAAATATTATTGGCTATTCATTTCGAAAATGGGAGGCCGTGAAATATTTATAAAGTGTGTCTGCTACCAGAGGTTTTCATAATCATCATGTTTATTACAGAGATTCATACAATTTAGGGTAACGGTAACTGTATGACCAACAAGAAGGGCCTCATCAATCACGTAACTATTTTACACAATTTACTAATCTCCTTAGTATATTATGACATAAAATATACATAACTGATCTGAGATAAAATTGTATAATCATATTCGCCAGCACTGTGTGGCTCTCCAAGTTAACATAAGGCATTTTTTAAGGCCACTGGTAAAATAAGAATATATATATATATGTGTGTGTAAAATAATAATTTATTGCTAAGTATTAACATTTCTAATCATGGTTGTTAATGGTAGAGTTTTTTAAATTTATTACATTTAACACACATATTGATAAAATATAACATTAAACTGCAATATTTTAGTTAATTTTATTTTCAAGAGGATTTATTTGGTAAAATCAAGTCACAAAAATGTAAAAAAAATGTAAAAAGCACAAATTATTTACTCGTATTTATTGCCATAAGCAAAACAATTTATTACACATTCTTAACCATGTTCTATAACTGCATTAGAATATGGATTATTTAGATAAGTATTTAACTTCCATTATACCTCTCTATACTACTTATATCATTTTATATTTTTACCCTGTGTTGTTACACTTTTTACCCTAGGTAATTTATTTGCTAAAACTAAAGAAAGTTCAACTTTGTAATTTAGGAAACATTTGAATCCGCTACTCTATTTGAGACAACCCTATGTGTTAATATACCTTGACATAATGCAATTTTCAACATTTTGTGGCACTTGTATGTTTGTTTGCTTTAAAAACGTATATATATCACAAGGCTATTTGGAATATAATTGACAAACTGAAACAATTGCCAATTGTTAATTATACTTTAAATAGCCTGGGTTTCTATAAATATGCAACTTAAAAAAAATGTAATTTAGTACCTATTACTGTTTATTATCAATTACTTTAGTGCCAACAGACACCTCAGTGCTTTGAAATAAACTGTAAGCAGTTTCTAACCGTAAGCAGTAAGCAGTTTAGATCTCAAGTGTCTAAGATGTATATATGTATGTGTATATATATATATGTATATATATATATATATATATATATATATATATATATATCAAATAGATGGAATTAGTATCTTGTGATAATACCTTTTTTATTGGATTAACAAAATTTAGGAATGACAAGCTTTTGGGAGCTCTTCTCCCTTTCTCAAGTCTGAGAAATGTTTTAGACTTGAGAAAGAGAGAAAAGCTCCCGAAATTTTGTTAGTCCAATACAAAAGGTATTATCACGAGATACTTATTCCATCTGTTATTTGATATTGACACCACTGGACTAATACGGCTACAACCTCTACTCTACTATATATATATATATATATATATATATATATATATATACATACTCGGTATGTGTTTTAACACACATGTATATACTGTAATCCTCTGACATGGAAAAATTACCAAATTGTTCTGGAATTATGAGTCACGTCATGTGCATGCGCTAGCTTCTGGCTCGCTTGAACATTTCCAGCTGATTGAAAATCTTATGTGTTAGTGAAAGGAACAGGTTTTAAAAGCACCCTCTTCTCTGAGCTTCTTGTACTCCTTGATATATCGTATTTACATTAACTGTCAGGAGCAAGTCTCAGCTTTTCATCAGCATAAACAGAAAGAATGAATGTTTTACAATGAAGAAGAAAAATAATCACTCTACAAACTGTTTGGGTTAAACGTAAACTGAAACTGAGATACAGTTATAAGTTCCCAGCACAAAGAAACAGTCTGTGATCTCAGCTGACAATCTAGAAGTTCTAGCGAAAAAAAACTTCATTTCTGAATCAGCTTTAATGACCGCTCATTAAACACTTCAATAATAAACACGGAGATTATCTGTACATAATAAAAGTATCTTACTTAAATATTTCATGTGATATGGCTTGTGCTGCCGGATTCGAATGGACGTGAGGTTGCGTAGAGTGAAGTACATATGTTTAACCAATGTTTCCCTATGGAATAGTGCTAGTTTTGTCAATGTAAATTTTTAATATATTAATGGTGTGAAAATGAAGTATAGTTCAATGGGCCAGGCTGTCTTACAGACCCGGGCATAGCGGTGCTGAGATACGGCTTCCTCTGTCCCCTAAAGCACAGGATTTTTCCATGTCCAAGAATAAACAAACAAACAGATTATTTAATGGGTTACTAAGAAAAAAGGCTGAATATCAGCTTGCCAAGGGACTCTGAAGGAGTTATTTAAAATGTTCTAGAAGGCCAGGTTGATCTAGTTGGCAACCAGGTAACTACAAATAAGAGCACTAGTTAAAAGGACAATCCGGGGGTCTGACAAGCTTCAAGCAGTCAATCAGTGGCAAGAATCGTCAAACCACAGATAAGGTGGGAGCTGCAGCTTCTCCCTATGGTCATTGCTTTACTATAGTACTCAAAAAGCACAGTGAGGCTATCTGGGACATTATATTACCACACATAGGTTTGCTGTTTTGGGGATTCTAGACCACCCTGCTTGGTAGGCTCCCAAATGGATTATACCAGTTGTGTCGTTGTTTCCATTTTTAGAAATGATGTTGATAATTAAACATTATATGAAAAAATGGTTAGCAGAACGCCCGATGGTCTTAGAAGTACAGTAATCATGATCACAAGAAGTGTTTAATGATCAACATTGATACATTGTCTTTGAAAGTAGGCATAGCCAATATCCTACTGTCATGCTGAATGAATAAGCAGAGAATGAGTTCTCCCTACTCCCGGTATTTGGAAACATCAAATTTATATATTTTAATATAATTAAATGCCCATTGTTGCTGATCATTCGAGTGGCAGATTATATCGGCTGTCACCAAATTCTGTGTTTACCAATTTACCAATAACAATGAGGTTTTCAGAAAAAAACCAAGAGGAATATCAGCAGTGGCTGTTACATCATACAACATAAATCGTGTACTTTTCTTGGCATTTTTGGGGTGGTGACTGCTCCTGCCGTGGCCCGCACCTCTATTGCTCTCAGATGGTTAAGTAAGAGAGGCAGGCAGTAATATATGCAAATAGTGTACAGGTTTCTGCATCAGTAAGTACATTACTTTTGGTCTCTGCTCTGGGGCGCAATTACTAACACGGCACTATAAACCTTTTGTTCCCTAGGCAGCAATTTACCTGATTTTCTCACCACTGAAAAATACATACAATGTATTAACCCAAGCACTAGTGAACAGGTTAGGACAAATAAAGCAAAGCTGCTTTGATGCTAGGGAGGCCACAAATAGTTGTTTTTAGAATAAGCAATAGTGCATTTAATCTGTTAGATATTTAGAGATATTTGTTGTTGTTGAGAACGTGGAACAATGGTGTCAGTATTTCACGCTGGTGTGATTGGAGTCGGCTTTTATCATTGAATATTGTAAGGTTTTAAAAGGCGAGATTGTGTTACCAGAACCTCTACATACTTTTTCCTATCATTGTGTTGATATCAATCACTGACTTCCAGTTTTTCTCCTGGTATTATATAGAAACTGGCTTTCCCACTGCCCTGATTGGAGCCAAAGCAATCCGTTACTTAACTGATAACCCCATTGAGATTTGACAATTGTGCACCAGAGATTACTCAAGAAATATTTTAGAATATTAAAATCAAATTGTTTAAAAAGTCCACTTAGAAAACTTGACAAATATATAAATGTTAATGTTTATACCTATCATTCACTTTCATCATTTTTATATTTAAATATTTTTAAATGAACCTGCTTTAATACAAACGTGGTAAATTCACATTATTCAACCTTGAAGGAAAACCGTCCTCTTTAATTTGAAAATGTTTAAATCGGTAAACTTGACAACACTTCTGATCTGCCCCATATGCTAATTCGTTGTTTAGAAAACCTTACCCGGGACGTTTCATAGCACATAGGTTTCTTCAAACCAGCTAACCTGCAAAATTACTCAAATTCATTAGATGAATGTCATGGTATAAATGTGATGATAGGGTGGCCTTGGTATTCCTTCAATATTCCAGTGCACTCAAGAAAATAAGACTTTTTAGCATTCATGTTTTTAACGTATACCCTGCAATGTATTCAAGAGCTAGGCAGCGATGGTGGCTGGGATTTTACGTTTGCAAGATCGCTGGGTATGGAAAATAAGAATAAAAATTTTGGCATAAAATTAAAAAAGAATACAAGAAAAGGCATATAAATTTAGATTTGGGGGTGAGAACCAATATTCACCTACAATAAAGAAAGAAATCAGTGGGACTGCACTGCATCTTAACCCACTGAGACTCTCAAGCAACTTAAAGCCCTCCCTGAACCCCTTTTTGAGACACCTGTGTGGGGAAGGTCTAGTCATAACCTGCAAATATAAACAGAAAATACAAGTAGGGAAGCACACCTTTAAATTGCAGGAGAGTCTCAGTGGGTTCAAAGGCAGTGCAGTCCCACTGATTCTGCTTCTTGGTAAGCAATACAGCCAAGTTAGGATTAGATAGGATTTGGCAAACTGGGGCTACTTTGATTTAGTGGCGGGCTAATCAATATATGGCCATATACTGTGATGGAAACCCCCAATATTTATGCCTCAGATAGGTGCTTCTAAATAGTTTGCGCTGATGGGTGTGCGCTGATTACATGATTTGTTATAAGATATAATATTACCTCCAGATGAATTACACCTTACCATTATTATTATGTATAATGTTTAACATCAATGCTAAGAAAAGCTGTAGATCTTATTTACAATAAAATATTATATATATATACTGATTTTCAGTAGTGTACCAAACGGGGCATGGGGCAGTCCGCCCTGCGTGCCACTCGCCAGGGGGGTGGCCAGTGGGCCGGCCAAGCAGATGACTATGCGGATCCACAGCTTACCGCTGGGAGCTCGCACATCGTGGTTACAGGAGTAAGCTGCAGGCCTGCGTTAGGTGGCTGCTGGGCCTCATAGACGTCTGTGTGGCCCCAGTGATGCTTAGTCGGCCCCCAGACAACTGGAATCTGCAAAACAGGTGCATGAATGGGTGGGTGAATGAATGAGTGCATGAGTGAGTGTTTAGGGGCAGAAATGGGACAGGCAGGCTCTTTGGAGGGGCAGAGGTGTCCCAGACAAGGTGTTAAGGGGGCAGAGGTGGCACATACAGGCTGCTTTAGGGGCAGCAGTGGCACAGGCAGTCTGTTTTAGGGGCAGCAGTGGCACAGGCAGTCTGTTTTAGGGGCAGAGGTGGCACAGGCAGGTTGTTTTAGGGGCAGCCACATCAACTATAGCCAGTGTATGGTAATGGGAGTTACGCTGTACCACTATCAATGTCTAGCTCGGTACATATCGCAAATAATGTTGCTCAGCACTCCAGTAGTTCAGTGAGGTATATTTAATTCAGCAACACGGGCAACGTTTTGACCTTACAGTCTTTATTGATAAAGACTGTAAGATCGATAAAGACTGAAAGCTCGATAAAGACCGTCTATTTTTTTTCCAGTTGACATACACTTTACAAATTTGTGAAATAAATATTCTTGCCAACATTCTTGTGGGGGGGTGCCAAATACTCTAGGTATGCTCCTGCTGATTTTGTTATGTTTTTAATATTATTTGGTTGTTGTATGGGTTGTTGTGTCCTTTTATATCAATGAACTATGGAACTCAAAAAGAAATGAGTTGAGTCGAGCTCACTCCGAAGCTGATAACTGTGCTCATATCCACTGGGTTTATAAAGATTTGGAAAAGAAAATCTGATTGCAATGCATTCAAGTTGATAAACAATTTATGGTGCATCACATTTACCCCTGCAAAACCAATCCCAGATGCCCTTTGTTTCCCCCTACTTCTGGCAACAGAGTCCTTAATTAAAAGTTGGCAACCATTAATCCAGGTAGTTTTTATAGAATGAGGAATAAGAGGGGTCTGCAATCACAGACTGCCTACAGGGCAAATAACTTCTAAGAACCTGCTTTTGCCTTTCTTCTGGGGCAGTACTTCAATGAGACACTTTAGGACTAGCCTTATTACAATATTATTGCTCAACAAATTTGATAAATGGGCTTCTGTGTTCTGTATCAGTCAATGCTTTTTGGCTTTTTAAGGTCCCACAAAATAAATAAATCAATTCCCTGATGGAAAATTACCTTAGTTAAGCAATTGTGAAGCGACGTTCCTTTGCAGTAATAAGCTGAATTTGTTAAATAAAAATATACAAGTTTGCAGTTTCCAAACAAATAAAAAGTCAAGCTGTTTAAAATCATGTTTGTACGCTCTTTACGTATTTAGCAAAGAAACCTTTAAAGTGAGGTAAGGGTAGAGAGAACAAGAAGCTCTTTATCTTGGAAAACACATCACAGTCTTTATGAGAGGCTGTTTGCCTTAATGATCTTATTATAACTACATGCCACATGCCAATTAGTGTCTAATGGTAAAAGGCTGACACATATCGGCTTTAGGATATTCTCAAAAAAATGAAAAATCAGTTTTATTTGGCAGTACATACGAAGCACAATACATTTTTTTTAATTCTATATTTTTCCTCTTATAATTTGTGTAATAAATGAACCACAAGTGCGAGATCTTTCATTATAATTCTATTACTAGTTGAATTTTCCAATATGCTTTTAAACTATGAGTACAACACATTGTTCTAATTTTCTCTGTGCAGAACATAAATGTGCAGTGTTATAGATTTTTAATTCTGTATTTTGTTTTCCTTTCCATTTTTGAAACATAAATCAGATGTATAAATTATATTAGAATTGTACAGGTGAAGTTTATGCTGTATATGTCTGCAGAGTGATTGGATTAATTTATTTTTAGAGAGTAATCAGTAATTCCTTTGTAGGGTGTTAATAGAATAAAGAGGTACACATTATTATATAAGCATACAAAACAAAAGTATTTTTCCACATTCAAGAGTAAATTTCTGTCTTTATTTTTGTCCTTGCTAAAGAGAAACAAACCTCAAATTGTATGTATACAGTTGTGTGCAAAAGAAGTCCACCTTTTTTGAATTCTATGGTTTTACATTTCAGGACATAATAATAATAATAATTTGTTCCTTAGCAGGTCTAAAAATTAGGTAAATACAACCTCAGATGAAGAGCACATGACATATTACACCGTGTCATGATTTTTTTATAAAAAATAAACCCAACATGGAGAAGCTATGTGTGAAAACGGCTTGTAGAACCACCTTTAGCAGCAAAAACGTCATGTAATAATTTTCTGTATAACTTTATCAGTATCTCGAATTATTTCAATCGGGCTGATGTCTGTGCTTTGACTGGGCCATTGTAACACCTTCATTATTTTCTTTTTCAGCCATTCTGTTGGTAGATTTGCTGGTGTGCTTGGGATCATTGTCCTGTTCCATAATCCAATTTCGGCCAAACTTTAGCTGTCGGACAGACAGCCTCACACTCGATTCTAGAATATTTTGGCATACAGAGTAGTTTATGCTCAATGACTGCAGAGTTCCCAGGTCATGTGGCTGCAAAACAAGCGTGGTGGTGGAGGGGTGATGATTTGGGCTTGACAGTTTGTATGAGGTGTTTGTGTGTGTTGTGAGTCTGAGATTCAAAACATGGGTTTTTTGCAAGTTCTCTGAGGATTACACGGTCTGACCTTGGGGTGAATTTGCCAGGTCTTCCACTCCTGGGAAGATTGGCCACTGTCTTTCTGATTGTATAATGATGGAATTATTTGTAAATGGCCTTATAACCCTTCCCAGATTGATGGGTAGCAACAATTCCTTCTAAAAGATAATTGCTGGTGTTTTTCCTCCTTGGCATTGTGTTAACACACACCTGAATGCTCCAAACCAGCAAACTGCTAAAAATTCAGCTTTTATACAGGTGGTCACACCTCTTGATCAATTAATCAAATTCATTTGATTAGCAGCAACTGTCTGCTACTTAGCATCTTAATTCATAAGGAAGCAGTAAGGGTGTACTTAGTTTTTCACACATGGCTTCTCCATCTTAGCTTTATTTTTGTCGATTAAACCATGACGGCATCACGTGTTGTTGTATTTACCTAATTTTCAGGCTTCTAAGGAACAGATAATTATTATGTCCTGAAATGTAAAACCTTAAAATTTAAAGAAGGTGTACTTCTTAGATAAGCATAGTGACATCTGTGGTCAGATGCCTCATGTTTCAAGTGGAGATTATCTAAATTTACTAATGTGAGAGATGCCTCTCCAGTTATATAATCCCCATCAACACCTACATAAATCTTTATATATCCTTCATCAAGGTGAGTAGATTTTAGCATATCCCGTTCTTAGGAAACATGGGATCTGAGACCAGATTCTGTACGAACATTGATTAACCGTACAAGATGCATAGCTAAATCCTCCTCTTTGCATCCTCTGTCTCTTACAAATACACTAAAGTATCTGCATTCTTTACACATCCAGCCTAGGATTCTCTCTCTCCCTGTACACAGGGCACATTATTGTTAGCAGACATTCCATTCCTCTGTTTTATTTATACGTGTATGAAAAAATTAGAACAACCTTACCTGAGATGTCTATTTATACGAACATACAGTACTATTCCTGTCCAATAGCTAAACACCTATTTTTGTTGTTGATTTTTGTTTATTATTCACTATATTTTAGTGAAACTACATTGCTAACAAATTGTTTTAGGGATTTGGCTCAAAGATAAGATTTTCCCACTGTTTTTTTTTTTTTTTTTAAATGATTAGTTGTGAACATCTAAAAGCCAGCCATGATTCCAGCTACACGTGGATAAAAATTATTTTATTTAAGCACATCAGCTCATCAGCTCTTTCCAGAAATGTTTTAAAGGAAAAATGAAAAAGGATCATGGATTTCATCATCATCAAAACTGCTGCAGAATGTCAATCTTATTGTGGCATGCATAGAATTGGCATGCAGTGGTCAATATCTATCAAAAGTGTGCCAAGGAAGGAAAAATGGTGAACCAACACCAGGGCTCATCGACGCATGTCGGGGGCGAAGGCTGGCCCGTGCGGTCAAATCCAACAGACGAGCTACTGTAGCTCAAATTGCTGAAAAGGTTAATGCTGGTTCTGATAGAAAGGTGTCAGAACACGCAGTGCATCGCATGGGGGTGCATACAAGGTGGCCTCGTCTGATAGATCATGTTTTCTTTTACATCACGTGGATGGCTGGGTGTGTGTGCGTTGCTTACCTGGAGAACACATGGCGCCAGGATATATCCATGGAGGTGCCACCTCCCAATTTACAGGATTTAAAGAATCTGCTGCCGACATCTTGGTGCCACATACCAGAGCACCCCTTTGGAGGTTTAGTGGGGTCCATGCCTCAATGGGTCAGGGCTGTTATGGTGGCAAAAAAGGGACCTACACAATATTAGGCAGGTAGTCACAATGTTATAGGTGATCAGTGTACAAATCCTGCTCAGCCTTTCACACAGGAGAAGCTCAATTGGGATAGTCTCGCAATGGCTCATTTAAAGGGCCAACAGTCACCTTCTCAGATTTCATTATACCTAACTTTGTCACAACTACCAATAATCTTGTATTTTTCACACTACTAAAATACTTTATGAATATAAGATAATATATCAATAAAATAGATTTTCACAGATTCAAAAGAAAGTATGACTGACCAATGTTTTAGTTCTTTATTTCCATGTTCTTGTTCCTCCCAAAATAACGTACTTCAATGCGTAACAATTACAATTATACAAAGCAATTAAAGAAAGTACCTCAAGTTGCCAATTATTTGAAAACAAGATTACAGAGATTACAAAACAAATGGAAAGAAAAAAAATCTGGTCCCCAAATTACATTTAAAAAATAATGGAGTTCACTCAATTTTTTTTTCTAAACAGGATTGGAACTTTTCATTTTACAAATAGGATTAACATGAACATAACATCACACAAGCTTGCAGACAACCAGCATAAAATATTGGGTACAGTTTTAATCAGAGGAAACATGCGTTCATGAAAAATAATGTACATAAATCATTGTATTACAAAAAAAAAACTAAATTACTTCTATATTTAATTTTAGAAGAGAAATATTTGAGGGGGAAAAAACAATAATCAAGACACATATACAATGATCAGTTTCCAATAACTTTGGAATTCGTGAGTGCCTCTGACAATAACATTGTTTGAGGAAGTAGAACAGTGCTCTAATATACCAACAACATAAAAAGAAATAAATAGACATTGCAAGAACAAACAAAAAAAAAGCCAAAAACGTGGAAATGATTGTCAAAAATCAAAATGTCGAATTGTTGATTTGTAAGACATACTAGTGGTATCAGGAATGGAAAGAAATATGGCCCTTTAATGACTCATTGTCTTTTTGAAGTACTGAACATTGGAAGATTCACAATATACACATAATTCCTTCATTTCATTTTTCACAAAGCAATTAAGACATAGTTAAGGAAAAAACTTTGTATTCCCTGTTAAATTTTCTACATGTGAGAATGTACATTTGTAGATTACGTCTGCCCTCAAAAGGTTCAAATACATGAAGCTGTGTTAGAGAAACTGAAGCAACATTTCTAAACTTATGATAAATCACTGTATACAAAAAAAAAATCTGATTTCGTTTGAGTGCTTATACTGTAAGTGTGTCAAGTCAATATCTTTTCAGTTGGAAGACACCTCGTCATCCACAAGTCCAAAGTCTTTTTTATTTTATTTTTTTATTATGTTTTCCATTTTTTTTTCTTCTTTATTAAGGTTTGCTCTTTGTTGCTCCGGAAATCAGCAGCTGCCTTTTGCTGTGCAAAACAAAAGCAATGAGAATAAATAACTCCTTTAGTTTAAAATTCTTCCATTTAAGGTCACCAGACTTTGTACGAAATGACCCTGCAGGTAAATAAGGCATCCTGCTCGGCAGTCTTTTGAGCCATGCTACCGGTCTGATTTGGTCCTAGTGTGGCAAAGTGTCACAGCGTCATACGTGACTAACGGAGTGGAGCGCGGTGGATTCTGCAGCAGCTCTTGCCATGTTGTGCCACATGCTGGACGAATTGTGGGATGTGTTGTGGAGCGACTCCTGATCAGACAGCGACAGCATCATTGCATAGGCCTAAACGAAACAATAAAGAAAATTGAAATGCTTCGATTTTTATAACATTATATAAATCAATTTTATTAAAGGTGCACCTGTCCTATGTAGAACGAGGTGGAGACTATCCAGAGTTATTAGTTGGCCAACTCTGCCTCTGGAAGGTTTTCATAAATTCAGGGATGGTGGGACCAAGTGATTTGTTATATTATACTTTTCTCTAGATCTCACAAAAAAGCCCTGTATGTTAAAAAAAAAAATGTAGCTCGTTTTATATTGGGGAGAGGGGCTCTTCCATCTCTGCTTACATGTCATTTTTATGCATAAACCAAATGTACAAAGCTGCAGAACCTATGGGCACTTTTAGAGAACATAAGTAAAAATGATGAGAATCAGAAGTCATTGGAGGAAAAATGGTTTAGGGCTAACAAAATACAAATGTACCAGATACAAATATAATAATAAAAAACATAGAAATCCTTAAAATTGATGAACTCCCAAGACATAAAGTACATATGAACCAAATATCTAGTCTTGCAAATTCCATCAGCTTTAAATTTGCAGGTATTCCCACAGTCTAATCTAGTCTGCAGTCACATGCGCTGGGTGTCATAACTTTTTTTTAGTGTGAATATTAGTATTGTCTATTTTTTTTTTTAAATATAAAATGACCATGTTTTGGTGAGTCTTTAATGTGTTTAAAACTTCAATATTATTTCAGACAGCAGCTTGATGCTTTATACAGAGTTTAAGCTACAGTTTAAGCTTAAGTATTTCCACAATAGCACAGTGGTAGAAGCACTCCAAACGAATGAGAAGAGATAAAAAATGGGGAAAGGGGCAGAATCTGCTGTCAATTGTTTTGAAAAGGCAACGCAATGAAAACTTGATATACAGAAAATGTGACTACCATACATTAAAATGTGTTTTTTATATATATAACCTGATATAAATGGTGTCCCTAAAGAAGTGCAGAGTTCAAGCAAAACTGTTTGCCGTTTCTTACCTGGGATTTAGATTTTCTATACAAGGGCTGTTTTAAATCTTCGGGCAGATGAGCAAAGGCTGATAGATCAGCATCGTTATATTGGTTTTCCTCCATTTTCCTGATCTTCAGGCTATCAGTGAAGTGCCTAATATGATCCAAGGCAGATAGACCAGACTTGAAATCGTCATCATCATCATCATACCTAGAACAATAACCGATGTCAGCAAAGTAGTGTCAACGTCAAGACTAAGAGTGCCCAGGGGAACCCACAGATATTCTTTGCATAAAGCTTCAATTATTTTTTGGCTGAGGGTGATGACATTTGTAGCCTCAAAGCAGCTGAAAGGCCCAGTTTTACATGTTAATACATTCACGTACTGTACATTGTTTAGTGCTGATCTGTAATATCCCATTCGCACACTCAAAATGGAATAATATAGTATGACACAAATCATACCAGGTAAATATTCAGTTTTTTTGCGGGATGTCATATATTATGGATATTCTTATATTTCTCAAAGCAGCAGCCCAGTTACATGCACATAAACTTATGGTATTACTGGATGGAACATAAAGAGGTCTTTAATTTAGTCATAATAAATAAGCTCAGGACACAATTACTATTCGTAAATTGAGAAACACCATAACCTCTCTTTCCAATGCTGCCAGCAATTTGAATAACTTTCTCATGCCGAATTAAGATAGAAATAATGTATCTTTGCAATGTATCAGATGACACAAAAACTTGCTGCATCCGAACATATATATATAC
Organism: Spea bombifrons; assembly: GCF_027358695.1. Classification (NCBI taxonomy): domain Eukaryota; kingdom Metazoa; phylum Chordata; class Amphibia; order Anura; family Pelobatidae; genus Spea; species Spea bombifrons. The sequence goes on along the minus strand of NC_071089.1, from coordinate 90,279,431 downwards.
ACACACATACATACATACACACACACACAACAAATGTTCCTAAATTTAGCAGCTGGGGAACCAATGCAGGCACCAACCTTCCGGGGGAGACTTTGCAGTTTAAATCCACTTTACTGGTTTCTTCATAGTCGTCAACCGAGCATTTATCAAGCATGCTGCTTGTACTGGGCTCCTTCAGTGCTTCACTTTCATCATCGTCCTCATCAAGAATTGCTTCGTCTTCTATCTCGTCATCATCCAGTATGTCCGAGCTCTGACCATTGAGCATAATCTTATCGTGGCTACCATTCATTCTAAAAATGCAATAAAACAAAATTACATTTAAAAACAAAAACAAAGCATAACTGCATATACATTCATAAGGACAAACCTGTTTATGTTATATATATATATATATATATATATATATATATATATATATATATATATATATATATATAGTATATATACTATACACAAAGTTATTTAAAAAAAAAACAATACTAGATCATCCACTACAACAAATACAATTATATACTGTCATCTGTATATGTGCAAAAGCAAACAGATAATCCGTGTATATTAGGTGCGTAATGATGTTTTAAAGAAACATTTCTTTTATGGCTCCTTTCTCCAGGATGTGTAGATAAAAGAACAGTTCTAGTCCTTATTTTTGTCTCTGGAAATCATCAGCTAAATTACGTGTAACCACTTTAGAAACGATGCAGTAATTCTCCGAATGGAGTATCACACGTCCCAGACAATGGGCTTCCTCTGTAGATGGCGTTGACTATTTTAGACCTATTTTTTCATACCATAGATCTTTTATCCACCCCCAAGGAAACATGAAAAGTCAACACTATTAAATTAAAAGGCCCTATGTTAAAAAAAAAAAAGTCAGGAAATGATTTATTTAAAACAGAAAAGCTGAATAAGCAATGAGTCCAATGAGCTCCAGAAGAAAGGAAAACAGGATAATCGCTGGCAAGCCCAAATCACACACACCGACTACCTCTATCTTTTATCAGTGTAATGACAGTACATTTGGACCACCAGCGCACACTAAAAACATAACTAGGAAGTGCTGCCAGAATAATGGAGCTGGTTGCACTACATGGAGTTTCTCAAGAACGCACGCTATGTGGACTGAACCCAAAGAAGGAAAACTTATGATTAAGTAAACAGATCTGCTAATTATGCCTCCAAGTTCGGTAATTTGTCAAGGATAAAATATCCATCAAGAGCAGTCAGAATAGAACATTCTGGAAAGGAAACGCGGTATGACCCAGCGACCCTGCTCCTTATTGACTTCCTGTTTAGGGACATGTTGTGGCCAGATGTTAAAAATAAGGCACCAATCAAAACACAAAGACCTATACAAAGAGTTTAACCAATACCCTCCAATCTGAGCCCTTTATTACGATGCTTTATTGTAGCTGACATTTGAATCCCATATTGCTAATGTATAAAGTGTCTTGTCTGCCATTCCATACAGCCAGGCTTATATTGTAAGCAAATCTCCCAATAACCTAACTGTGCAAACCATTAATTAGTAACGTGCGATTTAGGCTTAATTCATAAAATGACTGCCTTGCCTGTCATCCGCCGGGGACTGCTTGCCATGACTACTGCTCCCAATGAAATTCCTTATTTCGGTGAAATAGGAATCCTCTTTGTCATCCAAGATTGCACCTGTGCCTTCTAATTCAGAGTGAGGAGAAGAAGCAGCAGTACCTGGGAAGAAAAGGTATATGATATAGTAATAAAATTACTACTGTAATGCCAAACACATATATAACGATATCTGCCTGTCTTTAACCACCATGATTGCTTATTAAGCTTTCTGTTATCCAGAGAGACCCTTCATGGTTTTTAATTACAGCAAATGAGAATCCTAGATTTACCAAAATCACACTCTTGCAGTCCTAACCTAATGAACATGTTATGGAGGTTCCAATCACCTCTTTACATGTTGGCAATATTTGGATCAAATCAGGCATTGTCTTACCAGATACGTTGCCATTCTCGTGTTTCTTCAAATGTCTGTCCAAGTTGGTTTGTTGGCCAAAACACCTGTCACACAAGTGGCATTTGAATGGTTTCTCCTTGTTGTGAATGTTGCGTACATGCCTCTGCAGATTCGAAGAGATGCTGAACGATCGGTCACAATATTTGCATCTGGAACCAATGGGCAACAAAGGAATTATTTTTCTGTTATTAAGTGACCTGGTAGTACACTCACACTCAGATGTGGCCCAAGAAGATAAAAACACTCTTAATGTCATTCATAATGGAAAAAATGCCTCTTAAATGGAGTTCAGGATTAACAAACCTAAAAAATCTTTGAAGGGTGGGTATATATATATATTTTTTAAATTAAAATATCCTAAAGTACCCATCAAACAGCAATGCTGAATATAATGGCTCCATATCAACAAAATAAATATGGGTGTTTAAATAATGTTTAAAACTCTCCTGATTGGTCACATTTTGAGTGGACATGCCAAAGGTTTGTCCCAAGAAAAACAGAGTTATGAAAATTCACATACCGATAAGGCTGTTCCCCTGTGTGCGTCCGCAAATGGCGTGTAAGGTTGGCTGACCTGGGGAAAATCTTTCCACAGTACCTAGATCAAAAGAAAGGATCAAAAATTATGTTTTTATGACATTGTGTACACTGGATTTCCAAATGCCTTTGCTATAAAATTATTTTCCGGCATGTCCTCTATTAGAAAGCTGAGGAAGCCGTTTGGTTTGCAGAAATGCCGAAATACACTTCAGTATTCAGAGGACAGCCTGGAAGGAAATTAGACGGCAAGCAGGTATAGGAATATAGCATTAGGAAGACATGCGACTAACCTGCAGGTGTACCGCTCTTTGCCTTTTCGGAGAAGGTTTTCTGGAAGGGCACTTGGAGATGCTCGGAAGTTAAACATTGAAGGAACTGACTGCATCAGCTCGTTGGCTTCTGGTTTCAAAGTGTTAAAATTCTCCAGCTTTTCAGCCATGTTTTCTATTGCTGACATCTAAAAGAAAAGCAAAAAAAATTATAAAAAGTTCCTCAGTGGCAAAAATCTCTTCAAGAAATACAAAACCTCAAAGATATCTAGATATATTATTTGAGATCTACAGCTTGAATTAAGATGATTCTAAATAAAATGAAAAACAGAAAACTTAATGTAATGTTTGGGGGGAGATTTACTAAATGTCCCAAAGTTGTAGAGACAAACTACCAAGATACCCATTCACAAGCTTTTGTATATTCCTATATGCACATTTTAATGCCTAGCAACCTAGACATTCAAGTCACAGTCAAATGTCCATCATCCATGCCTGGACCAAGTCCAAATGATAATCAACTGAGGTTATGAGGGAGACCCGAAACAAGAACATTCTAACCAAACTCTAGAATAGAACTCTACAACAATAATTATTTTACCCTACTAAGAGGGCATTATGGAGATTATTCACTAGTAACGGACAGTATGATCATCAATATGGCCTTGCATGACATTTGCTAGAATGGCTCAAATCAGTAGCCTTATTTTGGGATAGAGCACACAAAAGGAAGCTGTGGCCACGGCACAAAAGAGCAATAATAAATCAAGCGGCAGATGATGAGTTTCACACTTTAATGAGATTTTATTATTTGAAAATGTGGGGCAGGCTCCATTTATCGCGTTGCTTACAGTCCGGAAACCAGATGACCGATTGTTTGGTAATTTTTTTTCTTGCCTTTTTTTTTTTTTAAACCAGGAATCCAATCTCCTCGGTTTTGTAAATGACTATTGCCTTTCTGTTGGCTGTAACCTATAGCTTTGCCCTTCCACCCCGTGCACAGAGTTTGTAATGGTAGTTACAAATTGTAACGTACAGGATACCATTCCCAATTTGCTCGGTGTCTTTCAAACGTATGCCACCAGAAGAAAAAAAAAATTCTACGGGAAGTCAAGATACATTTACTTGTCATGTAACAAATAGGAAAGGCTTAGGATGCAGCGAGAGCTGCGGGCTCCCATAGCTTTGATTCATAATCATTCCGCTGCTAAAACATTCTCCACAGATGCGTGTGGACAGCACATTTGTCAACATGAAGGATCTTGACACGTACTGATCACAGGGCAGACAGCTCTGTAATGTTCCCGCTGATCTCACAGAGCGTATTTCCATCCTCGCAGAGCAATGTCATTATCAACCCGCGCGACTGGAGAATTAGCATTTCTTCTTTTACTTTTCTATTTTTTTATTTATTAAAAATCAATTTTTTATCATGCGCGATCTGAAATTCACAGCTTTTAATCCGCTCTGACTGTTCGCGGTGAGAAATCATTTTGATATTTGGCTAACTACGCGGGGAAAGGGGTTTTCATGAATGAAAAATGACCTTTGCCCTTCGGGCTGATTAGCACCGGCAGAAAAGCAAAGGGGTTACCATAGCACATTTAATAGTTTGGAATAATCCGAAGCATGGTAAAGATAATAAACATCTTTTATTTATTGCCGTTTCATAGGCTGGTTAGTTTCATTATCTAGGGGTATTAAATCACTTGACATTTTTGTGTAGAGAGAGGTTTCGAAATCATGGCCCATTTACATGTAAAATGCCAGGCAAAGCCGATTACAGTGATATCTATTCATGGCTGCGAACCACGTTCACGGAGGAATTTCTTTTCAATTACTAATATTGGATGGAAAAGGTTTCCTAATAACAGTCTCTAGCCTTGTCAGGCTGGCCTTACGTATGCCGATATTATACACGCAGCATTAACGAAGCCTTTCGATGGAATTATTAAAGCAGAAGTGCCAAGGAGCTAAGAGAGCAGAGAGTAAAGGGTTAATCTTGGCATTCGCTTCGGGATTTGGGCTCTAACCACTTCCTGCAGCGGTTTGTACATTAAAATCAAATCTTTTCTTTAAAACAACATGGATAATGAAATCAAATGCTTAGGGAAATTAGATTTTGTAGCTACAATTTAGGTTTGCGCTTGCACATGTTGCTAAGTGTAAGCTTGTCCACAAATGTATTTATTTAATGGAATTCCTTTTATTTTTTTATATATTTTTTTTATTTTATTTAATTGTTTTTATTACATATTTTGTAAAAATGCAGTCATATTTTCTACAGAATTCTGCATTAATTTATATTCAGGTTTTCTAGAATACAAAAGTAGTAATAGCAATTAACAAGGGAAGTTTTGCGAAAAAAAAACTATTTTCGTTATGTTTTAAATACAGCAATGTAGCACAGCCATTGTTGTTTGTCATGTGATATTTTTGTTACATTCCAAACTCAAACACTACACTTGAGTTGGTCCTTTATGGCAATGCTAATAAAGTCCCTCTTAGCTAATTGAAGTCTTCTACACCATAACCGTTCATTAGGTAGAGTGCCCCAATGCGTGATTAAGACTGAGGTATTCTATAATTTACCACAAGGAAGTACTATAGGCCTTTTGTGAGTTTGTCTAGTAGACTAAGGTAAGATAATAGACCCAAACACATACAAAAAAGCCACTATACACCCGTTACAAATGTTGGATTTTGTGAAAACATTGAAGCACTAAATTATGACATTTTCAAAGTGGTTCTTGAAACACCACTATGGGAGCCCTTCTCAAACACAGCACCAGAATAATCTAACAATCACAAAATAAATTAATACTGCATGTACCAAAACAAAAATAAAAAAAAAAAATCAACAGTCAACTGTGACTTTCAGGTAGGAAACAGTTGCTTTGTGGAAGTCTCGGATGTTGTGGAGACAACTTGTACGCACTTCTTTACACTACAGAGGTATATATGAGGCGCCACAACAAGCAGGCACATTTTATCTATCTATTAAGAACTCCTAGTGAGAAATGATTTATTGTTCTTTGCCAACAAAGTTTTCATACTTAACACCAGAATATGATGCAGATCTAGCTGAGATTTCAATATATGTGAAGTTGGAAGGTAGGAAGTAGACAGATGTGTGGTCATCCCGGGTGGAATGGCACATGATTGGAAGATGGAAAACCTGACGTGGTTGATCAAAGTGATCAAATACTGTCATTAGGACTTCCCTTCTTATCTATTTATCTTGAAAAAATTCACAAAATTCACATAATCTCAAGTCAAAATACTAAATCTCAACATGTCATACATTTTCAATTTCCTATTGAGACAGAAAACGTCAGAATTCTCTTTTTCTTTTAAGCAGGAAATAATTCCAAAAATGGGTGCGTGAGCAACTTTTACATTTAGGGAGGGATAAGACAAATTCAGTAAATAATAAAAAAAAAATGTGCAGACAGCCATAAAACTTTATTTTAACCTTCCATGGGAAAAATACTGTTCTATATTTATTTTAATCTTAATCAGAAATATCAGATTCCTGATCTTTAAAACTTAGCATTTTTTTAACATGTATTTATTTTATGTGTTTTTTTTTTCCAGAGAATAATTTATAAGTTGAATGTTTTGGGGGGAAAAAAGTTACTAAAAAGGTCAAATGTGTGGTTGATTAATTGTCTGATTTGAATCTAATTCACATATTTTTTCCATTAGAATATTTACTAAAATTGGGTTGAGTTTCTAAAAAAAAATGTATTATCACCTTGAAAGATCAAATGTCTTGTATTGTTTTTAAATTACTTTATCATTTTTAAGAGATGTTGAGAGTTTCAAAATAAAAGCAAAAAAAAAATCCTTTCTGGGTTAGTCGTCTTCTTTGCCTTGGATACATTTTATTATTACTGTAGACATTTCTTGGATATTTAGTTCTGTCACAATATCTGGTTAGCAGTCCCCTGCCTAGTAAAGGGCATCGCAAAACCATGGTTTATGTACACTTATTAATTCATACGCAAATTGTCATAAAGATGCTTACCCAGGTTCTTTGATCAGGCAGCGGGAACTGAAAAGAAATTAAATGGAAAATTAAAACACATTCACATGTTAACAATGTTTTTAAGTTATGTTGTTTATGATTTGTTTTGCTTTTGTCGGATGCACAGCACACATACTGTGTTTTTTTTTTTCCTTTCTAGAAAATAAAATGATTGGATTGGAAACCCCCCCACAGACTATCCTTTAATGACCAGCAACTATCTGCCTAACTTTGTAACTGATTCAGCTACCCAATGTATTGACATCTGTCTTTACACATGTCGCTTGTGCGTCGCTTTAAGGCATCAGCAAGAGATGAAGGGCCAGAAATGATTTAGCGGACAGCTAAAAACAAACGTATAAACTCTATCGTAGGGACAAAGTAAATTTGTCTCATTTTTTAATCTGTAATTTCAAACTAACGAGTGTGATTTACTCTAAAATAATTTCCCAGGATTGAGTATTCTGCAATCTGCCCTGTCATTTTGAAGAAGCGAACGCTCGGACATGAATCAAATGATCTTTTAAAACTGTCCTTGTGTTGAGTGTTCCAATAACAGACTATTAGGATAATACGTTCCCTTCTGGCAAACAGGACAGGTTGATGCATTTACTCCCGTATGAAGCCGGCTTTGTTTCGAGGGAGTGCACCTGTTTAGCAGATGACTTTACATTACACTAATTAGACGGAAGCAGTAACTCACTCTGTCCTTTTTCCCATGAGCTGTACGGTTATGCCAGATATATGCCTGTAGTTAACATTTGCCGACGAGTCCCTTCCTAAACCAAGTCACGTCTTAAACATGATAGTCGTGAGCAGAACTTCTAGCATATCCCAATCAAAGTGCAAACGTATAACACTGTATATATGTCTCCATTGCTGTTTATATTTCACAGTTCCCCTATATATCTTTCTGAAAGAACACTTTAGTATGGGGTAAATGTTATAAGAACGAAGAGCTCAATATTGTAAAGAATTCATTGGCAGACCTCTTTTTTGTATGGTCTCCATCTTGTACAAAAAAAAGGGGAAAAAACTAAAGGCTACGTTGGGCTACAATGACAGTTTTAAAGTGCCTGTGCCCAGTCTTGTTAGAGAACTATTTGGCATCCTATACATTTAAAGGAGAATAATCATTTATGCACAAAAGATTCTGTTTAAACAGAGAAAATAAAAGTATCAGCTAAGTGTACAATCCAAAACAATCCATATTGTTTCCTCTTATGTTAGCAAGCAAGTACTGCATATATTTGTCTATAGCCCATATATAATTTGCTACATACATTATGGTCATTATAATTTGTAAATTGCTAGAACGATAAAGTATAGAGCGTATAGAGTATATTATAAAATAACTATCTTCCACATTATTGACTCTTACAGGTTATGGCAGCCTCAGGAAGAATACCAAAAAGGTGAAATAATCCTTAACCTTTAAGCTGCATGTCTCCAAAGTAACTGGGCCACTTTAAATCCTGACTTATACCGTCTAAATATTTATGTGTACATACCTGTGGATGAAATAGAAATCCTGGGGAAGGTCTTAAATATTTCTCTTTTAAAACCTCAAGGGGATCCATTAGCTTCCTCTTCTCCACCCTGCAATCGTAGATATTCAGATTATGAAAGGTCATTCTGGGGCTGGTTTCAGACAAATATAAACATGGTTAGTAATATTATTTGCAAAGTTGTACAAGTCTATACGGCAGACATAATGCATGAAACCGAGCAGTATTATTTTATGGCTATGGCTTCACACCTCTAAGAAATGCTACTATATGAGGCGAGACATATTCTGGAAAACAACATGCAGTTCATTATAAATATTTATAAAACTAACTAATTAGATAAACGATTGGTGCAGCAGAATCTGTAAAACAGGATTTGGGTTTTTATTTAGTTTCATGGATGGAAGGTGGAACATGTCTAGCATGTATGGGCCAATGGTTGCCAAACTCTACTTTAAATAAAAGCTCATGATTACATCCAAGACTCTAAGGATACTGGGACTCCTTTCATTTATATCTTATGAGCTATGTATATTGGATGTATTAACCATGACTAACATGCATATAAATGTGCTAAAATGCTTTTAAAAGACAAATATAGAAACTTTGAATAATATACAAAATAATCTACCTATAAATGGGATCCATGAAGAAAGGAGCAGGTCTGGCATGTTGCAAGCAGTGATCGGATGTCTTTGACTGCTCTATTTCATTGTCTTTTTTCTCACTAAATACGTGATTTTTTCTGGGTTCACTGGTCTTTGCTGTTGTAGCCCGGCTCCTGCTTCCGATGCTTAAGTCCAAAGGCTGGTCAACATTTGAAGGCATTGGTACCGCTGACTTTGAAGAGGCATTTGCCACCTCCTTCTCTTCCTTACGTTTAGTGGTGAGATCAAACGGAGACTCCGCATTCCCTTTATGTACTTTCTTAACTTCTTTTGGAGACTCCGGTTCCACTTTTAAGGGTACGGGTCTTGTGTCTCTGTCAGAAAATGGATACACCGACTGTGAAAAGGCTGGAAAAAATGGAAGCGGAAACATAGAATGATATGGTAATGTTCCTCCTTTTTTATCTGGTAGGCCTACAAGTCCAGTTGAACCAAAGTACTTCTCAGCAATAGAAGCAATAGCTTTTATGGAATCATTCACTGCTCCTGACACAGCAGTCTGTTCCTCCAAGCAAGGCGAGAAAACAGCATGATTGGTGTATTCTCTCTTACTGTTTAACGCGGCTAGGTTTTGCAGAGGACTTAATTTTTCCTTATGTATTTTACCATTTTCCTTCACTTTGTCTTTCTCACTTTCAACGTCGCTTTCAAGATCCGACCCAGATGTGGTCTCCAAGTCACTGCCACTTGGAGTACTGACATCGTCGAGGTCGCTGCTCTCCGATTGGTCACTTATTTTGTCCTGTGGTCTCTTGTCAGTGTTACTCTCTGGCAAGTACTCCAATGTTTTAGTTTCACCCATAGCCGGGTGCTTACTCAGTGCTTTTAAAATGTCCTGTGTAGCTGGTAATATCGGAGTTCTGTTCACGTGTGGGCTTTTGTTGCTCTGGTCAACACTTGACAATGCCTTTACCGGAGAGCTGGCAGGCATCAAAGGAGGTCTATGATACAGTCCGGAAGGGAACAGACCAGGAAAACTAAAAGAGAATCCAGGTGCTGTTGGAAATGTAAGTCCAGCGGTATGCCGAGTAGCACCAAAGTAATCAGCAAGCCCTGCATTTGGATGGTTAATATTAATCATAGACGCCTTGTCCATTGCTTGAGTTCCGGGAAGTGAAATGCCTTGACCAAATAATCCCCCGGCTGCAAAGTGATTCTTCCCCTCGCAAAATCTCCTGTGCTTATTAAGTGAAGATGTGGTACTGAACATTTGTCCGCAGTCTTTGCATTTGATCTGAGTCCTGCAGTCGGCGTGCATGCGCTTATGTCGGCAAAGGTTTGAAAACTGAGTGTACGACTTATGGCAGACTTCACCTGTACAAAAAATAAAAAACATCTTAAATGTATGCTCATCCTTGTGGAAGAACTTCATAAATGTCCATTTTATGCCTTACATAACAAAAACTGGAAGGTTAGTAGAAAGAAGACTACAGTACATTACACGTAAAATGAGAACATTCTTAAATTGTTTTATCTAGTGTTATTATACACACATATATGTATAAACGCACGCAGACTATTCTCCTACCATCTGATACACGGCGGCAGAGGAGCTACATGCGTCCAAATATACTGTAAGGTTAAACGCTGCGTACCGGTAAAAGGTTTCCAACTTCCTTTACCAGACATGCCTTTTGCTATTCATCAATGAACTATAAACTCCCTGTTACTGCCATGGAATCTAAACTTGTACCTGTAAAGCGTCCATGTCCTTATTATTCACAGATCAAAGACAAGCTGCAATAAACAATGACAATTCTGAGACACATTCGCAGGGTTTGAGAAAGGCTTCCCAAATTTACAATAGCTCTATTTTGAGCTCGTTGAAGGAAACCGAATTGAATGTATCTCATCCTGCATTGTTGGTTCCCATGAACTGCAATCACGTCCCCCGACTTCCACTCGCACCAGCGCTAACCTTCCTGCACTTGTGAAAACCGTGTCCTTGAGAAGCCAGAACACTTGCTGTCATTTCTCAGATGTTTACCCCGTCATCGAGATGCATTCTAAACAAGCAAACGGGATCCCTGTCAACACTCTGATGATACGCATCTTACATTCCAACATCTGCCTTTGTCATTTATCCTCAGGAAGAAAACACGCATTTCCAAAAATACTTTAGGATTTAAGCTTGTTTTGACTCGATTTTTAAATATTTCCCCAATAATAAGTGTGCAATGTGCGTCTGCAGATGTAGTGGCAGACACTTTCCGACCTATGTCTTTTCTAATGTATTCTGAAAGGTATGGAGTTGTACCAAGTTGGCCATGGAAAGAGAGAAAGCGATTTGGTAAGAGGATACCTTTATTGGTGTATAATGGATTGCAAGCTTTCGAGATAACATATGTCTCTTTTTCAGGCATATTATACACATGAGCAACTTTCTCAAAAGCTTGGAAATTATACGTCATCTTGACCAAATTTGTATTTTGCGTTAGTTCGGAAAAGGTTAAACTAAACAATCCATTGGTTACCTCTAGCAGCTGAAGAGTTAAACGTTATAAGTATACTAATATTTATTGATTGATTTACCCCTTTGCGACATGCAAATGAAGCAATACACCTCACATCTGTCACAGGCAAAGTGACGGGGGACTAAATCGATGGCGGACTGTAATAGATAGTGCCAATACTGAAAGGGTTAAGCACAGGATCCATATGGTAATGGTGTGGAGAAGGGATTTATGGTGCGCAACTTCATTTTTTAGGTGATTACTTCTTAGAAGTCTATTCTGTGCATTGACTAATTAAACAATTCAGGAAAAAGCCTTAATGGTTACTAGCTAATCACGGTAAGAAAAAAAAAGAAGAAGCTATTACGCTAATTAATATGATGAAATCCCTGGATACTGAAGGAATAATGGAGGACAAAAGCAGTGCATTCAAACTGTGTAAGGGAATACCAGCATTCATATAGCCATCTTGACAAAATAGGCTGACTTTTTGCATGGGCTATTCCATTGTGTTATATACCTACAAAAAAAACATCAATAGGGAACGCTGAGGGAAAAGAAATCCCCATACGGGGATGAGGTCTTGATGGTGTCTCCATCTAACAGATGATATAACCTTCATACTTTTTGGTACACGCCTCACCCATGTAATTTATATCCACATATTTCTTGGGAGGATGGGGGTCATGGAATACAAAACCTGCCCCGTCTACGTAGTATCTACGTTTCTGCCTCCCTGTTTAAGGGACTAATGTCTCTTGGGGTAAATACCCAGCATGTTCCTATATATGTTAACATAACAGCACTGGCGACCCTAACGCAGTCGCTGACCCCCCTCCCATGACTATGAAGCCAGCACCTGGCTGGATGACCATTGTACGAGCTGTCATCCGGCATCAGCCAGAGGGTTGAAGCTGTCCAGCTCCAGACTAATAACTTCCATACGCTGGAGCTGAGCGAGACACCCATCTGTTTAGCTGGCACCTCAATCTTTTTTTGCACTGATAGAGGGGCTGGAGCTGCAGACTCCCCCTTTAGCAGTTTTCAGCACTCCAGTAAAAACTCCCCACGAACAAAGGCCGCAAGCCCCTGGGCGTGTTGGTCTCTCGGCATTCAGTGTAATCCGTTTGTCATTTCTGGGAATGCCGGTATAAGATAGCAGGCGAGAATTGCATATTTTCTGCTCATTAAACACATTAAGCGGTGTGGGCTGGATATGCTGGACCAATTATAGCATGTGGTTTCTATTTGGCGGAGCTGAAGATTTTGTGAAGGCAATGAGTAATTACCTTTGTGTCGGTGAGCTTTCACTCAAGTCTGAGCAGAAGAGTGTAACAAGAGACAGTTGCCATAAACAGACTGGTGGCTACACAGTGTGTGTGGCCCATTGCTAGAAAACAGATAGTACCTTTTACATGAAACTATTTTCACTGCATAATTTAGAAAATTCCCCAGGTCTGCAATTACACGGCCATTGCTCGGCATGATGCGGCTATTAACTTCCTGTTACTATAAGTAAGAAGAAATGATCCGGAAAAGCATCCTCTTACAGGAATACTTAAACATCCATTAACCCTTTGTGTTGCACTACTATTAAGTTCTTGAAGAGCTGGATCACATGCTCTCGATTGGATCTATTGTTTGCGTGCTCCCAATTCTCTGTCTATCCAAAAAAGATGGAGACTTTGGCTCTAATACATCAATCTGGAATGATAATAGCAATAACGACTTATTTACCCCATTATTCTCTCAACACAGTCCTTACAGACTATACAAAAGAAAAAATATGGTGCCGGCAAACCATGATGCTGTAAAACCGTGCTTTCCAATACTCATGAAAATGTCTTATACTGCCTTGTGGTTCAATATTGGCTACTCAAGTGCTATGGCATTATTCTTCCCATCATGCTTTATGTTTCCATCATTTTTTAATATAATTTAATGTGATGCAAAATAGCTGCTATGATGGTTTCCTTATATCACTCTGCTTCCACAGTCCTTAGCTACTCCTTTTCGGAAAATGCAGCAACTTTGCACATTAATGTCACACCGCTAGAGCCGGAAAGTTGGTCTGTGCTCATAAGGATATGTCTGTGATCCATAATGTGCTAGGACTTTATCAACATAGCAATAAACCACATTACTGTCTGTTGGGTTTGGCAGCGGGCACTTCCCTGTACAATTATCTCCGATATAAAATGATTTTGTAGACATATACCCTGTCAAACTCTGAAATCATCAACAAAACGCACAGAACAGAACAAAAAAATAAAAAATACATGAATTTGAACGACTTACATACAAAAGGCTTGACACTGCTGTGAATGTGCTTATGTTGCTTAAGACCTGATGACGTTGCAAAGGTTTTGCCGCACTCCGAGCATGCGTGTGCCCGAGCTCCGACGTGCTGGGAACGAATGTGCCTTTGGAGGTTGCTGGGATCTGTGAAAACCTGCTAGGAGATGAGTACATATGAGTTAGTATATATCAAGAATTAACTCGTTCTAAGCAAATGACATTGAAATTTACATTAATAAACATGGATCACGTTCTCAGGTGAATGATAACAAAAATAAACTGTTTTGAACTGCAAAACTAGGCATCAGTACTGCCTGACCAATTAAAAGTCTTGAAAACCGTAAAAGTTAATCAAACTAAGTGAGAAAAAAAAAGGCAAAAGTATGATTTTGTGCCATTTACATGCCGATTTCTAAAAACCTTATTTTTAATCACCAGTATTAAAGCATTTTGGAATCTATATCAAACTTTTTCTAAGAAAAAAACAAAAAGAGAGTGATGAGGTCCTGAAGACATAAGCAACTTTACTTCTTTTCTATGGTGGCCCTCTAAAAAGGAAACAACTTCAACTTAATGCTCCACTTACTCTTGGGCTAATACGGCTATATCCATTTTTTCTCATGATAAATTGGTACAGACAAACAAAGCCTTCTGGGCATTTAACAGGGACCGTCTCGAGCCCAGGAATGACCAAACACAAAGTCACATTACCTTGGAGCAGTTTTCACATTCGTAGTGCTTTCCAGTATCGTGGGACATTTGATGGCGGATAAGGTTGGACTTCCAGTTAAAGGCTTTGGGGCACTGGTCACATTTGTATTCTCGCTCTTCTGTGTGAGATAGCAAGTGTTTGTCCAGGCTAGCGAAAATAAAGTTTAAAAGCAAAATGTTACTGGATAACCAAAGTCTTTTACTACAGATGGACAAGATTGGAGGTTTTCTGTTATACCCAAGTACATCTTAGCCAGTCAGTCACTGGTTGTGTTTTTTGTTTTATAGTTTGGGTCATCAGCAGAGACAATGGATTGGATTCAAAGCCTGAGATAAGATAATTAAACCGCAATCATTACGGAGACTTCAAATGAGATTTAAAAAAGTAATGTCATCTTTCAGTTTCATTTTTTCCATTGCAATCTATGTGACGATTGCTATTTAATTACTTTTGGTAGATGTACCTCAAGCACTATATAAAGTACAGTGGCCAGTGTAAAATATACGCAACAGATCCTCTTGGGTTACTGTGTATAAGCTGTAGTCGCTCATCTGCTTAATGTGTTTGCGCGCACATCTTAAAGCTTCTTTCTATTAACCTGCCACCGATTGCTAAACAAAGGGAGGTGTATGTATATTTTCACATTAAGGATGCACAAGTGTCAAACTAGGTTTGACTGTAATTCTGACCTTTGCATGTCCGGAAACACTTGATCACATTCTTTGCATTCGTGTGCGTCCTGCATATCACCGAGGTCGCTCTTAACATTCAAGCCGACTTGAAAGGTGTCTTCTACCATAGAAAAGGCCGAGTGCGGCGTACCACAAGGAAACTTCTGATGGTCGCTCAGCTCTGCTTTGGACTCGAAGAGCTGGTCACATTCTTCACAACGATACTGACGCTCCTCTGCAAAACAAACCCTCTATTTAGAATAGTCATGAAAGACTATATAAATACGAATGAATGGTATGCAAAAGCAAGAAAACAAAAAAACGGGTCCAGGCAGACACATAAAAGCCCATCCTTTCTGCACACTTAGGAATTATTGTTTGTCAAAAGGCAAAAGAAACCATATGGGTAGAAGCCGAAGAGCCTTTACGGGCTCTGTTTATGCCACAGCTACGTCTACGTCTTCCAAAGCGTCTGAAGATACAATAGACACCAACTACACATTTGGCCTTACGTTTATCAATTTATAGTCACAATCCTGTATCTTTGCATTAAATTGTGCATTTAATAGTGTGGGCACATCATGCTTTCTTTAAACATTGAGGGATGTTATGATGCTAACCATGGATATCCGGAGCCATTGTCGCATGGGAATAATCTTCGCTCTTCATGAACAATAATAACTCCTCGCCGGGATTTATGTCAGCTACAGCTCTGTAAAATATCTGGAAAACAAAGACTGGACAGTTAAAGGCAGTTAACATTTTTAGACCATGTCCACAGTGCTAAATGTTCCCAACATTTTATTTTAGTTGTAATTTACAAAGTCTACCTGTAGGTGGCTCTAAAAGCCAACTGAACATTCCGTTTGGGACATGGCACAATTATTCCTACAATAAGAAGGCTAATTACTAATATATATTACCAATTAAAAAAGTTCTATTGATTATCGGCACAAGCCAAGCATTATAAAAATAATAATGGCTTTTGATCATTCAGTTGACATTAACATTCATTAAAATATTTTTTCAGCAGCAGTAAAAATGTAATTCATAACCACTTGAGGCTCTAGCATAAAAGATTTTGAAACCGAAATAACAGGCAGACTAGATGGACCAAATGGTTCTTATCTAGGATTAAACACTGCGTTTCTATAAATATATGTACAATTTGCACCCTGGTCAATACCAAGACTTCCTACCCTCAGAGTGGTATGATCCATAATGTAGTGTTCTTTGGGGCTGGTGACCAGTTTTGTACTTTTTGTAAAGCAGTTTGCCAAGTATGGACAGAAGTATGGACATTTTTTAATACCCAGGTGGTGTCACAGAACTTGGCAGGTATGAAGTTTCCATACTTGTGTACTCTCTTTTTGAACAGGTAAGGGAATTTTTTCCATTGTACTTTCTACAACTTTTGTCTAATTTAGTAGCCTGCTGCCTGCTCCAGCACGCAATTTGAAATTAATATCTTCTTTTCTTTATCTAGGATGGGAACATACCTAAATAACGCTACTAATGTGAGAGACAAGTTTCACTTTAACCAGAGAAACAGATTTTCCCTGTCAATAGGGACAGCTGGCATATATCAAATGTTCATCGAATATTCCAGGTGTGGGAATTCTCCATGTATATACAGACTGTCTTGTGTTTTCCCTTAATCCTTCATACTGTGTACCCAAAGCTTGGAAGTAAAGTCACCATGAAATCTTTAAAAACATCAAGGTCATTAGATCACTGAAGCCCAATTGGATGTTCCAAGGCGTAAAACAGCTTAAATTTATACGTTTTGTTTTTTTTCAACCCCATCCGATCCCCAAAAATCCAGTGGAATCTCTTGATTGGCAAGTCCCCCTCATCCTATAATTTGTAAATGACAGTGGTGAAGAAGTTTACGTCACAGATTGTTTTCCGCCTTGATCCCTGCTGTATCTAGACTACCTCAAATATCCTACCAGGAACTGCTAAACAATCCAAGATATGAAACTAAGATGTGAACATGCTTGTCTCGGCTTTATCAGCACGAGCAATGTCAACTGCAAAGCTTTCAGCAACCTGAAGTCGCTGCCAAAACACATACATGATTCTAAAGTACATGAAGCCGAGACTCTGGATACAGACGTGAAATAAAAATTCCTCGTGTTCGGTTTTCAATCTTGAGCATTTCCTGCTATTGTCAGATTTCATTTTATAAAACCCTTCCTTCCTAAACTGAAATCCATCACTCCATTTGAATATTTCTCAGATATCAATTCATCCCCCTCCTCCCCCAACTTCAAGACGTCTCTGATACACGGAAGACTTTTTGGAATTGAAGCCAATCTCATGGACGATCACTGGCAGTGTCTATGTTCAAGGGATGATATAAATTTAACAAAAATCTAGTGGATATCGCTAAACAAAATGTTCGCTCTGGAAGTTCACTCCCTTTAGGAACAATGAGCTTCACTCAACACTTCACTTCACCTCTTTTGGCAGCTTTCATGGATTCGGCGTATTGGCTTCCTTTCCAGCAGCATGTTGACATTTGAATTGTGACATATTAGAAGTCTGCGTTGGCTTCTCGGAAACAGGCAGGTTGGGAAGACAATACTCCCCAAGACAGTTGAGTTTTGCAATACCCCCCTTTTCTCTGTAATTGTAAACACTGCTGTCTGAAGTACTTTTTTGTCGTTATCAAGGGGAAGGCTTTCTACTTATGCAGAAACGCCGATGGTGGTTGCTGCCATAAACGTACAGATCTTACATTAGGTAATGCCTGACAACGTGGGAGACCCAAGAGTATATTAATACACATCCCAAATAATTAAAACAACGATGTGGCCAAGTACAACGGAGGTCCGTTTATGCAGGGGGGGCCCCGTATGTAGACAAGCAGTGAACTGAGAAACACTATTCATCTTCTGTAGAACATAACGATCCTCTACAGAGCAAATATATATGTATTAAAAAAAGGAAACGTATGTTCTTCTGGAAGACATTACTAAGCAAAGCTTCAGAGAGGGGCTGATTTTATGGAGCGATCAGTTTCAATAACACTTGTGATAAGGATTTCCATTCGTGTTATCACTAACCTGGATTACATGTGAAATATGTTGTGATTTTGCAGGTTATGAAAACTCATGCATTTACGAGGATAAGATTAAAAAAAAACAAAAAAACGCAAATGGGGGATTTTCTCAGGCGTGGTAACTACATACAATCCGGCTCAGGAAATTTATGGACATTTAATTCCACTAAAGCATTGCAAACTACACCTCGAGGCCCTCCAAGATTTTTATTTTGTTAGTCTACTCGTGAAAACGTTAAAAAACTGCTCTAAACTTTTGGAAAATCAGATCAGCCACGCGTCATGAAGGAGGATTATAAATTGGCAAAAAAAATGTTCTAAATAGCGCATTTAATGTGTGTACCGTGTAACCGTTCCTGCAACCACATCCACTACTGTCAATGGACTAACGTATAATGGGCGCTATTTAAGCTTCCTAAATAAATAATATAAGACGTGTCAAAAAATGTTTTGGTAGCCCGGCCAAATAGCAGCCAAGACATTTTTTTTAAAAAATGCAGCAATGGTGGCGTTTTAATGCAAACATTTTTCTATTTGATCAGGAGGAGAGCAAACAGATTTGCCGAGGCATCTTTAACGATTCCCGACCATTTGATAAGGTGGCGTCTATTAAATATAATTTACACTCAGCAATTTAGAAAAAAGGCTCAGTGGCAGCTGTTGACATGTGAAACGGTTGGCGCCTTCGTGATGTCATAACGGACTCTAAAAAGCAGGGGTATTTAGGAAAATCTATTCATTTTATTCGTTAATGCATTTTTATTTATGTATTTATTTGGTTGGGTTCGCCGTGGAACTCATCTAACGGTATGAAAAGGGAAGACCCAACTCTTCTCGGACATAAATTTAAGTTCTTCCACAAGGTCTCTACCAGAAGGAACAGAAGAGAGAAAAGTACTTAGCAGGAGCAGAACATGAGTGCTGAACTTCATGCATCATAAATTATGTTCACATAAATACATTTTATACAGCCGGCCACTGCCCTCTTACACAAGACTTTATTTATTATGCAGGGCTGGAAAATAACCTTTTCACTGCCAGTAGGAACACCGACAGGCATTTCTGACACTCAAACTACAATTGTGCATTTCTTACACTGATCGCCATCCAAAGTAAACCATCTGAAATTTACCGTCCTAATAATTTTACTGTTGACCTATCTGGTTTAATGTCATGCGAGCACACTGGTGAACCGGAATACTATTTATTATCTTGCACTATGGAATAAGTGAAGCACATCCTGAGGTTGGGGAAGGGGGGGTGTTAAATCTTCACTGTCTGGTGATATACAGGTCATTTCATTTAGGATTAATAGACTATTTGGCATCTCTAAAAATGACAGAAGTGTGAATTATGAATGACCCTTGGCCTGTCTGGGAAGTCATAATAATTGGACTAATAAAGAAAAGGGTCCTTTTAATGTTTCCACAACACATATTCAGGCTATAGCCAGGATATTTCTTTTAAGAACATTGATTTTGCACAAGCTTTGTTAAAAAAAACGATATTATATATATATAT
The DNA here is from genome assembly GCF_027358695.1 of Spea bombifrons. Classification (NCBI taxonomy): domain Eukaryota; kingdom Metazoa; phylum Chordata; class Amphibia; order Anura; family Pelobatidae; genus Spea; species Spea bombifrons. The sequence continues at coordinate 90,259,686 of NC_071089.1, read as the reverse complement.
ATATATATATATATATATATATATATATATATATATATATATATATATATATATATATATATATATAGAGTACAACACAGCTTTATTTATGGACCAGAAAATAGGCTTGGGGTATAGTGCATAAAAGAGAAGAATAACCCTGCGCAGGGGGTACAGTGCACAGGAAAGCTCCTGGACGTGGGCAAATAAAATAAACCCAGCGCCTCGGTTACACTACAGGACACAACACACTCTGGTTTTAAGCGTGTGGGTTTGAGTGGGATTGCTTGCCTACTGGATCACACGGAAATACTTGCTTGCGGCTATTTTTTTTTTTACCTTGCAATGACATCCAGGATTCCTGTTGTGAATAAGATGATCATTAAGCCACAGCAATCTTATGCTACATAAAATAATAAAAAAGGGGCTTTATCCTCTGGCAGCAAAATCTCAGCTATTGGACTTTCCAGTGGCAAAGAATATAAGCATTTACACAGTCATGGAATATGGAGACATAAAGGATGGCGCTGTTATTTCTAATAAAGAAATGAAAACCGTTCAAGCCATAACTCTTTTGGATGCCACAGGTCAGGCTGAGCGTTCCAAAGCGCTTGGACTCTTACCCTTCTGCAGAGAAAACCATTATATACAACGTGGAGTTTCAGATTAAAATTCAGAACTGGTACCATAGTTGCCAAGACATTTTTTTTTTGGTTTAGTAACATACAGGACATTTAAAAATATAATATAAAAGGGTGTCCTTTATCCGCTACAGACCTGGGATCATTACTGCTTTTCACCTCCAAAACTTTGAGGGAATATTTCATATATATCATAAATATTTTGTTAATAGTCCTCTACTTGAATACATGATTTCAGCATTAAGGTCTGATAAACACTCATATTATGTTTATTAATATTATTGTTATCTATGCTAACATATCCTTTTCGGTAGGAAATGATCTACAAAGTCTGTCTTTGAAGAGCATTATTATATGACATTATTACTGTTATAAAGAACAGATTCTCTGATTTTCCACCAAAGCTCTTAAAATCCATTTCTATTTAACAGTGATTTTTTTAAAAATTGTATGGGCAATTTATGTTCTTTAACCAAAAGTGGTTAATACATACTGTATGTGGAATCGGGAGTAAAATAAATGGAATATTATTATTTATTGTTTTATAATTGTACTGCCACGTCCCTGGGTCATCCAGGAAAACCACAATCTTATGAAAATAAGGACAAACAAATGGTTAAAAAAAAAGAAGGAAATCGACAGATAACGAGCCAAATGTAATGTATTGAAATTTTGGAACCCATTTACTGAAACAGTCAACAATATCACAAGTAGATGGATTCGCTGTCTGGTATTCCTTTGGAGAACATATCTCAGTAGTTGGCTAATGATGGCATTTGGTTCGAAGGTCTTTGTACTTAGCAAAAAAAAAAATATCTATATATTGAAGAAAACAATTAAAAATTTTTAAAGTTACACAGTGGAGGGTCAACACTGAGCAATATGATGAGCAGGCACACGGTACCTAATGAGTTAAAGTATTATAAGTCAGGTACTTATAAGTAAAAGATAAGTACACCCTTTCCCTGAACCATAGTGAAAGAGTTGCAAAACGCAGACAAAAAAAAATCTGAATGACTATTTTGTGATCTGCCAATAACAAATTATTGTTCAGCTGTGAAAAGAAAAATAAGTAAAAGATTTTATAAGGCTGGATAGCATTTCTGGATAATGGAGTCATTTTGGCAGGTGTTGTAGGATTTATCTGTTTGATGGGCAAAGTTTTGGTTTGATTTTTTTTTTATTATTTATTTGTTTATGTTTATTTTAACCTTGTTAGCATGTGGGAAGCTATAACTGGATGCCGGCAAGAAGGGTGCAAACCAGGATTTGGCCACGTAGCTCACATTAAATGGCGTTATCACATCATTCTGGAACAGGGCAGTTAGCAGGTACTTTGATAACTTATCTGTGGCTTGGGGCAGGTGGAGGGCAGTATCCTGATTGCTTCAAACTAATTGTTCTGAATCAAGATCATCAACAAATAGTGACCTCCAAATGTCTAGATTCATCATGGGAAAATAATCTAGAATTTAACACTCTGGTTTCAATACAAGTTTAACCAGTTTGTGGAAGAATTTACAAGCATCTCAGATACCTAGTATGTATACCGCAGGCCAGCTGGGAGATTCTACATACTGTGTGCTTGATGAAAATCACAGAGAAACAACAAAATTAGTAAAATCAAAAAATATTAACATGTGTCTGCAGTGTACTTTAAGAAGTGCAAAGTATTTTTTAATATGACATTCTGTGGGCCAATCTGAAACTGTAGTTAACAAATTTGTGTTGTATGCTAAAATATATATATTTTGGCTGTGTTAACAAAACACATGTTCCAAATGCACCATTTAACTTGGCCTTATAGGAAAAGAGCAACAATGTGTCTGATCTGAGAGCAAAGTAACCAGCAGTGTGATATTTATGCTTCAATGGCATCTGAAGTCAAACACAAGATGGAAAATAAAATCATAAGCAGTAAATATATTAAACATGAATACAATCTCTCAGTGTGTGAAGGAGCTTAAAGCTGCAGAACTGCCCCTTCCTCAGAGTACCTGTATTTATTTTTAATTTTGCTCTGGAAAGGAGGATTATGCCTTAATCTGCAGAACCGCCCCTTGCATCATATAATATGCTTTACTTATTTTTCATTTTGTCTAGAAAGGAGGAGATTGTCTGCAGAACTGCCCTTTGCATTATATATCATGTGTTTGTATTTATTTTTAATTGTGTTCTATAAATTAGGAGAATATAACCTGTATATCTATCTATCTATCTATCTATCTATCTATCTATCTATATATATATATATATATATATATATATAAAGAAAGGGTGCTATTGCTGCATGTGTGATGGGACTGGGGATCAGGGGATCTGGGGATCTGGGGATCTAGTTTCAGGTAGGGTGCAAAGTTTTGCCGGAGACTTTCACAGGTGAACTAATTAGCGGATAAGAGCTGCTGCTGATCGAGTGTCCCAGTCTGGGTAATCCTCTTTCACAATAGGAGTGTTCATTATGTGATGAGCGCTGCTTATTCCCCCCCAGTTGGCTGATCTTCATGGAAATGGGAATAAAACAGACCTGGAGAACCTCTTAAGAAAGAAAAAAAAAAGTCTTTTCATCCCCTCCTCCTAAGAGAAGCTTTCTTAGAGCTAAACAGGACCAGGCCAGGCCGGCTTAACCTCTCCATTCGCGCAGAATACAGGAGGGAGGGGGGGGGCGTCAAACAGTATGCAATCCGTGCCCATTACACGGAGCGAGCCGCCGCCGCCGCACCGAACGCTCCGCCACCGTGTGCAAGAGGTCAACGAAACACAGCCGGGGTTTATGACAGGCACCGGGGGCGAGCTCCGGTCTCACGATCGCAACAATGTACTTTCACGGCGGATCGAAGTGTGACAGGCGAGAAGAGAGCGCTGCAAACTAATCGCGTTGCCTAGATACACCCCTCAAAAGAGATCTCCTAAAGCAAACACCGAGACGGCACAGCGCTGATACTCGGTGGGACTGACTTACATTAAAACACGGTTTGCTCTACATATTTCTCACATTTATTTTTTTTCTAACCACCAAAACACATTAACATATTTACTGCGATGAGCCCGGTAACGATTATATACTTACATTAAACAAAACCGTTCGAGACAATTTTCACAAGTTGTTGGTGCCCCCCCCTCTGTACTGGATACAGCCGTGCATTGTGATTACAATTATATATATATAATAATTGATTATAGCAGCCATGATGATCATTAAATATCTTAAACATTTCCTTCTGAATTTCCCATAATTAAATAGTAATTTCGGTTCTGCCTTCGATTCTGCTATTTTTTTTCTATCCAATGTTTAGTAACCACTTTTGGTTTTTTTTCTCTCATTTTTATTTTATTTGTAATTGTTTAGTACTAAAGAAAATGTCCCAATTCACAGCACTGGTCTATCTGATCCACAGAATTACATACCTGATCATTTAGCTGACTTGCCACCAAATTATGCTGCTCGTAGGTCCCCGCAAACTTGATAAACTTCAGCCAGTTGCCCACATCAGGTTGGCTGGCATCGATGCAGAATTTCACATCACAATGCTCATCCAAGACCTAGAGAGAAAAGCACATGTGAATAAAGTGTGCACCCAGCCTGCTACACTGCAACCCACAGTAAGATCATATACCCCACGCGAAACCCACCAGTGGAATACACGCCAGAGCTGGGATAGTGATCCAGATCCCCCCATTCACACGTGTGAAGACATCTGCTTTGGGGGATCTGCATCTTGGTTTCATGGCTGCTAGCAGGATTTTATTGTGTGTATAGGAATGTAAAAAACAAGGGGACACGGAACCCACTGCTGCTGCTAAACTGAAACATTTCAAGACTTACATAAAAAAGGTCACTTATCACACTATACACTGCTGTCAATGAGGAGATACAATTCTTGGGCTGATTAACCCTTTAATGCCATCTCGGCATATAACGGGTTAAACAAAGTATTGTCAGAAAAAAAACCACACAATTTATACTACTGAATATATGCATACTGGAAAAACATCACTATAAGCCCGATTATTAGTTAATGCAGAAAACGAAGGCTTCCACTAACGATCAGAAATTCTCATTAAGATCCAGGGGTGATATACAATAATTATTGTCCCATCTGGGAAGAAATATATTTCTATACCTACTGATTGTAAATGTATTGACAAGTATTTAGAAGTACCTTTATTATAAACGGATATAAGTTAGAATGTATAATAAGGAAGCTTGCACGGTATATACGGTATTATTTACTGGATTCGTCTGCGTTCATTGTGTGTTACAATTCTCTCTGATCTGGATCTGTGTTGTTAGTTATATAGTTACTTCTCCTACAGTCATACTACCAACGAGTACTTCCTTAATACAACCCCATCTTGTGATTGAATGTTACAGCCCTGCACAATAAGTAATCACCCACAGCAATTGCTAGCTTTTAAGTGTCTAACAAGTTCAAGGGGACATTCTCATGGTGATGGGGTGGGGGTAAACATCTCAACTTGCTACAATTAAACACCTTAGAACTGCCCTTCAATAAGCCCCCTGAATGAAGCCCTCTCTATACAACACAGCATCAATCTATTCTGGGTTAAAAGGGTTTGCTCTCCATGCTGAAAATAATTTTAGTTTTAAGCTTGGGTTAAGCTGACCTTTATAAAGTTAAAAGGAAATTAACTTCTCAACGGTTTGATTTCTGTGTGCCACTATTCCTAGTGAGACAATAAAATGAAAACTGCACCATTTTATTGTAGCACGAATTGTGGATCGCTGGCATCAAAATTATAATATATATTATAAAATATATATTTTATAATATAAACTGCAACAAGGCGTTTTAAAAACTTTTGTGGGAAAAAAAAACCGTTTCAAACTGAAAAAAATAACTTAACTTTACCTTATTGGCAATTATTTTTAGCCAAACAATACAATTTGAGCACTTTTTTTCCTATTTTAACGCAAAACGAAAATTGATCGGTCTGACTGTCTTGTAGACAAATATTGTTATTTAACTAATCCATAAAATACATTTTCATTGCCTTACATCAACTACTGTTATTTATGAGTATATATATATATATATATATATATATATATATATATATATATATATATATATATATATATATATAGGAAATGGACACATTACAATTTTAAAATCAAATCGTTGCAAAAATACTAGGGTTTTTTTGGCCGACAATGAATGCATGAAATAAAACGAATAATCTTTGGTTGTCTAATATTAATGTCTCCCAATTTAAGGATATTTCAATAGATTTTTATTCGTTTTTAGATCTAGCATTGATTACCAAGAACCAAAATAAATATGCTTGCAATTAATTTATAAAACTGCAATGGTTAACAAAAAAAAAACAGCCACTGGGGATAAGTTACCCAAATTAAAGAAATAATACCAGCAACGAGAGACTCCCAGGTGGAAAATAAGTATTTATATAGCAGATGATCATTAAAAAATATACTTATTCCAATAAGCAGCTATTTGTTTGCAAATGTTAATACCTCTGCAAAACCCCCTATGGTTACCCAGGAGAGTTGGCTGTTCTCTCTCTAATTTATATAGAACAATCCATATTTATTTTCTTCCAGCACAAAGTGTGATTCATCTCACTCCACCATATCTTCATTGAACTTGTCCCCCACAGACTATCAGGTTATCTTTTTTTCTTCTAACTAACTGGGAGATTTTGGATTCGTTCCCTGGCTGTAAAAAAAATACTTTGTAAAGTTCACAAAGTGGTTGGACTGGTAAGTTGTGTTGAGTCCTGCAAACAGCTTGTGTTTACCAAGTGTCATCAGATAAAAGCAGACGGGCATTTAAGACAGGTCTGCAGTCCTCACAAATATTTTTTTGGCTCAGACACAACAATAAGGGATACATAGACACACAATACCAACTGACTCAGTTCCATTACCCCACATAGACATGCCTGACAGACTCACAGCAGTGCTAAAGACCCACACACAAGGCAAACATACAGTGTGTAGCAGGGAGGTATCCCTACTACAGGCAGACTACAAGGGACAATGAAACTCAAACTTGCAACCACAAGTTCATGGGACTTATAAACTGCACTTAGTTGCCAGGGGCAGACATTCAATACAACGCAATGGATTCTCCCCGAGTACTCACCCGAGAATATGCTCACCCCAGATCAGTGAGAAAAGCCCACAGATACTCTTCCCAGAAGATGGGCTTTAAAAGCCAGTGTTAATAATAAGTGGTGTGTGACTGCTGCCCCTGGCTAGCTTCAGATCACCGTGTTGGGGTTTGTGCCTTGCCGATCACACCGACCACAATCTGTACTGTTCATTGAAGAAACTGAAAGTGGATGTAAAGTGATCCAAGGCTCGGACGCCTCCTTCTTCTCTCACTTTCTTTGGTCTTATCAGGCAGCCCTAGCGATAGCAGAGATCAGCACTGCCCCGGTGGGAAGTCGGGCTGCACAGCAGAACCCAGACGGTGCCTGCCTTGGAAGAGTCCTTCCCTGCCTCCTCCTGTCCTGCGCTGGGGTGTCAGGGCTCGTAGTACCCCAGGCTGTCGGCTGTGCCTTGCGATAACCCGGATTGTCCTGTGTTGGGATAGCAGGCTGCTGATGTGACCCCCTTCCGCAGAAGTGTCCCTGGAATGGATATCACAAGTCAGATCCCTCTGCTGTCCTGTTTATTATTGCTGCGCTCCGAAGGCTCTCTGCTTTCTCAGCTCCACATCCTCCCGGGACAATCCCCTTCCCCGAGTCTTCAATCTAAACTGTGAAGGTCCTTATGTCACGAAGTGTCTCTTTAAACAGGATCAGAGCGGCCATCCAGAAAGAGGTGGAGATGGGGTTAGGAGCTATCTCTCTGTGCAGACACTGGCTCCTCTCTCAGGACATTTTTAAAGTGACAGCAGCCTCCTTTGGCAGCAGAGGTCACAAAAAGGTCGCTAGAGAGTCCTATAGGACAGACTGATTATAGATGCACCATCCCCTTAAACATGTGGATTCCATCCATGTAATCAGCAACCAATGGGGAGATCTTGGGTGGGTGGATTTCTCTCTTTCTTTCCGCTAAAGCTCTTCTTGTAGCCTTTGATGAGGTCTGCCTGTGTGTATGGCTGCTAGTTAATACTGATTTACTACTCAATACACACATGAAGTCTACCCAATGCCAAGTGTGGGATTTATACACTATCAGAACTTATTTGTGTTAAATCCTGCATATTTCCTCCACCTAAAATTATAACCAGTGCCATTTCATATTTGCATTCTGGAATAGGAAGGCTCTTTACATGCCAAGAACCCGATACTCCACGTCTTACATCTCACCTTCTAATTAATTATTTTTGGATGGGAACTGGATCATTAGGAGACTTTTCTCAATTCTTAAAGAGTGTCCTCCCCAAAAAACAAGTTATTTAAAATTAAATAGCTGAGAAATGTACAAATGCAAAGTTTTAACACTCTAGATAAATTAAAAGGTAAGTCATTTTTTGTTAAGGTCCATTTAATATTTTGCAGAATTGAATATAGCTACTAATTATACATAATGTATAACTATATATAATTAAATATATGTAACTAAGTATATATATTATAGTATATATATTATAGTTTTTAACATCAAAAGACAGAAGGGAAACAAACTACTCTATTTTATAATAACTCCCTCTGGTTTGCTTCTAATTTGTATTTTATTTTTTATAGGAAATCTAGGTGACAGAAAAAGCAATATTTCTTTTTTTAAGTATTTGGTCAGCCTTCCTTTACAGCTTTGAAGATTTTTTTGTTAAATATTTTTTTTCTTAAATATTTCCCTTTCTAAAAGTGCAAATCTGTGTGTCCCATGACAAGGTCCTATTTATTTAAGAGGAGGGGGCATGCATTCATGACAAGACATGGTGATTAATATGTCTCAGCAGACTGTTATCTGTGACATTGAACTGCGGCTTTAGATAATGGCTATTGTTTCTCCAAACTCACACAGCAATAGTAGGTAGGACAGGAAAAATCCTTTGTAAATAACCTTAAATCTGGCCACAGATTCCCATAGACTTGGGTGCTTGAGAACCTTAAAAAGGTCCCGGTTTGCTGGTCATTGGTTTCCTGCCCTTGTCCATTGTTGGGGACTTTAAAAATGTATTTTTTTTTATTTAGCCATAAATTGGAGCAGCAATAACTATGAGCTGTTCTATTTTCTTCCTGCCAGGATGAGGGATTTGTTTTATGATCCATTGTGTATTAACTACAAGTGATCTGGGAAACTGATTGCTTGACTCTATATGTCTGATCACAGCTTTCCATAGGGCATCACTACCCTTTGTGCCAAAGCGAAGAAAAGAATGAAATGATGCTGGTTATACAAGGGGCAATTATGGTATCAGCAACAGGCCCTGGGCAAACTAGGATCCTGTAAATTCTGCATGAAGTTTTTTTTTTCTTGGTAAAACAAGCAGTGGGAGGAGAGGTTTAAGATTGTTTCAGGTTGATGGGATGATAGGGAGCATACAATTCGCCTTTGCACCAGTAGGTGGCGCTGCATCCCGGATTACAGATAATCATTTGTTTCAGTGGCACTCGCATTGCTATCACACATTCATAAACTAATCACACAGCACCCAATAATAGCTCTAATAAACCGATCTATACTAACGCTATCCTTGCTGGAATCATTTGTCTGCTGCCTCATGCAGTGAGGCTGAAACATGATACATCCACTCTCCATACATGGAATACTTGATTTGTCTCAGCCACAGGGACCAGCAATGCATAGCATTAAATGCCCCATCTGTGTCTGACCCACGTTTTTAAATGGAATAACATGTTGCAGATGAACACATCATGCTAATTTGCCCGTTCCATCAATAGGTGTCATTTCCCACGTTGATCTGGCTTCTTGTGGGCATGCCCTCAGTGAACCGGTAGGGATCCTTCTGCCCCAATGCCCCGAGGAGAAAAGGAAAAGGAAGGAGTTTGAAGGAAACCTGGAGCCAGTTAATGAGCCCCAGCTCCGGTGTTAAATTCAGTTCATCCTATGGGAGTATCAGGGGTCTGTGTCCATCACTTCAAGACACACAAAGCAACCCCTCTCCCCACTCCATTCCCAAACAACTGCTCCTGTTCTTGTCTGCAGTCACTTTCACTGCAGGATCAAGTTCCTCTATTGTTTTTACTTTATAGTTTATGGCATTTAGGACTGAAGGTAACATGGGTTGGGGGTGGGATACCTAATAGATGGCATATCTTATAAGTAGAAAGAGAAGATACATTTTGGAAGCTTAGAGGAAAAGAATGACCCACTTGATTTTGAAAGGGTCCACCACTCTGAAACCAGCTTAATGCATCTTTGTGTTTCGGCCGAGTTATTTTTTTAGTAGTACTCTGGTACTTAACAAGGGTTAAAAGGGGTGACTTGAAAATCTATTCAGACTGAGCGAGTTAAGTTCCAAAAGATATGGCTACCAGATGTCCACATTTCAGGAGACAGCATAGCTCTTACAGAAACTTCTGTCTGTGGACACTTTTCTTACAGAAATCTTAGGAGATCTGGTCCTTCAAACTAAATGTATCCACTTTGATGCAGATATCAAATGTTAACCCCTTAAAGACATGACATTCCTCAACACTAAAGTATAATTTAAATGCCATAAAATTGCATTGACCACAAAGTTTAAAGTTTCCAGCAGTGAATTTATTTTAATACATTTGTAAAGGTTTCAATCATGAAATTTACATATGGATAGAAAAGTGATACTAAATGTTGGTTTTCACATATCCATTTACCTTTCAAAAATAGTCCTGTTAGATGTCCTACATTGGTGAAGAATGCCACCCCTTCCATTTTGGAACCTTACCTAAGGACCTGTTAATGTGAGTGGCCTCTATGACCAGGGTCATCTTGGCTTATGCCTCACCACAGCCAGTTCTCCCACCTCTTGGACCTAGTTTATTTTAAACCGTGACACTGTCATTAATGCATGCAAACTAAAGACCCCCTAAACGGAGAATGTCAAAAAAGAGGTAAAATGTCATATACATATTCAGTGTGGAAGGAAAGATTATTAGAGATTCATTCAGACATTTACATTTAACATTTGTCAGATTATAGAACTAATGTTCAAAATTAGTTACTGCGTGTTGGTGTACTTATGAGAATTGCTGTCCTACGTCTGACCCAGGCCAGTCCTCCCGGTACCTCTTCATGCCACGCGTATTCCGCGCTGAATGCCATAATGACATTATACGCAGCACTCCTCAGATGGAAAGCTGGTGGAAGAGATACTAGTATAAATCGGACCCGAAAAGACAGCTCTCTGATTTCCCCAACAGGCCCATTGAGCAGAGGAGCACCAAGAAGCCCAACCCCCAATGGCAAGAACAGCCCGCAGCAAAGCATCGATATCACTAGATATTAAATACGTGAGACAGACAGGGTGTGATCAAACCGCTTTTCTTATTTCTGGGTGATACAAAGATAGCTCCATCATCACTAAGGACAAAGGTTTCCAAGCTAAATAAAGTTATGTACAGGAAACAAGCAAAAAGGGAATTCTAAAATAGGGCATATTTACTAAGGAGCGACAGGAAAGAAAAACCCCATGTTATTCATAGAAGACTTTTCAGATTGTAAGTGGATTCCCATGAATTCCAAAAGGGATTTTTTTTACTAACTTCCAACTCATAGCAAACCAACTCCATCATCACTGTATATTATAAATACTCTATACATTTGCTCACCTCCTAGATACTAACATTTTCAAACATTCTAGATCCTACTGTCAGCATGTGAAATGTTTAGCACCCGGCGTTAGAAATGTCCATGTCTGACTAATGTTTTTATATCCCCTTTCATATGTCTGCTAAAGAGAAAGACAAATATAACGGATGCATTTAATACATCCCATAGTAAATCCCTATTAACGTGGCTCTGTCACGTCTCCTAAATGCTATATTTTAAAACTCTGATTAGTATATGCAATTGTATTAACAGATGCAAATGAACAATGTATATTAAAAATCTACTATATACGTATACAAGGTATTTTACCTTCCTTATCTCATGACCTATTCAGTACTCCAGATTATGATATCGCTCCATTACTTTTCGCTTGCTGATTGATTCAGGCAGCCTTCGTAAGGGTGGGTAAGGAGAAGGAAGATAACCTCATGATATTTAATACATTAGACAGTGGTGGCCCTGTTTAGTTTTAACCTCTAAAACTAAATAATTCTAATACATTTAATAGCACTAAGGGCAGTCACAACAGCAATGCCCCTCTTAAAACTATATTTTGCTATATTTATGTATATATACACACACCGTATATGGGTTTTCATTGCATTCCACAAAAAGTAAACTTTTTTCGTAGCATTTTTCGTATGAACTGCAATTAGAAGATATCCAATTCTAAAAGGGTGTTCTATACCTTTCATGATTGCCATTAGTTTGAAATAAACTCTTCGTTCCACCTACAAGCAGGAGCGGCTATTTCTAGTTGACTAGTTAAGAGCGGCGTTTCTGGTGAAACTTTTACTCGGCCTTCTTGGGTGTGCACAGAACCAGTCATTTCCCAGAAAGGGGAGCTCGTCTAAGAGAGGAGCCAGCTGTGAGCTTTGTCATGTCACGTGATACTCAGGAGCACATCCTCGCACTCTGAAGATGGTGATGAGCCGTCTCTTACGAAGGCGAGAGCGATGCAAAACGTTCAGACAGTAGCATTCAAGATCCTAGCTGTAGCCGACAGCACTGGAGGTATTAGAGATTAATATTCCATTCTAAAAATCCCCAAATCACTGGCTGATATAACAGAGAACAAAAGAGCAACAGAAATCAACCAATCAAACTACAATGTTTGTCCTACATTTCAATCAATTTTATGATTATTATTGACATCCGTACGCAGGCAGTCATATGTCAGGCCACAGCACCACTATTTGCATATTTGTTTCGCAAGCTTGAATGACGAAAGCCACCGAAGTGATGACATCTACAGTATTTAATTGATTAGAGGTTCACACCCTCCTCTTCTCACAACCTCATGTCCTGTCTGGTAGTTTACACACTTCACTGCATATGTAAGCATGACTTATCACTCACACCCCACTCGTTAGATTCAGAAATAAAAAAAGCGCATAGCAAACAGTGGAACGACGTACATTAATAGCTCCTGTGTACGGAGTCTGTACATTAAACGTATACGAACCCTTTGGATCTTTAGTTTAGCTTTAAGGATTCACATGACATCCCTGTTGATCTAATTCACATGTATAGATCTCTCTTGCCAGATTACTACAGAGCACTCAAGTAGAGAAGCGGTGGATTTGGGTTTGTTTATTTAAATATGTCAATATATTAGTGAAAGCAGCGAGCGGCAGTAATGCAATCCACCCGCTATTCCCAAAAGGCTGTAAACTGACTCTCCTTTTAAGTCTTTAACTTCATGAAAGTCCTACAAGTGAAGTGTGAGACTGAAGTCTGCTAATGGAATCCCCCAGATTTTGAAGGACTCAAGCTTTTCATTGTTAACAGGCCTTGGCACCACAGCATTTAAAAACAGCCACCACGAGAAGTATGCTGATTTAACGAGGACCACGTAAAATACCTTTTTCATAAACAATTTTATTTCTGGGATGGAATTTTTTTTTTGGTGCTTTTTGTAGACATCTTGTGACTCTAATATTGTAAACTGCTGTAGAAAATGCTGATTTGTCAACAGTAAATACAATATATAATATATATATTCTAAATAAAAAGATATTAGAGATTTGCCTTCATAGTGTCCTTATCCTAATTGTTTTACACAAAATCACTTAATATCAGCAACATTGATGAACTGTAGTGTGTACATCTATGATTATTCTTCCCCATTAATTTATCTCTGGCCTATTGCTAAGTGGGGAGAGGAGAAGAGATACCTTTAGGACAGAAAATTGATGATATGATGCTTGCTGTGCCACTTTCAGATCTCACCATTTAAACTAAATATTATAAAATCATTATAGTGTCTGGCCAAGTTTAACCATCAAACCCATTTCTGCAGAATAGGCAGAAGACTCACCCCGATCCATTTTGCAGTGTTGATTTTCAGTGTTGAAATATTTAATAGATTAAAGACTAAACTTTCATAGTTTGTGAAGATCTTATTGAAAGTAAAAAATAAGAAAAAACACAGTTTAAGTCTTAAATGGATCAGGTTAACACAATAAAAGTATAATAAATAAACAAAATACAATTGGTGTATATTGACAATGGTTCTAAATCAGATTTACATAATGGAGTTTTGTGGCACAATCTACTGTGTTCTTATAGTGAATAGATGAAAGTTGGACTAAAAAAAAACTTCTCTATTTGTCTTATATAGCACCATCAGATTCCGCAGCGCTGTACAATGGGTAGATAGGACATAGAAATTTGCATATAACATAACAAGATGACACATACTGATGCAACAGGTGAGGACATATAGAGAAAAAAAAAGAAATAGTGTAGCAGGCCTGTAGAAAGGCTAAACCCTTTTTTAAAAAAATATATATCAAAATCTTTTAAAAACACGAAAAAAAACACACCAATGGTACAGTACATTTAGAATAAAATGATTACCAGGACCACTTGTGAGTTTATCTGCATTCTTTTTTAATCATCTCATACTGGTTACTGTAATGCTCTCTATAGGCATGCTTATTACTCTTGATTTGTGAGCGCATAATAAACACATTACATTTCCCATTTGTTTTATATACTACATTTTTTTTTTCTTCAAATATTTTGCACATCTCCATTTTTGAATAATTGCTTTGGATTGGTGAGTTGGGATATCACTCTAGAGATTTGGAGAGGAGTATAGTTATTCTTTAATTGTATACTTTAATTATATACTTAATATATATAATATTGAGTTTTTCTTGTTTTTTTGATTTGGATGATGGGCACTTCTACATAGCAGCATGTATTCTGTATAGCAGGAGATCCCTTAAAACCCCCAGTACAGCAAGGCTCAGCCAATTTCTACTAATGCAATTAATTTCTGTAGACTTTTTTCTGTGCTTTGAAGAAAAAAAATTTTTGGGGGGGTCAAAAATCTATTTAAAAAAAAAAAAAAGGAAATTAAAAGCAAGAACAAAAATGTAAATAAAAAATTTCCCTTGGTCTGGAATTGAGCCCAGCTGAAAGCATGTTAATCTCCACCTCGGTAATTTGGTTCTTCTGGAGAAGACAGAAGCCTGCTGCTGTGCCCTGCACTTCATAAATCACATCTTTATGTGAACAAGGTCAGGGCACCTAGCAGCTCAAACATAGGGTCTTTGCCTGGGTTCTGAGGGCTCAGGCATGTTTATTCTCCCGCACAGATCTCCGAGGACAAGTCCAGCACGCTTCTAATTAGTTTTGATTATTTTCATTTGCTGAGGTCAGTCTGGTTTGCCAGAGACTGCTTCAGGGTTGATTTCCTACAAACATGAGTGTCTTTTCGGGGCGGCTTTGTGTATTTTCAGAATTAGCACCCCATTATTTAACCCACAGCTACAAACTTAACAGGCACATGTCCTGGCAGGTCATGTGGAACTGGTTATCGGAATTAATAAGGATCCAATCTGAAAGACAGAATGGATATTCCCAACATTGCGAAAGAAGGAATTTGTTTCGAACACCCCAGATTTAGCCCGTGGAGCTTAATTTTACACGAGGATTAACTCATTCCAAACAAAAAGTACAGCAAAAAGGTAAAGAGGCTTAAGGCAGAGAACTGACCACATACTCTGTTGCACGTCATATTGGCCATAAGCCATGCTCTCCCATACAAAAAGCAAACACAAATGTGGTTGCATCAAGAATTACAACGTTGTTTTCAGAGGCACAATAATATATATATACATATATACACACACATACACACACATACACACACACACACACACACACACACACTGTCGACAATGAACAACGAAGAATGCATTTTGCAGGTTTGCTGCACATGGAAACCTACTATACTGGTACGCGTTTTTCCAGGTCACAGGCATTTTACACAATTTTGGCATCTAAAAGATGACTCTGCAATAGGAACATCCAGAAGATTAAGAATTATGCCAATAAAAGCATACGATGTAATATTGTGGAGAGGGTGTGAAAATACTTCATTACGGCATAAGAAATTACACATGGCAGTTGGTGGATATCCCACGAGATATAGGCAGGTAATAGAGGCTGATAGCCTTTATGTCTCTTAATTAACTTTTTAGATATGTTTTTTTAATTTACTGACCAACTGCTATAGACCTCAGCAGGCTTAAATAAGGAGGACCAATCATACAGTTCCTTAGTATACGGTGAGTAAGCGCTGCGTAAACTGTTGGCGCTATATAAATAAAAGAGAATAATAATAATAATAAAAGCCTTGTAATTGTAGTAAAAAATATTTTACCATAATACTATTTTAAAGTAAAGATTGCTATACATTTAGAAAGATTGCTATAAAACAAATATAAATCTACCCAAACCCCAAGTACTATTATACGTTATTATATTTGATTTTTTGCCACCAGGCCAGTGGCACTTGGCTGAGAGATGCGACAATACTGGCACATGGCTGTTTCTTACAGTTTAGTTACATCACTGTAATCTCTTCTTGGCTCCTCTATATGAAGGTGCTATGAATGTTGTGTCCTTTGGCTGGTTCTCGGCTGCACTACACATTTAAGCGGTCACATACAGACATTGAGCCAAATCCAACACCGCTATGTAAAAGGCACATATGAGCTCAGTGTGATGCCTCAGCACCGGGTAAATAGCTTATCTAGAGGGCAATTTAAGCCCTCCGGTGTATACATTATACATCCATTACAGACTAATTAGAGGACCATACTGGGCTATGCTACAATTCAAGATAAGTTACACTGCTGCTTAGGGAACTCACAATATGTGGCATGTTTAATTAAGATGCCCCACGTAAATGTCTATTACAGAGAAAACCACTGGTTGGTGACAGGAAACAGAGCGGAATCAGGCAGCAAACATATGTTAACCCTTTGAATAATTAAATCAGTAGGATTTAAGCTCCTAATCACATTGTACTCTACAACTGAATCGTTAACCGTCTACTGCAGAGGTCTGGAACAGGGTGCAAAGAAACATGCTGTTTTAACAATGCAAAAAAACACATTGTCTTAAGTGAGCCATTTTATAATATTTTTAAAACAGATGGACATTTCCAAACTGAAGCATTTTTGCTACAAGTTCAGTAGCAAGTCCTAAATGGAGTTCAGAATGTAATAACTCTGGTGGCCATTAGGGACAGTAGCGAGTGTAAAAAGTCATCCCCTGTTCACACATTAAAGGAACTGTGGGCTGATATAAGTCATAATATGAGACCAGTTGGGGACTGTAAGAGGGAAACTGTGGTTTGGCTAGAAAGATTAATTATCCTGCTGAATCTCTAGGTTTATTTACACCGGGCACGTCTTATAAATTCCAGCTTGACCTGCACGTTACAAGGTTAAATACAGATTTAGCTGTTGATTCCAAAAGTGGAACAAAGGTAAATATATGCAGATTTCATGTTACACCACAAAATAATATTTAAATAAGATTTCGACTTTTCTTTCTGGCAAAAATTCTTAAAATAATACCCAACGCTCTTTTTTTTTTCTCAGGCACGCTAAAGCCATTTTGAGGCCAGGGCAACCACTGGCTAAACAGCAAGTTCTAACAGAGATTAATAGTTTATTGAACGCTTCAGCAAATTTGTGACTATTTTTATTGTATAATTAGTTTAAAAACCCATCACCCAGCAGTGCAGGAAGCTTGCCTTATGTCGGCTGTATTCACTCACATGAAATGTCTTCTGTCGGCTCTACTGTATGTGAGTCAATTAACCATCTGTTTAAATCCACTCGGGTGGGAATGACCATCATTTCATAGACCCATCGAGGTCTACATTTTTTCATATGTATCATTTATGTTTAAACAGACCACATGTATGAATTGGGACCAAGAACTTGCATTCTAAATGCTTGGGCGGTAGATGCATAAAGATTAAATTAAGTAGCCAAACAGGAGGTGATACTAGGTGTACAGTGCATATATATAATGGCGGAAAATCCAGCGAGACACATAAATGTCAGCCAATGGGACAGTCCTGGTCAAAAAGGGATTTCTTCTCAGTCAGACCCGGTACAAAAGTGTCCTGAGTGTGATGTGGGACAAGAATTGGGAAGGGCCTAATGATAACATTTCACACTCAGATTTCAAACCTGCCCATTTTTACCAAGCAGCGATCACTTTCTGCCCATTTTACCTAATACTTCACCCATTTTATATATATATGCCCCTTCCAAAACCCTTAATGAAATTCCTTAAAGCACATGCGCTCCAGTGATATTTGTGGCTAGCAGTACCGGAAACAAATCTGTTTTTTTGCAACAAACAGTTTGTTGCTGTCTCAATAACTGGTAATAAACGAAATAAGATGAGACTTCAAACAAGCGGGACACCTATCGGTGAAATGGCACGTCTGCTAAAACAATTTTACATGTCTGATTGATGCAAACATTTAACAGGACTACCTTAAAACTTTCTGCAGTGATTTCACTTTACACCAAACAATGAAACGTTTGTCCAGCCATCCCTTGCCATAGTGTGAAAGGGAGTGAAAATGTATCAAGAAATTGGGAGCGCTTAAATCTCAGATAAACTTCAAACTGCAGTCAACCATCATTGTTCCAGATGAGTTAGCGCATCGTTCGTGTGTACAGAACATTTTCACAGGAAAGAACAATATAATATTTCCTCTCACGGCACTAATACGTATGATTAATCCTTATTCTCCTGCATGACACTGGCTAAACTCCATATGGAAATCGGAAGACCAAAAAGCGACAATTTGTTAGCTTAAAAACTAAGTTGCGGTAAAGACGGAATCATATCTTATTTCTTTCACATCAGCAGAACGTATGCTTTTCAAAACACTGCACACAAAGCTTTCTAAGGTGTAGTTTCTACTCCTCTCTGTACCAATCTATCCTTGGCCCTGCTGTGTTAAAGGTTTTATGTACTCATAGATCATGTATATCGATATCAGTTTATTGTGATCAATAATGAAAGCAATCAATAGATTTTCACAGCTTTGGTAGGGTTTGTATTTGCCATGCTACAAGGGTTCATGCTGCCATATGATCTTACTAGGCCATAGGGGCATCCAACTTCTCTCCACAAGCCTAACATAGCAGGAGATGTGTGTCTTCAACGGAACAATACTTTCTGGGGAGTCCAGTGAACTTTAGATGAAATACTTATGGATGTGACATCATACTTCAGGGTCCTCCATAATGCAAGCTGTGCATCAAAAGGTAGTCAAGCGTGTAGGTATTGATATTTACCCCATATGGTTTCATCCTAGTCTTACACCACACCATGCCTCATTAGAAAGCCCACATAGAACACTCCAATTGGGTACAGACGATACCTATATTGAACAAGTATAATGGACTGTAATCTAGGTCTCTTCTTCAGAGACCTATTAAGTTATCATGTTTACCAAATTTGCACTCGCTTTCTATGGCTAACAGTACAACGCCATACCAATAAGAACCAAAAGTGTTCTTTTCCTATATAAGTTAGTATTCCATGTCCTATGCTAGCCAACTGATGTCTAGCTACACACAGCTGTAATTTCTGAAAGGGGATGCAAAAAAACTGAAAAACAGACCATTAGAGGAACACCTGTTATATTTGAAGCCATTTCTAACTATAGAACTAACCGTACTGTGTATATAAATGGCCCTTTTGATATTTGTCACACAGTAGATACACAGAAAAGCAGGATATATGTATAAGAAATGATAATCAAGCTTAAAGAGATATAATGGTTTCTACATGGGAATGAAGCAATTAATGACCACCACCCCATATACCCCAACATGAAAAGTATTGATAGAAGAAGCTGCTATAACAAAATCTACTTCATTGGTATTGATCTGAATCCCAGGATGATTTGACAAGGCTTTCAGGAACCTTGATCCAAAGTGAAAAGCATGATTTAAGGTTAGTATAGGTTACCTTATGGGACATTCAAGTAAATGAAAACATGTTTTCTTGAAGCACAGGAAATACATCATTGCCACATGTATCAAGCAGCAAGTCCATTGTATCTTGATTAGAACATTTCTTTGACCATCAAGTTGCCAAGCAAGACAGTAGAGCTGAAATACAAGCTCTTTGCTACATTTTTATATTTGCCTACATACACCATAACACTAGATCGATTAAAAAAGGGTATTTAAAAAAATTGCGGTTGCCATTTTCACAAGAAATAATATGTAGAACATTCAAGCAGCTCCACTTTATACACAAACACTACAGCCTGTCCCACAAGGAGAAAAAGCACTTGGGGCATATGTAACCTCACTCGCTAGGTCACCACCAAGTTACCGTAGGGAGACCTCAGTAGTGTTCAAATTAAGAAAAGTCACTGCCTTCTTCCTTGGAACCAGACTCAAGATTCTAAGAGAAGTTAAAACCTTAAAAAACATGGACCACACCATGTGACCTCCCAAAAATCCATGACTGTACTTGCTCGGTAATTTAACACGTGATATCAGGAGGAAGCAGGTAAAAACGGTACCTCTGAGTGATTTTGGTACGTTTACCCCAGAATTATACTTTTTTCACACTGAAAGCGTACTCAGTTCTATCTTAGTCAAGTATAATTTAGTATGGTTTGCTTCACTGAAACCCCAAAGTATCTGTTTAGACTACAGATAAAGATCTTAATAAAAGCAAAAGTAGTAGGAAATTGAGGAGATAAGGCTGCACACAAGATCCTGCTCCACTTCCACAGGCTTTTATGGCTACTGATATACTAGGAAATGCCCTAGCACCACCGAGTGACATTTTTACAACCTTATATACAGTTAGGCCTATTGGTGCAGTTCCAGTATACTTTATCCGGACAACGATCATTTCAGTACCTATCTCTTCAAAGAGGCAGTAATGCCATTTGCCCCATTACCTCTGTCTCACTGCTTAGTGACCTCTGTGCAGAAGTTAAGCCAGTGGGAGATGAATAGCTATTGGTGTCTATAGAACATACTTAAAGACAAGCGAAACAAAAAAACAAAAAAAAAGTGTCAAACACAGGTTCTATAATCTTACATTCATAACATATTTATTAAAAAGGGTGGTAGACCCTCTGAAAAACGCCAAATTAAGAACTTTGTGCATCAAGTAAAAAAAGATTGAATTCAGAAAAAATGTCAACAGGGCAGGGTTTGCCTTTGTTAAGTTTTGGCCATATACATATACTGTCCACCGTATATCTTACACACTGCCAGCTGAAAGTTTGAGGTTACGTCATGATTTTAACGGAAAACAAACGTTTCTAGTCGTGGTAACAATTGCAAAAGGGTTATCTAATGATCGGTTAACCCTTTTAAATTTAAACTTGGATAAGTGAACACAACATGCCATGGGACCACAGAAGTGATGGTTGCCGAGGGGGCCTCTATACATTTCCAGCTACAATAGTCATTTACGACATTAACAATGTCTATACTGTTTTTCTGATCCATTTGATGTTTTAATTGCTAAAGATTGCTTTTCTTTATATATATATGAGAAAAAAACACCAAGGGACTTTCTAAATGACCCCAAAGTTTTGAACTGTAGTGTGTGTGTATGTAAATAAATGTATACATACATACATATATACACACATACACCAGAACCCTGGGTTTGTCCAGAAGTCTCCAGCCATGAACATTTCCCACCCACTATAAATTAACGTATGCATGTATGTATGTATGTGTGTATGTATGTGTGCATGTATGTATGTTTGTATCCAAGTCATCCCAATAGGAGACTGCAATGAGCTGCAGCGACGTTGTTTTAGTAGAACACACATTGTTAGACTTGATGGGGTTGTGGACACAGGAAATGTGACTAAGGAGCTAACTGTAATAAATCATAAGATGGTCAGTGTTACTGAGTCAGACCAGCTGGTAATAGAGAGATTTACAATATTACAAACACCAGTGACTGTAAAACTGTTTACTTGATCTTAAAACACACTTATTATTTTAACTCGTTCAATAGGAAGGGCAAAAAAATTACAAATGTCAGATTCCATGGTGTATGTTTACTGCTCCTTGTTATCACATTGCGCGACTGTACATTAGCTGGGTGGAATATCTCACACGTAATACGGAAGCAGATTGGATGCCATTTATTACATGACTTACTTTCTTTTTTATGACAAAGATTCCTTCTAAGGTAAAATTAACCCCAGAGTCATTTATCTCTTTAATGTAACTTGGCATTCAAAAAAGTGGTTTTAGGGTAAGGTGGATATCCAGAGACTAGGATATGATGCTTGGGATGTAGAAGGACCTCCTACATTATACATATTTGTTTTTTTAATTATTAAAGAGGGCCCTTCGCTCAAGAATATAATATACACCAATCATTACTGCATTGATTTTTATTAACTAGAAATGTTTACAATTTAAAAATAATCCCAATTATAGCAGAATGTCAAATATTACGTCGAAATACAATAAAATATAACTAAATGGGTTTTGGTCAATAGATATTTTGAATAGTTCTCGCTTCCTGCTTGATGATGGTATCTCACTTTTATCTCGGCAAAACAGTGTAGCGACACAGGCAGACTGAAGTCTTGCGATATTAATGAGGGCACTTTGGCCTTTTCCATGAGAAAAAAAAGGAAAATGTTATCCAGCTAACATACAAAGGGCAAGATGGTATCTCAAGAATGGTCTGTGAGGTCATATTATTCAGGAGGTTATATATAGTAATCGAGTGGATTTGTACTGGACACAAGTTCCCAAGGTCTCTCGGTTAAGAATAGCTGGATCTGGCCACCCACACAATGCAAGGAACAATTCCCAGTGGCGAGAGCCTAAGAAAATAAAAGTAGGGTTTACCGTAACACTGGGTAACCGAGGAGTGTTCCTTATGCTAATAATCATGCATTATTTTACTAGTTTTTCCAATGGCTGGTGTTAAAATACTTTAATGTCTACTGTGGTAGAAGGGAATTATTTACGGCTCATTCCTACCTCATTTAAATCATGTAAAGTTTAAGGCTTAAAGCCGTTTCCAAATGGAAAAAAAATATTTGCAGGAATCATTTACAAGGCTCTCATATGCTACGATATGCCAACACATCTCACATTCCCATTTTATGGAGACTGAATCTAATAGGCAATGAAAAGGTGTAACTAAACCATGGAAACCAAGGCCAAAGCCTGTAAGCGATAGCACCTGACACAATACTCCAGGGTGTGGTGGGCTATTTAAGCCGATGTGCCGGGCAAGTGTTCAGCTAGACTCCACTAGCTGGAACAAGCGGAAAGATGATTGTCTTAAAGCCTGTCAATGCATACGAGATCCCAGAGAAACGTACGTCGAAAATAACTATCCTACAAAACTACCCGGCTCAAACCTTTATGAGTTATCACGTGCGCTGGATAGAATGTTTTTCTAAAAATGCCCCCCCCCAGAGGACACACTACAGATAAACGTATGTTTTGGTTTTTCCTTTCTGTCTTACAAAGAGGAGCCATCTGTCCATAAAAATATTCCAATACATATTTCAAAGCTTATTACTTGAATTACTTTTTTTTTTCATGTATTCATGTTTCACCAAGAAACGGTCCTTTGTTACTCATCCAATGGCTGCTTTCTGACACCTTCCTCTACATGCGCAGGCATTCGCATGCATCCAGTGCTTTTTACCATTTCCAGCTGGACCGAGGATTGAGCCGAGAGGTGCCACGTTGTGCCACAGGCATACTAGCCTGCTAAATAGGGGGGCTTGTGTTATCCAAACACAAAGCCTGGTGCTCTTACATTGACAGTTAATATCACATTTATATATATATATATATATAGAGAGAGAGAGAGAGAGAGAGAGAGAGAGAGAGAGAGAGAGAGAGAGAGAGAGAGAGAGCGCAAGTCCACGCATTTTATTTATTACATGTATATAATACACACATGCAAATACGTATCACTGAAGGGAAGTCTTACTTGAATCATTTACTACCATTATGGTAAACTGAGGCAGGAAGCATATCTAATGAAAAGCAAAAACGTGACACTGAAAATCACTGTAGAAATGATACACCACAGCAGGCGATGAACACAGTATTTATACAGGATACTACTTTTTACTGCTGGCCAACTTGTAATGGCATACAACAGCATTCATGTAACTAAATGAAGATGAAGTCAAGGTTATACTGTGATCCTGCATATCATTATGATAGAATTAACATAAACACCGCATGCCACAGTAAGTGAAGGGTGAGCTACGTGAGTCTTCTATAAATATTCACTAGAGACGGCACACTGAAAGCAGAGAATATAATAGAGCAGGTAACGTCTACTCATGTTAAATATTTCTAACAGAAGGGATCAGTTGTGAGCTATAGGAGCAAAGATGATAAAGATATGAGAATGTAACATTGTGCTGAGTGGAGACATGCTTTAAAACTTCTTCTACTCAAACAAATGCATCTTTGGAAACTTAAAATTGACCGATTTTTGGTGGGTAAACTGTTTCTGTATTTCTTGTTTCTCACTTATATTACCAATACCCAGTATTATTGCAATGGGGTTCCATTAAAAAGAGAAAAAACCAGTAGGAACAGCCAGATTAATATTTTACTACTAAATGTAATACTAGTCCGGGGCCAAACAAGACACCACACATTCCCCAAAAGTCCCTCTTTAGGACCCAAACCGCCTTGTGTGTCTTTATTCCCCTGATGTCTCTCTTATAAGAGTGTGTCATAGTGTTCTACAAGCATACAAATTACAATAAAATGGGCTCATATTAATTTGTGTGAATACAATTCTCCTTTACATACCTTACTCAGTTGGATAAATAGCTATCAATATCTCAGGGGATTATAAAACAATATGTCAGTAAAGCGCCTCACCCCAGCCATGCATGCAACCACATCCTTACAGCAGAAGTGTCCCACTTTGGCCGATATGACACTATCTATAACAGAAAGCCGTATGATATAAGATAGTTATACACCATTATTAATAATAAATAATTATAGAAGCAGATTTCATTTTTTCACCTGTTTGCTCTCCACGGCAGGGAGCTGTTAAGTTCGGCATGCAAAGTCTTTTTTTTTTTTTTACAGCGTTATTTAATGCTGTATTGCTCAATATACAGATAGTCCTCGTACAACAAGGATGCTGAAGTTCAAGACATTTCATTACCAAGATCAGTTGTATCATCCACATATCCTTAAATATATTCTTAAAAAGTGATTTAGTTGCTGAACAAGAAATGATCCATCATCTTTTCTTTCATTTTAAAGATCCTATAAAGGCTTGGAGTTAGTAATGAGTTCTGCCATTATACTTTCAGACAAAAGTGAGCTAGAAAGCCAGAAGTAAAATGATATGTAATCCAGTGCCAACTGACGCTGGTGCACGATGCCCCCAAACACTCATAATCCTAATACGTTTTACAATTGTCCAGAGAAAGCAGGTGCCATGTTCTGTCCAACAGAGAGAAAAGAAATAGCCGACGAATGGACAGAATATATGATTACTACCTAATGTTTTGATGGAAGAGTGAGAAATGTGATTACCAATTTCACAAAGCAAGACTCTTTCTGAGAAGCGGGACTCCCAGCACAGCAATACAACTTGTCCTTGAGCAATGGCCAAACTGGCTGCACATTGTATAACACATCCATCGCTTCCACTACAGATAAAGGATGCTTTTACTGACCGGAGTTTGCAGCCTGGCAATAATCCTTGGCTTTATATGTGATGGCAGAACACCTTGCAGGTTAATAGGACAGGTGGTATACATACATATATATATATATATATATATATATATATATATATATATATATATATATATATATATACACACACACACACACACACATATATATATATAGAAGGGAGACGTCTGAAGAATGTATCTGATACGACACTTTTAATCAGTACCGCAAAATGCATCATGTATGTTATTATATGAATAAATGTATAAACATGAACGGAGTATTCTTCTTACCTACTAAGAACAATAAAGATGTAGAATACACTACTCACAGACATTTTTCCATTTAAGTTCAGTAGAAACCTTTTAATATGGGCTGGATGATTTTTCTTTTTTTTTTTTTTTTTTTTTTAGCAAAGAGGAATATACAGGGGATATCATTGAAAGGACATGATTAGTTATAGCTTGTTGATCCAGTAAGAAATTAGACTGCCATGTTGTAGTCAAAGGGAATTTTTGCCTTCTTCTGGAACAAGGTTGAACTTGATGCACTTGTGTCTTTCCTTATATTATTTTACTGAAAAAAGTTAGATTCTGTCCATCTAATCCGCAACTTCAGAAGTTAGCCTACTAAATTTGTTCCTTTGGTGGGCAATGTCAGATTTTTATACTTTTTAGAAAGACCCCAGAGCACTAGCCTTACCTCTTAATACAACATACAGCAATCATACACTGCTTGAGGGGTTAAGCTAAATGTTCTGTGGACATAACTTTTGAATATAATGTATAGAAAAGGTTGACTTGTTTACAGGAAAGCATGCATCACTTGGGTCCGCTCCCATCATTTTCAGATGTCAAGGCAAATATTATGGTAATAAAAGTAAGTCCATATTTTCTTCTCCATTTATGAAACAGTAATATCTTTACTTGCCACGGACCGAATTTACTTTGTCTAGATTTCATTTTGTTATATCAGAGAGCAATTCATTCTGTCAGGCTGTTTATATAAAGTGAAGTTCTTCATAATCATGCCTTAACAATATGTATACAAGCTGGTCTCTCTAAAAGAGCACTATGTATTACATTCCTGATTGTTTGACATAAATTCTCTCCCTCTCCTTCTTTCAGACAGGAAGCTTCCCATTTTTTGTGGATAGGTTAGGACCCTTGTCAAGTTGCGAACCAAGATCCTAAGTGCTCATCTGTATTAAGACCATTTACAACCTCTTCTGCATAGGAAACAAATTATACTGATGAGACATAAAAAGACGAAATATAATCAATATGTTGTCATGTTTATGATAGCTAGAAGCATCTTCCATGACTGGTTCAATTTGGCCGTTTCTGCAGATGTGCTGCTTAGCATAAACTGTGACTGCAGATTCTCTATGCAGTAATATAAATAGTAAAGGGAGATAAATAATGAAATACTTTTGCACACAATTTAAATATTTAGACATAAGATTTTTTTTTTTTTTTAAACTTGCCATGGTATTTTTAAAGCTGCAATCAGATAGGGATGCAGGAAGTAAAATCATTTCTTTCAAGTTCTTCTTAAGGTAACCGTTAAATGACCAATTGTCTTTTTGCTAAAATGTAGCAATACAGGTTTTGAAATCAATTATTTTTATAGCTCTAACAGATTCTGCAACCAATTATTCGGTCCTGTTGAGTTTTTTTCCGCATTGGTACTAAAAATATAGTAAATTGCTGTCACTGTTTAAAAATCCCTCTGTACCTTCCATAACAGCACATGGTGGCAGTTGGGGCAGAAATCTGTGATTGGCTGGTCTCTGGAGACGACGGAGGAATTTTCTCAAGGCATCTTGGGAATTTCATGTTCTGATTCTCTTGAGCCAAAGCCTACGTAGACTTAGAAAATCTAGTACTGTAAGCGTAAAAGCACAGGGACACGTTCTCCTTCCGTATCAATATGTCTTAAGTGTTCATTATTCTAATAGTGCCACATTATGTTTTTGTACAAATTCCTAAATACCATGGCCTCATACATTTACCTAAAAACGTAAAAATTAAAAACCCATGTGACTGATAACCATATAAGAGACCCTGCTCAAGCAGTATAACTACCTTGTGTCTTGTTGCTGTGCTCAGTCTTGCCATGGTGTATGACTTTTGATATGAATCTGTCTTCAGCAACCTCACCTGGTTTGGCTCACCCAGTTTTATTCCTACTACACAGATTTTTCTTCTGTTCACTCACTTTATTTTTATCATTTAATGAAATGCAAACTTAACATTTTTGAAATTTGTTTTAATATATAAAACTATTTTTACTTTACAGCATTTTTTTTTTTTTTTACATCTGCCTAAAACTTTTGCACAGTACTGCAAAATATATACTGTAATATATACACACACACACACTTTATTGGACTGTTTGAAAGTGTGTAGAATCCAGATTTAAAGCAAGCCTGAGCCACATTTAATTAACAAAATGTTCTACAGATTTCATAGGGACTGCTTTTCTGGCCCCTAACAAATCAATTGCAACTGCACGAGAGAGATGTGACCGCCGTTAATAAATGTTTTAGCTCTTGCTTTTACTTTTCGCTGATACTGTGTTAGGTGGTACGAGGTAAAGATGCATTGTTGCCTAAGGGATGATTGAATGAAAGAAAGGGGGATGGTAACATAGCTATGCTGATAGACCAATTTCCCACCACTGCAAGCCAGTGCAATTGATTGATGAATCCTTGCTCTGTCAAGAGGCAGCCCTTCAGATTTGATCACATAAATACTCATTCAACTCAAATTCTGCTTGACAAGCCTCGGACAGCTTTGTTCTGTCACAGATATCAATGGAAGGAAAATGCTCCATTAATCA
Organism: Spea bombifrons; assembly: GCF_027358695.1. NCBI lineage: Eukaryota > Metazoa > Chordata > Amphibia > Anura > Pelobatidae > Spea > Spea bombifrons. The sequence goes on along the minus strand of NC_071089.1, from coordinate 90,231,481 downwards.
TCCTTAATTAACTTTACCCATAGTCTGCTGGAACCAATATGTTCTCTGGCTAAATCCCCAAGACTTAACTAGGCCTCTATATTTATCAAATTTGAAGCAGTTTAAAGTTATTCCCTTTGTATCTCCGATTGAAATCATTAGGCACTTGAAAGTGATAAATACAACAATTCGTTAATTTACAGTGCATGATACGCTTTAAGAATTTGTAATCCGCACAGATAAAACAGCTTACTAGTGGAATTGGTGCTGATTTTCCATTGTTACAATGAATGCATGTAAAAACGCCAACAAATAATACATAATCAGCACTGAGAATTATGTACAAAAATTCATTTTCATAAAATTGTTCACAATCAGAAGATGCTGTGTTTGTTTATATACACATTTACACTCCCAAGTTGTCAGTGTAATTTAAATGAAAAATGATGCTTTTCCCCCCTATATATTTCAGGGATTTATAAGACAGATGGTAAGAAAAAAATTTCATTAGTTGAAAAATATTAGCTGGCAATAGGAATGCTGACATGAAGACTGTTCTCCCTAAAAGCGGTAAACCTGAAATTCCAAATCTATAAATGTATACATTAGAGCACAAACTGCTTTCAGTGTCTTGACACAGATAGAGGCCTGTTACACCCGTGTGAGATCAGTCTTTCATGACAGCTGAGCTGAAAGTGTTCACAGGGCTTTCCACACCAGGCAAACAGGGAGTTATCAAGCTCAACTTTCATCACTTTTGACCTGTTTTACACCTTGAGGAATATATATACATAAATAAGTTCTAAGCTAAGGAAATGCTTCAGGCTCTGGCAATTTGGCAACGCAACTTCATGGGTACTCATTACAGTCCCTTGCCACTAAGAACTAAGAGTATAAGCTCTATCTAGAGCCCTATATAACATTTTTAGTCCTGTACAGACCGGTCCCTATTAACATAATGGTTCTACATGAGGACATCTTACTGATTCTAGGCAGCTACCCTGTGTGTATCGCATGCAGTATTTAATGTAACTATCTGTTGCATAAATGCATACATTTAAGCACTGCACTGATATTTTGGACATGTTATGTATAAGAGGGCTTGTCAAACCTCAAGGGGCATACGAATAAATATATACGAAATTTGCCAGTTTCATCAATTCGTATAAATCTCCAAAAGCAAAGAGCTCTGAATTTTCATTTGAATCTTGTTGGTTGTTTCCTTCTCACTCTTGCTCTCTCGTTCTCTTTGAATGTAAACTCCTGTCTTCTTTCTTCGTCTGTTGCTCCTCGTGTCTTCTTATATGTAAACCTGGCCTCCCTGTCGCTTTCCGCAAGAGGGTGGAGCTTTTTGTTTAGCTGTTTTCTTACAATAAATTTTTGCTTTAGGAGTACACAAGGAAGAGCTAAAATGTACACGTTATAAGGGCTTCCTAGTCTTTTACAATGCTGTCATCATACAACTATTTGTGGCAGGGCTCCATACTGTGGCACCCTGCAGACTATTTATTCAGTGTCTGTGACTTTCATTCTCTTTGGCTTTCCTTGTGGTACGGATATATCTCATGTTAAATGCCTTCGCTCGTTATTGGTAGAAACACACTGTGGCTACTGCCTCACTCGGTAGTAGATTAAGGGGGAACCGTCACCGTTTTCAGAACAAAAACTAAATGAATGCTACCAGAGCTTGTTAAACTTAAAGTTTATTGGGTTTACAAAACAAACAAAAAAAAATACAGAAAAAAACAAAGCATGGACGAAGGGATACAGGGGAAGGGGAAGAAAGCAAGAGTGAGAAAACGAGGTCCAAACCAATGCCAGATGTAGCGAGCCTATGAGGCTGTGGTGGCCTTTATAAACCACGCTGTACGTAGAGATCCTAAAATAAAGCCTGGAGGGGTATGGCCAAACTGACTCGGATAAAAGCTTGTGTTTTTTGTTTGTCTGTTACTCATCATCACAAAATCCGTCTTTACAAAGATAAGCAAATAATGAGTTAAAAAAGGAGATGTCAATGTTTATTTCACTTACTTTTTTTTAGTAAGTTTAGTGTAAAATGTAAACTTTACATACTTTCTTTCATTTAGGCATATTTCTATTGTGCATAATTTTCTCAGCTAGGGCATCAACTGTATGTGTGTATACACATATATATATATATATATACACACACATACATATGTATATAATATATACACACACACACTAAACATTTCTTTGATTTAGTCCTAATTTAGCACTGATAGCTTATGTCATTGTTTCCTTTGTACTACCATTCACCTGTAAAACACCATTAAAATGTCCACGATACTATGAGTGCACATATATAAACATTACAAAAAGTCAGGAGTTCCAGGATGTAACAGATGCTAAGATCTGTCATACCTGCCAATGAGATATATCTATGCAGAAGCAAACCAAACTAGTTTGGAATAGGAATGAATTTTGGACAATTAATAACCTTTTATCCTTTTGTTTAATTCTTCCAATATCGGGCTATTCAATGAAACCCAGTAGTAAGAAAAAAAAAAATAAGAAGGAGGAGGAACAATTTAGTATTGTTAACCAACTCAAAGATTTACAGCTGGAAAGGAACTGCCTCCACCAGAAAAACACATGAAATACAACTATTTACCCATTTCCTGACTCAAACAATCATCTCGGTGCCATCTGCTCGTTGAAAGTCACAGCGTACTTTGTGACTCAGTCAGGCAGGGTACCCATGTCTAGGAAACAATAATAGTTACCTGTATTGTGTTCTATAAATGGTATTTACGTGAATTGGCTCCAAAACAAAATGCCGAATGATAGATAAGGGGATTTTGCGAGCACTGTGTTCTTAACCGATAAACCAAGTAAAATAATTTGAATTTAATCTTGGTGTAATATGTAACTGGAACAACTGGTCTAGGCTGGCCTAACAGTCCACAAATACGCCCATTGTTTGAAACAGGCCAAGAGCAGAAGAAGAGTGAGAAGACTATCACAAGCCAAGGCCTCTTCAGGAGGATACTTTGTAAGTCTTAAGTCCTGACAAAGCTCCTGTGACTGAAATTCAACTGCTTACAGCCAATACAAATGGCAATTTTCTACACTAGACTAAGTGTTCTTCGGGCCCTTTTTCTGAAGCTGCTAGATGCAGGCTCTTGAGCTGGCACTATAGCTATAGTGTCCCTACAACAGGTTGTGGTCATATATACAGCAACGTCACCTGTAACGATGTAATACTGCATCCGTTCATTTTTGCATAGGAGAACACACATTTCTTTTTAAAGGGGGCAATCATGCCACTAATTTTAGTAATTCATTTTTCTGTTAAAGCATCAGTCAGTCCCCTGCATAAACACAGGTATTGGGGAGGAGTTGAATTCTGTCACCATCTCTCTCTTAAAAAAGGGAATCTAATCTGTGCTGTATATTTCAATAATTAAATTGATCATGTAAAAACAAACAAAAAACACAAAAACAACCAGGATTATTTCTTTAAGCGTAGAGTATATTTTTAAATATGCTTGGAGAAAAAAAGGGTAAAAAAGGTCCAGCGTTACAGCCATTTGCCAGGACATCACGCTGAAATTATTATTTATTGGTATATATAGTGTCATCATATTCTGTAGCTCTGTACAATTTCAATTTGATACCAATGCTAAAAAGATTTTACAAAAAATGTATGCTCTCCTGTGTTTGCAATTTATATTAACGCAGAACACAAAATTAAAACAATTAAATAACTTAGTAAATTGGGGGGCAGGCATACTCAGGAAGCATAGTGTGGTATCTATAAAGAGTGTGATGATTGATGAGTCACATAACACAATTACATAAATATAGCTGCAATTAATTAGCAGCGGTTTCTTTTTAATGATCTTAAGTACAAATATGCTTGCGTAATTAAGTGGAAATATTTATTTACTAGTTCTGTGGCCTTGTTACCGCGCTGCGTTCCTGCAGCTGGACTGCCAGGACACATCATGTGCTGCTCCGACCAATCATTTGCCATATTAATATCCACATGATGGCTTTAAAGTGGTCCATTAGATTTACAATGTCATTAACCTCCCTAAAGTAAACCTGAAAGCCTGTTCTGGAAAAAAAACGTATGGCTCCTGTTGGGTTTCGGGTATCCCAGTCCACGAGGAAATGCTGACAGGGGTCACTGTGGCCTAATCTTTCATTCTGCCCCAAAGCTGTCAGGCCGCCCCCAGATGTCTCTGGCCTAGATATAAATTTTCATTATCCAGCAGCACAAGGGCAGAGGTGCGACAAATTAATTTTTTAACCAATCAAATTATAGCTTGTTGTCGGATTTTGTGTAAACACTAATTCTGTGACGTTTTCTGCTGGTCATTTATCTGCTGCTATACAAAGCAAGAAGTGCTGAAACTGTAAAGATTTTTAAATTGCATTATTGCTTTTGTAATTGTGTTGGGGATAGTATAAAATATAATAAACAGAAAGTCTTCAAGAAACAATTAGATTTTTTTTTTTGTCTTTAAAAATGCAAAAGAATATTATAAACGAGGAAATCAAATAGCTGCCCTAATATGACACGAGCCCTATAATTTATGATTATTGAGTGAGTTACATTTCAGAGTCCATAAATCATTACTTATATGTGGAGGAAAAAAACAGCCTTTCAAAAAATAGAAATGTTGATAGATTAGGGAGCTATCTTGTGGAAGAATAAATATAATTCCTGTTGGTATATTTTAAAAACCTAAGCATTGCCGAGATGATAGATGAAATTCAAGCTCCTTCTGTTACCTTAATGTTATTTTGGATAAATGTGTGATTTTGACACTTCTGATTGTGTACAACTAATTGAGACATCTGGAATAACACAATTACACCAGTTATGTTATAACCAGTGTTATACAAAGAAGAAAACCACCTTGAGAGGAACAACGGGAGTCAGGTACAGACCAGTGACTCCCAAACATACACTTCTGAGTACAGCTCGGCGGAATATGTTACTCGCCAGTTATTAAGAGGGAACTACTAGGAGTAGAAACCTATAATAGATTTTTGGGGTTTGATTGATAATTTATTGCCAAGAAGTGACTACACAATATTTTTAAGTTAATTACATTTTTGTACCTAGTTCATTCTTCAGCTTTCTGTTCAGCAGCCACAATCTGTCAGGCCCCTGTAATCACCTACTCTGAAAAACGCTATTACTCTTTATTTTAGATTTCTAAACATGTGGAGCATAGCTGCCTTGCACAGCAGTCACAGAGATAATTGTGTTTGAATATTTGCCAAAAGTCAGGTAATCATGATTGCACAATTACATTTTCTCTTTGATCAGCCTTTGGGATGGATATTTCTTTTATTTTAGGAAATGTTTTGGAAATTTTGAGAAAAGCTCATTAATGGAGATGTTTTAGACTCAAACACACCACCTAACTGTAGAGGTTACCATAGAGAGGGGACACAAATGCGGACGGAGTTCATGCTGACTTTAACAGTGTGTTCTTTTTATATTTTATATTTAAATAGCTTACTCGGTCCACTTAACTTTACTGTATAATCATGCTGACCTATACTGAAAGTATATGACACTAATTGTAGAATTAAATATTCTATAAAGTTGTGTTATTTTGGGGGCATTTCACATCAAAAGGTAGCTGGGGTGCTGCATTCCTGGTTTATCACATTAAACACTGCTGCTCTGAATTACCGTGTCTAAACAACAAGAAAGATTAAAATTGGAAATAAGGAAAAAACATAGAAGAGGGCTATTACCTCCGAACCGTGGAGGGGGAACATTGTTAGCTGGATCTGTGACATTCCCTAGCATGGATTCCAAATCTCATCCTAGCTGCTTGGCTCCCCAAAAAACATAGAATGTTTGTGTTAGAAAATATAGTAAATGCAGTATTAATAAGGGATATCGCTAGTTCTATCACTTCGTAAACAGAGAAAGCTCCCTACGTGTACCTGCACAGTATGTGGTCCAATTATCTCCTACCTCTATGAGCAAAGTCAAATGTCCGTATATTACATCTCAGCCTCTGAAACTCTTCTCCTCATTTGAAGTGAACTTCTCTCTAGTTCATTCTTGAATCTCAATGTATTTAAGTGTGTCTATCAATCCCTTCTCTAGCACTAGTTCAGGCTCTGGTATAATGCTGTCTTATATTTTATCTGCTCTAAATATGAGCTTGTAATAGAAATGAGTTAACAGCTGCACTTGGCTGTCAATTATCTGATGTGAACAGATAATAAATATAAACCAATTAGGAGCGTAATTAAGCTTAAGGATGAGACAATTAAGTCAATACCAATTCTATTGCTGTTCTAATTCACAATGAGAGCAGCCAAGAGTATTTACTCTTCTTTGACTCCTATTATCAAGTGAAAATACTTTTATATTTAATCTGGGAGATGACAGGCTACGCATGTTAAACAGCACATTAATTCAGTGGACAAATTGTGCTTTAAAAAACAAAAGCAGGATTAGAAAGAATGGTTTCAACCAACAATACAAGATTAGAGCTAATGCAACCAAACGCATGTTGGCTTTATGCAAAACTAGGTTTGTTTTTTTGGCCTGTACATCAGAAGAACACAATTGATATCCCTCAATACTTTCAAATATAATTCATATTTAATGTTGTTCTTATGACAATTATTCCGGTTTATATGTCTAGCTTCCAGTTTTATAGGCACCAAGTTTAAATAAAACAAGTTCATTGCTGATTTATGCCATTCTGCAGAGTTCATGTCTTACGCTGTGTATATATATTACAATTAAAGAGGTGAAGAATATTTATTCAGGGAATACTTAATATGACATATGAGTATATGTGAACATGCTAGAACCAAAGAGATTTAACATGTTATAAGTAAATTAATTAAATGTGTTAAAGTTATTCGGTGGGGCATGATGTATGAAGTTAGGGCTCTATCAATAAGAACCTACCGTAATAATGTGTTATATAAATTCCACTTTAACCTTCTTATTTGAATGAGATTAGTATGTTGTTCTCGAATTTAACACATAACAACACTGTGTACCTCAAATGATAATAATCATTTCAGTTAATTTCAGTTAATTAGGAAAAACCTAACAATTACTGAACATAAAAGTAGAAGATATTTATGAAAAATGTATATTATATTATATACCTATGTCATGGCATTTAATTAGCATTCCAAGTGTGATGTACAGTATGTGCTTGCATTGACCCATCAAATCACGCTTTTTTTTTGTCCTGCTCCACAAAAAAAGTTCAGGGATTAAACTTGATTTACAACTAGCAGCACTAAGCAATGTTGTTACTTTGTATTGAAAGAAAGTAGAACAAACAATACTGTTAATCATAAATCCTCATAATGTGTGCTCAGTGAAAGAGCCCTGTTTGGGTGAATTAAGTGCTCATCATGTATGCTATAGAGTCTTAACTGAAGAACAGATAAACTGAAAGAAATCTGAAACCACCCAATGAAAGAAATGTTCCTCCTGGAGCTTCCTGAATGCTGTTGACCTGCAGAATATTTTGGTGCATAAATTAAAGGCTCACACATTGCTACTTTGACCTCGAGACAAATAGGACACCGTGATCTTGCCCAGTAGGCCCACAGCAATTAAAGCCCTGAGCACACATCTCAAGTTAAAATGTGACATTGTCACAGTATGTAAAACAAAGAAAACAGCCAGTGGCAAACCAAAGCAATCAGCTGCACTCCATGTTTATCTCCATGCTTTTGGAGTTAATTATCTAATTTTTAGAATTATTTGAAATAGATTTAAATTCACAACTTTTGCAGTAGTTCGTTTATCTTCATTCATACAGCAGTGACAGTTGGACACACTGTTCTGTCGTAAATGAACATAGCGAGGGTTCACCATATTACCTCGTTTATGGAAGACCACTCTATGAATTCGCCAAGAGCAATACACACATTATAGAAAGTGTGCTGCGGGTCTGAAGTCTCGCTGTCGTGTAGAACCTTGTAAAACTATTTTTATGAACGTCTGCCCCTTCATTCTGTTCCAGAGTCATTAAATACATTTTTTGACTTAAATTGAAATTTACATGCTAAACAGCCATTGACATAAAAAAGGACTTGTGCAGACTTGTCATCCTATAAAGTTCTAGCTTGCACTTGTCCACAGTTCTTGAGACAAGCCAGATGCTGGTATTGGGTCACACTGGCCGGTCCAGAACCAGGAGAAGCCCATAAAGGGGAGACAATTGCCTCATGGCTTTTAATTATTAGACAATTTTAGGCCATCAGTGTTTTACTTACACTTCCACATATAGCCGAGTGTCTGGAGTATTTTTGGCAGCATTCACAGAATGATATTTCGATGGTCCTATCATTGGCTTTCTGTGCATTATTTTGAACATGCTTTGGACAAAACATGATAGCACTGATATAGCAGTGGCATATCTCCTGGCATAGTCTGCAACTGAATAATGTATGACCCATATATAATATTTCTCCCTAGTCTTCACAAGCCATAGCTTTTTAAGTGAATTCTTTACTAAAAGAGAGACAAGAATAGACAATGTTTGATCATGTACAAATGTACAGCCGCAATACACATACCTGTATAGAAACAGACCAAATATGCATTCACGCAACGGCAACATATGTATATCTGGGTGGAATTATATCCCTGACAATGTTTATCTTATGAAATCATGGCTTCACTTAACTATCCATTTCATAAATGGAACCTCACCATGTTAACGTTGTTGTCATAATGTGATACACTGCAATGCTTCTTAGTAGCCTACATGTGGGATATAATTCAATTTCGTAAAGTAATTCTATAAGAGCAAAATTTGTTTCAAAGTTTAAAAAAATTACTTCTGCTTGAACATCGTTACGCGAGTCCACGCGAGCATTGTTTAAGAGCGTTAAAGTGCGCACATATGTTCCAAACACTTAGACTTAAGAATCACTGTGCTGCGGTGTAGCCGGCTGATGTCACCTTGTTTCATTGTCACCGTGCGATAGTCGCCCACTCCCTGGAGAAGGAAAGGCAGTGAGTAAAACAATTTGAATTGTAATACTCTGTCTGTGTAAGTCTGGGTAGTTTCATCCACCAGCCTTTGGACTGGCTGCAGGTGCTATATAAAGTAATAGAACGCGTCTGAATTGTAACAGTGTAAGCACTGTTTTAAGACCCCTGTCTGCTTTTTATTAATAGCCAGATTCTGTTCTATCAACAGCTGTAACTGCCTTTAGCTTATAATACAGCATCAATATTTTGATAGGCAAAATGATCTATTAAAATGTTACTAATGATATTCTGCGAATATATATGGCATGCAGTTCAATACACTTCAGCTATTTCCCTGGGAGGGAATAAATTATGGCTCTGAAAAAAAAAAGAGGAAATCAGAGGTTAGAGAGGCTGGGAGGCCAAGTAGCAAGAAAAGGACCCCTCCGCTCGGCAGAAACCTGGCAGCCTAACTAGAAACAGACTAATGCACAAGAGTTTGTGGTAGCTTAATTAGGCAGAATAAAAACTGTGGTAGTTCTATACCATCATATCTTCCATTACCGCTTTATTGCTAAGCTAGTAAATTGCATATCTGGAGTAGGTGAGAAAAAAAAATGTAAAAAGTAAACCAACGCAGATTTTAACACCTACGTGGCCAGGCCAGCGTGGTTTCTGCGTTTCGTCAACACTCTGGCAGATAAAAAGTTAAAAATGGATTTCTAAATTGTGTGCTACAATATTGTAACATCATCCATTAACTAAAAAAAAGTGCAACAAACTAGACAAAAGGGAGAACAATACAATGTTAGACACTGCCAATTAACAAAACAAATATGTACAACATTAGACATTTTTCAATCTCTCAAGCAAATAATGTTGGGGGTAAAAAAAAATTATAATCAGGCCATTTACACAGTAAAAGCTGTTGCAGCAACATGACTTCAGTTTACATATGAATATCAAATATTGAGCAAGAGATTTCTCCGAAATAAACTTGTGCTTAAGAGTGGTAAAAATGCAGACAAACTGCATCAGTGATCTGTGACTATTGCCCAGGAAATTGCGTTTATCTGATGAGCTGTTTATTTATCGAGCACTGAATCACTTCGTTGTCTACCGAGAAATTCAGAGGAATGTATAATTGGTTTGGCTTTCCCCGACTTAATCTGGAAATTTATTGAACATAAAATGGAAGTCTATAGCATATCTACATGTCTCTTCTCATTAGAGTCATGTCATGAAGTTGCCTCCAGCAATCCTCGTACGGGTTTCTCTTTCAGCTACATTATTCTAAACACACATTTTAACAGTGATTGAAGGGAAAAGTGTGTGTCTGACTTTTGTAAGCAAATGCCTCCCCAAGACTATAGTTAAACAAAGATACTAATGTGCGGTCAGTTACTTGGCTAAACCACTTTGTGCTGATAAAACACCACTGCCTGCTATTCTCCGAGGGTTTTACTGCTGGAAGACTGCTTCGTACCTCATCCCTTGATGCTTCTGATGCGGGTGATCCTCGACTACATGGCGCCAACCACAACATACTACCCACCGTGAGAGAGCAGAACGCAGGCTGCTTTAGTCAGAAGTTATCGTCTATCATACTGATTGACGAAACCAAGAGTGAGCAGAAAAAATAAACATGAACAGAGGCTGCAGTGTATGGGGTAGTCAGCTGGGAGTTTTAGTATTTGGCCTTGCTGATCCTACTCTCATGCTAGGTTATCTTCTCCTAGTGCTATCATTTGTCATCATTCGGAGATGCAGTGCAGAATTAAACCTGCACTTTACTCATTTCGAGAGCCCCTCGTATATTTCATGCTTGATTTGGACTGTTCTTTTCTCAACCCCTACTAAAAATGAAACACGATTCTCGCAAAGATGTCTCTTGTGTGTCTTAGAAAATACCTCCCTGGAAGGGCTTCGGCAGCTCTGTTACGACATCATGACGTCACTGACTATGTAATACTCAGATGTTCTCATGCAAGGAGAATTTTGGGAAATGTCTTGCCTTGTTAAATGTAATCCATTTCATCATATTTTAAATAGCAATAGCTGGAACCATTGCCGCTAACGCCATGTTAAACTGTATAAATTGCATCTATCCAAGATTACTCCTTACTACAGACAATCCTTACAATAATCAACCATAAAACAATAACCCCCAAAGTCATACTTCAGAACATTTATGAATGGGTAAATAAAAAGTTTAAACATTCTGCATCACATCACATATTTCAAGTTATTTTTTAACAACCAGAATTAAATATGAAGAATAATTTAAAAAAAAAATGAAAAAAACAAAAACAGGGTTAAATTGCTTTCTGTAAAAATGCTAGCATATACACAAACTATCGCATTTTAGAACATACTCTTACACAGAAGCACAAAGTTTATTAAGGAGGGCTGTCAGGGCCACTGTGGTAATAGTGGCTTTAACCAAGGAAAACAGCACTGACCTGATTACCTAATCCTTTTAATGTGTTTTGAAATTTTAGAAGGCTACTTGTCAGCCAGGAATCCCATAAAGTTTCAAATAGTAGTAGCTAAAAGTGAAAACATTCAACATTTCTGCTTGCAGTCTTTAACGAACAAATCAATTAAACAGGTTGAACCGGGTTAAAGGAAAGAACTATTATTTCCAAGATTTAAAAAAAAAAAACGGCCTTTGTCTGCTTTTTCGCAGGCTTTAAGTATTTACAAGGCCTCTGCAAGGCTGCATTCATTAGAACGTGTGGCATTTCAGTCACAGCAGGTGGTCAACCAGAGACCAGGCCTGTCCCGTGAAATATGCAATCCGTTTTCATATACTTTAACCAGAACGTGCACCTCAACAGCTCTCCTAACAGCTCTCATTTCCCTTTCGCCTCTTAATCTGCTCTGCCAGCCATGAGGATGCATTAAAATCTACCTAAAACATTTTACCCGGAGGCAATGTAATTCCGAAACAAGCGACCAACAGTTCACAGCTCCGCAGTAATGTATTAATTTGAACCTAATGTCGCTGAAGTTTACTGCTCCAAATGTTCTGGTGTAGTCGTAGCCTTAAGGCATGGTGTTGTGGCATGCGCTACTTCTGGAACCAGAGCTACAGTTGGCTTAACATCTGTACATCACATTTGCCATGTGCCTCATTATCCTGCACCCAACTGTGCCTACCTGTCCCAATCAGCTTCTCAGCCACAGGCTATCAAGTCTTTTTTTCCAACTTGGAATCTTTGTTCTCCTTCTCACTTACTAAATTTTTGCAAGACCTCTGCACCCAAGCAGTGGGGATCCTGTCCATGTGAACCTCGTAGGTTATACAGGTTCTTAATTCGCCATTAGAAACAGGAAAATTACAACATTAAATCTCTTACATGTCACTGCATAAATTGTACTGGTTGCAAAATCTAATATAAATGTCTGTGATTAAACTCACAAGCACGTAACAAAGAGCACGATCGTTTTGGTTTCACTAAGTTTCTCTCATAGAATCAGTGTTAAAGTGATTTTTTTTTTATCTCGGTTCTCTTTAGGGGGAAAAAAAGGCTATCATAGAAAGCTTTTTATCGTAAAAGAATATCTGCTTACTCCACTTTATGGGTTCCCCGGTAGGGTAATAATATGATACTGGGAGAAGATGGCTGGGGGGAGGTTGAAGTTCCAGGGAATGAACGGTAGGGGATAAAGGGTTCACCCTTACACTGGATCAGGAGTATGGAGTGAAAGGAAAAAAAAGACTGGAAAGTGGAAAACGTGTTGAGGAACACGGCTGTAAAGGGGAAAAGGGTGGATAAGGATGAACTGAAAAATGGAGAGGTGCTGGATGGAGGGCTTGACATCTGATTGGGATATACCATTTATCAGAAACGTTCCAAAATCACAGGAGTGTTGTTTCTTCATACATACACAAAATTATATTATATATATATATATACACACACACACACATATACATCCATACATATACACACACATATTATACATAATAACTGGTGTTACGCATGCTAGCCTTACAGTTAAATGTTTTTAGCATTCGCTTTACCCAAGCTGGCATGGTTTCCTTTTCCCCCATTGAATAAAAGAAAAACAGCTAAGCAACAAATCATTCTAGTAATGTGTGTACTTATAGGGTTAACCTGAACATTATAAGCCTTGATTAAAGGTGGGGTGTTAGGCCTCGGATTCTAAACAGGTGCCCTCCTCTAATAGCCGCCCTGTTTCATACAACTATGGAAAAGCAGATTTTGATATTAGAAATTAGTAGATTCCCAGGAACTTAGCAAAGTTCCTCCCATCTACATCGAAAGGCAGCATGGAAACTAACGGAGGCCTGTAGGAGTTTTTATGCCTCCAGCGGCAGCAATCATATTAATCTGCAAGTCGTAAGTGATATTGCCAGATTCCTGAAGGAAGGATGTTATGCTACTAGAGATTAAACCTCTATCAAACATATTTTGTTGTATTTTTGATTAGACAATCCCATACAGATCTTGGCCAAAAGCATCTCTGGTGGTATTCACCAAGGTAGGGAAGTTGGGAAATGTTATTTAAAACCGATTTAAAATGCATATAATCATAGCTAAGTTTGAACAGGTGCACCCAACTTTTATTTTGGTGCTTTTTTAAAGTCTATCCCTGGCTCTTAAGGAACACAACGATACAAGTGCAGTTCAGGACAATTGTATGCAAATATATACAAATGAATAACTGAATTATATTTCCCTTAAATACGGTCTACTGGACACACATATGGACATAGTTGCCAGTTTGTCTAAATTAGTATAAATAAGATATGTCAGATGCTTTACCTCCTCAGTCTTAAAGGTCAGTTACCAGTTACCAAATGCTGTTCTCACTAGCCCCAGCCACACCTTATGACGTAGAAGGGCTAACGTAAGCCTATATGTTCGTTAGCATTAGCCTGCACCCTGGCTGGCATCTAACCTTTGTTCTACATCATGCTTATTTTCATTACAAGGCTGCAAGTGGATTTTATGGATAATCAATAAAAGTTGGTTGCAAAAAATTGTACCTTCTAGCACTGAACTATTTCTGAATGTTTAACTACATGCTGGTATTACTTAATCTGTATGGAATCTGTTGCCTCTACAATAAAATGATCAGATATTTATTAGCGAAGGCAGACAGATGGAACTTCAGGATACCAGCAAGAATAAAATAATAATAAAAAAGGCATATAATTTATGTGGCACAAACTATTCCATCTGGCAGTTCTAGCTCGTCTGCCAAGACATTTTTCCTATATAAAAAGTATTGCTTTTTAAAAAAAAAAAAAAAAAGGAATGGAACATTCTTGTCATAGTATCTGTTACACAGATAGCAAAATATCATTTTAACAAAGAAAGCTAAAACCCAGATTTAAGAGACACGTTTTAAAGTAATTACGAGAGGAACAAGGTGTACCGGCATATCCAAATCAGCTCCTCGGTTCTACTCCTCTTTTCCACTTCCGAAAAAGAGACACTACTTCCACGCAAAAGTATCTAGATTTCTACGCCTATATTAGAAATTCTTATTGGTTTAAACTTGTTTAATTGATTTTGGTAACTATGTGCATTTTTATTTAAGGCAAGAATTCTTCACGAAGGAGGAAAAACAATAAAGAAGTGATAAAAATCAAAGATCTTCACTGCTGGTCTGTAAAAAAATGATGCAATTATGTGAGGATATCTTCTTCGTATCACATTAGTAAGCAAAAATGCACCCCACTGGAGTTATCAGAACCGTATCTGCCATCAGCATTGCTAAAAGAATTTGGAAGGGAAATGAAGGCCTGTTGACCCAGAATCCACTCCCGTGGGTGAGCGCATGCTGGGTGGGGAATCATGCTACAGAGCAGACAATTTTCAGCCTGACTGCTTTTACTTTCTCTAGCAGGCCGTACAGATCAAACTGACAAAACAAAGGACACAAAATTAATGACCCATACATTCTGTCAATTGACTCTTAGTAGCAATGGCTAGCTCACCCTTAATATTTTTCACTTTGAGATTGTAGCCTTGGGATATTGGTTAAGGTTCACTTACGAATTCCTTTAAAGGCGACTCTTGGTCTTTAATAATTTGTTAACTGTAATTGCTTGCAATAAAAATAGGGGGAAAAGTGATGGCTTCATTTAAATGCAGTTTTAATACATGACCAGTTACTCTTGAGATAATCTGTGAATGTATACAAAACACAAATTATCATATGACTATTACTCAGCGGCAGGACTTCACCTTGTAACATTAACGCAGTACCAAGCATAATGCTCAAGTGAACGGTTCCTGTACAGATTTCAAACCTTTGCTTTTAGATCTGCTCGTATATAAGATTATACATGGCGTTGACACAATTTGCCCATTTGTGCGTTATTCATATGTATCGATTTCATTACCCTAATTTAGCATCAAACTAGAGAAATAGTAGCCAATTCCTAATATTTAATCTTATGAAATTAAGAGAATTATGTATTAGTCTTACTTTCAAATGTAAAAAATTAGAAAGTAGAAACCTTCAATAATGCCCACGTAGACATTCTCTTATTGTGAGAGAATCGAGTCAGTATTTTGTAGCTGGAGTGTCGGGTTCACTGTTGTAATGCAGAGTCTCCTTTGAGTATAAAGAGAGGTGTCTAACCCCAGTCCTCCAGGGCTACAAAAACATTAGGGTTTCATGACACTTTCATTACTTCAGATGTACAATATACGGTCGAATGCAGATGTCAATAGTCTTCTGGAAATCCTAATACTCAGAGGTATTTTTTCTTCATTTCTAGAACACACGGAATTTAACAGCAGATATGAGGATTTTGGCTCATCTAGTCTGTTTTTTTTTAAACATTTTTAAAAAAATCTACTGTGGGGCCATCCCTTATATTACGTTTATCCCGTAAATACATACATTTCCTCACAGGGTTCCTCACCACTTCTGCTGGAAGGCTATTCCACCTTGTCCACCATTAGATATATGACTCAACTCTCTAGTTTTTGACTGTGATTTGTTCTGTCGTTATCCCAATTTTTAAACATACTTCACTCCTTTGCTTTCTTCCTCTGTTTACATATTGGCTCCACCAAGCCAAACATCCTAGGTACACAATGATAAGAGATTAGGCACCAATCAGTTTAAACATTATGACCACCTGCCTAATATTGTGTAGGTCCCCCTTTTGCTGCCAAAACAGTCCTGACCTGTGGCACGGACTCCACTAGACCTCTGAAGGTGTGCTGTGGCATCTGGCACCAAGATGTTAGCAGCAGATCCTTTAAGTCCTGTAAGTTGCAAGGTGGGGCCTCCATGGATCGGACTTGTTTGTCCAGTGCATCCCACAGATGCTCGATTTGATTGTGATCTGGGGAATTTGTAGGCAAAGTCAACACCTCCAACTAGTTGTGTTCCTCAAACCATTCCTGAACCATTTTTGCTTTGTGGAAGGGTACATTAATCCTGCTGAAAGAGGCCAATGCCACAAGGGTATACTATGTTCATCAATGGGTGTACATGGTCTGCAACAATGCTTAGCCAGGTGGTACGTGCCAAAATAACATCCATATGAATGGCAGTACCCAAGGTTTCCCAGCAGACTATTGCCCAAAGCATCATACTGCCACCACCAGCTTGCCTTTTTCCCATAGTGCATACTAGTACCATATGTTCTCTAGGTAAGAGACGCACACGCACCCGGCCATCCACATCATGTAAAAGAAAAGTGATCCATCAGACCAGGCAGCCTTATTCCATTGCTCACATGCCCATTGTAGGCGCTTTCAGCAGTGGACAGGGGTCGGAATGGGCATACTAACTGGTCTGCGGCTACATAGCCCATATACAATAAACTTTCTCTGTCTAGCCATCACAATTTGTCCCTCGTCAAAGTCGCTCAGATCCTGAATCTCATATTCAAGGTAGCAACTTATATATCATACTTAAACTTGGTATAATCTTAAAAACTAAAGATTATTACAATAACAAAATGTAAAAAAAAAAAATATACATATTGACTGTAATTTCGAACCTGCAGGGTAAACAATCCTGAATTTCCTGGTCTGGCTGATGTTAACATAAACATGGCGCATACTTAGGAGAATTTGTAAAATAGAATGAAATAATCAGGTCAGCGCACAACAATGTAATTGACATCACTCATTAGAATCTTCCTTAACATTATTTAATATTAATAATTAATGTGTCTATACAGTATTAATTGTTTTATGCTAATAAGGTATTTTATGACTGTCTATAGTGCAAGAGAATAACTTGCTTAATACACTTTCAACACTTTTATGTATAAATAAAATTTAAAACTTGTTGCAACAGAGCAAACAAAATAAAAAAGACAAGACATACAATATTTGTGAGTAGGTGATGACTACAGCCCTTGTGTAACTCAGGAAATTGGTGTCAACTAAGCTACATATTAACACACTGTCCCAGCTAAGGGACTGAAAAGGAAAGGGGCCCTTTTGCCTATATAAACAAATGAAGAGGTTCTATTTCTTACAAGCTGAATTCTAAAACAGTGATCACACACAGTGAGATGTTGAATAAACTCATGTATGCCTCACAGAGGGTACACAGATACTGACATTTCAAAAGTTGAATTATTCTGGTGCAAAGTTTGAAAGTGGCCTTATCTTCATAGTAAGCAATGGAATGGTCAAATCAACCAGAACATTCCATTAGTTGCTATGGTTATTAGACCACTTCACAAACTTTGAACAGTATGGCTTGAGATACGTTTGGGGATCTCTCATACATTTCTGATGCCAGTGATGTCATGGGGACATAACTGGGCTTCCCATCATATTTATTTTATTCATTTATTTTTTCCCCTTGATTTCTGGTTTTAAAATTTGAATTCTCCTGATCTGTGTGCTGATCACACTATAAATCAGCAAGCAAGCCTCGACAGCTCTGATTTGCAGATTGCAATATGTGTGATCACCCTGCTAATGCTCTCCTGTTTTCAAGTGAGCTTCCTGGGAGGATCAGCAGGGACATCTGCAGGAAGAAAATGTCCGATTGGGCATTCCATGAAAGACAGTGTACGGGCACTTGAGGCGAGATGTCCCTTCTGCTGCAACAAAGTCAGAATTTAACAAAATTAAAGGCCAAAGTGGCCCCAGTGGTCATAGGAGCACTCGTGGCTGTGACGCGTAAGTTGGGAGAGTGGCTCCAACAGATTCCAGGAATAACATCAGAACACTGAGCAGAACCCTCAAACTCCCAGGTCTCTGGTAGATAACCTGAGGTTAAGACATACTACGGGAATTTATATATATATATACACACACACACACACACACACAGCATGGACTGTTATAATAGTTATCGCTTACTAATACTTTACTATTATCTATATAGGTGCCGGTTTGCATAAATGTTATGTATGTGACTTATACTCTTGGGTTAATGTAGGGCTCTCCACATCTTATCTCCCTAGCTTCCAGTGATAAACCACCAACAATGCTACAGGTGGTTTTTGTTATCACCAGGTACCTGGCCGTGTCTTGAGAAAGATACCAGGAGACAGCTCTTGGAGGTACAGGGACATTAACAACTGAAAACGCTGGTTTGAGATATGTACAATGCTCTGTTTAGTTTTAAATCCATTGTTGGACTTTGTTTTCTTACTTCATCCGGCATCTGAGCATGGACGTTCTACTTTTCCAACGTTATATTAAAAAAATCCTTGCGCACACTAGTCCGTAAGCATCTGGCCTATGCTGGTAGTCTGCAGCCCATTAGTTGTCAGTAGGATAGACATAAAAAACAAAGGTATATCTCAGTAGATGCACTTCATGTTCTTAAATGTGTATACCTCTCGTATTTCAATACTTTCCACGCATGATCAACATATCAAGTAGAAAACACACTAACAGGACATCCACAGGACTGGTTTTAGTTCTCTCAGGTGTTAGGAGTGAGAAATTGCCACTGTTCTGCATGACTTGATCTGCCTGATAATTAGCAAAGACAATGAGATCCTGTACCTTTATTAATATCCCTGCTTCCCTATTTCATCTGAAGTGAACCCGCGAAAAATAGGGGCAATTAACCACTTAAGATCTAAGTGGACAGGAAGGATATTCATGGCTGAGGTCACACATTGTGTCCGAGATTGGAGACAGAGTAGTAAAATAAATCATATGCCCAAATACTCTCATAAACATCCTTTCTCCTGAGCATAGTTAATGAAGTGTCACCTTTCTAGTATTTAATATATCTCTTATGTATTTAAAAAAAAACAGTAGAGCACCATGTTACCAACCCTTCCTAGAAGAATATTGTTTTAGTGTGACCTATCTTCTACAACTTAAAGATCTGACTTTCAACATTCATGAAATCAGTTTTATCTCTATTCCTGTTTCACTAATATTTAACTAATCTAAACACTTAAGGAAATGTTATCTAGAACGCGGTTCCTATAAATGCATTACCTTTGTCTTCCTTTGACTTTTAAGATATCTCCTTCTTACTAATACACCTGAAAAGGTTGTTTGAAAAGGCTTCATAAAGTGGCTATGCAAACACCTGAAGGGCGTTCTTCAGCATTACTTTACGATTGGCCTTCCAACTCTACTATCTTATTATAACCCTTCTAATGAGAAAATAAACACAATTTCTGTCATGCACAGCTGTGTTTTTCTTGAGTTAAGTGAAGTACAATAGAATTTTTTTAAAAAAAAAAAAATCATACATTATCAGAATGCAAGAGCGAGATTGCTAATGCACATAGATTGCAACCAAGCTGGTTTTTTTGTAACAGCATAAAGGTTAATGATGTAGTCAACATTACTCAACAGATTTATGTATAATCAAAGTCTATCCGAAGATGAGGCCAAGTTTAGAACTCTGACTACAACAGTAGCATCAATACTGAATATACAGCATTAGCTTCTAAGTAAGCACATTTATTTTAACCGAGTTGGTATAATTTGCTAAAATCTGTTGGTTTCATTTTATACTAGATTTCATGCCCATTTTAAGAATTGTTTTACAACTCACAGGAATCTAAATAAATTAGTTATGACGTTAAAAACAATATAATAATCACATTGTGATTGTAATATGGGCACACAGGATATGAATAATTAACAGCGCTACAGGCGAGTCAGTTACTTCTGTTCTAGTCAGTTTTAGTGATACAACCGCGGTGTACCATTTTACTGAACTGTTTAAACAGGGTCATATGGATAGTATGGGATTTATTAACTAAACCTTGTGATGTAGACAACTTGACGGGCGAAATACATCTCAAGGAGGCCTAATTCTGATTAGTTTCTCCTGCAAGAAAAGCTTAATTGGGCCTACAAAATAGTGACGATAACAGGGGCTCTGGTCTCTCCAAACAGATAAGGATTGCTGTTAATTCACTAATTTAAGCACCCTGCTCAGTCTCCTTCTGGGCACTTCTGTGTTGGGACCTGGCATTCTGTATTAAATTCAACACAAGACAAGTAACAATCCTATTTATCCTCGACCCCAAGAAAGAGGAAAAATCTCAGAGTTCTACTTCATTCCACTCTTTTAAAATCCCTGTCACGCTTTGTTGCTTTAACAAGTCTCCATTTCACCGCTGCAACAAAGATTACAGGGAATCAAACAGGTAAGGCCGCCAGCAAACACAAAAACAGACTAGGCCGCAACGCGAGGAACAATAACCGCATGTTATCTGCCTGACATCTCCGTAGTTCTAACTAAAGGTTGGTGGAAACAACAATCTGTGATGTCCTGAGGCAAGGAATCTAATCACATGCACAACAAATAGTGTTTTCTTATGAATATATACTGTATGTAGCTTGGGTAATTAAATTGTAAACATGATGGATAGCATTTTTACCTACATATGAATTTAAATGTGGTGTAAACCCTCTAACGATTATAAAATTAAATGATACCAGATCAATCTAAACTACCATTTTCATCTATTGCGTATAAAGGTGCTTACAGACATACAACAGAACGGTTGTTCGTAATACGAAAACTTAGGTACAAAATTAAAAGAACTTGTCCAGAACGCAACACTGTCTGCCCTAAAAATGCTTCTAGCAGGCATAGCGCCATCCCTAACTTTAAGACAAGTGGTACAACGATGTATAGTCTCACTGGAGTGTAGGGCTGCAACAACTAATCGATAAAATCGATAATCGATAATGAAAATCGTCGACAACGGCAATCTCATCTTACCTCTTGTTCTGTAAATATAATTGTTAGATACCACTTGTAATGTCCTGTTTACCCATTGTAGAGCGCCAAGGAATATGATGGAGCTATATAAAATAGTAACAACAACAATAAATGTATTTCTTTTTTTAGTTTATTTAGAAATGTTTAATATTGTGAATTGAAAGAAATATACACTTAAAACAAAAATACCCAATTTAATTTAAATACAAAATTACAGACAACATAGTTAAAGCCTCCCTCACTTTCCAGACGTGAGAATAGTATTGTATGGACATTGGAGAACACTCATTCATATTATCTCACCAATGCCAAAAAAGTAAAAGTTAAAGTAAAACACAAAATATTTCTGCATTTACATTCACATTCTGAAAATAAGGCGACAGTCTATGAAAATAAGGGTATTATGAACTTACATTTATCATATATGAAAATATGGAAACTGTTTGGCACTACGCATACATGTCGATATTTCACTGACACAGCAATCAGAAAGGTGGATTATAAAAATGAACAGTATACCCAAGGACACGTTATCCGATGGCCAAGGGCATTCTCCCCAAATTTACAGATTACCCCACTCATACAGACTTTGCAGACCACTTTTCAGTCTATAGAAGACAAGCTGCCATAGTTTCTAAATTGAAGTTCAGGATAGAAATGCTATAAACCAACACTACATGAAGCGAGACTTATGTGGTCTGCCAGAGAATGTCACAGCCCTGTTATAAATATATATAATAATAATATATAATATATTATTAGTAACTGCATTTGGGTGCTCTGCATATAGATTACAAATACATATGGTATGTCCTATGAAGAATATGAAAAACACTGAGATAAGAAGTTGTAAAAGGATACTGTATATGATCGGATATTCCTGTTTTCAAGAATCTCTCCTTTCCAAACACTATGAACTTGTCAAAAAGTACGTTTTTCAAGAAAAAAAGTACAAAGTACAAGTAGAGCCAGGTACTATTTGGTTTATTGCAGTTGAGAGAATTAAGGATTGATTTATATGTATTTGACCAGTAGGATAGCACTCCCAAAGAGTTTACCTTTCAGACACCATAATAAATCAGTGATTTGGAAGCAAATGTTCTTTTGGTATCTAGAGACCCATCACTGCAACAGACAAAACTATCGTATTGTGGGTCAGGGTCCACAGAACAGATTCCATCTCAATGGCAGACATCATGACACAAAGTGTCAAAACGGGGAAGTATGTTTACTATGCATAGTATGAGTCGGTGCCAATAAATAATAACCTAATATCCCAACAATATCATTTATCATAAGCATACTAAAATACTAAACATTCATTCAAAAATGTAAATACCAGGTGTTTGTGACCTTATGAAAAGGGTGCTGCTGAACAAGGTGAGGGTCTTGTGCCAAAGGTGATTCTGGTGCATACTTTGAGACAGTTGATGTCACCATAGCAATCAGCAGAAGCATTCCACAGGTTGTTATGGTGATAACACTTAATTGTGTTATTCTATTAAAGCTTAAAGACATCTTCTTGACAAACTTAAAGGAACCCTCCAGTTATCATACACACTTTAAGGCTTACATTTCTGTGGTGCCTCCCTTGTAGATACATGGGGGTATTCTGCAGAATCCTCCCATATGGATTTGCCCCCTTGACCCACCCCAGCTGAACACATCTCTGTGACCATAATATAATTATGGCCAGTCAGCTCCAGCACTGTCTCATAAAAAGCGTTGGCAGGGATCTGCTGCCATACACTTTAATGGGAGCGCTTTCCTACAAGATGGAAGAGGAAGGCAACTTGATTAGGTAAGTTTTTTTTTTTTTGTTTTTCAAACATACATAAAGTCATGCTTTAATATGCATTATTCTTTAGCATGGTTCTCTGAGAGTGCACACATACAGTATGTGCAGTTACCTTCTACTCAAAAGTACCTGGGAGAATAACTCATGATTTCTCATTGAAACATGGGACAATTTATATGGAAACAAAGACAGTGAAACGGTTTCCTTCAGTGATTCCTATAACAACAATTTTGGACATTGTTGGGTCTTTCGCAAATGCATTTTTTTCATTAACGCACGAACAGCTATAGCCAATGCCTGATTCACCATAAATATCATAAATGAAGTCACTATGTGCATCAGAGGGAAGATATCACCTTACACTGCATTCTTCTTAGATCCCTATCATTGTACATGTCATGTGAATGTGTGCAACAAAAAGGGGAATGGTTCCATTTGAAAATAGAATGAGCCTCTCTAAGACTCCTGAAGAGGTTCCGAGCGTCCCAGGGGGCTCCAAATCAGAACAGCAGCCGACTAAAAGTGGAAAGCAGTTTTTGATTGAGAGCATTTTGGCACAAAACAAGCAGTGCTCTCCTGCATCTGTTATGGAACAATAAAAATGCACTGACATGTGAGGGGAGTAGCTGCTTTTTGGTAATATTAAGGACAGTATGTAACCATTACTCAATTATTTACAGCTTACTGCTAATACTCAATAATTCCCATGCTGATAAATCAAATATCACGCAAAGACAAAAAAAAGTTGCCTCCAAAATCAGTTTGTTACATTTTAATCTTTCCTCTATTGCAACAATTTATCAGCGCCTGTTTTTGTAAAACATGACAATATTAAAAAAAAATAATAATAATAAAATATATATATATATATATATATATATATATATATATTAAAGAATTACTGGGAAGCCCTGGGAATTCAACAATACAAGGAATGTATGTGCTCCCAACTCTGCATTCAGTTAAAAGTGCTATTCTCACCAAAGTAGACACAAAATGACTTATGAACATATTGTTAGTACAAATAATAAAGCTTGTGGCCTGTCTGTTTCACCTACTTAAGTTTGCAGGTAGAAATGGTTTCATAAATCATACCAGGTAGAAGACCTTGTGTTCTCTTCCGGTTCCATTAATCATTAAATACAATTAATGCAATCCATTCCAGTGTTATTGCTTTGACATTTATTAGTGCTGATGGCAAAGGAAATTTTGTAATTATCACAATCTAATTTTTTCATCTTCTACTTCCATTCAAAGCATTTTTTAATGCCTGTAATGGCACTATTGGTAGTGCATAATAACATATCTATATATACTAAAAATATGTTATTACCAATTTATCATTAATTAGGATGTATCTATTACATTGAAATACATTATAAAAATAAGCTGCTTGGTTAAAAAAATAATTAAAGAATGTTGCCAACACAAGGCTTTGTTCCCTTGCAATTCAAGCAGGGATTTGGCTACTAGCCTCAGTCAGGCATCACTCTGTATTGGTGGAGTTCAAGAATCTTCATCCACAGAAAAGGTAGACACACACACACACACACATACACACACACACACACACACAAGAACTTCTCATAAAATCACTATGAGGTCTATTCACTAAAGTGAGTTGGCAGGAGAGTTGAGACTCCCTCTCTATGCCTACATTGGTTTTGGATAATACATAAATTATTGGGTAAGGAATCTTTGAAAAAAAACTCACTGATTTAACTATACAGACAAATCCAAGATTCTCCCGAAGAGATTGTCATCCAGGTCGGCTCTGCATAATGTATAATAAAATCGAGGAGTTGAAAATCACAACTCTTGCAAACACCCCTGACAACCCTCCCTTAGGTTGTATTACAGAGAAATATGTGGGGCTTCAATATTTTGATAAAAACCAAATATAAATTAGGAAGAACAGTTGGGAATACATCGCAGTCATCGGGCAGCTAGCTGTTGACACCGATTTTACTTTAAGGATACATGCTCGGGACCATGGAAGTTACCACTCCACAAAAGCTGGAGAGCTACCAGCTGGCTACCCTTGATCCGAAGGGAGTCCAGCTCTCAGATTATTATATATGCTATTTACTTACTCTCAACCATAGCAACAGAGGACAGAACATACATCTCTATATTGTACTACTATGTTATGAAAGCAGACTAGGGAAAGTTAACTCATGATCAGTGCAGTTTAATTATTATGGATGTGATCGCATCGTAGCATCATTCATTACACATTTTTCAAATACCTCTATAACCCCTGCGTATCAGCCAGCTTCTTATCTTTGTAATGGCCTGCATGATATTTTCCATTTATTATTATTCTGCAGTCAGATGACAGGGTGTGCGACACTGACCTCATAGGCACCATTAAAGGGCACTGAAACTTTTGCATACATGAAAGTTCTTTTGTAACACATGTATAAGAGCAGTTCAGTAAAAAAAAAATTAAATTTCATAGAATTAAAGAAAAAGCAGCATTTCAAACCATATTGTTTATTTTCATCCAGTATAATTTAATTTGTACACTTTGAGCAGGAGGCTACTATGAGACTTCGAACAATGCATTTGTTCCATTCACTCTCCTGAAAACCTCCACATGAAATTAAAATTATAATTACTGCGCCCTTTGTCACAATATATAAATATTTAATAATTGGTATAAAATCTAGTGCATATTATGTCCCCCTTTGTGAAGAAACAAACAATTCCTTATATATATATATATATATATATATATATATATATATATATATATATATATATATATATATATAAAATGCCCTTGTCATAATGTCATATGATACCCTGCCAAAGCTAGACGGGCAAATATCCAATATGTCAATATTAAATGTTTCATAATGTGTATATTCATATATTCAGCTGTGATAAATGAAAGAACAATACATTTAATTTGTACATTAAATTAAAAATTTGTACATTAAAAGCATACACTGTTCAAAAACATCTTAAACATGGACACGCAAAAATCCTCAAATTTACCCCAAACAAAGTTGATAATCACCAAGCATTTTTTGTTAAAGATTAAGAAGGGAAACAATATTCATGCAAACATATGTAGAGTTATGGTATTTGGCAAAAAAGAACACCCATCTGGCAGGTTTCATTTCATAGCACAACACAGGTGGCTATCCATCAAATGACCCAACGCAATACCACTTTATCCATGTCTCAGGTTAAATGTTATAACTGCCAACAAAAATATTTTTGCTCTAGAAACATTAGGTCCAAGAAGAACACTTCAGAAACAAAACCTTAAAGACATTTCTGCAGAAAAAGATGCCAAGTATTTCCCGCAATCTGTTCCTTAAGCTTTAAGCTCTTAAGGGATCATGAAAAATTTTTCAACACATTAATATAAAAAAAAAATGAAAAGGGAAAAATCACATGTACATTAGGAGAGTAAAAGTCTGAAAATAAGCGCGTCTTAAATAAGTATAGACACCTAATCTAATTATCTCACAGATATGCAGACATGAGCATGATCCAACATAAATGCGAATGAAAGTGTTACACTCAAGGGATGCCCATCTTAGTGTCGGCTGTAGAGGTAGAGTGTAAGCTGGAAAAATACAGGTTAAAAAGGACAACTGCAATGCAAAGACTAAAAGTTGTATCTCAGAGCAGCTACATACAATCATATTATCTTGCATTTAGTCACAAAAGGGGGCATATATCCCCAACAGTGCACCAGATATGGATCTATGTAACTAAGAGTCTTAAGCTGTGGGTACCATTACCAAAGTACCTCCTGCTAGATGCACACCACTGAAGGCATGTTTTAAAGTACTGATATTTAGTTTCTTATCCATGGGAGAGTTGATCCAATATAGAAGAGGGTCTATACCGTTCCACTTTTTTTTCCCATAAACCATGTCACACGGGACCACTCACTCCTTTATGTTTCCATGCTAAATAATGAGAAAACATTGAATTGTGGAGATTATTCATATCTGGAAAGGACATCCCTTCTCCCGATGAACTTTTTCTAAATTATGCATAGTGGACTAAAAAAATCTCTGCTTACAATGTATCCAAAAGATTAATATAATTCTTGAAACTATGTTTTTAAAGAGCAAGACTAGATGGGCAGAATGGTTCTAAGTGGCCTCTAAAACTACTAACCCACACCAATAAATCCCTTTAAGTCCCTGCTCCTTGAGATCCACATAAAACCTTGGTGGGGTTTTTTTTTTTATAATTTTTTTATTATTTATATTACATTTCGCACTTGAACATAATCAAATTGACACTTAAATAGCCATTTTAAGGACAAATTAAGTGCATTTTAATTGTTTCTAAGTAAATGTTAACCACAAATTAAAGTATAAACACAGCTGGCCTAAAAACAAAATCATATTTTATTCCAATCTGTAGAAACGTACACAGAGCGCTCTATCTTTGGTTAAATAAAAGAGTTTTCCTTCATTTTTAACATTTGCCTACTTACATCTTTGAAGCCACTGCAAATACGGAGAAGAGGGTGTGAATGATATCTGTTTTATCAGTCTGATATGTCTGGCCTCAGCTTTATTTGTCTCATAGTCAATGATTACCAACTCCATGCATGAAAGTTAAACAAATTGTTTTAGAGATAACATTTAAAAGCCAGGAAAAGGAATGTGGACAAGCTAAAGGATTTGCAAAGAAAGAAACCTTATTTCATTTTGACATCATATGATATGTAGAGTTTTACAGACAGCATTATTTTCGATTAATGATTTTAGACATGTCTAAACACCCCATAGTAACATTTTAAAGGTTTCAACAAATAGATGACAAATGTACAATCATGCAGATATTTTATATGTTTAAAAGAACCAACCCACTCGATGTTTAAACAATGTTGTCTAATAATATGTGACTTTCTCCACAATCTAATCCTCCTCACCCAATCGGTAACCCACCTCCCGTCTCATTCCCCCCCTCAGCCTCCTAACCTTTTTTCCTTCTGAACCAGGGTGCTTTTTAAAAAAAAAAAAAAAAAAAATCAAGGTTTTGCCCACATACCACATATTATGCACTCATTAACTAATTCACTATACCCCTCCTCCTTTGGCGACACAAAGTTGGTTTCTGGAACTTAATTCTGAACATGACAGGTACAGTGAAGTCATTAGTCCATTAGTAACCTTGATACACTGTTGAAATAGCTTAGGATATGGTATACAATATGATCAATAACTTAAGAAATAAACAAGACTTCTAGAGGAAGTTGTGCACATCACAAGAAAGTGTTATTTAGCCTTCTGAAGAGGTCCAATGGACTATGGTGAGCTATACATCTAATGATTTAACAACATTTAAAAAAAAAAAATGTGAAATTAATGTGAAACTCCTTAATAACACTCTACAATGTGGAGATGGAAATATTTGTTTCTCTAGTTTGAATTGTGTCGTTCAATCAGTCTGACAACATAAAAATACACAGCATGTATGAATCCGGAGGTAGAAACTGAAAGTGCCCACGTTCTGGACTGTCTTTCTGCACTCTGTTTGACCCTCTTGAACTAGTAAAGTTTACTTCTCAACACACTGCAGAAGAGAGCTCTTAAATCTTAGCGACTATCTCTTTGTTGTTGCCGGTAGTTTCTCGGCCCCTCCTCACAATGAATTTATGCTGCACTTTTCACCTTCTCTGTTGATATCCATAGAAATGCTGACATTTATTTGGATGTTCCCTTTAGGTTCCTAGGTAGGAAACCAATACCAGGCAAAACCTGGGAGAGCAACCAAAATCTCACCAAACATAGGCCAGGGTACTGGGTATATGTTTCCGCAGAGGATTTCCTGATCCAATCTTCACCTTAACATTTCTGTCTGTAGTCCTTCTGTACCAGCACAAAGTATTTTGTAACTTTTGTATTCTTCTTTCTCATTGAAATAATGCTATAAAATTTGCTGGGGCTCTATGAATAGAAAGGGTCAATGATTGAGCCAACTGAAAAAAAAAAATGGTTGAAGCACTGGCCTGTAACCTAAAGACGACTTCACAGCTTTTAGCTTCACTAAATGTTTTATTTGCCTTTCAACTAGTGTAATTGTTTTGGAGATAGCTGGTTGAATAGTAGGGTACTATCTTATCTCAGCAGATCAGCGCTGGTAAGAAAATCATTCGTAACTAATTACTGTCCTGCCCTGATCTCGCCTCCAGTGTCTTTCACTGTCAGATTAAACAATAACCCAACAAAAGTCTGGGAACAGGAAGTTAAGATGGCGACTATACATACGGCGGTGGTTAAACGCATACATATTCATTTTTTAAAGTAAAATTGCAGAGTTTGCCAAGTACACGAAACCGTAAAACATAGGAATTACATTTTGTTGATAGAATGTTGTTCAATGAGGGTCATGCCTACTACAAATCTCACTGTAAATGTTGGACAGTATGTTACTTAAATTAGCTTTACGTAAAGCGTTCTACTGAGCTGTGTGTATTTCAGTTCCCAAAATTTAAGATTTACACATCACCTTAAAATTGTACGCTAATGAAGAGAGCTTTAAAGGCTTCTGCATGGTAGTTTACACTTGTCTATAGTTGTCGTGGAAGCTCACTGGGGTTACTCCGTTTTAATGCATGGTAATTGAAATGTTCATCCCTCCTACAAACTCCTGAATTCGTGAATACACCCAGAACGAAAGAAGCATAAAGAACAAAACAATAAGCAGCTACAGACATACATAAATACATACGCACAACAAACGAGACAACCCAAAACCCTGACAGACACACATAAGCTGTGTCACAATTTGAAAATATAATGATATATTTCAATGTTTTTAATCAAAGGAGTAACTCCTTTCTGAATTGAGGAAACAGTTTGTTTAATGGCTCAAACAGTGAGCGGGCTTTTAAAAAGGATGCATATTAATTCAATGAAAACAATTAAGAGCCGTGGGTTACTGGCCACAACCATGCCAACTCTGTCAGCCATTCATCTTCCCACATCATCTTGTCTCCTTTATTATTTCTCTTCCTTTCCTTACTCCTCTTTCTGCCTCCCTGATCCAAACGCCCAACTCGATGACCTTTGCTGAGGTTTCCATGGAAAACAAAAATCTTTATCCATAAATTTATATATAAAAATATATAGTGAGAGAGTGAGAGAAACTGCTTTAGTTTGTTAAGCTCCCTCATTATTTGTTCCAGCTTCGCTGAATGTCACCACTGAACAGCACTGTGGGATATACTGGTTCCTTGTATTCAAACTAACAGTAAAAAGTGTAAAACAATTTTTTTGCTATACCATTGGTTACCCAATAATGCCTAAAACTAAAACAGACTTTTATACACGTATACATCTTCATAAAATGTATTCCACTAAGAAATGCTCCATAAGAGCAGAGGAGCAGGCAGAAGATCATTCCGCTGTTAGACCACCAGCTGTGAGGAATGAGACGGGGTCTATGGAACACGGCTGTCACTATGTCCTATGGTTGTACTTCTAAGCCTCAGACATTCGGTCAAGTCTTAATAGCCAGCAGAACATGTGAAGATTTGAATTAAGGTCTCATTTTGTTAAGCCTGTCATTCGACATGCTGAAGCACAATCAATGGTGTGCATTAAAATTAGTATATACCAGTGCTGTTCAAAAGTTTTCAGTAGGTGTGAAAAAAACGCTGTAAAGTAAGAATGCCATCAAATACATGTTAATAGTTTATTTTTATCATTTAACAAAATGCAAAGTGAGTGAGCAAAAGAAAAATCTAAATCAAATCAATATTTGGTGTGACTGCCTACGGAACAGCAACAATAAACTATTAACATGTCTAATTTTGAAAGCATTTCTATTCTATCGCATTTGTACCATACTGTATATAAAACGTGGTATAGAATTGAACTATACAAATAGTTAATTGTGCATATTTAAGTAGTGGAATATGAATGGCTATTTCCATATCTGGCATTTAATATGTCTCAAATAAAATATTACTATAAAACACAATGACTATATTTCTGCACCCACACACAATTCAATAAACTATTGTATAACATAACTCACAGCACTGACTTATCACAAAAAAAAAGAAAGTAAACCCAAATATAACACTCTAGGAAAACTATTGACCAGCATTTGAATTGAGAACCCACGTGAACGCCACTTTACTTCCAGCGCACCTAGACAGGGACCACTAGCCCACTAGCCTGGTGAAATGGTGCAAGAGGATAAGAGAGATCAGAGGGCTGTTCTCAAAGTATTAAACGTTTTTATACGATTTTTCAAGAAAATACACCCATAAAATGTGGAGATAAACAATCCTGGAAAATGTTACATTTTTATTTATTTATTTTTAAGCAGGATATCGCTCACAACTTACAATGAATATGGATGTCAAATAAAAAAGAAAAACCTATATGAGCCCTAATGCCAATGTCCATCATAAATTAATGTGACACCACATGGGGCTTATCTCCGGCTGCGGTTACTGATCGATAGCATCACTCTGGTGGTGTAAATAGCTTCTAATGTCCCATCTTCTAGCTTCAAATAGGTTTGGGTTATTTATGATAGCTGTTAGGTTACATGTCTGAAGTGCAGGTTTGGGATTTATTTCCTTCACTACCTCAGAACAAAGAATGTTTGTTATATTTACAATTATTATTATTAATTATTTTGCCTACATGCCACTTGTTCTTGTTTCAAACACTGCATTCTTCACATTTTTATAAGTGAACTATCAGACATTATATTCAGTTTAAGAGCATGAGATTGCAAAATAAAGAGAATCCATAATCGTTTATCTAACAAAAGTGCCCATCTAACTTGCGAAAAAAAACAAATAGTATTAGATTTCCATCCCTTAAAAATATATTGAATATAAAACACTCTATGGTGACAAACTACCAAGCGACAGAGCAGGAAGGGGGGAAAAAAAATGTCTTGCTAATAAAAGCAAACGAAAAATGATCCAAGAGTGTGCGGACAGAGGACCGGTTATAGATTTTCTACTTACCTCTCAATTCACTGAATATAGAAGTCAATGGGACATAACTAATTCACTGCTTACATTCCAAAGCCATCTCCGTTTTTCTTTCTGACACCAGACAAGTGGTTTATGTTTATGGGAAGCCAAGCAAGTATAATCACGTTTTCTTCCTTTGGATTTTTTTTTTTTTTTAATGCCAACAGGAATTACCTTATGACTAGCATTTTATAACTAATTTGTCGAACAACAGTAACCAACACTGGGGTGGGGGGGATTCAATGAAAATAAAAGTAATAGTAATAAATAATCACGTCCTTCTTTGACCTTATAGAGATTTTTTTGATGTGAAGATTCATCCTTAACAATCCTTTGTTTTCAAAGTGATTCACTAGTTAATAAATAACTTACACCTGATTGCACATAATCTATAAAGCATCTTTCATGTTATCAATGAAATGCTTTTCCTGTTCCACTGATCTGACATACTATTTGTTTAGCTTAGTTTATTGCCAGCTTGCGCATACTTAAACCGAGAAAAGACTTCATTGTGTCATTTTCCGTGACGCTCTGACAATACGCCATGAAGCCGGGCTTTAATCTGCAGAGAATAAAACTACATCCATAATTTTGTCAGGAATATATGTACATTTTATGTCTAATATTTCAAAATCAGAACAGTTGAGTTTGATCATCTACGCCGCATTTACAACTGCACAATATGATATATACTTTAATGTGACATTTACTACGGATGGGGAGCGGGTCTTTTAGGAAAATAAAAGATTTATATGCAAATCTTTCCAGAAGCCATTGTTGACTAATCAAAACCACAAGAAAATATTGTTCTGAAAAACCACAAGTGCATTACTTTCCCATCATCTCAAAATTGTAATCAAAAATTCATTTGGTTTTCGGACTGCAGGAGAATCTACTGTTCAAAGCTTTTAAGAACCCGTACCCTTTAGAAACGGGGGCTTGTCCGGTTAGGCGATGCCAGCAGCGGATGATTTATTGCCTTGAGTCTTTGTGGCAATTGGACCCCTTCCCACTTCCACTCAAAGCCCACAAAGATCTTGTGCAAAATAAAAAAAAATCCCGTGTTCAAAGGAGAACACAATGCTTGTCATAAAGTGTCTTTACAAAGGAGAAGCGGGTATGAAAATGAGTAAAGAAAGGAGACAATTAGAAGAGGTGGAAAGATGGATGTTCTCTAACCCTTTCTCAGAGCCCTACTTCTTTTACGTTATGCTCTGTCTACAGATTGTCATCACCAAAGACAAAAACTTTGCGTGATAGCCTGGTAAACTGATTTTATAAGTCATTTTTCTCTTATCCCTTGTGAAGACACTAACTCATTAGGACTTTATACAGGCAGGAGACAACAATTAGTTTTGCCGGAGATGTCAGAAAGTAGCTTCAAAGTTTGGCCAGCAGAAATCCTTTCTGACAGATCTCGGTTGACAATCTTGGCAGCTGCTGAAACAAAAATGCTTGGAGTCTTGAGATCAAGAAGCCGCTGAAACAAAATGACCAAAAGATCCTGTAAAGTCTGGGGCGAGTGTGATAATTTCACAGCGCTGGCCTGGATGTTGCACATGTTCTACCAACAGGTAATGTGGCACGGAAACCTACAAAGTATGTGGCTTCCCTCTGCTAATACCAAAACGCTGTGTTCTCGCAGATAAATAGCGACAACATTTGTATTGGTAAAGCCATAAACAAGGAAGGTTTACAGGTTTATACTAAGCTTGATAATGTTCTTTTGATTTGAGTGTCGTGAGATCTTACATACGACAAAGCTTTCAAATGCAGGGTCCTCTTCGTCCTTTTGTACCAGTATATCGTGATGTGTGAAAGTGTATGTTTAATTTTGTATATTGTCAGTTTTAATGTCATTGCTAATGGCCCTCCTCCCTCTATTGTATTAGTGCTACAGAATTTCCTACAGCTCAATAAATGGAACAAAAAACAATTAACCTTTTAAAGCACAGGTGCGATTGTACATTACACACCTCTGAAGACAAGTACTTTGTAAGACTTTGGACCCACTCGCCACTCCCCTGACCCAATTAAATCAGATATACAAGCAGTAATTGGTATCAGATACAATGCTACTTGGCATTGGTCGACTTTAACCAGCCTATGACATAGTAGTAGTGTTATTGTTAGCACACCATAAAGTGCAAACACACAAACTGGCAATATAATTACACAGTATTTCCTAGACTGTAAGCTCGTTTGAGCAAGTCCTTTCTCACCTTTAGTTTCTCTAAGTGCACATTATTATGTGATGCCTTACATTTTATGTCCTGTTTAGCCACTGTACAACACTGTGGAATAAGACAGTGCCTTATAAATAGATACAATGAGCATCAGATGAAAAGGTATATTATGCTATCTTTTTAGTGACTGAGGAAGAAAGGGACAAGCCACATGTGCCTATGAGTTGGCCAACCCAAGCATAATTTGACCTTTCCCATGATGTGTTTTTTGTCTTGTAAACCTTTAAAGGAAATATCACCATTGGCACAAAATGAGGTAAAACCAGGTTTTTGTCAATGCTAACCTACATTACTGTATACAGAGTTGTATTTTATGCTCAAGGATGTCCAAATAGTCTTCAACGGGATATCCTCTTTAAAGTTAGCAAAAAGTCCTTATTCTAAAGTATTCCATTATATATGTTTACTTACCAGGCCATTTCATGCTAATGCTGCAATTTGCAATTGTGTAATCATAATTTAGTGCAGCAGTCTCTTTAACACTAGATGGATATTTACATTGAAGACCTCACACTCCTGCTCAAGAGTTAGGAAGGTGTGGACAAGGCTAGAGGTTACCACCGCCAGGAGATCAAAGGCTGATACAGAGGCCTATAATATTTCCAAAGCCCATGGAGCAAAACATGACAATTCCAGGAAAGGTCCTAGGGGCGATCTATAGATACTGCAAAAACACACCATAGGTGCAATGCCTAAAATCATGCTTGCAGCATAAGGACGAGTACAAGCAGACTTAGTAGATTTATAAATGATTCTGTAGCAGTTACAACACTGCCGCAAACGTACATTCGACACCTTTATAAATCACCCGCAATGCTTTCATACGAGTGGTTCCAACCAGTCCAGACTGTGTAGATGTCACTATTAAAACATTATGGTGTAAATTATTTTGCGGTTGGTGTGCCCTGGCCATGGATAGAAATATAGAAATAGAATTTGACAGCAGATAAGAATAATTTGGCCAATATGTCCCATTGTAAGAATGTCAAAACTCATTTGGTCCTTGGACTTTTACCTGTCCAGATCAGCTGTGAGTTTGGTCTTCACCCTTCAAAATACAATGAGGCGATTTCAAGTAGTCTATAGCACTTACCAGAAAGGGAGTATGAGTTGTGATGTTGCAAATATCTAAATATGCAATGTGTGTGAAAGAGTAAAGGACCAGGGAACAGGAATTCTGGATAACTGCAGAATAATGAAAAGGAGCAAGTTTCAGGGCTTTGCAGAGACTATTCCTCACAACAGGAGTCAGTCACAAATCAAAACCTTTAAAACTTTGCAGCACCCCTGAGAGCAACAAATTGCAAGAGATTAATTCTGTGCTCTTGCACCCCTCATTACCAGAAGGGCTGCAGTAGGTCAAACACAAGTTAATCTCTTCAATTCCACTTTCTTTTTTTTACATGCAAGTTAAAGTAGTCATTACCTTACATGAGCCAAAATCACAGTTGTAGAATAACAAGACTTGAACGAACCATCTGATTAAAGATGGACCTTAAAACTAGCTCAATGAACGAAAGCAAGATATATATACATAAATCAAAAAATAAGAATGTATCTAGATATAAATCCTGATATCAAATGCAGGGTTTTAGAAAACAGAAGTTCTTAGTAGTGAGTATTCTTTACAATGGTATAAAGCTTTGCAAATGTGCACAGACCTCCCCTTCCACTCTGCAACTCACGTGTGATGTGCAAATGAGTTGATGCTATACCGGTCAGCGACCGCATGTCACTGATTAGAAGAAAAAAAGATGAAGATCTAAGTGACCTCATTTAAATAGTAAAGGGGTGAAAGAAGGGAAACAACTCTGAAATGAAAATGATCCCAATCTTTTAACTAGCTTTAGTACG
This sequence comes from Spea bombifrons, assembly GCF_027358695.1. Taxonomy (NCBI): domain Eukaryota; kingdom Metazoa; phylum Chordata; class Amphibia; order Anura; family Pelobatidae; genus Spea; species Spea bombifrons. The sequence continues at coordinate 90,195,479 of NC_071089.1, read as the reverse complement.
GCAGCCCGCATTCCCCCAAATGGTCAGGTCTGCCATGCTGTCATGATAGGCCGCCAAATTCTGGAAAGGAGAGAAGCCAAGCAAAGTACAGCCATGTTGGGGGACTTCAATGTTCAGGTTCAAGGACAAGAACTGTTGTCAAAATCAGAAAACAATTTTGATATAACATAGCGACTGTGACATGGCATGTTGCAGGGCTCGACAAACCCTGGGAGCCAGGTCACCACGGAGACTAGAAACCACTTCCTGGCACCCAGGGTTTTGCAGGGCTGCCATCATTAAACCGCCACCGTATGCGTTCCTGCGGAGGCGCAGTGCAGAAGGATCTGTAAGTCAGCATGCCTACTGTATTGTAGTGCCACATTCAGTGTAAGGGAGTGTATAATTTTATATATGTATAGTGTTAGCCAGTGTGTGTACATCTGTATAAGAGTGTGGTGTTTCATTTTTAAAGTATGGCATTCGAATGAGTGTGTATGTCAGTATATAGTGTTAGAGTGTATGTATTGCTGTAAGGTTTTACCGTGTGTGTACAGGAGCATAGAATGTTAACGTGTGTGTTACTGTAAGGTGTTAGTGTTTGCGAGGAAACGATGTTAGCGTGTGTCTGTTACTGTATGGTGTTGGAGAGTGTAGATGTATGTTCGTGCATGGCAAGGCTCGACAATGCCCGGGTGCCAGAAAAATAAAAGCATGATTGAGGAAGAAAAAAAAAATCTGGCTCCTAGATCCAAACCAAATTTCTCAACCCATGGCATATTGCCATATTTTTTCTTTGTTACTAATTTTTAAAAAAAATCTATTGTTTTCTAATATCTAGTTATAGAGAATTAGTTGTCAAACACAAATAATTCTGCGTGACAAAGTGTGATTCTGATGTGTGATAAATTACACATCCCGATTTTCTATGTAGTTTACCCAACAATAGGGGTTTACCTATACTTTATTATAAACACACACGAGTGGTTCAAGATTAAATGTATATGAAACTTCCGTAATCATACTAACTGTACTCATGTAACAAATGCATTAGAAGATAACCAGGGACGTTCAGTGGCTGAATTGCCCACCCGTGTGTGATATTTAAGGGCCACCAGGCATTACATGATAAGTTGTAGAATACAAGAAAACAAAACCACAAAGAAAAATTTTCTACAAATGTAATGGATAAAACGAAACAAAGCTTAATTGTGAGATGTTCCCATTAAAGCATCACTACCGGTTTTGTCACAAATAGGGGACACCACAAAATAGTATTAAATCCATATGTTTCATGATTAAGTCATAGATTATTACTCCTGTCATTAGTATATACCGACAAAAGTACTCATAGGTCCCTTCATGATGTCACAATTTGGTCAATGAAGCTCGTCAGTGGGGAGATTCTCAATGCATTCCTCCAACATATCAGCACCCATTGCATGGACATCTAGCTCCTTAGTACATACTCATGCATATGGTTGCCATTTACACATTAGGCATTTAAATTCTTAAAATGGTCCTTCTGACTTCCATGTTTGCCTTCACTAAGCCCTAATAAAAGAACATTTCTGAACATCTTTAGCAGTTAAACATATAGGTTATTACAGTCAAATCTTCAGCCAAAATGAGTGTGTTCTTTTTCCCTTAGCGCTTGGACACATTTGGTAACAATCAAATTCTTATTTCAACAAGCCCAGAGATAATGTATCTGTTAGCTCCACACTTGGGTAATTGATCACATTTGTTTCCTCCAGCCGCCTCCTACACCTATGTTTCTTGTTACCCCCTATTTCCCTGTTATCCAAGTAAAACATCTTACTCTGGTGTGTGAATTGGAGATGTTAATACTACAAACTGCCTTAAACAACTGTGGCAGCCCTCGAGTCTCAGTTGATCCCTGGCAGCACTTCTTACGGATGGCACACGTGATCCCCAACATCATTCCGCCTACCAAAATACATTAAGATTTGTGGACAGCGCCTGATACAAGCCATAAACACATTAAACATATTTTGATCTATTTTGACTGCTGTGTAATTTCATTGCAATTTAATGAAAACTTCCCCTAACAATGTCAAAGTAAACAGCTGACTGAGCATGGCTCTAGAGTCTTAGAAATGCATATAACTTATAAATTAATGCTTCAAAAATATAAAAGGAACTAAATAAAGTGTCCTCAGAGGAAAGAAGATAATAAAATAGACAAGGTATAATATTGGAGGGTCAAAGAGTGTGATGTGTTAAGACGTGCAGCTAGTAGTGGATACCTGGAACAGCTTTAAAGTTGAAATAGTAAAGACATTCAAACTGGCATGTGCAAAATATGAAAAACTATGAAAAACAGAACTTAAGGGTTAACTATCTGCCATTAATTGGGTTTTACAATACGGATGTGCGTCCTGACATCTAGTATAAATATCTCACGCAATCCAAATTTTAGTCATAGTTCTATAAACATTTTTGTTTCCATTATCTCCTTGGAAGTGGAAAGGGTTGCATAACACTCTGTATACAAATGACCGGGCTATTTGATCACAGGTAATAGCTTCAGAAGAAATGTTCTCCTGATTTAATAAGGTCACCGACCTTCAATGCTCTACCATTTCCTTCTTACCTTATCTTCATTTCCTTGCACTGTCATTAAACCCAAATGCCCAGCCTTCCACTTTCCTTCTTCAGAAATCTGCTCCTCCCCTGTAATTTACGTCCTGATAATTACAAGTATAATTTCCTTTCTTTTTAAAAGGAGCTTTTCTTGATTAGAATGTAATATTTAAACGACCGAGCTGCCCCGTTTCACCGAATAATTTCCCAGGAATATTATATCCAGATATCAACAGAAGTCTCAGATTCACATGAACGCGACGTCGGCTGGTGACAGTCACAAGCCAAAATAAAAACAAACAACGTCAAGATTCGTTTACAGGTGCTTAATCCCCTTGACAAGTGCTCAATTACCTAGATATACTATAAATAAATCATGAAATAATGAATTCTGCTTTGTGGCACTAACTACAATTACCTTAAATTGAATAGGTTTTCGCTTCAAGGTACTAAAAACACTGAACCTTGAGTAGCCTGAATGTGTTTGATTAACTAAACCAGTTCTGGGAGGGATAAAACGTTTGAATGGAATGACTATACTGTGCATTACGAAGAGATGATTGCAAGACCGTCCCGCTAGGACTCGGCAGAACGCCTTGTTAAAGAAGTCATTCAAAAAAACTCATCTGACATTGTGTTTTATGTAGGGCAGCGTAAGCTTTTCCTGAAGGAACATCTTGCTTGGGTTCCTTTCCTAATGGATAGTGACTGAGAGAATCATATCGGTGCTCCTGATGTAAATACATAGAAAGGTTGCAACCCTGACCACATTCAACCACAGCCACCAGCGATTTTGGCCAACTTCACTCTCGGATATTAAAATTTAAAAAAAAAATAAAAAGATTTTGGACAGTTCAGTGAAGTGGCAAAAGTTATAAAAAAAGATTGACAACGTCATAGCCTAGGAAGAACAGTTTTGTACTAAAACATATCACGTAGAAATTATGAATGGCCGATAACTAGACGAGGCAGTGGTAGAATAGCGCCTAGTCGAAGCTCCAAAGGGTAAAGCGGAAGCCGAATTTTTTTTTAATATTGGATACCTGGGGATTTCTGATGAACTATTTTACTTTTGCTGCAGGTGATCACTTGTTTTATATGTCTTTTTTTTATTTATTAAAAACTTATCCTATACACGTTTGGTACTGATCTGGTTTTCTACATCTTCTTGCTCCATTAAATATATCTACTACTACACATCTACTACGACTATAATCCTCGGTGAATATACGAGTGCACTAATAAGGGCACTAGTAAAATCTTTAACCTGAGACAATATTACGCTATCCTACTTTTTTTGTTTTAATTTCGCAATGCTGAACAAGACATTTTTCATCTCAAGAAAAAGTAAGGGTATATTAAACCTTGTGTACAATTTTCTCTTCTTAGAGGTAGAATACCCCTGTTAAAACAGTAGCTTGTCCTCTTACCTAATAACTGTGATGTTCACTGAAGCAGAAGTTGACAGGTTAACTACGGTTTAATCATCCTGTATTCACTATGCATTATGAAGGGCAAACACTGGCAAATATCTCTGCAAGAAGGGCTAAGCTGGCCCTGCATGATGTACGGTTTCAGGAACTCTCAATTATTTAAATATGCCGCAAGGCCATCCAAGCGATTCTTGGAGCAAAAGCTCACTGGGGTTAGCCCTTCATAATGTAAAGCGAAGCCAGTGAGCTAAAACTGCAACCTTCCTGCTAACACATTCTTTAGTGAATAAACTAAATCAGAAATCAGAAGACAGTCTTACCTGGACAATAAAGCTGCATCTGCACCTTTACTGCCCTGCTAGTGCTAGTGGAATATCGTCTGGTTTATATTCTGTACCCCGAACGCAAAATAAAGTAGGTGATCAGAATACCTTTAACAGCACTTGGAGCTTAACATACATGAATATTTGTTTCCCCTTTATATGAAATACCACTCCGCCAGCTCCTAAAACAAACTTAGTGTCCGGCGAGCTGGTGGATTCTAAGACAGATAAAAGAGAAAGATAGAAGAGAGAGAGAGAGAGAAGCTATGTAGTCTTCCTGAACACACACACAATGCTTCTCTCCAGGAAGAAACCCCTTGGAGTGCCCACCTGTAGCCATACACTGAAAACAACCCTGCAGAATGAATCAGCCTTTTAAGCTGATTAGAGAGTAGTTGGGCATTACTCTATTTTACGGACACAATGAAGAGAAGAGAGAAAAGCATCTTAAATGAGAAAATCATTTCCATGCTGGCTGAATTATTTGAACAAAAGAGCTCCTTGCAGTTGAAGCATTCAATTTGTACAAAAAGGAAGCCACTTAATTCCTGGGAATGGATCCGAGCTGGCCGATGAAATTTAAAACTTAACTTGCAGGACAATTAGCGGCTTAATTTTTAATTTCCCCAATAACGATAATAAAAATTGTTGCATTCCAAGTTTTCAGGTGAGACAAGAAGTAAAGTCTTGCTCCCCCAGCTGATATTCTAAAGGTTCCCTCTGGAAACCTCCATGTTTTTCACATAAACCTCTATGTATTGCACATAAGTCATAAAATTAGTCACATTATGGAATTACTGTGATTGCTGTACAGATTTTGTTCTCTATAAACCACAAAAGTATTTTTGGCAAATGTACGTAATGAATTTTGTGAACAATGACCATCTAACTCTATACAAGAAAACTGTATATAGCTGAAAAAAAAAGAAAAAAAAAAGCGTTTTAGGTCGTTTTAGGGGAATTAAGGACCAATTTATCACCATTCTTAAAACTGGATAGGTCATTTATTTTCACACCAGCGCATCATGTGTAAGCTAATCTGTAAACACTTAAATTTCGTTTCCAAAAAGAGTAAGTTCATGGTTCAAGAGCCACAACCTATGTTTGCCAAAAAGAACACATATTTGGTTGAAGGCAATGACAACACAAAAAGGATTATCTTAGAACATTGCATATATACCTATATTTCTTTTCTATATAATAGTTACAGATTATTATTATTTACCGATTTATGTAGCACCTTCATAATTCACATTGCGGGTGTGATGTGATACAGATAGCAGGAAATTTGTGTGATTTGCTACCGTGTTACATTTGGACACCTTTCGCACTATGCGGATATGCATCTAAAACATATCTTTACAAAGGGGTTATTTAAACAAAATCAAGCCGGTGTTACTCTGCAGACAGCTTGTCACATTTCACTGTCTGTGTCTGTCTGGGACATGTTGATAACATCTGCATTCACTCAATATTAAAGCCCCACATGAGACAAAAAACTAACTCCTGACACACAATGTTCCATCATCCTGTCAGCTCTGACATGTTAGCGGAATTTTGTGAATCACAAAACACTTGAGGGACCCTGGTACTTATTATCTATTCTTGGTTTCAATACTCATTCTGAAAGCCTGAAAAATGGCAAATCTACAAACAAGGTGGATGACAGGCTGGGCATTTGGCTTCCTAATCCTCAGGCCTTCATTCATGCTCTCTGTTAATCTGTTCAGGCCTTGGTCTGGGTCTGCATAGAAACCTGAATACTTATCCCGTGATCCATTCTAAGAAAAGAAGAGGAAAGCAAGAGAAGTCTGGGCAGATTTTAGCGCATTTCCAGCCACCGAAACAGTAATATGAACCTATTGTGCCTGTAGACCTGCTGCCAGCCACACCATGAACTCAAATTATGGCATACCAAGAACTATAGAAATAAAATGTTTCATATTACAAAGGCGTGTCCAGATCGAACATCCCGTTTACATTTGGTATAATTGGTTTAAATAAAATGCATAGTTAATTTTGTGCAATTGTGACTCATTTTCCATTTTCTAAACCAAGTTCTTTCACTGTGAATTCTGAACAAATAACTAAGTGTATCTAAAAGTCTAGAATGTACGTCTAGATTGTAAGCAGGGCCCTCTTTACAAAATGTATTGATTTATCTTAGTCAAATTTTGTCTTTTCTCTTCAATCCCTTCGTGACAATGGCTGATTTTCCTTTTTTTTTTTTACATTTTGGCCCTGCTCGTGTTTAGCTTTAATTCTCTTCTTTCCCATTTACTGAACTCACACAAGTTATTTATTGTTTTTTCAGGACAAGAAGGTACTTTCTTTAGATGTCATTTTTATTGTACTGTATTATTTACTATAAAAAAATATAAAATATGGTGAAAATTGAGGGGAAGAAAAAATTACTTTCTTGAAAAATCTTTTACTCATCTATAAAAGCTAAGGAAAAAACCTGCTAAATAGATTCTACTTTCTGTCCTGAGTTTAGAAATACCCAACTTTTGAAAACCAGTTGTTCCAAATCTGGTCATTCTACCCCCATGTGGTATTTGGGACACCTTTAAAGCCTGCCAATGCAATTTACTCCATCAAACCATACATTTTTGAAGATCATTGATCGGCTCCTAAAATGGGTGTCCACCACCCTACAACGCATGGCGGACGCACCGGGGAGGGGCTAGAAACGGCCCCTGATGCAGATCTCGATGTTACTGAATGCCTCAGCAACACCGTCTGGGTAAAGAAAGTGACCGTAGATTGCTTTCTACACCCGTTTTAAATCATGACTGTCCTGGCACGTCAATCGTCATCAAGGGGTTAATATATGTATTGGAGGAAGCACTGCGTAAATCGTTGGAGTTATATAAATAAAAGATAATAACAATAAGGTCTGACTAATGAGCGGTAATTTAGGTTTCAGAGTTTATCAATCCAGTGGATGTGACAGGTATCTGTGCATGCAGATTCCCAGGCATTGAGTGTATATGTATATGTTCCTAGGCTGCTACACCAGCTAGAGCTTACTGGCAAACCATTCTTCCTCCTCACAGGCATAGGCGATGTGTCATGATAAAGCCCTTTGAAGTCCTTGGTGGCTAAGGGGCTTTTACAGACATGTTCATCTCAATGTAAGGAACCTTTTGTTACTTCTATCTCAGCCTTATGATGTAGGAGTTGCCAAAATCACTTGGACGGCAATAGAAACCACTGCTAATCATGACTCACCTCTGTGGACCACTTAATCGTAACATTTTAGGCACTTAACCAGTGGCCCTGGTCGAGTATTTCCACAACTCATTATACTACATGTGGCTGGCCTGGCTCACCAAAAGTGTCCTTAATAATGGCCTACTTTATATAAGCATCTATACTAATATATAAACTTTACGCAAAAAACAACCAGCCGAGCACATAAGTGACAACATGCTATCCAATACCAACATATACGCCATCATTTGCAAGGTAGACTGATTTGGTGGAGCAGTTTGCCGAGATAAGTTCAATAAACTTTGGAAAGGAGGGTTTCTGTAGAGTCATCGTAAAACACCGCAGGCATAGCACATTTGAAACATTTGCTGCACACACACATGTTTGCACTTATCTTATATATATGAATGTGCGATTAGCTGTTATCCCAGAGGATGACCCGGGTTAAGGTGTCCTGAGGAGAGATTTGAGAAAGCTACTGCAAGTTTCGACATCCTCCTTGAGAAGATGTCATCACATTGTCAACACCTTTCTAAGGGGCAGAAAAAATAATTCTCTCTGGTCACTTTTCATAACCCCAGGTGAACCCTCTGCCAGTGACTGGTAATCATTATTTAGCTTGTTCACATCCCCCCCTCCTTTTGAATGTTTAAGAAGCTGATGCTAGAGTGACGGTATCATTTTAAAATATAATAATGCATTTAGCAAAAGTGTGTGTTTGCTAGAATTCCATGTCATAACAAGCACAAATGTAATAAGACTATAGCGCATCCCTATTAATTGCACTTTATTTAACTAATTTGAACCATAAAAAAGTGAAACACAGGTGCCTCGTTAATGGTGTCCAGGGCCTCATTCCGTTAAAAGGCAGCTCAGTCCCACTGCATTTAGCCATGAAACATTAGATAGGACTCTCCAAACTTGGGGTACACTTAGTGTCTGGCTGGGCAATATATGGCCATACAGTATATTTATGCCTTAGATAGGATTTTTGAATGGTATTGGGCGGGTATGCTTTGAATTCTTGGTTTCTTATTGGTCATTATTATTCTAACGGCAACCCGATAACCTGAGTTTTCATCCCTTTTATGCTTTTTAGGTTGTACTCCCTTTTCTGTATAACAAAAATAAAGTAAGATTGACAGATGTTAAGATGAACTACACCGTTTCTCAACCATGGGTTCTCATGGACCTCCAAAACAGTTAGGCATTCAGAATGAGGGGGAAGTTTACAGGTTTGATAGCTTTTCTGTAGACGCAGCACAATTTAATAGGGTAAAATAATTTGTATATTCATGGGAACAATTTCCTGACAAGACTTCATGGACTCTTCAAGTGTCAAGTAACGGACTAAGGGTCTAAAATAAAATTATAAATAAAGATGCATATGGGATTTTGCCATGTTTTACAAGTGCCCACATGCTAGCGAAATGCATGTCCAACCCCATGGTGTATGTAAACCACCAGGTATACGCAAAAATCCACCTAACCATGGGTAGGGAATCCAAAAACTTAAATGTATATTTAAAAAGTAGGTAGTCAATGCAATGGAGCAGCAGGTAATGCTAGCAGAATTATTGGTTGTATAAGGAGAGGTATTAGCAGTAGAAAGAGGGAAGAGCTCATGCCGTTGTACAGATCACTGGAACAGATCATATGTTGGCGAAAGTTCAGAGAAGGGCTACCAAAATGGTTCATAGATCACAGGATAAAACTTACAAGGAAAATTTAACAATCTTTTCTTGTATAGCTTGAAAGAAGAGACAGCAGGGATTTGATAAAAACATTTAAATACATAAATGGAATCAACAGGATAAAGGAGGAGAGTATATTTAAAAGAAGAAAAACTACCACAACAAGAAGACATAATTAGAAGGGCGAAGGTTTAAAAGTAATATCAGAAAGTATTTCTTTACTGAGAGAGTGATAGATGCATGAAATAACCTTCCAGCAGAAGTGGCAGAGGTTAATACAGTGTAAAATCCTAGCTAGGGACTTAGGAAAGCATTCAGAAATTGGGCAGACTAGATAGGCTAAATGGTTCTTAGCTACAGACACATTCTATGTTTCTAGAAATGTCTAAAACCCCTGATATCGCTATAGAATTATTAATGGCCACCCTCAGTTACCTTCTGCAAGAAACCAACGCAGATCAACTTCTGCAATGGTAAGTCCACCCCACCGTACTGGCGTGTCTGCCTTAGGCTATACCTCTGCGGCAAAGAAGCTCAAAACAAACAAATTAAACCACTTGTATATTTGTTTTCTTTTCTATTTCTCGCTAAAATAATCAGTAAAGCATTCAAAATAAACAGATCCACACTATGGAAACTCCTAGAAAAGAAGCTGGAGCGAGTATGCTGCTCATCTTCTCTACACGCAGAGAGGTAACTTCATATCCGCTCATGGGAGTGCAGTTCACACGATTCAGGGATATGGTTTGGTATCATGTATTTTGCTAGCGAAGTAAACTAGGACTTCTTCAGAGATGATAACATACATTATAATAACGTGAATAGACTGCCGCAGCTAGTTAAAGCTCAATGCCTTAGTTTCATTGCTCTGTGTGCCACCTACTGATCGGAAATATATACAAATGTGCATTTTATCTATATTTACGCAAAAGAGACAAACAAATTATATCACTAATATACATTTTAGATAGTTAGAACTGCAACATCAATTATAACATTTTTAACAGCAACATTAAAATAATAAATCTTTAACTTCACATTTTCAAACGGTATTCCTCTAAATTCCCGTGCTACTCTATTCTTCTCAATGCAGAATTAATAAAGTCACATGTATTGTAACAGATGACACAGTTAAACTAGAAGGTCTGGCGGTTTGAAATGATTACATTAAAACTGACGGTTTTCTACTTGGCAAAATTATGTATTTTAGTGTTTTAGAATATTATCAATCGGGGCAAAAGGGATCAGTAAAAAGTATGACATTGCACTTGCCTAGAAAGGGTTAAATTTTAAACCCAAACCCCATTTTTTTGGTTGTTGAGTGGACAATTTTGCTGCCGTTGCCGATCGTCTACACTCATAAAACACTTCATGTAATGTACACATTACATAAGATCTCTTTCCTACTCGCAGAGTTATCAAGGCACACCTTTGTTCCATTCACAAAGTCAACTTTCACCTCTGACCCGAGAAACTAGTTTAAGAGTTCCTGAACTTTGGCGCTTGTTAACAGACCGCCGGACCTCTTCTCCGCAATAATGGAAATGATAGAGAGTCACGTAATTGAAAAGACTCACACTGTTACGGTATGCAAAGCGAATTTAAGACTGAAGCCGAAAGACCGAGCTAAAAAGAAAACAAGGGTGAAATCTAATGTCTGAAGAGCTTTTGATAGTCTCTCAAGGCTTACGTCCCTTTGTTCCATAAAAAAAGAGCCATCGCTGATTTAATTATATTCGCAGAACACAATGGCTCTATTTCGGAATCATGTTAAATGACTGATCTGCTGATTCATCCACTACTTGCAGTGCTTTACACTTCTTGAACAAGACACTAGTAGAAGCGCTCGCACTCCACAAAAGAATTAAAAAATATATTTAAATATATTATATAAATATAAATCACTGATCAATACTTGACACTAAGCAATTAGTCATCATTTTTAATAATACACAGAAATATAGCTATAAGCAAGATGAATACAATTATCATCATTATTATTATTGTTTTATATAGCACTATCAAATTCCATAGCGATGTACAATTGGTGGACAGGACATAAGTAGTATATAACATAACAATTTGACTTACAGAGACAATAAAAAGTAATCTTACATTTTACATTGTAAATATTTATCTTAAGAATATAATAAATATATCAAAACGTATAGAATTTGTTTAGGAGAGAGTACGGGATAATTAAAAATGTTTTTAAAAATGTATATTTCATATTAGTTAGGGGTTATCCAAACCTACCTGTTTTGATAGATATTGGTATAGGGGGAAAAAAGTTGTAAAGGCAATTCTAAACATAAGATTAAAATCAAATGCTATACTGATGCAACTGAAATCCACAAGCAGGAGGAAAAGATACTGATCAGTTAAGTTGGATATACTAACTATATTTCTTAAGACTGGATATCTCCACATATAGCTATTGAGAAAACTCTGCACATTAAACTGACAATATTAAAAAGTGCATTCACAAAAAGTGTTTCTAAAGTTTTGCATGATATAAGTATGATCTTTATATAAAAAAGGTCACAAATTGGATCAACAATCAAGAAACAAAGTGGCAGAAACGTGATGGAAATGCATACTCTTGTTATGATTAAACCAAATACTATGAACAACTTACTGCTGGAAGGGTCACCCCTTCGACAAAGTCTTTTTATGCACATATTTTGTTGTGAAGATTTGGGAAACAATGCCTTAAACATATAATATCGGCAATGTTGGCGTTAATGGTAAATGTCGACCTGGCAGTAACGGCAGCGATTCCTGGCAAAGCAGAGATCAACTCATCCAAAACATTTTTTTATATCTACATGGAAACAATTGCTTGGTTGACATTCAATATATTTTTTTTTAAAGAAATGTCAATACTGCATGTTCAAAAAATGATCCTGCCAATACGGCAAATATCCAAGCGCAGGTATTTAGGGCAACATGCATGGGTTTAGGCTATGGGCAGCATCCTGGTAGTAACAGAAATAAATGCTACACAAAGTTATTTTAAACCACCTTATTTAGCTACAGTCCTGGTATTCAAGGAGTTCAATCAGAGCAAAGATGATAGCATGCAAGCCTGTGAAACAGCTTTGAGTATCTGAATCACTAAAAGGAGAAAAAGTAGGCTGTTGGTAACATTTGTTTATATACACACACACACATTATATATATATATATATATACATATACATATATACATACACACACACACACGCATATATACATACATTCAAACAACCCCAAAATGAATTAAAAAATATCAAGATTATTCATTAACTTATATTTTCTACTAACAGGAATGACGTTCCCCGCCTGCAGGTGAATGAAATCACTTTGTTGAAGCGATATTACTTTACATATTCCATAGCCCTGTTAACACAAGACTGAGGTAGTGTGTGTGTTTTATATATAGATAAATATTTGCTATTTTACAATTAATAAGAGGTGACAGCACTGGTAGGTTACTTTGGACTAGAATTTGGAACCTCTGTCACCAGCAATATCTGTTCTTCAGTAGGCTGCCTGGATCCCATTGTAGGTTGATTGCTTCCGGATTGGTGACATCACCTTCTCACTCACCCCAGAAATTGATGATGAAAGCAAACATATCTATCTGACTTACGTTTACCAAATCAATCCAATTTTACAGGCCATTGCATCGTGGCATATTGACCGTTTTGCTTAATGACACCTACTGTACTTAATGAAGCCATGTCATCTTTAAACCTCTCTTGCTATGTCATTCAATAATAAATGTCTGCAACATGTTTAGCTAATGGAAAGAATTATGATTTCCTGTCACATTTTCCATTAAAAGAAGAAGATAACTCTTGGTCTGTGGTATTATGAACTCTACAGCCGTGTGATCATTATTAGAACGTGGAATGGTGAGAGCCTTCCTCTCTGGATTTCTTGGGATTGTACAACAAATTGCAAAGAAACTCTCCGGCATTACGGCACAAGGAGTTAAATGTAAAATATAACTAAATGTAACTAACAGGGAATAGGTATTCAGTGGCAGTAGTACAGACAGAAACAAAATACATAAAGTGATTTTAGATTAGTGTGTACTAATTTACACCCAGGCTTTTAATGTGTGTGTGAAACATGACTTCTGCTCACCGAATGAGCTAAGCACGGGTTTCTATGCATAGAGTATTTCTTGTGTCAGTAGGCAAAATAACTGAAGGTTTACCAAGGCACGCAGAACCTAGTGAAGGTTACCTAAGGTAACTAGATAGGTAGTCAGACCCTCTGGCACCAAGAGCCCCCAAAACAAACCCCTGTAGCCATCAGATATTAGCGCTGGTAAGATATGCTGAATATCTGACCGCTATTTTCAATCGTTTAAAATACAGGAATTGACTACAATGTGTAGAAAATGTCATGTTTTTACATGGCGAACATTTTAATTTTAAACTACAAAAACATATATAGGTGACCGCGCCCCTCACACCAAGTGAGTATAAATAATGCAAATGATACCAATTCAATGTAGCTTCAAGGAAATCCGAGCAGTATGTAAAATTCAATCATAAAACAAAGAGAAAAGAAAAAAACATCTTCTTTAACAAAGTGGGGATTTGTTCTGAGGTGTACCAGCAGCACATTCACATTTATTTATTTATTACATTTTTTTGCATCTTATATTATTTATATAATTCTATTGCGCACTACTCACTTTTTATTCTATTTTAATTTTAAAGTTTATTTTCAAGTGAATTTTATGTTTACTAAACAAGACAGCTGTATAGTTTTTCTTTAAGATGCCGTCTTAAATATCTATATTCCACATAAATGTAAATCCTATATTTTTGGGTTTCCTACCTCCCAGCCAGAATGTGGGTTGTCAAGACTCATACACTTCTCTCCTTCAAACGGTCCCAATTTCTCGCCAGCTGATATCTTAGTTTTCGTCCATATTCCTAACCCTGCCCCAGGGATGTTTGACTCTCGAAGTTCGAAGTCTGAAGGAATCGGGATGTCGTCTGGGATATAAATAGGAGCTTGATAGGGTGATCCCTCATTGGGTGTGAATTCATCGCTGGAAGAGGCTGGAGATGACAGATCGGGGAAATTGGATGTTGGACCAATCTCACCATCAATATGGGAAGTCTCTCCAATATTTATCTCAGGAAAGTTTTCAATGGAAATATGATCACCTGTTAATAAATAGAAAGAAAGTTAATCTTAGACACATACATAACAGATCTAGAAAGCTTATAAAAAATCTTCCTAAAATAAAAAAGGATGTAGAATCAACGAGTTGCCTTTAGGGATTATAAAGTTACCTTTTATAAGTCCAACACAAAAAACCTAAGTTACTTATATTTTCATTTAAAGAAGGCACATTTGATGTCCCAAAATCTACATAGATAAGTCCTGTGTTACTTAAGTCCATGTTCTTTACACCAAATTTTCTGTCTCATCATCGCTCATGTTGAATTCCCCATCTCCCTGTCAAAGCATTTGTTCTACTAATATTCTTTACGACATCACTAGCACATCTGTTGTTGCATAGAATTCAAAACCTTCAGATGATTACGAGTAGATGTGTTCAAATAAACCAATAAAAATATTAAAATCATTTAATACCTCTTATCTTTTGACTGTTATGCCATGGTAAATCTAACCCAAGGAGCGTTTAGACTACCTGTTTGCAGGAATGTCTCCATCCCTAGTGATACAAATGCTGAACATCTGTATGCAGACACAAACACTTTTACATACTGTAATATCTCCTTGTCTATACATGGCATAAGAGTCTTGTACACCACTGAAAGAATTCATGTGTCTCCTCCATTAAATGTTGACCCCATGACTTTTGGGCTACCTCCAACCTCATGCAATACATAATTTAAAGAACATTGAGAATCCAATAATGAAAAAGGAATGACAACATACACATTTTACAGCCATGGATATACAAAGCACTTGCCAATATATTAAAACCTTACATCAAAAGGCCAAAATAATACAGTAGTGGACTCTATTCTACAGGTTAATCCCGCTTTCAGGCATGATAATAAAATGATACACCCCAAACCACTTATTCTTTTGGAAATGTAAAATGTTACATCAGATGTTACTCAACTTGGAGAGCTCTGCAACCAGTTTTTTCAATGGTTAAGCGAACAAGTGGAACTGATACATACCAAGTAATGCCAAACCCCAATTCCCACCCCTGCATAGAATACATTTATATTGTGTTTTGGGGCTGCCACAAATGCAATAACAGAGGACAGAAGAAACGAATGAGTACAGTACAAAGACTCATGTTGGCTTCGATGGATATTAGGAATCCAAATGCTGAAATCAGCCTGACCCGGCTGCGCTCCCGCCAAAAGCCATCTCTGTATACAGCCAATAGCTAGATTTAAGAATCGAGTCTGTACAGAGTTGGTTAGTGTGTCCAACGGGTGAAACCCTAGACAAGTAAATGCAACGAGAACAGCGTGCTGGCGTTCGTCAAGCTCTTATCTAAGGATACAACAAACCATTAACTTCATGCTACTTTTGTTTGCTTCATGCTCATTGTTTGTGTCAAAAAATTAAATCCTAGAGATTATAATTTTACGAGCAAGGCCCTCTTTACCTAATGTTCCCATTTGTCTAAGTAATGAGATTATTTGAACATATGTATTGTAAGACGCTCTGCAAAAAATTGTAGTTTATTAAAATAAAAAAAATGGTAGTTAATTTACCCAAAATAACATTTATTCTAAAAAGCTATGTACAGATAAAATTTTTGGCAGTAGGTTCTTTGTGTTTTGATGAGTAAAAGAATGTAGTCATTATATGATTACCTCAAGGGCATTTATGAGTTCCTACATTTTTTAACACATAAAGCAGTAAGGTATAGCAGGACAAAGGTTACTATAAATTATTCACCACACCACTCTGATGGGATCATCGGAGAATTGCCAAACTCCTGCCGTGCACAAAAGAGATCCATGGATAGATTTACTATTGGTAACTATACGAGTTTCCTCCCATTATATTCACCAGTGCTACTTAAAAACAAACAAGCCAGACTTCAAAGGAAACATTTTTGTAAAGGTTAATTGGAGCAGGGTGGACGATCCGTGTGGAGGAAAAATTACCCGTGGCTGTGCAGGAACCAATTCACTGCCAAGACTAACTCAACCCCGACCTAACGCTATAAGGCTATTTCCATACTACGCTCGTCAATCACACCACTACGAGGCGCTTATCTTATGGCCAGGTATTACAATAATCACGCTACTTTACGCTAGCGTGCAAAATATCAAATGACCTAGAATCTGCATAGTCTGAAGTACGACTCTACCCCACCGTCCGTATTGGTAAACTTACCTATCTAAAGAGCCAGTAACAACAAAATATTCATCAAGTGCCCTTTTTATTGGCCCAACGCATTGGTGTCGCACAAACAAGGCAACCTAGGCTTCTACCTAGGGCCTTAGGAAACATGGAAGCCCATCCCCAAGAGATGGTCGGAAGGACCTGTCATCTTCAATTAAAGTCATGCGGTAAAACTCTCTCTAGTGTGTGATTCAGTGTAACTGTTAGGGCTAAAACAGATGAAGGATTTCGCAAAGAGCTGTGTCAAAAGCTGGCATTATTCTTGTAAAATCTAATATTGGAAGTTAGTTTATAAAGAGATTTGCTTTGGTACTAAAGCTTCCATAGTGGATATGAACCAGCCCTTGAAGAAAGCGGGCTTTTCAATAGGATCTGTGCCACACTGACCAGAACACATGCTTTTCTTTGTCTCTGGAAGTCATCAACAACATACAAGAAAACCAGTAGCATTCTGAAGCCACCGCACAATATCCTTTTTGGTCTAACACTGTCTAAAAGATTTGCTATGCACCGGATTTGTTGTCTTAATAAGGGTGCATTGTTGAAAAGATGTTTTCCGCATATTTTGCCATACAAATTGCTATTTTATGCAAATTCTAAATGCTTTAAAGCCGGTTCCATATTTACAGTACAGATCTAACTATATCTGCAGTTGAACGGAATCATCTTTTATAATCTAATTTATAACAGCCGAGCTTCTGTTTTGATGTGCTAGACTTAACCGCAATCATAAAGCCCGCTGAAAACTTATTTGCTGTTAGCAAGATTTAAACTAGCCATTATATCACCTGATTTGAAAAGTTTGTTTTCAATAAAATAGACCGAGTTTTATATATATTTTTCCTAGGGCAGGCTTGTTTATTTATTTTACAGATTACGGAAAACTTATTCAAGCCAATATAAAACACTGATCTTTATAGTTGTTTTCTAACATTTTAGAATTACTGCAAACCGTCTGACTTTGCATGTCAAGTGAGCTTGTTTCCTATGGATAAACTGTATTCTATGAATGTGATTACCGCCCAGAATAATATAGATGAAATGGAACGCCTCGTGTGTTATCACGAAAGTAGTTTATTGTGATTATTTTGGCATTAATTTTAGGGTAGTAACACGGAGCATTACTCATCTTACCTGGTATTCGATGCTTAAAAGGAAATTGTGGGCTGAATTGAAAGCTTATTAGCCTACATAAATAAAATCCTACTCTAAAAATGAGCGACATGCATGTAAAATAGTTTTATGTAGAATAAATCTCTGAACTGTATCCCAGAATACAAATATTCCTCCTGACTCTTATGTCATTGCTAGAGAGTCAATATTTAAATGTCGGTTGAGGAGTTTTATTCTGATCTAATATGACGGTCCGGCAGCTTCATCCGCGTACGTAAGGATGATGATCACACTCAATCGCCTTTCCTATTTTGGTTAAGCCACGGATGTCTTCACTGCATATGACATGAGGCTCGATTAACACAACGG
Organism: Spea bombifrons; assembly: GCF_027358695.1. Taxonomy (NCBI): domain Eukaryota; kingdom Metazoa; phylum Chordata; class Amphibia; order Anura; family Pelobatidae; genus Spea; species Spea bombifrons. Next base: position 90,177,389 of record NC_071089.1, on the reverse strand, counting down.
GAGTTGTGGCCAGCAATAAGGAGAATCACTAGAGTGAGCGGTAATGTGACTTATGCCAATTATAAATCTACAAAGGGCATGGAGAATCATTGAGACATCATTGAGACATAGTAGTCTAAAATTGAGTCCAGCTCCAACTGTTCCACAACTACGACCCTCACGACTCTCGGCCAACTAGAACGCTACCAAGCAACAAAGTCGCCCAACCAAACATACTCTACAAGCAACAAAGTCAGCAGAAAAAGATTATATTTTATATATATATATATATATATATATATATATATATATATATATATATAGTATTCTAGAAACTTTTACCGCTCTACTGAATGGTAAAACTTCTGTGCCGTGAAACAATAGAAAAAAAACAAACAAATTTCCAATCAAGATTGCAAAGAGTGACCGGACGTAAGAGGTAATGACTTTTAATTGGATTGGTTTTATAATGTTTCTAGAGACTGAGCGAAACTAGAAGAAAGGATTAGAAGAATCATTTCCACAAGGCATTATTTGGCATAATGAGAACACAGGGGGAGGTCCACATCTCCGAGAGTTATTGTAAACCGCAGGAGATGCTTAACATGTCAGCATCTAGCTGTGTACAGTAGAGAAACACAAACGCATTCGTTCTTCTGCTCTGTTCTAAAGTTGGAAAGTGTAATCACTTGAAAGAGAAGACAAACTGCAAGGTCACAGAGTTTTGCTGAACAAAAGCAATGTGAATACAGGAGAGCGGTTAACCCTTTCTGCAGCCTGTTGAGCGTGTAGTAGCTTCTCCTCCTTCGTGCTCACAGAAGATGAAAGCCTACGTGTCATCGTGCCATTCCAGCCACGGTTACTTAATCTACACCGGCCCCTGGAATGCAGAAATAGACAGCTCGAGCCAGGAGAGTCATTGTTAGTCCTGCCGCTATCCAACGCTCTGGATAGATACTTAAATATTTCTCCATTGCAAAAACTGCCGATTTGGGAGTTCACAGTCTTCGGACACAAACTTTCTCTTTATTTTTGGTTTTTATTCTTACATTTAGGAAAGCTATATAGGAGTTACAGATAATCAGAAAGACATCTAACCCATCAAATCTAAGATTGGTTTGCATCATATTTTGTCTTGCCTATTAACATTGTTTATATCTATTTATCTAGATAACGGGATACATATACACACGGTGTGTACAGCGATGCGAAATATGATGGTGCTATATGTAATAGTAATAATAATACATTTGCCACAATAAAAGCCCCCCCTATGTGAATTTGTCACACAAAGCTACCGCAAAAGCCCCTCTAGCAACGATTTGTGTGTTTTTTCCAAGGGGATTATTTTAATAGGGATGTTTTCTATGTTCACAAAAGGGACACTACGCCTTTAAGTCTTTTCAGGAAGGAGGAAAAAAAATGAATAGCGCATGGACAAATGTACCAGACGAGATTAGGAAAACTCACGCTGGGCTACTAATTTGACTTGGCGTAGCTATTTCACAAAAGAGAGTTTTATTTAACTGATGAACCTATCATGTCTTAAGACATTATTAACAAGGTTTTGCTTCTGACAGCGTGATATCAGGGCTGCTTCGGCACTAAATCATCATGCACCGAAGCTGAAAGAAGAGCCGAATTTGGCTGAACACTTTTGGCAGCTAATGGGAACTTTTTACTCTGTTTTGGCAATATTCTCAACTGTCAGATCTTGGGCATGTCAGATTTTTTTTTAAAGTTTAATTTCTCCTTTATTCAGAGAAAGAAAATATTTCAGGCTTTACAAACTACAAGTATACTTTGAAGGCATGAACAACATAATCCTAATCAATTACATTCCTTTAGGTGAATATAAACAATGAATATATAAAAGTTTATGCAAAGTCCATTCAAAAATGGATTAGCATGAATACCCCATCATATTCCATATATTCAACCTTTTGCCTCCTATCGTTCCCTTTGCCTGACCTGAGTAACTCCCTCACCCGTAACTAAACGCAGGGCACTGCTCATGTTACCTTAGTATCCTAAACGTACTACTTGCCTAGAGACATAAGGTTCCTCTTTATGGACTGATTGAGATGTTATATCCCTTGGCCTTCAGGGGATATTTCCGCTAATCTTTAACCTGAAAGGAAGAATACCATAAGAGTTCTGTAGTCGACAGAGGGCGTTATATAGATATATCACACATATACACACACACACACACACGTCTATTTAGATTAGTTATTTCTTTGGGACGGTCATAGCCCCTCCAGGTACTGCACTGAGCCGCTTGCTTTCACCAAACATCAGCACACGGTAATCTCTGGTGTGAAAACAGGCACGGTGTCATTGTTTTAGAGCGACCCTTCCAAATGACGAGGGACAGCCATAGGGAATCTCTCAACAGACCCAAGGCATCTTCGAAAAACCGCAGTTGCCACTTAAACATAATCCTAGAATCTTATAAAGAAGCAAACGTTGGACATTAAAGGTTTAATGGCTCTGGTCCACCTAGGATTGTTGGCAGATATGACAAGCATTGTACAATGTGCTGTTTGTTACTGTATCTGTGGAAACATGTCATTGCCTTTCATTAACACAGACACACGGCATATGGTTTAAAAATACAAACTCCTCAGAACGCGGTTCAAAGAAAGCAAACGCATATTAGATAGAACATGTTCGGATGCCTCAGGGGCATGCCAAGACTTTCTGAGGCTGGTACATCAGCTGTTAGTCTGAAATAGCGTCACTACTTGGCTTCCTTCCTCTAAGATGTTCCTAGACAGAATATGTAGGTTTAGCAAATACGTTTGGTTTGGCTACGGCTCCGACCGTTCTGTGGAAATATTTAACATACATTTGATTGAGCTGTCATATTCAGTTAATCTGCTAATGATTTTAATCTCTTTGTTTAAATACGTTGGGGTTTTCATGTACTCCAAAAATAGCATGTTTTATGTGAGAAGTTCCATAGCCGTCCTCAGTTTTGACACGTGAACGCCTTAACGTTAACATGTATAAATAACATTTAAATAGATGTTACGGTTTCTCTTGGCACTGTTCTATTGTTCAACGATTCCATGATGTGCCAGATGTAGGTATAGATGAAATAATATTTATAAAAGGAGATGCGAGGACAGACGCCATTCCTCTGCACTCTTATCCTCAACCTTCTACTGCTTCTACTTACCTGTTTGCCGGTACGTAGGGTTTTGCGTCCCTAAGTCACAATATTTATGTAAATCAGCAGAAAATTTATTTTTACATTAAGAGACCTAAAAAAACACCTATGTACTACGATTACTATGATACTGTATACAAGAATAATTTATTAACATGTTTACGTGGAGATGCCTTAAAAATGAACTATTGGCCCTGCTGTACAGAATCCCGTTGAACAAAATAACTGGTATTTCCAGCTAAATGGCGAGCATACCATGGACTTCACAATGAACTCTGAAACGCTCAGAGATGTAATGGAATACAGCTGGGTTTAACAGCCAAGTACGCAGATTTGCACAGTTTAATTAATGCCAGAGGTATTTCCGCCCAACAATTATAAATAGATTGGGAGTTTAGGCAGGTCCAGGCTTACTAAATATGAACCAAAAGATTACAAATGCAAGACAGGTGGTATATGGCAGGCTGCACATACAAGAAAGCATTTCATTTTATCTTTGTAATATACTTTAGAACGGCTGCTTATCGGATTTTTTTTCTTTGACGTTCCAGTATTTTCTGATTACGCCAAGATATACAATTTCTAAGAATAAAATATTACACAATTAGGCTGCGTATATTTTATGTACTTTGTGGGGGAAAAGCCCAAATATAAATACACAAATAGTTTCGTCGCTGATTGTGCTCTTCAAATCGGCCAAAAAAGTGAAGCTCTGGGTATTTGATTTTTCTAAAGTTTGTCAGTTTAAAATGATGTCTTCAATGCAATCTGTTTGCCATTTAATGTTAAAAGAGGCAATCCAGGTTATATGATTAGAGTTTAGGTCTGAGTCACATATCTAAAAAACGTTCCTGTGCTCTTCTGTCAGACCCAAGCAAGACCACAGTATCACTGCCCGCATAGATTACTTACGTTCTGACATTCGAAATGTCTTTTTACGTCATTTAAATGTTCCTTGGCAGGAACGAAAAAGCAAAATTTCAAATTACAGTAAATTAAGTGCTTCTAGACTTCAAAAACCCAGCTGCTTTGGTTCAAGTGCATCCCCCGTCCACCTCAATAGGGGCTTGAAGAATACCCACCCTGTTCGATTCGGAACTAGCGCATATCATAACGCAGTGTGGCCCTGATCTCTATTTTCTGAGCTCTGCTTTGCTGACCTGAGCTTGGCCATTTGTTACCTGCTTGTTCCAATTGATTTATTTTACTCTCCGTAATCAAGTGTCCAAAGACAAGCCCTGCTTGAGTTATCCCAGCCATCCAGAACCAATCATTAGATTGCCGGCTCTTTAGCGACCGCATTAAAATGTAAAAGAAAAATACAGAAAACAAAACCTAACAAGAGTAAAGCAGGGACGGATTTCTTAAAAAACACAACACGGCTAGATAGGTCTACTCATACCCCGCACGGTTAATTCGTCAGACTGACGAAATGAAACCATTTTACCATCTTTCTGCAGATTATCGATAGTTTCACATTTATATGGATATTCCTCAAAAATGTTGCAGTCTCTCTTCCTCAATTAAAGGTGTAAAATATACCAGCGCTATATAAATACTAACTAAAGGTCTTCTCCTGGCTTACGCGACTATGAACTATGGGTGCCAAAAGAAGTTATCTGATTCAGCAAGATGTGGCTTAAAAATAACTGGCATAATGGAGAAAGTCTAACTCTTAACTCTCAGGCAGTAGTCAATGAGCAGACATGTCAGGAAGCCACTGCATTTACATTAACAAATGGAACTGGAAGTTATGGAAGGTGTAAGAGACGTCCGTGTCTCTTACATTGTTTTATTTGACTCATCAGAAGCCAATCTCGAAAAAAGGTCTACTCCTACTATATTCTTTATCCTCAGGGCAGTCAAAGAGCAAACAGATACTCAACTCGGTGCCTACGCTCCCTAGAGACCAGACGGCATAACAGTACACTTTGGGTTTACTAGCTGAATTCTGGGAAAAGGAAATGCTCTTTGGAGACACAATGGAAATAAATTTAAAAAGAAAAATCACCATTTTTTTTGTCCTTGGCATAAATAAAGAACAAATTAGCTACCCTCCTTGGGTGTCTCTTGGAAGAAATAAAAACCAACAAAAAGACTTTAAGACCTTCTGTAATATGCTGCTTTGTAGATAAGCGCTGCAGAGAGGTAAAACACAGAATAGAAAAGTTTGCCGTTCTTCCTTTCAAGATCTGAATGATATCGCTGGTATGGGAAACTATTACAGAAAAGCAGTATACCAGAGAGAATGGGCTTTCTTGTTACGTGAAGAAAGAATCAGAAGCTATCGAAATATAACAAAACAAAAAACAAAAAGAAAGCCTCATTATCAAATTAAAACACATCGAGCCCACGCAAGCAAGCAAGCGAAAGACAGAGCCAATAGAGGCCGATCACAACCCCAAAATGGTTGGTTTTCGCAGAGGCAAAAGTTCAGGAGGATAAAGCTGTACGTTTCTGTCCATGCAATAAATAAACTGTTGCAGTCAATAGGTGGGAGGAAAGCTAACTAAATGATATTATACCGCAGCATATGTCAGAGTGCAAAGCTCTTTGTCTAATGTTATTAGCTCAACACAGTCACATGAAGTGGAGCTCAGTTTCCTATGCTGATATGAAGGAAAGGGGGTATGAGAACTGCATTTCTCACGATATTTTTAAGAAATAGCAGTTTATTAATCGGAATCAGAGACTTCCAATTTCCTCTAATGAAAATAATAGTAATAACAAATGTAATATTGTAGCCATTCCCAACCTGCAAGAAAATGTTCCTAAAAGCAGATGCTACATAATAAACTAAAATAACTTTTAAACAAGTAGAGAAACAAAGCCTGTGCTATGGAGCGGAGAATCTCGAGGTGCGCATGATCCAAATGCTCCAACTAATGTAGTATGAACTATTTACCCCAGTTGGGGAAAGAGAACCAAACCATTAATAACCAACCTTTAAAACAAGACGGCCATGTTATTTTTAAATCAAACAGTACTAATAATATTATTAATAATAATCTTGATTGACTAAATGGATTGACACACATAAGCGGGACAGGGGTGAGGGTAGTGGATTGAAATGGGTGCATGGAGCCAAATGCTACCCGCTCTGCCCCCAGCGGCCGTGATGCCTAGAGACCCATGGGTAAACCCACAGAAGCATGATGACGGGTTGCAGCAGCTACAAATCATAACGGCTTATACTCCGATGGGACCAGTGCCATAGACAGTAACATAAGTGATAAGGCGCAAGACTAGAAAACGCACTTAAAAATATATAGCAAAAAAAAAAAAATTATGTGCATCCAACAATAATGACCCTAAATGATGTGTAAATCCATTACACTTACATAAATGTATTTATTAGGCACGGCACTGTTAAAAGCTACGCGCTCATGCATACAAGCATTGTCTATTTAAAAAGACAAATCGATTGCATCAAGAAATAGAAGCTTAGTTGCGCTGAATTTTCCACACCGCCGTTTTTCTTACTTGCTCCTGGGTTGAATTCATTAATTTTTATTAAAAGGGAAAACATTTGTTCCCATGATAATATTTGCATCGCCGGAATGTTTTTCACCTCTGCCACAAGGTGTTCTATTGGCTCATACATCACCAGATTACTTGGAGTGCAAAAAGACCCTCGGTCATTAGAGAGTGAATTAAAGATGATCTAAAGAGCTATTAATCACTGTGACAAAAGCCTTAATGTTGCTGTGACCCTGAAGGAGCCCAGGGACCAAAATGGAACCAGGGGAAGAGAAAATGGAAACATATGTTTTGCCAAAATAACCTACCTTAGGAAAACTGTCAAACATGCAGTCATATCAACCTAGGAGAAAAAAATCTGCAACGTAGCAGGTTTTAACATAGCGTATATTTACCTCCAACCTCCAATGTTCTTTGTTTAACCCCATGTGGAACACAGCTGTCATGAATTTTGCTCAGCTGATAAATAGTTAATCGATCTGAATCAAATGATGTCTTTTCTTACCATTGTTATATCCAATTACTAATTACACTAAATTTATCTATACATCATATCCATGCATTTATGTAACAGGATCAAATGCAACTTTGGATCATGACATGAACCCGTTGTAGTATCAGCCTCGTGTGATGAACAGAAAGAAATTTTATTTTAAAACTATATACATATTAGGGTCTCGGTGACAGCTTAGGTGATTTTATTTGGTTGTCCACTAGGATCTTCTACTAGCTGGAATGAAACCCAAGCCTATTAGCGTCCCCGTAACAAACTTGTGGGTGAGTATTTACATTTTCTAGCAATGTAATCTGATGGTTGAGCTGCCCCTATAGGGTTAAAATTAACGTTATCTCCTTTTGCACCCATGTGATGTATAAATGTACATGTGTTTTTAATACAAGTTAAAATGTAAAAAGTTAAAATGTAGGCAGTTTTTATCTACTGGTACCAATTGCAAATTGTTCTAAGAGAAATGCCACCAGACCTATAAAATCATTTCTTTTACCGTGCTACAGCAATTAAAGAAAGAGCATGGATCTGCAGTAAGTGTCTTAACTGGCTCATATACTTTAAAATGTAATCAAAAATAAAATCTAACCAGGGAAAATAGAGATCAGATAGAGATCAGTTTTAGATATGTATATGAACCACAATTATTACTATTATCTTTTATTTATATAGCACCAAAACGTACGCAGTGCTACTTACAATAGATATATTAAAGACGCATCGATACATGATGTGAAGAGAGCACTACTCACAAGCTTACAATCTTGATTGACATAGTAGGATTGTAAGTACATTAAATCAATAGAAAAAACTGGTATGTAAATTAACACTCGACTATTTCAATTATTAAAACAAATAAACTTGGTACCTTGAAGAAAAAAAACTGAAATATTTAAATCAGTAGGTTTAGGGAGGCCCTTACTACATTAAATCACATTAATCATGCTTTTGTAGCTATGAGCCACTAGTTGTGTAATATTTTAAACAGCTTGGACTAAAAGGGTTTGTCAATTTGCTATTTTGCCGGGGTGGGTCACGCTTAATCAGGCGTCCACAAAGCAGAGGCACCAGGTTGCCATGATGACTAAGAGTTCCATGTTGGTGCCTAGGGTTTCACCTACTGTTAACTTGGCTCTGTGCAGAGCTGGTCCATGTGAAGACATCCAACAAGCAGCTGTGTATATTGCCGGCTTACACTTCTACTCCGACGCTCATCATGGTTAGGTGATGCTTCAGGAGTAGTGTGACAGCTCTTCATGAGCCGTGCAACTGCACATCCCCAACGTAAATAAGACTCACCAGGACTCTACCCTGTACCAAAGGAGGCCCAAGACAGGCCACAAGTTAAAAGAGCAAAATCCAAAGTGGATGACGACCATTCATGTTGCGGATGACGATCATTAATGTTATGGCTGAAAACAACCTCATTTGCAGGTAGAGATCAGTCTTTCTGGGGTAGCCCTTCCAATACACCCCCCATGAGTTAAAAGAACATAAACCTTAAAAAAATCATGCAGACTGAATCATTCTTACCTTAGCAATAAGTAGTATGTTTCCTATGTTTATGTGTCTAAGAAATAACCTTTTTTTTTCCCAAGAAATCAGTTTATATCAGAACAGCTAAGGTTCTTGAAATACACGATAATTATTATTATGCAAACAGGGCCGTGTAAAGGTGCTAGGAGACTTTCTGGAGCGCAAATTACCGATAAAGGAAGTCTCAATTTTTTGGCAAATATTTTCTTTTAAAATACCATCAAAATTAAGAATACAATAAACACTATTTCTATAGATAATTTTCAATAAGAAGTATGTATTCACATAAAAATGCCATTTTTATTTTTTTCAAAATCTATTTTGTCTGTATGCATTTATATAAGTGAAATCACAAGAGTGTTTGAATGAATTCCAGTGCAAATGCAGTATTCTATCTGAAAGAAGCGTGCTCATTCATGGTCATGCACCAAAGCCATTAAGCCTTGAGGTCTTAAAAGGTACTAAGCAAAGAATATGATAAATTTCTCAAACACCCGAGCCATAACATAGTTCTTGCTGATTGCTCATTTACCCATAATGCATGCTGTCATAGCAAAGCCTGACAAATGACATAGAAAGCTTAGGTTATTTTATTTTATTTTTTTTTTTACACGGACTGCCAGCCCCTCACCTCAGATTATTCATTTATTAGGGCAATCACTGAGGTCTAGGTACTTAATATTGTTTTCACCAAATATGAAAATCATCTACTTGGCTATTCGTTAGTACCTCCTAGGGCAAGCCATTTATCATCGGCTCACAAAAAATGACTGCTTCATTATAACAGTAATTTATTAGATGCTGGCGGTGGAAGAACCACACCTAGAGATTTAAAGTTCCCCGTAAATTTTAGAGGGAGATAATTTATCAAAATCTTATTAAATCTACACATGTTTACTGTATTATACAGGTATCCTATAATATTGTTACTATTGGATAGCTTACAATACCACGTAATTCTGTTGACAGCCAAGCATCTCGGAGTCTAAGCGCAACTATTTAATGCATAGTTATTAATCAAAATAAAATCTGCATTTCTTAAATAAAGAAGGCCCGTAGCACAGATGAAAAAAAATAGTTACATACTATGCTGGAGCAATGAAAGCTGCCATCCAAGGGAAAAGCATACAAAGATAATGTTTTTTGGAATCCACAAAATAAAAATCTATGACTATAACAGAATGGTTTATTATATATATATATATATATAGCGCCTAATGTCATGAACGGTCAGTTTAATAATAAAAGAGGAGATCTTGATTCGAATAAAAAAAATAAATGAATAATGATAAAAAACAAAGACAAACAATAAAAAAAAAAAAACAAAGGATGTGTTTTAACCAGCATTGATCCTCAGTCACAAAATGTTTATCGGTTAATGGATGCTGCAAAATATCTACAAGAAATTTCTACAAAACACTGAAGTCAAAAAAGTGACATCAATTGAAATTTTTCACGCAGTAACCAACATTTTAAAAAAGGACGGAAGTAGATGCACCTGTTTTGTTCTATAGAAGAACAGAACATGACCAACAATATATGTATATATGGATGCAACACCCAGGATTCCCCCCCTGATTACATCCTATTAGTCCCAGGCCCTCAGATTGGGGACCACTGGTCTTGAGCACAGGGATAAAAAATGATCAGTAAAATCAATGGACTGGCTGCCACATGTAAGCAACAGATAAAAAAGGGGTTAAACATACATATAATGGCCTTGGAAGTGTCATACAAAATGATTTTCGATCAATGTAAAGGGATTTCAAGAAACTGAAAAAAATAAATGGAAGGGATTGCCGTGCATGTTCCCAACCTGTGCAGAGCCAGCGATGGAGCTCACTGGAAGAAAGTCTATCATACGTTCAGCCGGACACATCTTCTGCACAGCAAAGGCCTACGATGCAGAAAATGTCTAAGCATTAAAGTGCATATGCTGGCTGCAGCGTCCCATTAAGAAACCGGTTCTGCTAGAACTATTAATATTAATATGGCCATCTTTTCAAATCATACCACATAAACTAGAACTAAAATTACATGTGGCATGGCAAACAACACAAAAGCAGAAAGAATAACTAATTACTTTGTTCAATAACTATTCATTTAGGAATAACCCTCAATATTTTCCATGGTTGAAGCAAAAACATACTGCATTTTCCTTCCAAAGGGCACAAATTGAATATCGATGGACAAAAATAGGGAAAAATGCATTTATGTACATTCTAACTTTCCCTTACGTCTTAAAGCCCTGCAGCCGGCAGGTAAAACAATGGCAGCTGTGAATGATACCTCTGGAAAGGTCCACCGACTATAAACCGCTCAGCCTTGAAATGAGCATGTTAAGGAAAATCCCTTTCTTCTCGCCGAGACAAGAGCCGCATCTTACATCTTTTGGGACGGAGGGAAAAACAAATGACAAAAACCATCTCACAGAAGAGGACAGAAGACGGAAGCGAGAGTATAATGGCTAATTTGCTTGAATCGTTTTATTCAGACAGATAAAAATAACACTAGAGTGTCCAGGAATACAGACGTGCCGAGCTTCTTTCATGCCGGAAAAATAAAAATAAATTTCAACCCTGCAAATCTTCAAAAAAACACAGTTCTTATAGGTGGACTTATCTGTATCCTACATAAAAAAAAAAAAACCTAAAAACTTAAATACAATAAGTGACCCACGTAATGCCTGCCCTTGGAAATGGTTATTTCTATTGGCTGCGCAGAAATCTTCTTGTAAGTGTAAAAAGGTCCACAGTTAAAGTGACGCATCGGCCTTCATACGCACTTTAAAGCATATGATAGGGCACGGTCCCTTTAAATTTAAAATTCAGAGTCACAAAGACGCGGCCGTGTGAACGGAACATACGGTTAGTATACAATCTACATAAAATATACATCTGGTTACAGCACTTTAAGGTTTAAAGGTGTCGTTCACAAAATCTGAAATGCATTTTCTAGTAGGTTAATAGACGTTTGTAGATGTGCCATTTTATTATCCTCTCTGAAGTCTTAATCACAAAAACACAAACAGAAGAATGTTTCCAGCTGCTATGGCAAAAGCCAATCAGTGGCCATTTTGGGTCAGATGTCACATTGTGGTCCTAGCAAAAACTGCAAACGGGATACAATTTTACATGATTAATTCTTGGACGGGTTCAAGCTTCTCATGCTGGGTGTAGTCTTAATAGGATGTGGTACATTCAGCAGGGTTGGTAGAACAGCACCTGTAAGAATGAACTCAACTCAAAACATTTTACACACATTAAATATTACAAATATATATCTATATATATATATCTATATATCTATCTATCTATCTATCTATATATATATACACACATATACATACAAACACACACACAAACAGCAAAAAAAAAAAAAAAAAAAAAAAAAACACAACGCCACATAAGGACAAGGCTAAGTATTCTCCGATTTTCTTTTAGCGGTGTTTTTTATTTAGAATCAGAAGAAATACGAATTTGTGTTTACAAACGATGCTTTCAGCCTTAATATAAACACAGGTACATCAGCAAGAAATATCATTAATAACAATTAAACCGCTACGTGAGTGCAGTTAAGTGCATGCTTGCCAATTAGCTCTTTAACATAATTGAAAGTCACAGAAGAGCCTTCAGTACACCGAGGCTGTTAATTAATTAACATTACATATGATTAATAATGAGTCTAATTTAATAGTTAAAATATGCTTGCCGGGGCGGCGTGACAGAACAAAAACGCCTTCAGAAAGCATCTGTATTCATCCTGATTGTGTTTAGGTTTTTAGCATCTTCAATGCAGGCCTGACAAATGGGCAATTAATTATCTAATGTTGTCTGACAACAGCTACACGATAAAGATGTATGCTTTAAATTCCTGGATTGAAGTGCCAGGGGAAGAACTCCAAAGGGACCTCGGTGTCCTAAGACTGGGCTCCGAGCCACAAGAAGCAGCCAGACACGGCGTGTATCTCTCGCCGCAGCCATCAGAGATGAAATATGCCCCGGCATTAAGGGACATTTAAAAATACTGCCGCAATATCTGATTAGGTAAAGATGCAAGACTTCGTTCAATCGGGGTTAAGGTATAATCAATATCATATATGGAGTGTCTGGCTGTTATGCATAAACACAAGCACTCCGTATCATTAAGAAGTCTATAATGCGGAGAAAGCATACGCCTTGACATTGAAACCCTCCGCTCTTTTTATTTCGAAGTTCACATTGCAACCTGTTTGACAGCTGCTCCTAAGTGGCTTCCCAGCGCCAAATAATTTTTATGATTGTTTGATTCTGTATTCTCCCATTTCGGTTAATGAGATAGGATCCCACACTGGTTATAACTCACAACTGTCTAACCTAAAGAGCCCGCTGGTGGCAAGACATAAAGCTAAAAAGCTGTGGATAATAAAATGTTAATGTGTATAGTGTCTGCGTTGCTTGCAACTCATCAGGGCTGTAGCTTTAAGATCCTGGTGTGTATCTATATATCATACAATGAGTCCCTCGTAGGGCACTTTAGATTCCTGTGCATTTACACACTGGTATGCAGAAAAATAAAAAGCTTACAAAAACGATAGAAACACCTGTTTTCCACAGTTTGAATACTGAAACAAACAGCATTGGCTTCCACGTGGTCCTCAAGAGGTTCTGCATGAGGCGCCCATAGGATCATTAATTAAAATCAACTACATGAGTAAATGAATAGAATTTCATCCCTCAAAGAAGCTGCCGAATGCCACGTGCCCCCTGTATTACACAGACAGCACTCAATAAATTGGACAAAGTAATGCCATTGAGGACTAGCTGAGAAGTCCTTCTGGCTGTGACGGAAAATATTTAAGGGGTTTCGTACTATAGAAAGGGTATTGAACGGGCTTTGACAGCCGTAACCAACTTTCTTTTGGATGTTCTTGCTGGAGCACCAACAAAGCAATGACAATCAAGCCACGCGTGTTTAAAACAAGAAAATACAGAATTCCTTCTTTGCTTAGGATTCTTGAAGACTAAAGTTTATCACCTCTGTTCTAACCATACCTTAATCCTTTATACGGAAAAGGGAATTCTACAGCGTTTCATCAACATTCCGGACAGCAAGATGTTGACACCGCAATGCCCTGTAAATTCCATTCAAATCATTCAGACTCATATGACATCAAAATTTGGTCACAAAAAAATGTAGAAGACACTGAGCACATCAAGTGAAACTCACACACCCATTAGAGATATTCAGGGTCGAAAGTTTATTATACAAGCAATTTCCTACCCACCCCACACCTTATAAAGGCTGTAAGGTGGAGTTTTAATACAATACAGTCCTCACTATTACATGGGCTTATTTTTCATAGTAGCCAAGGTTTGGGAAGTCCTAATGAATTCCTAATATTTCCATCGGAAACATACAGATACAATCATAACACGTTTTATAATGTAGCTACTTTATTAGAAGTTCAAGTTACAAGTCTCACCCCTAACCATCCACCATATGTGTACAGGCAACGTCAGGTACCAGCGTTACATCTGTCCTGTTAAAATCATTTCAAGACTGTTTGGCATATAAGTGTACTTAGCTAAAATATTGGTGGCTTTAGCGTTTATATTATATATATATAGTAATTTGTAGCCAAACCGTATTAATGATTGTAAGGTTGCAAGAAGGGTCATCTATACCTAATGTATCAGTGTGTCTTAGTCTGTCAGTTCTAGTTTTGTCCTACTCTTTGAATATACGTACGGTAAAGAAGCACTGCATACATTTTTCACAATATATTAATAAAATTAAAATATACGTATATATTTTTATTATTATTATTAATTTTTTGTACCGTTACAAACTTAGAATCTCTACTCCAAATTTAAATTCCTGAAAGAACCTCATCATCTGCCGGGCTATACATGGAGAGGTTTGTTTAGCAAAGGACAGGGCCATTAATCACTGTAAATAATGCTCACAGCAGGATAGCTTAATTATCATGCCATATTGTTCACAAAATCCATGCTTCAAAATTGGGAATAACACAACCATGAGTGTTCCTGCACTTGAGGTAAGAGATTTCATATACATATACATATACATATATATATATATATAAATATATATATTTGTCAAATACACATTGACTTTCCTAGTACTGCACAGGTGATTGATTGAAAAGTATAAGCAATCATAAAATTGTATTATATTATACACAAGACCAAAAGCTTTATTAATTCCTGGATGGCACAAAAGAATAATACAACGAAAGAACCATACAATACTTTTATTGGTAGGTAAGTAGCAGAGGCACATATAACATTGAAGAAAAATAGAACAAAGATACGGTAAAAATGTATATTTTAAAAAAAAAGTTAATAAAGTCAAACAGAAAACCACATGGAGTGTTCAACTTATTGTTGGTAAAATTACTGCTATTTTGAAATGTTTGTGCAATTCCTTGTTTAATGAAAATTGTGCTTTTGCTCCCGATCGATTAAGGAACTGGAAGATTTCTTGTTGTCTGGTTCCTGTATTTTTGAAATATAACCAGTGGTGTCAGAATGGCACATAAAATATTTAATATAAAAAAAACCCTATATATCTATCTATATATATTTAAAAATGAGCGTTGGGGGAAAATAAAAATTTTCCAACTGTGGTCAAGAGATCTCATGATTATATTCCATTTCTACGTCTACATAACCACATTCTTTTTTCATTTTGTCTTGTCAACAGCGCTGATTGAGACCTCCCAATGAAGCTTCATATTAGTCCCTTAACTAACGCACTGAATCACAAGCGGTGGCTCTCGGCACTGAATGAAAATGAAGAATGTATGATGGAATGTCAGAGCTGAAATCAAACTGCAAACAGTAACATGAAATGGATATAAGGGGCTGCCAATAGTTGCCTCTCCACCTAGAACTAAACCGTCAGGTTATTAAAGAATTTTCATAAATTTAATGTGAACAAAATTAAATTCACAGACTACACAGTCTTATTAGGACCAAACAACACTATCACGTAACATAGGTGCAGGAACTTGCTGGATTTGTATACACACATTCCGGTGCCTTTTTTCATTGGATCCTCCATTTATACCTATTTATTTGAATAATTAGCATTTTGACCCAATGTGCAAGAGTCACGTTGCAGCCTTTTCTTCTAAAGCCACATATGCTACACCAGGTTGCTGGCCTCACTAAGACAGACACTAATGATAATGTGGTTTTATTTCCTACGTTATGGCGTGGTGTGAGAAAGCGGGATGCATCATTTATCAGCTATAGACCGGAGACCACATCAGCCATTTTTTTTCCGACGCACATATGCATATCTTGAGCACCACATGTGCTATCCAACAGCATGTGGGATATAGAAACTCTTGGAAGAGAACCAGTTACCAGTTACAGTATTTCCCCAAGTCTAAGACGCTCCCTTGTATAAGACGCACCTTAATTTGGGGGGCCGAAATGTAAAAATATATTACATAAGGTTATTGTACTGGCTGCCTGGGCATGATATGAGTGTGATTGATGTTAGCTGCTAGCAATTGTTAGCAATCGCACTCCTATCATGCTCATGCAGCCAGTACATGCACATCACTTTCAGCCTCCCTGTGCCTCCTACACAGATCCATAACAACACACACACTCATTCATTCATTTACTCCCCCACGTTACCCGAACTGCAGATCTTCTGGTGCTGCTCGCAGACTTCCGTGGGGGGCCCCGTTTCCCTCTGCGTTGCTCGAGCAGGAACAGGAACTGAGCGGAGTCATGTGATGAGATGTAGATTCACGTGACTCCACTGAGTTCTTGTGTAGCTGCGACGGATCAAGAGACGCAGCAGGTCCCCTTTCTAGTAAAAAATTTCTACCACCACTGTATAAGACGCACCCAATTTTTAGACCCCAAATTTTTCTAAAAAAGGTGCGTCTTATACATGGGGAAATATGATATATCACAGACATACTGCAGGGCAGCACTTTACATGTGATGTGGTGCCTCAAATCAAAAGACCAGCAGATTAGTGGCAGTACCTGCTACAGAACATCTGTAGAGACTTCTCTCGTCACGCTACATAATGGGGTATAATATGGATTCTGTGCTTCTCATTTACACAATATACCACATATTTATACATCAATTTATTTCCAATTTTAATTAACACCAATAAAAATAATAATGAGCACCGTTGTGCATTTCAGTTCCTTTTCCCATTTTTAGAAACCAGGAAAGAAAAATTGATGACACAGGGCGCTGCTAATTGATTTATTACCTGCCTATGCAAATGTTGGCCACTGCAAGAGCAGACACAGACTTAAAGCTAATAATTTACAAAATAATGTTTTACTCTGGAAAGGGTAATCAAATCCAGATACAGCGGATGATAGGATAATTGATAAAAAATAAAAAGGATAAATTGCCATGAGCTAATGAGTTTACACACTCTAACTGGAAGGACATCCGTTTTAAAAAAACTCTGGATACGAGCCGGGAACAGGGATTCTTCTATTAACCTGCTCAGGATGTACGTCGGCTGAGCAGAGCAAGATGGATGGTGTCCTGCTTAGTAGTCCCCAATGGCCTTAGGAGAACTGACTGCCCGCTATGTATACAGGAAAATATATTATTCAAAATGTTAAGTAGCTTTCTCTTCAACATCTAGTCTATATCTTGTGCATCGGTATTATAAGTGAGGATATCACAGCACTTGGTGCTTTCTTAGGGGTGACTCGACCAACATAGTAACCACCAAAGCCAGGCCTCAACAAACTCTTGATGAAAAGCAAATGTACCCTCTGGAGACACGGGTAATTATATATATATATATATATATATATATATATATATATATATATATATATATATATATATATATATATATATATATATATATATATATATATATATATATATATATATATATATATATATATAGGGAAGGAAGGCAGAGAGACTTATGGCTAAAGGAGAGATCATGCACAGGCCAACACCGTCTTGCACTTCTCCCACTTCTGACTACTACTGGTCCAAGTCTCCACCGCCATACCCAGCCATGCCTGTACCAACTCAATACCTGATCATTGCACGATGATTGATTTCTTACATCATCATTGTATGATATTTCCAGTTAAATGCCCCTCCCCCCAGGGTGAACAGGAAGGCTACTTTGGATGAAGTGTTAATTTGTGTTTTCAGATATCAAAAAGAAAAATATCAAACCTGTCACGTTTCTAAGATTGCGCAATAATTTAAACCTCATTAAGCTATTTTACTGCATTCAGATTGAATAATGTACCGTTTAGGACAATAAAAAGCAGAACTGTCATAAAAACAGGGTAAAGAATATGTTTAGTATATAAATAGTTAATTGGGCTAACTATAGATTAAAAGTTAGTATATTGTGATTTGCAGTAAGGTTGGCAAAGGTCTATTAAAAGGCAAAATTTTATTCTATAATCAATTAACATGAGCAAGAATCGATGGTTGTGTTCATTTGTTTCCATCTTGTGTTGCCCTAAAAAAGAAAAAAGTAACCATCTCAGGCAGAGCAAATGAAATATGTCAGAGCCTTTCCATAATACATAAGATGTATACAGTATAGTCGAGTCTTTTCCGAAAGTAGTAATTCTATTCACCTCAGACCTTTTCCGTAAGTGTTCGAACATTGCAGATAATAATTGTGGCCAGATATGGTTCTGTAATGTGCTTGCCTGCACCTCCAATATCACAGCCAACAATAAAATGAATGAAAGGTTGGTTTGTTGAACCGGTAGAGGTTTGGGGACTATTGATTTTGGTCCATACAATTTAGAAATGAAATCTAAAAAGTTGACAGTGGGTCATTAATTTCATCATATGCTTCTGGTCTCATCCATAACTAATCCAGCGTCCCGGAAAGCTTGTCATTCCACGTTTGGACTTTATTTGTTTTGCTTGTTTTTCGCTGGCCAGCCAATTCTCCAGTAGGTCTACACTGCGGCCGCACTGACATTTAAAAGGCTGCATCTGTATCACACGCTTTCACAGACATCCATTATAAATATGGTAAATCAGCATTTCCTGCAGCTGATACTTACTGAACAAAACAATAATCTATCATTTCTACTTTGCATGTTTAAAGGAGCATGACGGAGGTCATCTCCATATGGGACCTCCCCAATTGTCCCTTGGAGAACACATACAGTAACACATTACACAGCTGCCAAAGTTGACATCCTTTTGACTGAACGTATGTTCCTTAGAAAAATACATTTTCTTTCATCATAATGCTGTGAAATGCAATTTCACATTACAAGTGGATCATAAAAGTATCCGAGTGCTTCTTAATTTAAAAAAAGTCAATATAGAATACAAATTGTGTAAAAAAAAAAAAAAAAACACATGAAAACATATTCATGTATTACATTAATCAAGGAGGTTCATTATTTAATGTGCACATGACCTACAAATTTTAACAATATAATACGGGAATGAAATGATGAAGTAGATGGTAAACCAGCTTAATTGGTCTCGTTTACAAAATCATATGAGTAGGCTGCAGAAAAGACACCAAAATAATAAATAAAACACACAAAAAGGGCCATGTATTCCAAATGCTCTACTTTAAAAAGATTACATATAAACACATATACTGTATACTCGTGATGAAAAAGTAAATTTTTTCATCAAAAGTTTTAAATGCTTCAGAAATTTTTTTGGTCTCGCTTCTGCCACCAAAACGTGTTGGGTAAAAAGATTATATACAACTACAAGTTGGTCACATGAAGGTGCAATAGATGTCAGAACACTAGATTTTACAGCAATAGGAAATAATACCCAGGATGGATTAAAGGCGCAATATGTATATGTTAGAAACAAATCTTATGCCCCCCGAGCTGCCACTTTTGACATCCTGATCTACAGGTCTGCATGCTTATTGCTGTCCATTAAGATATCTATCCGCTATTGCCAAGGTGATTGTTGTTTGGTTCAGGCAGGATTTGGGATTGAGAAATTGGGGTGCAGTGAGGAGAACGGAGAATAGGAGGGCATCATGACAGGAAAAGCATGAGCACCTACTCCAAGACCTCAGATTCGGTGAAGTAAATCTTTATATTAGCTTCTGAAAAGCTACACTACAAGGCAAATGGGTATTTTAAATAAACTATGCTTATGTAGCCAAATGCTGTGCAGACATCAGTTCATCCATAATTTGACGGCATTTTTAAGACATCTGGATTTCCAAGATCATTCCAGAATCAGCTTGGCGTCTTTGGGTTTGCATTGCGCCCATCACCTATATACATGCATTCATCTTGCTTCACCAGTAATGGTCAAACCTGTAATCCCTTCCTTGAGCATGCATTGGCAACATCTGACCACTGGGGTTACATGGGGGTTTATTTCCTTTATCTTCATGTGGCAGGGTGGGCACTAGCCCAAAGCCTGGCTTAGCAGGAGGCAGAGAGAGTGCCAGATGAAACCAGACTATGTACTCCTTCCATCAGGGGCAGCCTTTCCGACATGCAAGAAAATACATATCTAAGAACTGTGAACATCTGGATTGGCTCATTTGCAGGCTCTGTAAGTAGAGCCGTGTGTGGCTCTGTCAGCTAGTGTTCACCAAGGCAAGATAGACCATTTTAGGGAAATTGTCCCCACGTCTCCTACCAAACACCGCTAAAAACCTAGTGAAATCAGAAACTGAGCCTTGCAAGGCTTTGATCAACATCTGCACAATACAAGCTGCATGGAGCTGGGCCCAATTCCAACCTCAGGCTTATCTTATTGAGCCACATGCAGGATCACTACCTACATGAATAAAATCACTGCATGTACCCATACATATATGCCACAAATAATAACACCTATACTAATAAATACTAATATAGAAAATTGAGCAGGTTTGGCTCTCACTCCTTCACTCTTGATGAGCCAAGCTGAGGGCTAACCCACTTACAGTAGAAACCAATTTCTTTATGGTCCATATTTAACACTCCAAAAATAGGTGAACTAGCACATGGTATAAGTGATTATGCTACAACAGACAGCGGTAAGGCAAGTACAGTCCTTTATCACGATATCTCCACTGGTGACATCATTCCTACTCAAATGAAGCTATTCCACTTTTATTTTTTTTACAGTTTTTTTTTAAGCTAGAAAAGTTCCACACCCATAAAATACTATTTTAATATGTTTGTTAAATCATCACTACTTAAGAGTCCTAGAAGAAAATAATTAAATACATGTGAAGCTTCACATAATTCATTCAATTAGATTTTTTTATTACACTTTTGTTTCCATATCCAATAGAGATCTCACACCAATAATCTCGTTGGAACTGTCAACTCTGTATGTTTGTGTAATATATAGTTTTCTATCTGATGTCTTCAGAGACCTTTAAGAAAATGAAATGATTTAGCACCTGGGGGTATTCTGGCAACAATGCGAAATCAAATCTATTTATAAGAGGTGGGGTCATCAGTAATGCTCTTGTTCTCCTTCACTTGGCCAAAAGAGTAATTTTGATGCACACCTATACTGTACGAATGTATAACATTAGTTATTAATGCAGGACACTGTATTATCCCTTTCTAATGTAATTACAAAAAGGTCACAACCTCTGTGTGATAGCATGTGTGCATTAGTATGAATTACTGAAGAGCGGCTCCCCTGGGTCAGGTGTGGGTGTTTAGTTAATCTAATTTTTGTGTCGTCCACCCTGCTAATGCCTTGAGGGCTTCTGCAGATGCCCGCATGCTCAGAAATAGGAGAGGACATTTCCTGCCACGGAAAGCCAAAAACAGGGTCACAGCGTGTGATTTAATACAGATATTTAAACAACAATTGGATGAATACTTGCAAAAACATAATATTCAAGGATATAATGTTTAAATTATGGGGAAACAGCTTCTTGATCCAAGGAGAGATCTGACTGCCATTCTGGAGTCAAGAATGAATTTTTCCTTCATTTGTGCAAAATTGGAAAGAGACACAACTGGGGGGTCTTTTGGATCAACAGCAAGACGTGAACAGATATGGGAAAGGCTAAACTAGATGGACGCATGTCTTTTTTTCAGCCTAACTATTTGAGTTTACTTTTTCAAGAGGCTGAAGAATGCATACTAATTGCTCACAGAATACTCAAACATGCATTCACCATCGGTGCGACCGTGTCGGACACTAGAGAGTCCCTTTGGCGATGCAAGACTGAGTATGAATTTAAGAATGCAGGGAATGGGGACATTCAAAACAAAGTACTTGCCCACAGAGGGTGAATTACGCTGCAGCTCTGGAGCTGGAGTTTCTCCTAATAGCATGTCATTTTTCTGCACAGGAAAAGCCTGTTTATTACTTACTTACAATGTACCTTAACATGGATATGTCATCGTTGAAGCTGCATGGGACACTAAACTGCCCCCTTAAAGGGAAATAAAAACCACTGAGTTTAAATCCTGGACAGATACATTGCAGCACCCGGCACAGTACACCACACAGACATTTCATGACTACAGGCCGACCGCCAGTTTGTAGCAAAGTAAAATCATTAAAGTAATGCCTGTAGTAGAACAAAGCTCAACACATATTGCCAAGGATGACCAGATGCAGGACACAGCACATCCTTCACGTAGCAGACATCTGAGAATACTCCCAATTATGCTCCACTTGCTAAGGAGGTTTGTTACTCTCCCCCATATATCAGCCTCCCGTCTGTACCTCTGCCTATCAACTACAGTATTCTGTCAGGTTATCTCAAAACTTTAAAACAATTACAGAGGAACATTCTCCTACCGCCCACAGTGCATGTCTAAACCCCAGTCGTGCTATTGTAATATAATATTCAAAACAATAATATTACTATGCAATATAAGATTTCAAAATTTGTATAACCAATTTGAGCCAAGTTATATAACCAATATGAAATGAAAAATTCTTAATTTATATTGTGCAAAGGGTTTAAATCCCATAACTAAAGGTTTCTGAGGATTGGAACAATCAGCCGATTCCCTGTATGTAAATGCTGCCCATTAAATGTCGCCTGCCATGAGTGACCGAACACTGAAGATGGGATTAGGACATGTGTCCGTGAAGAAAGATGATCAGATCACTCACACATCACAAGTGAAAAAGAACAAGGTTAAAGAAACTTTTCTAAACGGCATTCCTCATCGCTTTCTGGAAGTCTTCACACTTACATAGTTCTCTATAGAATTGGCTATATGTAATGTTAAATTACCCGTATTAACACTATAAAAGATACGTACTGTATACAGTAACACAACATATATTGTTTTATACGTGGCAGGACTACAGGTTGATCACAGCACATCTCTAAGACAAAGGGGTGAGGTTGATCAATTGGAAGGAAGCAGAATTACTTTAATGTTGATGCTAGTCCTAGTCTGATGGTGTAACTTGAGATCTGGTTTAAAATAAAGGTAGGACAAAGGTGTGATCTGCTGTAAGACGAGTTGCTGCCCAGCATTCTGCTTACCAGTGGCTTGAAATCAGTAGAGCTAAATTGAGCCCATCATTACTGACCTTATAGCCTCCAGCAGTAAGGTTAGGCCCTTCTGTTTAATGTCATGTTGACTTGTGAAGGGTTTCAATGTAAGCAACTATACTGCGCTTCATAAATCCCAACTGCAGCTTCCATACAAAAATACTTTTTGGAAAGGCATAAAAACAGAGCAATGATGTCACTGGTTATTACCGTAAATAAATTAACCCCCCTTTATTCTTCACATGCTTCTTCCCGTGATGTGATGCAGATTTGTTGTTCTAGCACATCACGCTAACTTTTGTCTTCTGTAATTACACCCTGACATACGTAAATAAACCTTCTCAAGAAAATACACAAACCACTGCATAATGATCAAAGCAGATACAAGGAGTGTGCTATAGCAGCTCTGCTCATGACATATTGTTACATGGGATACACAGTATATTGAACTTAACTGAGTAGCAACCCCACAAAAATGTATGAGAGAAGGCAGTTTTTTGGCAAGACAACCACCGTTCAATAAACAAAAATACTGGAATGCCAGATGCCCCTTCCACACATTTCGTGCAAAGTGACAAAGTCTGTCTCCATCCAGTGCTGGAAAAGCAAACACCATGCTTTTTATATGTATATATAATATATATATTTGTTTATTGTGGCAGCATGATAAAATGTATGAAATACCTGTTTATGACATCATATCTTGACTCGAATATTTTTGAGAACTTCTATTGAGGGCTTTAACTGGGTCAGTTTATGCCTCCAATAGGGTTATGTAATGGAGGGGGGGGGACTATAGGAAAACCTGGAATTGGCCACAAGAACTTCATTATATTTTCAATTTTCTTTTAAGATGCATAATTAATACAACAAGAAACATATCATAAGGTAATTGACACTCTTTAGTTAATGTGACTGGATGTGATATTTTCAAACAAGATGTTTGCAGCGGATTATTAAATATTATCTTGTCTAAAGCGCAGTAGTATTTATTATTTGTATGTGTCTAAAAACATGCCAGTAAAATATTTTTGTATGATATTCAATCTCATATTTAAGGGGTCTTTTTTTCCCCTTTTCGCTCCCCCCCCTCTTTGCAGATTGTCCCTTTTCTGCAGAAAAGCATTTTTAATTAAATAAACATATAGCGGCATCGACCGCCTGGAATTTCGGAATATATATACCGCGGTGATCCGTAGCTTGGAATGTCACATGCACTTGACTGTGGCAGAGATAACCAACTCTTATTAAAAGTCTGTTGCTACTGAATTACCGGAGATAAGATTATTACGCAGACTGAAGAGGATTGTAAGGATGTTTGCTCTAAATACAGATAAAGAGATTTTGTGGCTGGGTGCCACGAATCCCAGCTTTGTTCTTCTTAATCAAATTATGCCTTGAAGTTGTCTGCATTTGAAAACCGAATACTTTGATGAAATATCTAGCGCGTACCATGAGCTGCTGAGGGAGAGGAGAATGAAACTTATTTATAGTATTAAATGTGCCAGGCTTCAGCTGCCATGGGACCGCTGGGGTGCTACAGTGGCCCACTAATAAAACGAAATGATAGCATATGTGCTTTGTTTAATTTTGATGTCTTCGTAACGTATTGCACACTCAGATTGATTTGACAATTTCCATTATGCTTGATAAAATATTTATTGAGCCCTGAAGATGATAACTCTTATCTAACCACCATTTATTCTACCGATGTGACATATTTAATATATAAGTAACATCACTCAGATCTATGTACCAGTTAGCCCATTACATTTTATTTGCAGAGTACAGTGTGAAATCATCAATAACCCCGTGATAGATCTCTGTCTGCCGGGTGCCTGACAGGTGCACGGAGCGCTTGCTCACATGCAGCAGCGCCGGCACATCAATCATGGCTAAGAAATTTACTGTGTGAAATTGGCCTCATCTGTCTCAATGCTTGATGCAGATAGAGTTTGTTCTTCTGATAGAGGTGTCGTTAGTCACCTAAGCATGCCTCCCCTGACGCTCCTGCTCTGGGCCACTCGGATTTTTTTTTCTTTTTTCACACTTTTGTGTTTTGGATTTCTTTATTTTACATATCATTTCTGAAATTATATTGAATTTAAAAAAAAAAAAAAACCTCTCTCTAAATCTTTTAATGAGCATTGATATGAAATAAGGGTGGCTAATGGAACAAAACATGTTATTCGATAGACCAATTTTAGGTCCAACCTACATGGTCTCGTAAAATCACCCACCCTGTCGGACGCTTTCTGTAGATCCTATTTTCTATAATTCTGTTGTCTTCACTCATTCTAACAGTTAATAATAGGTTAAGCTCTCTTTTCCCACCCTATGCACCTCTGGTTCCTATTGACATCAAGTAATTAATATTGCCATCCAGGGATACAAATGTATTTTGGGGTACGGGTTTGACCACAGGCCCTTGTGTTCTGGATTCACGCTACCTAAGAAAAACAGAGATATGGATTATATATACCAGCAAGGAGTCACTGTGGAATCAGATAATAGTAAGTATATTGTACATACTAGTAGAAGCCAAGTTTATGCTAGCTTACAAGCCAACCCGATAAGATGAAACAGCTTTTTACTTCCATTTGTGTTATATTTTCCTCTAAGAACACGTGCCAATTGTCCTCCTTGTTCAACATACATTTTTCCTATTCTAAGTCACGTCAAAACCTTATTATGGACATATTGAAAAATGTCTCGGCTGCTAATAAATTGTTTGGTGATTTACATATATGCCTCTCAGCAAACAAGGTGTGATTATTAGATTTCAGAAGTGTAACATTCTTCATCGTTATGGAATAGTGGCATATTGCCCAGCGATTAATTTGTCTATTTACGAACCAAATGTAAGACTACATATTTGGAAGTTTGGTTACACACCTTTGTCAGCTCTGTTATCACAGCAGAAAATGCTTTCATATCCCATTTAGTATACACATTTATCTTAAACTGCATCCCACAAGCCATAGCAAGGGCCTCCTATCGCTGGATGCGTGTTGGACAGACAATTAAAGAGGCCCTGGAATGACATATGCCTTCTTGCCAACATAATTAAGGTGTATTATTTGTCAGGGAGGTCAATGGTGAACAAATGTCCTGGCAAACTGGGAGTGAAAGACAGGGAAGGAGCAGATAATGAAATCCACGGATGACAAATGGCTTTGAGCCTGACACTGTGGCATCTGACAAAAAAATAAATAAATAAAACACCCCAACCACTCAACAACATTTGCTTTGTAGATGTAAGCAGAGAAGCTCCAACTGAAATACTAAAGCAAGGAATTCTAACAAGGATTCCACCATACTAAACGGAAGCACAGAAGACAACCTTCCACCCTCTAATATTTTACATCTTACAATTTGTACAAGATGTTTTTATCCCACATGTACCTCAGTCTAATTCCTTTCCTTACAATGAGTCGGTTTACAGCAAGATGCCTTTAAGAGCAAGTCAAATCCACTATGATGGAAAATACTAATCCATTTTAAGAAATGCTATATATCTTGAGATACACAGATCAGTAGAAATGATTCATTTATCTATCCCACTGGCATTCCTAAAATTCAATGCACAAAACTAAGAAGCGGGACAGATGGATTCAAAAGTCGAACTGCCTCGTTAATATCATTACCATAACCAAATTATATATTATACACAGGGCTCGATAAATCCCAGGCGCCAGGTCACCATGGCGACTGAGAATTTTGTCCTGGCGCACAGGTGTTTGTCAGCCTAATAAATCCCCCAAAAATGAGTGATCACGGGGGCGCTGCTGCTGTCTGCACAGGTGTCTGGGCATACCAGCACAGCCACCCCGAGCCCACCCCCGAGCCTGTGATCGCTCCCACGGAGTGATTCTCTAGGCTGAAAACGCGATTGCAGGAAAACCACCATTCGCGTTTTCAGCTGTCACAGGCAGCTTCAGGAAAGGGGGTTGAGTGTTAATTGTGTCCCCACACAAGTGTGGGGACCTGTCACAACATCCCCCTGCTGCCTGATTGCTCCATGAGAGCGAAAGTGCAGCGTTAACCCCTTCAATGCCATGGCATTTTAGGGGTTAATTCCCGTTTTGTAAGGGGCTCTGCTGCTGGTGGTCTGCCTGGAAGCTTCCAGGCAGACCAGCAACAGCAAAAACGAGCCCCCACAAGCCTACAGGAGTCATCAAAGAGACTCCTCCCTGCAATGGCTGGTCTATAGACCAGCAATTGCGTCCCAGCTGCCAGAGGCAGCTTCAGGGACAGGGGGAGAGGGTTCTTTGGTCTCCACATGAGTGTGGAGACCAGCCCCAACCCTCCCCTGCTGCCTGATCGCTCCATGCTACAATTGTATATGACACATTCGTGGCATTGCAGGGGTTAACATTTGTCCCCACAAGCTTGTGGGGACTAAATATCAGTCAATGCTGTGCTCCAATGGAACATCAGCATTAAAAGAGTTAAAAAAAAAAAAACAACTATAAAAAACAACAAAAAAACAGCACTGACCTGGAAGTCCAGGGTGCTTCCAGGTCAAATGCTGTGAGTTTAGTAAGTGGGCTGATGATGATCAGATCACTCCTGACCAACTGTTAGTTTAAAAAAATCCTGGCTCCTAACTTTTTTACCTGGCGCCTAGATTCACAACAAATTTGTCAAGCCCTGTATTATACACCTAACCAATTATATATTATACACCTGTAGCTTCTACTTCTAATTGAAGTTCTTTTCCACCTCCTCACCTACTCTTAGACGCAGCACATGAACGAAAAACAATCAGCAACTTTATGATAATAAAGGCTCCTTTTGTTATAAATACACACATTTCTATTTTTTAATTTCTCTAAATCTGAAAAAAAAAGAAAAAAAAAAGTAATATATTTATATATTATTTGTCCAAGTAATTAGGGTTGTTAAATCGTATAATATATATATATATATATATATATATATATATATATATTTTTTTTTTATTATAAATACATATACAGTTTGACTTCTTATGTCCTTTGCAATAATCTACACCCAGTAAAAGTTTAAACCAAGTGTTATGACATGGGACAGACAAGTGGAAAGGGCGCAATGAAGCGAGATGACTATGTACAGCACTGAAAGATGTGTCACCCGGGCGAATAAACAAGGAATTTACAGCAAATTACTAAACATTCTAACTTCCGAGATCGCGATGAGGGGGACATAATTCACATGGCATTTACCAGAAGCAAAAGAAGTCCCGATGGCTTTATCTTTGAAGGCATTAAACCTGCACGCTGCAGCGCCTGTGTATCGCCTGTTCATTATCATAAAGGTACAATTTGCATTTCTGATAGCCTGTTCCTGTTTTCTCTCCTTACATCAGTTGCTGGAAAGACTGCTTCTGCGGGCCATCATTAACCTTCCAAATCTGCCTCAAAACAAATAGTACAAGAGCTCACTAATTTGAAGATCAAAAAGCCACTTGTCCATTATATAATTGGAATGAAAGGCAAAACGTTGCAGTTCTGAAGAGCACAGTAATTACTAGCTGTTAATTGCTCTCTCGTGGTGGCTCACTTTTAATTAAAAAGAACAGCTCGTCGCAGGCCGATAAGCAATAGCGGAGACCACTGGTTTAATCAACAAAGCAAAAAAAAAATGTTTCGGCTGCAGCCAACAACAGCTTGAGAAATCTTCAGATGTCCAATAGAGATTAAAAACTGTCCATTTAGAGCAGTCAGATTTTATTTTAAGCAAGGAAATGACTATTTGAAGTCTTCCAAAGTGAGTGTCCCCATCACATCCCTGCTGGTGCAGTTGGGACTAATCATTCGCTTGTGGTTGTGATCACTCAAGTAAAGAAATTTAGCTACTTTCCTCTTGACTTCATCATTCTTGGGTAATTGGCCTGTCTGAGGTGAGCACTTTTTTTGTTTGGTTTTTTTTTTCTTAACAGAGATCTTTAAAGTGTGGAAGGGCCACAGACTGTGCATTTAATTACTGTTCATATTTCATGCAGTCAGGGTAAATTTCATTTATAACAAAGGCAGTCTTAGACATGTTCATACTCCGTCCTCGGAGCTGATCAAATGAAATGCATCCCGAATACCATATACACGCCACAACTGTTGGGGAGAATATTATTTAATACCGCCTGGTTGAGGAGATAAAGCTTTAAAAAGATTTGCGAGAATCTACTGAAAATTAAATAAAGCAAATTTGAAAGACGCAATACAGCCTGGGGAAGGCCACATTTTTTAGCGTATTCACTGGAAATAAAACCATTAGCAAATAATTTGTTGAGAAGTTATTTGTAAAACGCACATGCTTTTTTCTTAAGCACTCCATTTTATATTTCTATTGATTAAAGGGGCACTCCAGCCATTATAAGCACTTTAATGCATATAATAGACGTGTGGTCCCCTTCAAACCGCCCCATATGCATTTGCCCCTTTGCCCACCTCCAGCTTATTTCCGTGCAGGAGATGCTTTTATATCACGTCAGGAGACTTTTTCAGCGACTTACCACCAGACAGCTCCAGCACGGCTTTGGCAAAGTCTGGAATTATTTTATTTTAATTTTTATTATTTTGTTTGCATGAGACTAAACATCACACTGGCTCGACTATCCTTTTCTTAAATAACAGAATTTTCACAAAAAATATAGATTTTGTTAAATTATAATACATGGTTTTCCTCAGCATCCCCACTCAGGGTGTTAGAATGTAGCAAGCTGGAGTTATTTTTATTCATACAAGCTGTACCGTGCAGAGGTCGAGATAAATCTGACACTCAGGGTATTTATCAGTAGACTTTCTGCACACTTATCGTCTCCCATTCATTTATGTCATGTCAGACAGCCCACCAGTTTAGCAGGGCCGTGAAAAAAAAATAAAGTGAGATAACTGGGTGACCTTTAAAATTCACATTGAGATAAAGCAGTCTGTGAAGAAGCCCTTTTTTCCCTGCGATTTCCCGTTACTAATTCTCAGTCAACACCTGTCAGCGTAGTCTCGGCTTTCGTGGCTTTCTCTTGGCTCACATTCCCTTTTTCTCAGACTTGCTCTTGGGTTTATCAGAGGAAACACTTGCACTCACAGGGATGGCCTCCACACCGTGACAGATTAATCCAGGCTGAGTGAACTTCCTTCATACAGAGCACACTAATTATTATGAAGGCACTTAGAACACAATGAAAGCTGACATCTGACAGACTATTTTCTGCCAGCTCCACATTGTCTTACTGTCAGGCCTTGTCAGTTCCCAGCCTTAATTACATCCTGTTTACAAACATTAGGACTGACTTCAGATGAAGACTTAACAAAGGTTGATGAAGGTCAGGGTCACGTCACAAGGATGTTATCTGTCTGTGTTCCCTTACTGATAAACACAAGGAGTCATGCTCAAGCATTTATATGAAGGCTGGTTTCAAAACACCAAGACAGTGCTGAGGTCACTGCGAGTCTTATCACAGTGCAGATACTTATCAGTCTAGAAATGTATTGGATGAGCGCCAAATGATTACGCTGGGAGCCAACAAAGGCTGAATGGCAGGCATGTTATGGTCTACGGAAAAGAGCACTCAAAACTCTGCTCAACACATACAACCCGATTCAAGTCCCAGAAGAGGAGGATTGTGGAAAAATACAGGAAACTTAAGACATTATTTTCACGATTACAGAAACTATTCAACCTGCTTCAATATTGGGAGGCATATCTAGTCAACAGCACCGATCTAACAATAGGCATAGCTTTTCACAGGCATTTAAAAAGTTATCAGCACAAACAAAACACAATGGCATGGTTTTGAACAGGAATAGTTTAGTAAACTACGCAGAAATGGTCGGGAAGGCCTCACGCACACCACCTTAAAACCAATAAGTCACTATATCTGGTAATCTTACATTGTGGAAAGTATGGGGATGGAATGATAACTCTCTACTGGAAACAGAAGCATGCATTCCAGAATGTAAAGGTCATACACAACCAACTTAAAAAAAATAAGATAACAAATATGTTCTAAGGCATGGTGTATGCTGAGATGGTAAGAGGAAGAATCTGCCCTACTTTGCCTGAAGCTAGCGGTGGGAATCTTACAAGCGAGCCCTGATTAGTCTCACGCACTAATATTTTTTCATAAATAACAAGAGATCACCCAAACTGGAGTGTTAGCCACATTAAAGAACCAGCGGACACTGAAGCAAACAACCTTTTTAGTATTAATCAACACGTTTTTTTTGCCCACCAAATCCCAAGAGCTTCTATGATGAGCTAAGCAGAAACATAGATCTGGGTAGGGATGTAGATCTAGTCAATCAAGCTTTTGCTAAAGCATTTTCATACAGTGTCTCACAAGAGGTTGGCCCTTGAATTAAAAGCACTAGGCATATGAGACAAGGACTGAAAGCAGGTTAAAACCTTGGTACCAAATAGTTGTACAAAACAGAATCTCAACTTAAGTCAAAATCCTCAGGCCCTATCCTATGCCCTTTGATTTGTAACATGTATAATAACCACTGAATATAGCATGAAAAAGCTAGGGCTAAATGCCGAATTGATGAGTTGGGAAAGCAAGATAACACGATACTATGATAACCCCTTTCAGTTGGGGTTTCAGAAGTATTCCAAAAAGATAGACACCTGTGAGTGACTTTTTAATGGTTTTTTTTTCTTCAGCAGTTTACCTGTTGCCTTTATATTCATTCATGAGCACTACATAGTAACACGAGTCAAACTTTAAGCTTCAAATGGACCAGTGTCCACGTCGGTGCTGGATTTATACATTTATTTTATGGTGATTGAAATCACTAGACGCATTATTCATAGTCACCTCAAATATTTAAAACAATTAGACTTAACATGAAGCTTTATGAAAAATGACAAAGTAATACGCATGAATTAAAAATGATACGGCTATAAAATATTACTATACATATTAGAATACACATTTTTGCAGCCATGTGTTAACTTTGGTAACATAATTTATTGGCCAATAAAAATAACGCTAGTTTTACAAAACATAAATCATTCATCAGAATTTCCATGTAAAACCATTGGAATATAAGGAGCCAATAATATGTTTGGTGAACATACTAAATGGTAATATGATGTACTTCAATCACATAATGCGATACCCTTAATCTACATCTGAAAGAGTTGCTGTAACTTGTTACATGGTATCGTGTTCACATGTGTTTTCAGATCCCTCTTGTGTTTTGAATGGCACGGAACTGTTTATTTCAGTTATTATTAGGTCAGACATTACTTTTCTAAACTTTTTTTTTCTACTATAAAATATTCTGCAAAATGTTGCTGAAGAAGCATAGCAAGAGCAATCCAGGGGGAAACCGCAGAGAACAGGAAGCAGTGCCAGACAGGAGAAATTCTTATGAGGATTTGAAGTATGCTTACAGCCGATTAGAAGAGTTAAATAAATTTCATTTATATGGTTCCCTTGCCAGCATGCTATATAGTACATGTGAATAAGCCGTTTTCACAAGCAATATATGGGACAATGAATACATACATAAAATGTAGTGATCCGAAACAGCTGACTGGTGTTCTTGGTCAAAAGGTGGACAACCCATGTTGTCTCTTACTGGTCCATTTAGAGGAGAGAAAGGCTCTACCTAACTGCTATTCTGTGTAAGTAGAAAACATAGCCAACGTAGAACACTGATCAAAGGCTGCTGATTTCAGAGCCCTGGAGCTTCATAGAACAATGGTCACTAAAAACGTGCACTAAAAAGGGACCACTCTGCCCCTATTTGCAAGAAAATGCATATTGTAATCCACTTTGCAAGGACTCCAGTGCATTTTACTGCACACCCTCAGTAGAAACCCTACTGAAATTAATAGAAGCAACATCAGCCAATCACAAACACTATTTTGCTAGATTACACGTGATTGGCTGCTTTCACTCCCATGATTTCAATGGGAATGTAATTCCCATTCACTTCCAATAGGAGTGCTACCACGCACACGCTGGAAGTAGCTGTCCATCTAGTTCCTGGTTTTGGTAAAGGCATTAAGAGGAGGAGTTGCATTTTAACTCAAATTATAGACTGTAAACACCAATTTGCACGTAGTAATATGTAATTTGACTACACCATAGATTACACAATAAAATATATATTTTTGTTCCTTTTAATTATTATACATAGTTCGATATGGCAAAATATGTTTTTAAGTCATACTGTAACATAAAGCACTTTACATAAATGAATAAAGATCATAATCCTGAAAGCACAACTTTTTTGTAAATTCTTAATATTCTAGTATGTATGCACACCATTTATAGAATATGTTGTATACACAATTCACCTCTCTTAAAGTAACTTATTGATAGTTATATTCCAAAAAAGAAAATTCTATTAACCACAAGCCAGCAATAACTTGAAGGTAAATCCGCATTGTTAGGAATTAATACAAAAAAAAACACTGATATGCCATTTGATTAAGACATCCTGCAAACTAGGCCTATAAACACCAACACAAGTTGTTTTGAGAAGTGGATTAGAAGAAATCCCATTGGTAGTTTTGGTTTTCATTGCTCCTTATGCATTGTAAAATATAGCAATATACCTGAGCTAAAATGTGCTTATTTTCAGTCTCCCCACCACACCGTGTCTATACAATAACATCATAATGGAAGAAAAATCACTGGAAACAATTCCCCGGAGCCCCTGCTGGCCAAGGCTCGTGAAACTAGAAGCCAGTTTGGTGCTTTCTTTTAATACATCATTACGTATCTGCCTCCATGGGGATAAGAAGTGGTTTCTCTGAAAGCAGGTTGATGGAAAGTACTAATTGCTAACACATTAGCTAAT
Source organism: Spea bombifrons (assembly GCF_027358695.1). Taxonomy (NCBI): domain Eukaryota; kingdom Metazoa; phylum Chordata; class Amphibia; order Anura; family Pelobatidae; genus Spea; species Spea bombifrons. Next base: position 90,143,452 of record NC_071089.1, on the reverse strand, counting down.
TGTTATGATTAATCCTTAACAGTTTGTGTCTAGTAATCCAAATTTCTTCCGGTCTGGGTAAGGATGCTTTATTGCAACAAGTGCTGTGAAAACACCAGAACAATGTGTTCTAATCTCGGAGATCTGTTCATCTAAGAATTGTCTGGAAAACAAGCCACTGAAGTACAGACATTCTTTGCACAGAATACCCAGCACACCCACCCTGCCTTTGAGCCCCATGTCATCTGCACTTATCATTAATGATCTGTTTTTACAAATAGAGCACTCTTTGGAAAAATGACTTGAAGCCAATCATAATACAAACCAATAAAACCCGTAATTGTCTTCTGACAACATGCCGAATCCGAGATAATGGAAGCACACGAATCCAACTCTTCCAAGCATGGCAGAGTGAAGCTGGTGGGGCTTTTAATCGGGACACTAACTTTATACAGTGTTGCAAAACATTTATGTATAAAACCAACAACACAAACCATAATCTCCCCAGATTATTCTAATTTAAATAGTTCACTAAAAAGAAAAACAACACACCTACTTAGAAGCATACCATTTATCTAGGGATGCACCGATATATCGGTGGCCGAAATATTTCGGCCCAAAAGGGCATTATCGGCAAAAAAAAAAAAAAAAGCCCGAAAATAATCATCAGCATCGGCCAGGCTGCTTACCGGTGCGTTGGTCGCACACACTGTGCAAGCTGTGTCTCTTGTACAGGCCAGGAGAATCAAAAAACCCAGCGGAGTCACGTGAATGCACGTCACATGACTCTGCTCCCTTCCGTCTTCCCCTGGGGGCGGGACAAGAGAAGTTGCTCACACAGCAACACAGAGGGAAGCAGCCGGGCCCCTGCAGAAGTCTGCGAGTGAGAGATCTGCAGTTCAGGTAAGGGGGGGGGGATATGAATGAGTATATGAATGTTTGTGAATTAGTGTGTGTGATAGCATGGATGTGTAAGTGTGTGGGGGGGATAGCATGGGAAAGGGAGCCTGTAATCTCACGCCTATCATGCCCAGGTTCTAGCATATACTGGCTGCCTGAGCATGACAGGAGTGTGATTGCTGTTAAAAATGTTTATATAATATTGTTGTTGATTTATTTTGTCCAATTTTGGTGTTATTTTTAATAATTTTTTTTTTTTTTTTTTTTTTTTTTTTTTAAGGTGGGGGGTCATTTTCGGTTTCAGCCAAGTGAATCCTGAATTTTCATTTCGGTTCCCTCCCTACTTTTATCTACTTCATGGCCACAACTTGCATTCTGAAGGAAACCATCCGTACTTTCCACATCATCTTAACCCAAATAGTCAATTTGCTTCCATTTAATTCTCCCAGAAGCTCCAAATAGAATATAAACTTGTAGGACGCTTTTCTAGATATTGTAATTTTTCATGTTTTCACTTTTGTTTTGAAACATAATTATCAAATCTGCTGGTGCTCTAATACTAATAAAGCTGTAAATTCATTGAAACTGGATTTCAGTAGAAAGGAAGCGGACAAACATTTGCACAAGTAATACAAAATACAAATAAATCAAAACAAGAACTGCATTGCCACACATCACGTACAAAAAACCCACTTTTCATTATTATTATTTAGACTCCCTGGAACCCTCATGCATGTCAGCACTGGGGCTGGGTTACAGGGAGTAAAAATCATGTGCACAGCGGCAAGCAAAAGCAAGCATCGGCTGAACACATCTCCTGCATGGCAAGGATCAAAGGGTAGGTAAAGAGGGCAGATGCATGGGGTGGGTGGCCTGCTGAAGCCCTTCATGCATTTGCAAGGGGGGGTTAAGTTAAAGAAGACACTCAGCTATGATATGCATTAAAGTCCATATGGTGGAGAGTGTCCCGTAAAGTGCACCTGTGAATAATGAAAAAGATTTTGTAGGGAAGTAACATTTCACCATAAACTGTGACTGCCAGTAAACAAGGAAATATTTAGTGAAAAAGTGATCTGAAATTCCAGGATTGAGCAGAAAGGAATCTAGGTGAATGTGCATGAGCGCACATTAAGGAAATCAGGAAACAAACATACACATTCATGTGTTACACTTTTCCATTGATGAAGATGTTTCAATGTTTTAAATTATATATATATATATATATATATATATATACACACACACACACACAAAAACATCTTCTAACTGCACCTTAGCGCATTCACCAAGTCTCCCCCTGCAGCTGCTAGACAGAAAGAGATAAATTAGCGGGGCTTAAGCAACGGTTTTGAAGGTACTCTCTATACAACAAACAATATTGCAAAACATAGGCTGAGTATCATGCAGTTACTGATGAGTAGAAGACTTCACTGCAACAGGGAAGCCATTGATTTCATGAACCTAAAATAAACCATCAGACCACTCTTTCCATTCGTAAATTAAAATCATTTTTCTCAACATGTCGCAAATAAAACTTTAATTAAAGTTTCTCTACTATATAAGAAACATTTATATTTTACAAACAATTTATTAGGGGGGAAAGGGGACAAAGCTATTTTGATGTAAAATTTACTAATTTAACATAAACCTACTGAATATGATTTTGTTTTGCGGAATGAAAGTGAATGAAGTTAGCCCATAAAAGTATTAAAACAGTGACAAAAAATAAATTATGGCTTTTCAAAACAAGCTCCATATGCCTGTATAATTTTTTTTCTACATATGCCAAAAGTAATTTAACATTAGAAAATACTCATTTTGAACACTTCTACCTGCTATGATTGACTGCAGTGAATGACTTTGCCATCCAGAGCGAGTGAGAAAGTGACTTGTAATGCCTTATTTTCCTGCTCCAATAAACTATGACTCCACATTCAAGCATATTATTAGAGTTTTTTTTGTTATTACATTGATGTTTAAAGAAACATTGGAGCAATAAAAACAACACAATAGACTAGTGATCGCATAACGTATTTAGAATTTTCTATTTACTTTGGTGTAACTCATTCATTGCCTATATACAATATTTTTGGAATTATATGAAGCACTCTTTGGATCCTTTAATAATATGATCATTTTGACCCTCTATTGTAAATGCAGCGCACAATATAATTCAGTACAGTGGTGGACTATACTATAGGGAAAAGCCTCTCGGCAGAGGTGATAGAGACTAACACAATAAGGGAATTTGAAAAATGCATGGAGCAAACATAAAGCTATCCCTGAAACATCACGGACAGTAAGACATCCGTGTTACATCTGGAAAAATTGATTTATTTTTGACTAGATGGGCCAAATGGTACTTGCACTGCCTGCCTCGGTGCTCAGCTCTGATCCTGGTGTCCAAATCGCGAAAAGCAGTGGCACTGTGGGGCAGGTTTGTCTATATGATCCAGCCAAAGCAGGTGTAGAGTGGACTGAGGTCATGTGGTGTTGTTGGAAACAAGTTTACAGACATAATAAATGGCAATAGTACAATAACATCAAGTAAAGCATATGTTTTATGTTCTATGGAACGAGGAATAATCAGGTCTATCCACTTATCAACTCCTTCAACATTCATTATGAAGAGCCAACACTAGCAGATCTCTGCAGAAAGAAGGGCTGAGCTGGCCCTGTATAATGCATAATTTAATGTACAAGGAGACTTCCCATTGATTTAACTATGCTTTGTACAGGGCTATTAAAGCTCTTTCAGTCAAAGCTCACTGGGGTCAGCCCTTCATAATGGATAGCAGAGTGAAGTTAAAACCCCAACTCTCTCAGAAGCTCTCCCTTTGGTTAACAGACAATTATTTCTCCACAGTGCCTGGTCTTTTTCCTCTTTAGCATCAGATACGTTTCCAAACATGGCAAATGGACTCACAATTTGCGACTTATAGCGTTATAGGAATTGTAATTGACAAACATTGGAATCGTATTCTTTTATAAAATGACCCAATATCGTGAAAGTACAAAAACACTTGTGGTTCTTTCACATTTCCCAATCAACAGAACGTTCCTTAAAAGGGTTTCTAAAGTCCTCCAGCACACTGGCACTGAAACAGGCTTCTGCACTGAATGAACATGGGTTTACACACACAGTCCCACTCCCACCAATCCCAGCACCTGCACACACTGATAGCCTGGAGTCCTGACTGACTAATATACTGCTCTGACTGCAGAGACCCCTAGAAGCAAAATGGGAAGAATTACCCATTGAAGTTATCATCAAAGCAGACATTTAAGGAGGTGGTTTGTGGGACAAACAGGCATGACCCCTAAAAAAATCATTAACAATCAATATAGCTGTATAGTATGCCTCCTTGGTTTCTAAAAGAAAATATACATTGGTTTGTAGGAGCAACTAATTTATTATATATGTATATATTTAAATGTGTGATAGTCTATAGCAAGTGCATAACTATTTCAAACCTCAACCTGAGTACAGAATGTGGTAAATGGACTCTTTATCCGTGTGGAAACAAACTTTTTTTTAAAATGTTCCCGCTGAAGTAATTACACCACTGACATAAAGAGATAAAACCACTGCTCCGCCAACACTCACAAAGTGCATGAGCTGGAAGTAAAACAAGCCTCTTACATGTACCTTTTTTCATGATAATGCATAGGGACTGATCCGAGACAGGAGAAGATACACACAACTCGGTGGCGCCGCTCCTTTCTCCTCCATGTTTCTTTTCCTTGTCCGGCTCCTCTAGATGACGTCACCGAGGAGCCATTAGCGCTTTAAACTCCCAGCATGCTGTTCGCCGCTAACGTGAGCGCGCTGTGTGTTTTCTGTGGTGGATGTGTGTGTGCTGTCGTTATTATAGACGGAATGCATAGATTTCCAGGCGTAAATGGCTCATCCTAGCTAACTGATATGTGATATAAATGCCTTCTTGCAAGTTCACCAAAATACGTATTATTCACTAAACAATAATGGTTGCATACTTAAAAATTGTAAGACTCCTCTATATATACTATATCCTATAACAAATAATATAGACTCCTATATTGTAAGCATGCTACAGGTTAGAAAAAAACTGTTTGCCTTCAGATCAAATCAGTATCTGTTTTTTTTTTAGTTGTAGAAACATATAATTTCACATTTTTCCAGTTTTAAGGATGTTGCCACCCCATTTTATTTTGATCTTCAGCTTTGTGGGTTTTTTGGCTCCCATTAACATGGCTGTCATAGAGCTGACTTTGCTGTAGAAACACAATGCAGAATGTGTGTAGTGATTATATTGTGTGCAGTGATTATATTGCGACAGGTTTCACTCCACACACCCGTGTCAGCGGGTATAACGTGCATCATGCCCTGTCCATGATATCATATGTAGCTGAAGCCTAAATAAATCCGACCAGTGATGTAATGTGTGCTGACACCAGGTTTCACAAGGTACACGGAGCCCTTTGCAGTGAATGTTGACAGAGCCCAGCCATGGTTCCCCCAGCAACTGCACTCCATGGTAATCTATGTCCCTGTTGCGCAACATCAGTCCTGTTCCAATTATGGGTAAATAAAAAGTGAGCTACTAATTTTGGGGATATTGCTTAAAAAGCTACGATAGTAACCAGGAATATCCAATTGCCATAACTTTTCGCTGGGTTGTTCTGTTGCTCACCTGTGTACAGGTGTATAAAATAAAAGACATGGTTTGATGAATTTGGTGTAGAGGAACTTGGGTGCTCTGCACAGAGCCCTAACCTTAGCCCCACTGAACACCTTTGGGATGAATTAGAATACCGATTGCAGGTCAGACCTTCTCATCCAACATCAGTGTCTGACACTCCAAAATAGTAGAAAACCTTCTCAGAAGAGTGGGGGGGGGGGTTGTGCCACCAAGGAAGGGGGGACCCCATATTAATGCTCATGGTTTTGGAATGGGCTCTTCAAAAATCTCATGTAAGTGTGATGGTAAGGCGTCCGCATACTTTTGGTAATATAGTGTATGTATGTATGTATGTCTAATGGACGGTAGTGGAAAAGGAAAAAGTCATGTGCTTCTATGAATGGCCACCTAAAGGATTTAATTCCACCTTAATAGTCACACCAAACAAGTCTTATGGGCTACTATTATAAGAACCATATACTTAACTGCGAAATGACTTTTGTTTGTATCAGTGCGCATTACAATGTATATGTTTGTCATTACATTTCTATACAGGGACACCTGTTAATGAAAACATTATATGAGTGTTTATCTAGGTATCATAAGGTAAGTGGGTCCATGGACCTAGCGTCACAGAGGGTGATCCACAATATATACTAAGCATTTTTTAGCACTCAAATACATGTAAAAAGAGAAGTTTACCTCCATCGATTATCAACCCTTTAATTAAAATTAAAGCAAAAACAGGAATGCCAGTATGCCTTCTTTTGCATTTTAGCCAAAGCAAATCATGCTAGATTTGTTTTTTTTTTTCTCATTGCTGAATACTTCAGGAACTCTAAGGAATTCGGTTTGCAAGCAATGCCTCATTCAAGGCAGTTGATTAGTTCCAGTGTGGAGTGCACTAGACAGGACAATAGGTGGATGACAGACATAGTGATTCATAGATTACTTCGCTGAGAGCTGCAGGTGCTTTTGGGAGAGAGAGAAAAAGACGTTGAGTCACTTTTCAAAACTGCCCCTTGTCAAAAGATTAACAAGGAGACCTCCCCACTCTGAACCACAACATAAGAAACGGCAATTTGTTCTTCACTTGACTAATCTACAAAAGCTTTGAAACAACAAAAAGACAATTGAAAATTAGATCCTGATATTACTTTTGGGAGAAAAAATGTCAGAAACAAAGCCCGGTGTCTTATTAGCACATCACAGCTAATAACTGCAGTTTTCAAGTAGTGTCATACAAGCAGAGTGACAGCAAGTGTAGTACAGAAAGAACATTTTGGTTACAAAGAGCTAGAAGTTGTGCAGTCGCCATGGCAACCAAATAAATATCCATGTTGATTGCTCCACCGGTATCATTTTGCACCAGAATAGCCTCTTATACATTACTCCTCTAGATTGTAAGCATGCAAACAGGGCCATCTTTACCTAATGTATCAGTTTGTCTTAGTCTGACAATTCTAGTTTTGGCATACCCTTTGAATCTATGCACTGTAAGAAGCGATGCAAAAATTGTTGCGGCTATGCAAATAAAATATAATAATTATTCCAAATGTATCATTTGTTTGAGAACACATAAACATTGATGAGTAATGCCACTATCTACATTTCTTCAACATTGATAATTTAACACAGAAATTCGTGAATTCAGTATATTGAGCATTTATTAGTAAAATTACTGAGGTTCATGTCATGAGTCTTGAGAAAAGATGGTGTCTGGTGGACACTTAAAGGCTCTATTTTCAACAAATTGCAGAGGCTTAGGTGAGTGAAAGGAAATAATTATTCCAATTAAACAAGCTGCTATTGTCCAAGTTCTCTCAGTAACCCTTCTCTTCCACTATGGAGCAAGGAAGACTAGTAATTAATCTACATGTACTATGGCAGGGCTGTGGAAGGGTAGTAAGGTGCCATCATACAGCTGAATACTCCTCCCTATATTGTGACCCACGACAGCCTATAGGGGGGAAGGGAATAATATCACACGGGATGAATGATTACTTGGCAGCCATAGCCCATGTATGAGCAGTGATAATACATATTCATACCTGGGAACTTACTGGCTACACGGAGCTATCCCTTGCAGGACACACTCTTTTTTAATGGGGAAGTGGGCAGGGAGTGGGGCGTTCTGCAACGCTGCTCCCGTGATCCGTAGTCTCCCCTTAGTGACCCAGAGAAGCAGCCCTTAACCCGGAGTCTCCGGCCAAAGCTTGGAGAGTACCCAGGTATGAACATGTTATAATGGTTTTATCCAAATTCATACTGGGCCCAGGGGTTTCTCAGTTGAGTTTATTAATTAAAGCAGGAGTTGACAGGAGAGCTCCAATTTCAACTCAGATGTTACGATTAATTATGAAGATTAAATCCAATCAGTTTCTGTTGCAAGATTAATTAGCCCTGTATAATGCATAGTTAAGTCAGTGTACGTTTTTAAGTCATATCACTGATTAATGTGTGTATTATACAGGGGCAAGTTCAGTCCTTATTGCAGCAGAAGCTCACTGAGTTGGAACTTCCTAATGTAAACTGGTGAGTGGAAGCCAAAACTGTCCTCCTGACCCCTTATCTAGTGAATAAGCCCCACACCGTTGTACTACCACAACAGACCAGAAAAGTAACTACTTGATTTTTAGTTGGAACCTGTTGAAGTCTGAATGCATATATTGAGGAGGGCTTGTGCAATGGCCCTGAAGACCAGTCACCAAAACCATTAAAATTGTGTGATGTTTCATAGTGCTGGTCCCAAAGCACATTAGAGATAACTTGGGTGTTGGGAAATCGGTGTTATAATTTGTGGATTTAAATATAGATATAGATACATGTAACAGGCACATTTTTTTAGTACTCACGACAGTAATGAAATACACTTGTATTGTTTCAAGCACAATTCTATGTCCTTTCTTGTATGGCACATCTTAGACTGAGGTCTCAAATGAATTGTTCATGTGTGTTCTCGTCATAGGCCCTTTAATAGTAAGTTCCCATTGTGTTACTCCCTTTGACATAAGTGGCTCAAGAGAAGTAGGATTTGGCAAGTGACAATTTAGTTCTTTGTTCATTAAAACAAGCTAGTATTGTATTTTTGAATATTAGAGACATCTAACAACAAAAGCATAACCACAATCAAATTATCAGAAAAGGCTACTGGAATCAACAGGATCTTTTTTTTAAAATTGATATATTTTTTTAGTTCAATAATAATTATAATGCCATTTCAAAAATAAATAAATGTAATTTTAAAATAATGTTCCTCAAGAAGATCAGAACCAGATTACTTTATAATGGACGCCATGGCGCTGAACTGTTAAGTAACATCTTAAATATGCATTCATTCTGCTCCAGTAGAATTTACTTAAATACCCCAGAAACATAAGTGTCTCTCTTTTTATTGGGAGCTTGTGAGCAGGGTCCGCTTTACCCGATATATACGATTGATTTGCCTCTTTATCTGATCAATCAAGGCTACAATATTTTACTGATCAACCCTGATTAATTATTATACGTCACTTTGGTGACGGTGATTGTAAGCATCACTTGCTTAACAGATATAACTGGCAAATTCCCTGTTGTTTTCCTGGGTTTTTATATAAATGTGCTAATCTCCATACTCTCATTTCCCTTGGAAGACAGAAGGTTGCATACAGTAAAATAAATACCTTAATGCCTTTCTGATTTCCCCTATTTTGCTTATCTGCGATCCTCCAAAACAGTCCAATAAAATGTTAAACCTTGCAATTGAAAAAGTAATATTCCAGATTTTTATTTTTTATTTTATCTTGTTGTCCTTAATCCCTCACTGTGTCACATACATTTTTTTTCCATTCTGTTTTATAAAATAATTCTCTTTTAAACTAACCTCAAACTTTACTGACTTGTACGATGTGTATAAAGCCATTAATTTCAATGGCATTTTATGATTTTTGGCTGAACAGACACTATGCATGTCTCTATGTAGGCAAACAAAACAAATGCATTTTGTATTCAAATTTATACAACTCCATACATTTTTATGCTGTTTATTTGAAAATTAATCTTGGCTCAGACCTTAGAGACAGCAAATGTTGTCAAATTTTGAGGGCTACCTGGAAAGCCTGAGGGACTGCATTACCCTTATGCATAAGAAACAGCAAAATAAAATAAAAATAAATGAATTTACAAATACGTCATGGCTAATCCCTTGAGCTGACCTACAAATGAATTATGGAGGCTATGTTGTAGGGCTGGGTAGATCTGGTGATTTCACCCAGAGATTTATCTTATTTTCCAACTTATTTTCATATCTTATATTCTTTTCTTTTTGAATTACACTGTAAATAAAGGAACTAAGAATGAATGAGACTCCCTCTCTCTCTCTTTTTTTTTTCTCTTCCCTTTGAAGTCATATTGGCTTGATAAATTAAAATGGTAAGATGAGTTTTGTATGACCCATCCTTAAGGATTTGGAAAATTTAGCTGATGCAAAACAAGGCATTAATTTGGAGAGGCCCTAACTCTCTTTACAATGCTTAGTATTCTGACAATGATGAATGGCATCATTCCAAGCAAATGGTAATTTCACGTTTTGTGACAGTACTTTAGAGCAAAACCGACTTTCTCCACACAAAGAATTTGCAATCCTATTGAAGAGAGGCCGTACCTGAATATCAGAAATCCCTCATTGTTAAGTATCATCTGATATTCTTGATTGGCTCCAGACGGAAGGTTCGAGATGAATTAGGGAGGTTAAGTCCTAACCTTGAAAGATTTAGCAGCCATTGAAACAGTGCCTTTGGGCCCTTATTGGCCCGTATTTAAAAAAAAAAATCTTTAAAATTCAACAAGGGGTGGGAGGGGAAAAAAAAACACAAAACTTGTCACATTCATCAAGTGAAGTCACTGGAAAGGCTTCTTTTGGGGAACACCCAAAAAGCATAATCTTTTGCAAGAGCTGATAGAAATGGAAATCACATGATATGTAGAATAAAATTCTCATACAAAGTGAAAAGCATAAGATTATAACTTTAAAAAGTAGTTTTTTATGTAAACAATAAAAGCATTTTAATTGTGGGCCATATTTTAATGATGTTTATTAAAGTCAAAATAAATAGAAAAGCATTCAACATTACTTTCCTTATGTTGAAGAAGGCAAATATCTGGAAATGCACAAGCAGACATTTTTAAGTAGGAAAACAAAAATTGTGTCATTAAAATGGCTGTATTTTCCCTTTATATGAACGTATTGCAGAAGCCATCTGAGGACACCTGATGAAACACTAGTTCTGATATCCAAATTGTGTCATTAATGTATTTTAGAAGAAACAGAGGCCACTAATACCATCTATGCCAAGCAACTCCTCCTGAATAGATATGGATTGGGGAGAAATTCCATTTGCGTTTCACAGATTATAAAGATTTAGATGCAGGAATACTGGAAATTGCTGGAGAAATGGCAGAGAGGTATCTTCTGCAATAATCATGTTATGAAGTAAGTAAGTACTGTTAATGGTTGTTATATATTTTTCAGCTGATATTAAGTACTTCACTAAGAAGACATGTTGTTGGGTTATCACCATGTCACAAATGAAAATATCAAGACAAAGATTTGTAAAGGTGGCATTCAAATTTGCGTGCAGATGGGGTATGTCGAGTCTATTACAGTAAAATTGTAAGTATAATACGTAGAAAACTTTTAACATTTGTTATGTTATTTTGTACAAATTTTGCACCCTCTCTCTAAAAGCACTCATTCTAGCGATTGAACTAGTTATGTGTTGTATATAAGGTGTGATACTCATCTTCATATTGAGAAAATATACTGAGGGATGATCTATGCCCACTGTATCACATACATTAACAGGCGGACCACCGCTCATCAATTGGATATTTGCATTGGTTTCAGCTCACACAAACTCTCAGTGCAAACGATTAACCCTCTCGCCAGCAGAGGGACCAGCAGCCCATTTCATCTATTAGCCAAATGGGTTAAGACCAACCGCCTCTTATGCTCTCCCCACCAGAGCCTGAACTTGATCTTCTATCATTTGATGTCATGCAAGACCAGATAAATGACAAGTCTTTCGAGAGCTTGCAGAAGCCCTTTAGAACAGCTGCACAGCCTTCTCTACTTCTTTCCAGCAGGTTTCTCACTTAAGAAAAAAACACGCTTCATTACATCGCCTCTTACTTGAGCTGCAAGGGTCTATTCAAGGAAGATAAGCCTCTTAGAAATGAAGTAGCGTTGAATTTAGGTTTTGAGTGACAGCAGGAAGGTTTATCCATTGAACAGACAATACTGCATTCTCTGCATTAAGCTAGAAGGCGGACAATGATCTGTTTTTTAGGCCGCATCTCATCTCTTTCCCACAGCAGAAGGTGATTAGAGTAAGGAAACAGGGACTCTGAAAGAAAGCTGAGCACTATCTCCCCAGCCCTCCTGTTTCCTGAATAGGACTGGAGGGAAGTTCTAGGCCAAGTGCATCAATCATAGATTAGCTATAAGGATGAGATGCGTCGCCAGATGCTAAAAAATAAGGGCAATTTGGGCAAAATGGTCCAAATCTCAATTGGGCTGATCCAGACCTGTTTTCTAATGCTTCGTGTGAGGTATAGCAGTGTTACAAATCCCATCAGTCCTTGTGAAGAAATCCTTTACATTGAATACAATGTATATAAATCAATCCAGTAGTGATAATCTGGTTGGATTAAACATTGCCTGGAAAGTTTACAACATCAAGTGCACATGTATATGTTTGAAATACCGGGAGTGTTGCCTTTATTTTAAATTGATACCTTTTATTTGGCCAACACAGAAAAAGATGTAAAGTTACATAAGCTTTCGCAACCTCTGAGGTCTCTTCTTTTTCTACTATTTGAAGAATAAACCTCTCTTTTTCTATGTTGGCCCAATAAATGTAATCAACTTCAACTAAAACATTTTCTCTAGGGATAATATGGCTAGATCTGCTTTTCTGAGTGTTGCCAAACTGTTACAACCTTCCCTTGAGCCACTGAGTGGTGAGTAGCCTTTTGATGTGTGCGTCATGAATGTTCTTTGGAGTGAGTTGTAGTTCAACAATGTTATTGATTAATCATGTTGTTCAAACTGATGATGATGGTACCATGGTAGAAAATGGATGTTCTGTTATAGGACCCTAACTTCAATCAGACTTGATGAGCAAGCAGTTAAAAGATGATTCTAGCACTGAAGTCCACACTTGTTTGAGCTGCGATTCACCTTACAACGCAGGATGTTCACAAACCCTATAGGGTAATGCATACAGGGGTCACAAGCACGTAACCAGTACGGTATAAAAGGAGTTGCCGGCCCATGTTGAGATATTGTGACTGTTGCAGATGCCGCGATTTAGAAAGACAGCAAATAATTTAGGCTATATTAACAAAATCAACCCCGGCTACACTTGGAGGTTTAAATCTGTCTACATTGATTTAAGAAGACAGCTTTTGACATTGGACATTTTATCTGTTGGGCACATTTATCTGTTTTTATGTGCAAACGGCCTTGGTAAGATATTCATATGTCTTTGACCGTTTCCCCCCCCAGACTCTTTTTCGGAGATGGGCAACTTCTTTTCCCAGCTTACATTACTCCTTATGCTAGATTAGTTCCAGCAGTGCATGTGTTAATAAAAAAAAAAACATACAGTAAAAAAAAAAGCTGATAAATGATACCGGACCTATTGTGCTAGTTAGTGCTTGTGTGCAGATAAATGCGAATTGCATCATATTATCATTACATTATCATTATGCAAACTATTACAGGTAACACAATCTCTTTTATCTGACAAACAGAGCTGTATAAGGTGTCTCTGGGAACAAATGCTTTAAAATACAACACAAGGAGATTGCAAAACAAACAAGATCAATATGCATGTTGAACACATTCTGATTTTTTTAGCGCAAGCTCACATAATAGTACATTTTACATAAAATATCTTGCTTTACACGCATCAGGCATACATTTTTTAATTCTCATTTTTTTTCTATCATGACTGCTCTATGAAAGTGATACTCCCCAACCTCCCTGTACCCTATTCATGACCAAGACTGATTGCCTGCTAAGAATGGTAGTGCCAATGGAACATATACGAGACTGGTATGGGAATGTATTCTCCCAAAGCCTATGCCCACCTTATCATGCGCAACAATGCGTTACTGACTAGTGGCATTGACTAGTCTCACGGATCACTGGCTGTAAGATAATCATTGGCAGACAAATGCCATTCCATTGCTAATAGGACATAATGTGGCAGTAGTGATGTCAGTGGTAAGAGCTGTGATGTTCTGTTACATAGCAGCCCGGTATTATCTCACCCCTATATGTTCTTGTTCCGTATGCCAGGCTGCTAGCAAGACCAAGTCTAAACAGTTGGCAAACTTGGACATTAATGAAATACTCTTATAGGAAACTCATACCATATACATAGATTGTCAATAAACTATGGATTCAAATTCAGTTGTTTGATTGCTGGTACATGTTAATTTAAGGAATCCTTATACGCCGACAGCATAATATTATTGTAAATAGAGCTTGATGATTGTAAAGCAGAGTTTCTCAACTTATGATACCCCATGGGGGCTCTCAGGGTACTACAGTCCTAATCAGAATCTACATGATGTCATAATTTAGTGGTATTTACAAACTTAGGTCAGCAAATTTAAGCATAGCTATTTAGATGAAAAAATTAATACATAAGTGAAGAGGGGCCCCCAATTCAAAGATACCCCAGGATTTTGTGCTACATCACTGGTGTTGAGGCTTTTCTAACAGTTGCCTTCATACATTTTAACCTGTTTACTACATTTGCATGTCTTGATTTTTGCTTTTCATAAATTTTAATATTTTTTTTATTGTTATAATCTTTAACATCATCAGTGCATAATGTTTTTTTTCAGTACCGTTAAGTAATCTTCTTATTACAATTATTTATTTAATGCCTACAATCTACACAGTACATATATTTAAGGAAAGGAGTCATCTTTTCTTTAGGCTAGGAGACACAAATATAAATAGCTTTCTGAAGTGTATATTTATGCTCTGTTTATAAAAAAATATATAAGAAAAAGCAGTTTTGAACTGTACACGGGCACAAAGAAAATGATTTGTTTTATACATGAAAACTTCTATTGCATATAATGGATAAGCAAAAGGTAAAGATTTTCCTACAATTCCTATATTGTTTATTTTTCTGTTTTCTTTTTCTCCTAGCCTATAAACCTCCTATTTACCTGCAGGATAATCCTAGAGCAACCAATGTTTGGGAAAAGATTTAATTGTGTTTAAGCTCAGGAAATGGGGCCGTAGACCCTGCAAAAAAAAATGCAGTTATTTTCAATCAGAAAAATGTTATAAAGTATAGGCTTTACTAAAAAAAAAAAAAAAAGTATTCATTTACTCGCCATGTCATATTGATCTTGTTTGACTGTCGGGACATTTTAGATGGCCTTGGAGTTTTGTGTGGGTAAAAAGAGCTTGCAGAAGCCGTGAGATGTGTTAGAGACACTGAAAGTTTTCATTTTAACTCCTTAATGAGACTGGCCTTTGACCTCACTTGATGAGTTCCATACCTGTGTTAGTGTGCTTTCCAAACACATTTGACACCAGTTACAATCCTGACAGGGATATAACTAATGAAACCGTGGCCTAAAATAATGACCTGCAATTGTATGTCGTTTGTGGGAAACCAAATTCTTATGAATATACTCTTGATGATTTGAAAATAAAATGTGATTGATTTTCAGAATAAATTATTTAAAAAAAAAAACCCTTTTTTTTGGTATGCATGTCCCACATTATTGTAGTTGGCCCGCATTAGTTTTCTCTTTGAGTCAAACAAGAATAAATTGGACTGTACTTTGAGTGCTATTGCAAATTGTGTAGCATAATGTATTATTCCTTTACTTGGCAACGCACAACAATAACTCTTCTTGTGTGGCCAATGTTCTGGGCGCCATTTATGATTATCGATTGAAGTTTTCTGCTAGAACAGTAATAATACAAAACCATTGTCACTACAAATGCTGTCTTGTTTAGCCCCTGTCACCAACGCAGTAGAGGGCTTTGATAATGGATCTGTGTGATGTTGTATCATTGATAAAATAAATCTATAATTAAGTATAGAGATACGGTATAATTTTTATTAGAAGCCCAAGCGCTACAACATCCTCTCAAAACAAAGCTGACAGAACTATCTTTCATATTGTTTGAATTAAATAATTCTTAGAGAAATCTGTAGTAGGTCTGCACTGGGCATCAGGCAAACCTTGGCATGTCTGGTGGACCAGTGGCATCTCCAGCTTGCCTTTTTAGAGAATGGCTACCAGCTGGATACACACACGACCGCACACGGCCGGCGATGCTACACGTATGTGATTTGGAAGGTCACTGGCCTTAAAGCGCCAAGGCCAATTTTAATCCCCAGTTTTGCCCTGTTTGTAGGACATTCCTATATAATATACTGATATTCTACTAGATTCACATGATACAATGTGATACAGTGGGATTGCCAGTGACTTCTATAACTCTAAAAGCAATGTTATCCTAATCTGGGGGATCTGTGCAAGACACTTTCCTCCTAACCCCAAAATTAGATTGTAATGTCAATTGTAGAGGAAAGGTACTCATTCTATATGTGTACATACAAATTGTAGGTTTTATATAAAGACAATGTGCTTATGTATGAAAATAAATTTTGTTGGAAAGTGGTAAAAGCAGAGCATTTAGCAGGAATATTCTACAGGTTGCTATCCAATTTGCACTTGAACTGCCCTTTATACTAAATCCACTATACGCTACAATGACGTTCTGCAGCACTTTTCGCGTTGCATATGTTAAGGTGTATATCTGTTAATAACCTAGTCTGTTCTTAAACTTTTGCTAATAAAGAGTAAAAAGTTAGTTACATTTTCAGGAATTTATAAATTGGAACACAGATTATTATTGCAAGAAATATATTTAAAATGTTACAAGCTCTGTGAAAACAAGCAACACATTTGGTGTACTATTTTCTGAGAAATAATCTTACTAAATTCTGGATATAAATGTACACAGTCAAGTCCAAAATTATAATGGTATTTATCTTGGCTGCAATCGTGACTTTTCATTCACCTATCCAGGAGGGCAGAACATAACAAATTTAAGCCAGGAATGTGCTTGTTCTCACTTTGAGTTACTCAGGTTTAAATTGAGAAACAAATGTGAGTCTTTATGCGCCAAATGTGCCACGGAAAAAAATCATTAAAGAAGTCGTTTCTTAAATGTTGTCTGAATGTTTTCTTATGATCAAACAGAAGTTGAATTTCTTATTTTTCTTTAAACACTTATGATTGAGTTAAAGAGCTAAATAATATTCTATAGATAGCTGTTTCAGTTATTGAATAACATCAACATTATTACTAAATCATTGAAATTAGGTAATTATATGAAAAACATGGCAAATCATATTTTTTCCATTTATAATAGACATAAAATGAGTATTTGCTTTTTACCCTAAGTATGCCAAAATTTGTACATCTGTAACCATCCTTAATTTCATGAAATGTTCTATATTGCAGTAAACATAGTATTTATAACATTATAATATTAACAAGTATTTTATTATTCGTTAACATATTTAATGTGTTATAATTGGGGTACGTTATTGTTTTCTTTTTTGGCATGTGGTCATTTAATATTTAGATGATCACATTTATACAGAAAAAAAAGAACAAACAAGACCTAATAAATACCTTCCAGTCCAGAATGGGAGTATGTTATCATTAAAAAATATTAAAGGAGTATTTTCCCTGGCATCCCGTCATGGATAAATGGCAAATCAATGCAGATCCAAAGCAACAACAATTACATCAAACATAAAATGTATGTCTCTTCCATCATAGTAAGAATGACAGGACTGTTAATGGTCCTAATGCGCAGTAATTTCAGTGTCTACAACTGTGTCTGGCCTCTGTTGAACCTTTGTCAATGAACATACTAGTCTGTTTGTTTAGTTGGGATACAAAACAATTTTATTGTAAACCTTATTATTTGAAACTCCAATAGATAAGAATTTCAGGCTTAATTTTGTTGTCTTTTTCCCAATCATGATACTGCAAGGTTACTTGATATTTGATTTCTGTATATTTTTAAATACATATTCCTTCTTTTGTGCCATTATTTAAAGGGGTTGGCCCACCTAGGGGGCCTTATAAAATATCCAAATTAGTGCCATATCATGTAAAGAGAAGGAAAAAAACCCTATTGGCCATTTTATTGTTATCCTCAATGCTCCGTGTCACTTAAAAACTACATTAAAAGGTTTGTTGAGATACTAGAGTTGCAATACCTATGCAATACCTATGCAATACATCACATCAGTCTGACCTCCTACAACCATTCCCAGTCCCCTTTACACTAATAGACCTTCAAGCAGACCCCCCTTTTGTGATGTCCGAAACTGGGAGCAGAGCAGTGCAGAGGGAACAAATTAAGAGGTCCCACTGAAACTGCACAAAAATGGTACATTTTTTAAAAATAAAAATATGTTTATTCAGCCTGTATACAAGAGTAAGGTATAAATAATATACGTATTGAGAAAAGTTGAGGAAAATCATCTAAGTGGAACAGACATATTTATTAATCAATGACAATTGTTTCTTTGGTCTGCCAAAAAAAAAGATTACTGGGACCAGCAGTTGATAAATATTATGGTAAAAAAAAAATTGTGTTTCAGAAAATATGTTTATTGAAGACCGTCTGCTTTAAACACATGCCCCAAGACATGTATGCACGTTACCTTACTTTTGGTAAGGTGTAATCATTTTTCTTGGCTTTTCGTGATTTACTTATACTTTGATGTTGTTTGTTTTTTTCATAATGTCATTGGAGACATATTCTCTTCACTAGACGCTTTTTTTTTCACTTTATATACCCTGTCTCTGGTGTTAGTGAATTATAGAGAAAAATTTCTCTCTTTGTCCTAAATGTATTAGCTTTGACTACTGTTTCTGAAAAGCAGCTGGGCAGGGGCAGATATAGTTTTTAAGGGCCCTTATCAAAGAGATTTATTGGGATTTCACGCAGTGATAAAAATAATGATTATGCATCTATTAGAGAGCATAATATCTATTGGCACTTTTTAAGAAAAGTTACAACAGACCAATATTACCTTGATGATGATGATGATTTCCATCATTCTTCTACAGGCTTCTGCCCGCCATCTTATATCATAGATTACAATAGCATTAAGGGAAATTGACAGAATAATGCATGCCAAGAGTTCAAGCGAAGCATTCCCCAAATGTTAGCTAGTGGACATACAAGATTAATGAAGAACAGAGGTACTCGTGCAAATTTATAAAAGTAGTCTTATCTTCCTGGTTGGACCATGCCATCATTTTCTATGATAACAAGACCAAATTTGTATTTCTGTTTCTTATCGAAATGTTGCACATAATTCTAAGTACCGTATTTGCTCGATTATAAGACGACCCCGATTATAAGACGACCCCCCAAAATCAAAATATTAATTTAGGAAAAAAACAAAAAGCCTGAATATAAGACTACCCTATAGGGAAAAAGTTTTACCAGTAAATATTAATTAATGTAAATTATTTTCATGTTTAATAAAAGCTATGATTGAGAAAAATATATTTTTTAAATTTCCTTTTATTTGCCAACCTGCCCCCCCCCAGTTATGCCACTCTGCCCCCAGAAATGCTTTATACCCCCCTATTTGCCACTCTGCCCCATGATATGCCTTATACCCCTGTATGCCACTCTGGCATATAGGGGGTTAAAAGGCATATCATGGGGCTGAGTGGCATATAGGGGGGTATAAGGCATTTCTGGAGGTATATAGGCATATCATGGGGCTGAGTGGCATATAGGGGGTTAAAATGCATTTCTGGAGGTCCAGAAATGCATTTTAACCCCCTATATGCCACTCAGCCCCATGATATGCCTTTTAACCCAGCATGTACTGGCTGCCTTGGCTTGATAGGAGTGTGATTGCTGTTAGCAGTTTGATATATATATATATATATCAAACTGCTAACAGCAATCACACTCCTATCAAGCCAAGGCAGCCAGTACATGCTGGAACCTGGGGATGATAGCAGTGGGATTACAGCCTCCATATGCCATGCTACAACCCCCACCCCCCTTACACATCCATGCTATCACACACACACTCACACTCATTCACAAACATTTAAATACTCATTCATTCCCTTAATCACACACACTTCACACATACTCAAAAACCCTCCCCCACCCCCTCACCTGAACTGCAGATCTCCCACTCGCAGACTTCTGCAGGGGACCGGCTGTAGCAACTTCTCTGGCCCCGCCCTCAGAGGAGGGAGGGGGGAGATAGAGTTCTGTGAGGACGCTGCAAGCTTCCTGTCCTGCTTCTAACAGAGGAGACGCTGCTCGCGACCGGTAAGCAGCATGGCGCCAGCATTTTTTTGGGGTCTGATTAGAAGACGACCCCGATTATAAGACGAGGGGTATTTTTCAGAGCATTTGCTCTGGAAAAAACCTCGTCTTATAATCGAGCAAATACGGTAATAACATATTTTCGATGAAAGACAATCACACTTGTATAGCTTTCAATTAGGGCTGTATTCCTGTATCAGAAGGTGGAATTCTAATTCTTTATTTCATATTCTCATACTGTAAGTACAATCCTGTATTGATATCCAAATAAATCTATTTTTTATCAGGTACTATGCTTGGTTGTGGAATAAAAGCTTCTAAACGGCAATCTTACAAATTAAAGAGGCCATGAAGAGTATTTGAAATCTCTATTGAGCAGAGGGGCTTTTCTTGTAGGTGTGTTTTATTTTGTATATGGTCACAGAATACATAGGTGATAAGATGTCTCTAGGTTTTTATGCTCATCAGATGTTTCTCCGCTCTTGGATTTACTCTGTTTGTAATGTGTTTTTCAGTACCAGTCAGCTATCTTTTTTTTTCTCACCTCTTGGTCTTAAACTTGCTAATCTCCCCCTAATAATCAACGCTTTGTTGTGTTAGGGATTTTTCATGGGTAAATGCATCCATGTAAGTGCTCCCAAATGAGTTAATACAGGCAAGCAATTGTGTTTAGTTTTACTGAATATGTCTTGCTTTATAGTACAATTATATAATTTTTATATCTTGGTACATTTGATAAACCAACGTGATTTTTAAGGTTGAGATACTAGTTAAAAGAAAGAAAAAATGAATTTGTAGTACCACATGAAGCTGGCCAAACTAAATAAACAAAAGGTTTTCTTAAATAAAATGAGGGGATAATTCTACCCGGTTCAAAGCATTCAGAAAATTAGACTCTGCTAAACTTGAATTGTGGATACCTTTGAACATTACTGTCAGTATCTGGGGGGTCTTTCAGATCTACCATGTTTCTTGCGCTGCTCTGGCTTTTGGATGGACTCCTATCCTACAAATGTTTGTCTAGCTTTATTTATAAAGGCAAGATAATTTGGAGGTAACATTTACTTCTCAATCTGCTTTTGGAGCCAATTTGCTCTGAGGTAATAAGCATGTCTTTAGCTATTGCTATGTTTTCTCTAATGATTCTCAGGACCAAGTTGCAGCTCAGAACAGCTGAGTAGCCACCATTGCTTTACCTAAATGATCAACCAGAGCAACCAGTCATTCATTTTCTGGTAAAACAAAATGTTACAGGGACACTAAACGGAAAAAAGATGATTACGCTTTTAAAAACTCCTTACTTTAATGTTTTCATGTAATCCTTCACCTCTGTGAGATAAGCAGACAAACCGCTATGCTGATACCTGGTGCCTCCCTTCATATATTGCCTAATAAATGAAAATAATATCAGAATCTTATTTTTTATAAACTGGTTTTATCATATCCCCAACGCCAGATATAGGACATGTTAGGAGAACTCAACAAGGGTGCCCTCTTGGAGTTATATTGACTATGATTATATTTATAGTAGTGATTGGGAATGTTAGATTATGTGAAACAGAAAGACACCTGACTCCGCTAAGCTCAATTATTATGTAAAAACAATAATGAACTCGCACTGGCTGGTGTAAACTATATATTTAAGCCTGTGAAAAGCAGAGCAAAGCGCTCAGAACAAATAGTTCAGTGTTCTCAAACAACATTACATCATATATCAGAGAGGTGGGATTGTTTCCTTGATGAAAATGAAGCAATACAACAAGAATCATCAGAGAAGAGTAACCCGCTTACCTAACGATGCTAATTACTTATTATCGCCACCAAACCTGCCTTAAATCCCATCTGCAACACCTCAAACACCCCTCGCACACAACTGTCCAAAAAATACTCTTTTGGTGAGGCAATGTTAATAAATGCATTTAATAAAAATTCTCTAATATCCCTACGGAAGCTATGTGTCCAGTGTCGATTTTCTTTAATGTAATTTACCTCGTTCAGAGCCAAATACAGTGTTTAAACATTTACTAAGGTTGTCATAAACACTTTTCTTATAGATGATCAAATTCTGCTCTACAGTTAATAATGTTAAATGTGGTTATTTAATTCTGGAACACGGGACCAAAGCTCAGAAATGTGTAACACTATAAATCTGGTTACTATGATGTAGTATTTCATGCACTGAGAAAGACAAATGACTTGCCACCCACCACCGCTAGAGCATCAGGGGAGATCAGGAAAGAGGCCATGAGTGATAATACTGATGGTATTCTATGCCCAATAAGGGAAATGGTCATGTGCGTTTTTAACAAGCCCATAAAAAGGGGAAAAAATATATTAAAGAGTAAATTATCCATGAAAATACTGTAAACAATACAATAAGTATTTTGGCAGTACTGACTCTTGAGTTTCTAGCACCCTAGGCAGATTATGTTTTGGTGCCCCCTACAGCATGCATTTGCTTACTAAAATAGGAAGGAGCCTCATGACAGCGCCCCCTACCAGCTCAGTTCCCTAGGCAGTGGCCAGGTTTGGATATATGGTAGAACGGTCTTCTATTTAGTAGCCATATAAAATGTTTAAAAAGCCGGGTTTTGTAGGAGCCAAGATGGGATGTCACAATAGAAATCATTCTAAAATACCACCAAAGGTTAGGCACATGCTGTAAAATTTTAGGGGGTTAGCAGCATTCGAGATCTGTCCGGCCTTGCTTCAAAGTATCCTCAGTGCCATTAACTGCTTGTACTGCAATCAGTTGGTATATAATATTTGTGCAAATGCAGGGCAGGTTTTCAATCACTTAATGCATGCATTTTGGTTGCAATAAGGTAACAGTGGTGTCGCAGAAATTATTACTACATTCCTGTTTATTTCCAGGAAGATTATTGAACCCTTGTTTCCCTTTGCCTCATCCCACGATCTGACGCATTAGCTTGTTCAGTTGAACAGCCTAGTAGGAAGTTATTGCTACAAGCAATGCAGGAGACCTGACAGTGTTGCCTGCTAGGAAACAGACAACAGTTGTTGTTGAGCGTTTCTAGGCACTACCTCACTCATTTTGCAATAAGACAGAGATCAGTCAAGCAAGCAGTTTTGGAGCTGTGGAAAGTGTGACTCTATGATCACTTTTGGTGATTTGGTGGTGAACTGAACAATAGGATATGATTTTTTACTCTGGTTCTTATTGTTGGCAAAGCATTGTTTGCTTCACTGATACCTGACGGTTATGATTGCCCAATGCCCATGAGTGACCATCAGGTTGTTTTTTTGGGGATACAGGTATGGAATTAAAAGAAGACATGGTACTCCTCATCTTGAGGGTCATCTGGAAAAGGGGAGAAGTAATAAGAGAACTTCTGAATAGGAAATCCATTGGAAAACCAATGGAAATCGGGGCGCATATATACATGGGAAGAGAGAATGCTTATAATAGTGTGATAAAGTAACAAAACTGGGATATTTGTAGAAGTATAAAATACACTCACAAACAGTGCCAGCACAAGCAGCTCTTTAAAAGTCGAAAAATGTTCTTTATTCTTTTAAAACTCTATAAATATAAAAGCAAAAGAAAACAACCATATGGTGTAGTATCTCACTGAATGTTAAGTGCGCAAGTATGGAAACACTTACAAAATGGTTGAGTTCAAACAGGTCAAATCGTTAGTTTGAAAAAGTCCAGCGAAGTGGAAATGCAGATGAAGTCCTCAATATCTCAACGCGTTTCGCCGTTTTTACGGCTTCCTCAGGAGAAATGAAGTTGAAGATCGGTAGAATCCGCAGTAATCCGTAATCATGGTGTATGTTTTTGCTTTTATATTTATAGAGTTTTAAAAGAATAAAGAACATTTTTCGACTTTTAAAGAGCTGCTTGTGCTGGCACTGTTTGTGAGTGTATTTTATACTTCTACAAATATCCCAGTTTTGTTACTTTATCACACTATTATAAGCATTCTCTCTTCCCATGTATATATGCGCCCCGATTTCCATTGGTTTTCGTTTTTGAACGCTGAGAGGAGCGTTTTTGTGTTGGGCTGCGGCAGTCATACATTGGGGAAGTATTCTTTTATATTTATTTTTCACACGTGTTGTGGGTGTTAAAGACTTGGTTTTCTAGGAAATCCATTGGTATGGTATTGGTATGGTCCAAGGTTCCATGTATCTGCATACTCTGCAAACTAATAGGACAAGCTATACGTTGAGAAATAGATATATTTAATGGTTCAAAAAGCTGTGTTGATGATGGTTTAAATCTCTAGTCTTTTTGTCTCCCTTTAGTTATATATACACAATGGCATGCCGAAATACAGCTCAGTTTAAATATTAAAAAGAACCCATACACTGAATCAGACGTCCCCTGTGCCCTATGTATTCTACAGCTTTATCAATATTGTTCATTCTATTCACTATTCTTTTTCAGTTGGACAAAAGTGCCTAAATCTGACTTTCTGGATTAATATAATAGCCAAACTGTGTTTATATGCATATAATGCAAATCAACAGATTTCCTTTGCGGTACATCGCCTTATTTCATCTAATTACAACTGGTAATGGTTGGAGACTTGATGGCTCAGTCCACTGGCACCATCATGCAAAACCTTTCACCTCTAGGTCACCAGTTCAGCTCCATGTCGGTCAGTAGTAACCAAAAACTATTACCATCTGAAAGTGATTTGGAAACCTGAGTGGATTATTTGTAATCTAGACCTCATGTGTCTGCATCACAAAACCGCAATCTCTATTGGTACTGTCAGGAAAGAAAATAAGGATTAATTGCCCATAAATGCAACACGTTCATAAATCGGCATATATTTAAAAGTTGTGCCAGTTTATATATCATCACAGTGTTCCTAGGGTCTATCACACAATATATTATATAAATATTATAATATATATATATATATACAGTACCATCACTTAGAAATGTTCCATTAACAAAACATGAAATGGATCAGATACACTGTAGTTGTTGATGTTGTAAATGACTATTGTAGCTGATTCTTAATGCAATATCTTCATAGGCGTACAGAGGCCCTTTATCACTCCCATCACTCCTGTGTTCCAATGGCACGTTGTGTTGCTAATCTAAGTTTTAGTTTAAAGGGTTAATCAGAAACATAAAAGGGTGATAAACAGAATCTTGTGGTAAAAAAACCAAATTGTGTGTAACATCTTGTATTTTGTTACATTGGGATACTGTACTAATAAACTATTTCACTTTGTGTTGGTTGGGAATCATGTTTAGAATTTACACAAGTAATCGGTTAAAAACAGGAATAAATAATGAAAGTATACCATCAATTGGGTGTTCATATCCATTTGGCATAAGTAATGACTATGAATGCTGTTCAGCACTTCTCTACAATCATAGCTGACACCAATACAAAGACGGTTATTTAAGCTTCCCTTACAAGTTAATGGAGCCCCTATAACCTCTATGCTTTACAGATGTTTAATACTGCTAGAGTACTGTTTTATGACAAGCAAAATGTGACCAGCATATTACTTTCCATATTACCGCCATCGTAATGAAATGCATTGCTTATATTTTTAAGGTCATCAACATACCAAGATCTGCTCCAGTCATTAATGAATTTCCCATCCCTGGAGCCTATAAAAGGTTAAAGGGCAAACTAAGTATATTAGTAAATAGGTTCCTTTCGAAAACGCAGACTCAGAAATCAGCCTGGAGGATCGTGTCCGGTCTATCATGCTTTTTTTACTGCTCATTGAATAGAGAGGATCTAGTGTGCTATATGCAATCAACAGAGCAGGCTTTGAGAGTGTCATTTAAATGGAGGTGTTGAGTTGCTATCAGCCAATGTTTATAAAGTGATATAATATAGTCTAAACGAAAACATATATAATAACACTGAAAGAGAGCAGAGGGCAAAGGGATAAGGAAACTAAGAAGATAGACGTCAAGTTCTTTCCTGAGAGTGCCTGCATGTCGAGGATAGCCCGGTCATGGCTGACAAAAGTGTCTTTGTGATGTGATACTACAGCAGAAAGCAAGGGGGTCAATTGATTTGGACGAGACTAGCCAAGCCCTCAAATTCAGACCTCATGGAGAACCTTATGATATTAGCCAAACACTAGGTATGAGAGGCCCAGATGTGTTGGTATCAAGCAACATGACACATTAACATGCCGTATTAACAATGCCTCCATAATTATCAAGTAATCATAAGCAAAACTGGCCAACAAGTGTTGGATTTGAGCTGTTTTTATTTTTCACGATTCATAACTTTTTGGTTAAATTTGGTATAATATATTAAAAGATAATTCTTGGAATATATATTCTTGGAATAAATATTTTTTTAACTAATTAATAGCAAGCTTTACATTTCTGATTTCTTCCATAATCTTAATAAATGCCTTGATGTCGTGTGCAGCACATATGTGACATCTTTGTCATAACAGGAGCTATGATCGTTGATCCCTGCACATACGCGTTTATTCAATAGTTGTGGTTCACTATACGTTACACAGGGCCAACCCTATTGAGTTTCTTCCACAAAATGAGCTTGGCATAATACATGATTAAAGCAATGTGATTTCTTGAAAGTCACTTCACGTTTTGAACTATACATTATGGGCAGCAAACTCAACCCTTCTCGAAAAGAAAATTTCTACGGCTGCCTTTGCCCATAATGTAAAGTCAGTGAGTGGAAATTGCCCCGAAAACATTGACCATAGTGAATAACCCCCATAACTTCTGGTTCAAGCAACATATGACTCAAAACCCTAATGTAAATTACCCTGTCCTAGGAAAAACTAAAGCAAATTTTACAATTTACACATTTATCCTCTGTATTGCAAGAAAAAACAAACTAAAGTTACAACAATATTAGTTTATTCATTTTTTTGGAGCGATTCCTACACATATAACCTATCCAACTCAAACCGCCCCTTGGGTATTATTCCGTAATACAATATTAATGAACACCTGCTTAATTTCGTATCGTAACCCAAAGATTACTGCTCAGTATCAGCTCCTTAGAATTTGCAAGTCATTTCCATCCTTTAGTTTTGGGAAGACTTACAGAACAAGACTCTTCTTTAATGTTTAGCTTAGTTTTAGAGTGTAGAGCCAGTTCTCTTGCAACGCTTCCATTCTTTAAGAGCTGACAGACTGTTTGTCAGTTAAACTCCCCCTGTCATGTATTCCGACCACTGCCAACTCATGCACGGAGACCTTCACTTTTGCCGCTACCACTTGTACCCTGCGCAACCTTTGTCATTGATCACTGATCCAATCCAGTGCCCACATGTTCTTCAAATGCCTACACAAGTAATGAGGTGCTTGTGGTGTAAAATTAAACTGTCAACTGTCAGCGATTGATAACCACAGCGAGAGCTGACCTAGAACACCTGCAGTAGTGGCTGAGACAGGTGTGACACGTTTGATTGTTGAAGCCTACCAGTCAGCTTGACCCAAATGTGTCCCTGTGCTGTTGGCCGGCCACGACAAAGTCACAGCAATCTTCAGCACCACGTTTCAAGTCGTTTGTTTGTTATGCGTGAAAGACACCAAGCTGGTCAGAACTTCCCTACCTCTTGGTCCGTTTTTTGGTCCTTACTGGCAATGTACCTGTTTAAATAAATATAACATATTCTCGCAGTGAGGTTTTAAT
The DNA here is from genome assembly GCF_027358695.1 of Spea bombifrons. Classification (NCBI taxonomy): domain Eukaryota; kingdom Metazoa; phylum Chordata; class Amphibia; order Anura; family Pelobatidae; genus Spea; species Spea bombifrons. Next base: position 90,115,862 of record NC_071089.1, on the reverse strand, counting down.
GGCAGCATTTTACAGCAACGATGTTTTACCTAAGACGTTTTTCTTGGCAAGGTCATTCGCATCTGTCAGCACTCTGTCACCCATGCATTTCCATTTTGTGTGAGTGTGCCAGCACTCATCAGGGGGCCCGTTCCTCCCACCCTTTGAGCACGCTGAACTAGAAATAACACAAAGTATCATTTATGGTATGTCTGAGGGATTAAATCATCAGCATCAGGCTACTCTGCTCCACGGGAGTTAAATGCTGAGGTTTGGAAAAATAATAGGGAGCCCATCGACCAAAATACCCACCAAAGTACAGAACACCCACGGAAACAGCTTTATATTATGGCTCTTGAACCTTTGTAGCAAATACGCCGGTATACAAAGTGTGGATGCTTTTACATTATATGGCATTGCCTGGCTATCTATAGTGGCATTTAAATACATACTTTTAAGCATAATATATCTGTGTGTGCATGCGTTAAATGTAAAGATGCATTTACACATCTTTGCGTATATATATATATATATATATATATATATAAAAAAAATAGATGCACACTATATAATTACATAGTGGATGTAATATGGCATCATTTTTTTTGTAAGAACTAAAAGCATTATGGAATATGCAGATGCCTAGCGTGAACTGTCTTGTAAGTAGATTTTAAACATATAACAGGCAGGCACTACAAGTGTTGTTGAAAGACATCTCAACATCAAACAACTGAACTATATCAGGTTCATGCACCATAAAGATAAAAATCTATTAACTTGCCTCTGACCTTAATGACATGGGAGCCTATAGAGACATCACAGAAGTCATATCTCTTCTGACTTTTACATGCTCAAAGCCGTGCCTGGATTCCCCAGCCAAATGTAAAAGCTTCACGGTGATTGGAACGGTGACACCAACTCAGATTGTGGTCTCTCTAGCTGGCAGCAGATAGACATCCTGAGGGGCTGTGAACTGGCCTCTACTTTTAATTTCAACCGAGAGACATTTTTCTCTACCATATGCTTTTGGGGGCTCGCATAAGGCAGTGGTACAGGAGGACATATGCTACAGGGAACATGTGCTGAAGGCTAAAAGACAAAAAGCTCCCAATATTATAGATTGATGTATTGCAGCCCTAATTAAATCTGATTAATGTGCTGTTTTATTCATGTTAATCAAGCTTGTGCTTTAACTCTGCATAAAACAAATCAGGTTTCTGAAAATGGAAACCTCTGGGATTTCACTTAATTCTCGCTTTGTTTACCAAAGTATTCCATCTAATACAAAGTATGCAAGAAAAATATGTTCTCATTATTACTATGGTCATATACTATGTACGTTATGTAATAAGGGTGTATATATACACTTCCATTCAAAAGTTTGGGGTCACTTAGAAATGTCCTTGTTTTTGAAAGAAAAACTGTGTCCATTAAAATAGCATCAAATGGATCAGAAATACAGCGCAGACGTTATTAATGTTATAAATGACTATTGTAGCTGGAAATGGCTGATATGAAATAATTTAATCTGCGTACAGAGGCCCTTTATCAGCAACTATCACCCCTGTGTTCCAATGGCATGTTGTTTTTGCTAATCCAAGTTTACAGTTAGGAGCCTTATTCGTCATCAGAAAATTATTTTGCAAGTTCCTTGTTTTCCATGAAAACAGCTAAGTGACCCTAAACTTTTGAACAATAGTAGAATGCTATTGCTAGATTACTTCTGTGTTTTAATTGGCAGCAAGCGGTCAAAATGATTCTTTTAGGCCAACATTTATTATTAGTCACTAAGTTCAGCCAAGTCCAGTGGGGGAGAATCCTCTTTTAAATATCGTAACATCATATCAGCTTTTAAAGTGGGTTTTGTTCTAAATGTCATGTTAAGAGTCCAAACTTCCATCTCTGGAATGCGTTGGTCCTTCACGCTGATTGCAGGAAAGTCCTGAGCACCATGTAGAATGACCGACACTCACAAACAGTAGCACAGAAACAATTACGCCAATGTTATTCTGTTTTGATATTAAATTCTCTGCTTTCGCTACTTCTTCCTTGGCAATTTCCATGTTACAATAATAATATTATTTTAAAGGCAGGGTTTAAAACCTTATTCAAAACAGGATCCATTCCACATCCTGAAAAGGAGGCATCTTTGCAGATAGTGCACTAATTGATCTGGAAAGCATGTTGATTTTTATTTTCATTGTTTGTCAGGAGGCTCACAATATCAGGAAGCAGGAGATGGCTCATCAAAGACTCTTACTCAGTCCCACTACTCATCAACTGGACAGTGCCTTGTTTCATGAACCCAGAGGAAATGCATCTCCCTGACCCCATTGTTGAGAACTTCCTTTTGTCTTGAAGTTTTGTTGAAGGAGGTATTTGTATTCACAAGGAACATTTTTTTCCAGTGGGTAATTTTCCTAAATCAATGTTCTTACAGCAACAATAGAATGTCGTGCACCTGAAAACACCAGCTCATAAAGCAAAAATTCAGCGAATTCCCAGCAAATACCATTCAAAAATCACCTATCTAAGGCAAAAATATTGGGAATTCCGTCAAACTATATGGCCATATATTGCTTAGCTCGCCACTACGTCACCAATTTTTCATGGCTATATTGTTTACCAAGGAACTGAATCAATGGGATTGCTTTGCATTTAAACCCCAAAGAGACTCCCAAGCAATATAAAGAATTCTCTAGACACCATGAAGTACCTATGTGTCAGGAAGTGCTGCTCCATGCTAAGCACATATGCTTTTTAGGTTGTGCGCTCCCCTATTTTGTATAATTTTTGTGGTCTGCATATTTGCAGGTTCTGACCAAACCTTAGAGTTGAGCAGCCCCTCCAGTCTCACAGGTGCCTCATTAATGGTGTCCAGAGAAGGCTTTAAATTGCTTGAGAGTCTCTTTTGGGTTTAAATGCAGTGCGATCCCACTGATTCAACTTCTTGGTAAGTGAGATAGCAGTAAAAAATTTGATAGGACCCGCCAAACTTGGGGTACTTTAATGAAGTGGCGTGCTAAACAATATATGGCTAAAAAAACATAAAGCAAAAAAGAATGCCGGATATTTAAACAGTCAGCTCCTCCCTAATTGGTTATGATGTGGAGGGGGCTTGTCCGTGGCTGCCCAATCCCTAGATCGGCCAAAGCTGACCCATAAACACTAATGAGCCAACACAGCCCGCTATAGTTTACTTCTGCCCAGCTCATTCATAAAAGGTTAAGCCCCAGTGTATGATGTCATATCCACACACAAGAAGGATTGTGGCACGGAGGGGGAGGCTGGTGGCACTGTCCTCAATTGGGCCTACTTCAGAAGGGAAGATAAAAATGTGTGATCAGCATTGTTGTTAAAAATGCATAAATTAAAGTTCTAGTACCCTGAACCCCTTTATGCAGAGGACTATTCTGGCCTAGGCTGACTGGACAAATCTTGGGGGCCTCATGGCAGGCCACAGCTTAATGGGATTTTTGGTGTGTCAGCGATCTCCCTTGTAACTGGCGAATTTACACTAATTAGCTGACTCCGTTTTCACTCTATGTAAAGAGGAGGTAGGACACAAGGAAGATGAGGTAGGTCAGGGGCTGTTGTGGGCACAGTTCCTGGGTAAGACCTATTGATCACATCTTCTTGTTGATAGCTCTTCAATATATGCCACTGTTTTGCATCTGAAATGATTACATACCCATTCATAAAGCCAATGCTCCAGAACTACAGAAATAAAATGATTATTACATTAATCTACAGTTCCTTTTAGCCAGCAAGATCATATCGGCTATAATTTTGTTTTCTCACAAAATGCTAATCTAGAGCTGAACAGATAGTTTTATTGCATCACAAAGCTGTTCTACCATGTGAAACAAACTGTTATCTAAGGTTTCACACAGCAATTGTTCAGTAATTCCTATTTGTGGCAGTTTTCCAACTCCTCAAGAATGGCCCAGACAGCCAACCCTTCAAAAAAAAATCACAACAGAAGCTGAAAGGCATTAAGTGTCATCCACTGGTTCACTTCGATAGACAGGACATTCGTGTTAAGGGACGCTTACTGTGTGATACTATGCAATAGCCTGTCATTTTGAGAGCATCTTTTAGGTCAGTTCAACACAGCCATTTTGTAACACGTCCATTCAAAACCGATCACGTGATAACTCTGCTGAGCTAATGATTAACCTTTGGCTTGCAATCTGTGGATGAACGATACAAGACTTCAGAAGCAAGGGCAGTGGAGAAGGAATTGGTACATATAACTGATTTTATGTACACAGACTGTAGTTTCATGTTCCACCTGTAAAAGTGTATAATATTGTGATCAATTCCAAAAGGTGTTTACTGGTAGTTACAGATTTCTTCTAGACTTCTGGTGATAATGTAAGGTTGAGAAACTGATATTCTAGTTCTGCACCCTGTTTGTGTCAATGTGATTCTTAAGTATGTTTAACTTATTTATTTTGGTGTATTTACAATCTACCTAACATTAAAGTATATCATTCCTGCCCCTTTTTTTTCAGGAAGTGTGTACAAAGTCTATAAAGCACTACTGTCCCTCACTCCGGTGGTACTGTATGTAATCATTACAAGGCTACAGACAGTTGGGGACCACAACACCTGTGTAGGTGCCAGTCATACTTCAGATCACTGCATTGTCATCAGTGCTGGGTATGATATCACTCATGACATCGCCAGCACCAAATGTCACAACTTGAAGCAGGCACCTTCAGGAAACATCACTATCTTCTAGACCTGAGAGGAAGATGAGTAACATGTCTATATTCATTGTAAGCAAGCAAGCAAAATAAATAATGTTTAAAGCTTAAGTGTATTACTAGTAGAATAACAGAAACTTTTTTCATTTTTGTATTAATTGATTCATGAAGAATTCCAAGACCTTTGTTTAATCTTGTATATTATTACATCTATGCATGTCTTGACTAATGCTGGAGGCTTGAACATACTAAATGAACGTACGTGTAATTTTGATTATATCAATGAAAGCTTTTTTTTTTTAATCTCTTGTAATCAGCACATTTTTTATCGTATGACAAGGACTGAACACTTTTTCCGCAAAACAATAGCTTCAACATGTCCAAAAAGGAACTGCACCTGTTGGTTTAACATATCAACAAACAATTACTGTGTCCTAGCTATGCAAGGCAAGGGAGGCCGGATGATTTCCTGGATGAAACGCCTTCAGACTTATTCTTAGAAGAGCAAAGAAATTTCACGTAGGACAAGGCTGCAAACTGATTGTCATCTTCCTTCCTTCTTTTGTACTTAGTCAGTATGTGTCTTTTTAAGTTTTCGACAGGTTTGTTTCCATTAGAATTCTCCAAATTCCACAACCAGACATGGCCTTGCTCCGAGAACACTTGTTTCCTTGGATATCTCAAGATGTTTTAGTATAATTACAAATATTGTTCATCAAATGCTCATTGCCCTTAGGAATTACTACATCGTTTTTATTGCTGATACCTCTTCCAATATGACCTAGCAACCCACTAGCTTTTCCTTCTAATAATTAGTTATTTTAACTAATAACACCCAAGTCCCTTTCTTTTGATGTAGTTCCAACAACCTACTATTATTTCTATATTCCATCATTGGATTTTGCATCCTAAATACATTACTTTACACTTGACCAAGTTAAACTTTAGGTCCCAAACTTTAGTATATTCCTCTAGTTTCCTTAGGTTATGTGACCCTTCCAAGGGCATCAACCCGATTATAAATCTTTGTAGCATCTGGAAACAGGCTCTTCTACTATAAAACTGACAGAATTTAGCCATCCTCTTATCCACTTGATTGCATTTTAGTCCATATGCAGTTTTAAAACTTACTTATGGGATTATTGGCTTTCCAACAATGATTGACATTCTAAGACACTGCCTATGCTAAGAAAGTATGGCTGTACATTAAAGGGAGGAGTAGGAGACAAAGGAGAACCGACTTCCTCAACCATTTGATTCGTACACCCATGCTCCAGCCAGCCTTCCAACTTTTACCCAAAAAACTATAAAAAAAAACCCAACAAGCTGAAGATAAAGGAACATGCCAGAGAGCCCTAAAATATTCATAGGGCAGGGCCCACCAGCCCCTAGTTAAGGCTCTACACAGGTTGATGGCCACTATATGTCTACTCATTGAGATTGACTATATTTACTAAAATGTGAGATAATATACAATATATACTGTAGACCCGTTAAAATACACTTAATTATGGTCACTTTTAAGTCAAACGTACAGCAATAAAACTGTTGCTCACATTTGTAACAAGTGCAGCCCCTCGTTTGGAAAGCGGCGGCTACGATTGCTGCATTCTTAACAGAGAATGTGAATCAGGTTTCTCGCTCGACAACAGAAACTTGTTAAACGATTACTGTGATTTATGTGATCACCATAAAACGGGCAATGGAAAGGTAGTTTGTTACAAATAAGTAAGAATAATACATTTTCTGTACCAAGCAAGTTGCTTCTATTATTGAAGCAATTTGTATGGATCCAGAATTTGTCCAATGTTCCATCACTGCTAAATCATTTTGCCTGTGCTGCATTCAGTTTATTAGAGTGTCTATTCCAGGTTTATTTATCTTAATTGCATTCGTGTTTATTGATTGAATGGAGAACACAGCACATGTGTAATTCTGCACTAAGATTCTGCTTGCCATCATATGAAGAGTGCACACAGGTCCGGCTTATTTCAGATTTCAATTCACTGCCATACACATTAAAAATGAATGTAAGCTTCAAGTATCTGCTGCTTACTCGGTTTAAGGGCACAGTGTGATAAAAGTATTCTCTTGTATGGTGTAAAAAGAAACCCCAAAACATTAGTCTCAAGGTACTCCTTTTTTGAAATTGTTAAAATAGGTACTCACCCACTTCCAACTTCCAGTTTTATGCTCATTTATGTTCCAATAATCCAGTCTGACGTGGAGATACCCATGCAGAGAAAGCTAAGGTTTGCAAACAAGAAAACTCCTGCTATGTATCTAGGCCATGAGGAGCAACATCAGATGGTGATCAGACAGCCTACCCAACTGGTAGAGTGTCACATAGTGCACAGTGCTATGAGGTATTCGAAAATTCACTTAATTGTATTTGGGTGCTACTAAAAGGTTGGAAAGGTCCCTTTTGGGTGACATAGGGGACACAATCCAGAAGACTTGTGGACAAGGGATGCTGTGGGTATCCCAGCATCTCTTGCTGAACATAGCATGAATAGTTAATGTATTCAGTTTGCACTCCCTTGGAATGATGCCAAGGATTATGTTGGTATCTTATTAAGAAAGATGGTTCATAAATAGAGATATATTTATACTGTCATTGCCCAAGTACTCGTAACACTTTAGTTATATCCACATAGACTAAGAAGATTAAGTGTGGGACATCTACAACACAAGGCATGGAAACAATAATGAATAATCATGATTATTTAATTTTCATTCTAGTGCATGAGACGTCTGTGTCTTACCCTCCGAGAAACTCCTTAGACCAGGATTCTTATTCTGTTAGCTACAGTATCAGTGTAGTAGGGTAAGAGTGGTAACTATTACTAACCTCCAATTGTGTTCCACATATAACCCCTGATATGTTTGTATCACCTTCTGTTGTAATTTTTTTTTTTCTGACATGCGATTTGAAATGCTTGTCTTCTGAAATAATATTCAGGTTACATTAACTTAGAGAAGGAAGAGAACTATAATCAATATCCATTGTTCACCAAAAAAAAAGCTCTTTAAAACCAATGGTTCCGTTCTAATGATGCAATTTTGTTTCTAATTTTAATACATGTGAGAATATAATAAAACAGATTTTTCATCATAAATTCCACTTAGGGGAAGATGGTATTTGTATCGCAGGATGTGCATTCTTGTTGAATGTTTTTGTAAATTGTTATCCCAAATATATTGTATACATTGTATACAGACATTTGGAGGTTTTTTTTTAAAGACCCACCTGTTTTAGAACATCCTTGGAATTAACAATGCAAGGAAACACCTTCGTAAGGCAAAAACTGTCAAATTTTTCCCAATTCATTTCATAACTATTTTAGTCTAAAGTTTATTAAAATTGTACAAATATTCCCACATTGTGTTGCTTTAGGCTATATACCCTACTTTTCTGAAGTAACGGTAACTTTGAGTGAAATTTAGGGAATTCCTAAATCCTTTATGACTAATGTAACAAGGTAGCAACAATTCTAGCAACAATTCTAGATTGGTAAGGAGCTAAGCAAAAGTATTTGTACAACTACACTTCTAATAATATATTTTAAGTGAAAATATCAGAATTCAATATTTAATATAGAGGATCAGTTGTCAAAATAATGCAGCACGTCCTTTAAAAGCACACATTACATATTAAGTGCGTCTTGTATTATGCACTAAAATGTGAATCTTTAAAAAGCATATATTTTTTTAATCTTGACCCTATCGGTCCATTTTTTAAATATATTTTTGCTGCGGTGGCACGGTTCTTGTGATGGTTTGTGGACCCAAAAGCATCCTTCCAGCGAGCAACCTAACTGATCACTGGTGCACTGGGGAGAATACAAATGATGGCTCCATCAGATAGCTTTAAGCTTGGATTCTACAGCACAGCTGGTGCGTGTCATGTTAATAGAATGGCGGAGCAAGACTTACTCAGAAAATAATACTTAACAAAGAACTGAATAAGAAGATAAAATAAAACTAACCCCTTGCGACCACAACCACTCCCTTCAAACTGTTATTTTTCCCATACATCACATTTTGCAACTTAGTATAATAAGGTGGGAATGCGCTGACACTGGAAAGAAACTGACACATTAACCATCCTGTTTACCTATTGTACAGCGCTCTGGAATATGATGGTGATATATAAAACTATAATAAATAATAATAAGTAAATGAATTCTATATGTCATTGAAATGCAACTCAGAAATCAAACATCTAATAGAAATCAAACTTTTGGCATATTCAATAACACATTTTAGAACTGATCCGCAAAACACCCAGGACAATTGCTCCTCCACGTTAGCTGATAAAATAAACCAAAATGTTTGGAAAATATTTTCCAGGAATTGAGAGGTTTACGCTCATGATCCCTTGTGAGTTTTTTTTTTTTTTTTATAAACCATGCGGCATACGTTCTATTCTTTGTAGAAAAGTTAAAGATTGACTTATAAAAACATCATCTATTTTGTGAAACTAATTTTCGTTATATGCTTGTGAAATGTCCCACCCATATATCATTGTGATTTGTCCCACTGATGTTTTTCAAAGTCTTTGTGTGTGACCGCTCGTGAAATAAGAGTTCTTCATCGCTGTCAATACATTGTGATGCTCTCTGAAAGCTCTCCTGGCTTGATCTATTTTGTGTTTGACCTTTAATGCTCATCAAATCAAAGCAGTTGACGCTCAGTTCAGTCGTGATCTGACAAGTGCCCAGGTCAGGAAGATGGAGAACCATAGCAATTTACCAAGCTACTTTTGTCTATTGTTTAACACCTTCTCAGTAGTTACTGGTATCTGGAGAGAAGCCATGTTTATCAAACTGTATTGATGTTTCTTTTCTACTGTGCAGTCAGATTAGACATCCATAAACAGTGTGATTACTCGGTTACCCACAGAAGTGGAATGGTTTGACTGTTAAATGGTTTGTAAAGACCTCATACACCAAGACTAAATGTGGTTTCCTCATTTATAGCTGACTGGGGGTGATGGGAATTGTAGCTGAAAATGTCTGGAGGAGCTTGTAGATAGTCTCTTAAACACAAACTGTGAATGATCACTAGATATAGTTACAAACTTCATTGTAAAATAAATAAATTGTTCTAAAACTTCTGTTACTGGTGCTGGCAAGTGTTTTTTCACTATCCTGCTACAATATATCTGGCTGTCTTTCTGAGAAGGTGGGCTGTAGCCGATGTACATATGGATGGGTTTACAATGTTGATCGTGTTGTATACATATATGTGGTTTTAAGCTATGAGTGTCTCTTTGTCTTCTTGGTGGTAATCATTGGTTTCATATGTATTCACGTAGGAGATGTAGCGTGAGGTAGTGTATGTCCAAAACAATGACAAAGTTGCCACTAAAGTCATGAAGTCCTTTATTACCGTAATTTACTTGGTCTTCTAGTTATAGGAAAATGTCCACAAAATCATACATCATCATTAAACTGTAAAGCCACACGTAACTTCAACCAACAAATATTCTGCCAATGATGGTAAGTGTTGTATTTACAAATTAGTATTTATAATACACTACTCAAGTGTTGGAAATGAGAAAATCTCATCGCCATAGGAGGGCCGGCAATATTTCGCCTGGGGCAAGTCCAGCAAAGCCTAGCAATTAAGTGGCCCAAAAACACTTGCCATCCAGCCCTGTCCAAAACACAGCGTAGGTTGTAAATGCTGCCTAAACTTGCCTGAACTATGGTGACTATATGTGAAATCACATATAAAATACCCCAAGCTACGGGGTGTGGCCCAAGATCATTAAATCAGAGCAATTCACTTGCCCCTGCTCCCCTTTGCTAGCCCTCCTCTGCTCATTACAGTGGGCATGTCTAAATTCTCATCAAACACTTTGCTTTATTATTTACTTAAATACGATTGTAGAAATTCAAACAAGTGACAGCACCCCATGAACATTACAAAGACTCCTGCCAGAGTATAATTCCCTTATGAATTTAATTAGCTAGAGAAAATGAAAGTCAATCTCAAGTTCACCAGGGCAACAAGAACATGTCCATTGTTTTGTTTCCCAATGAAAGTAAACTCACAGGAATGTTTGGGGCACACACAATGTGTTTTCATTTGGCTGACAAGTTACAGAGGTTCTGCTTATGTATGACATGTGGAAGGCTCTAAATAGGAATGAAATGTAATGACCATCAAGATAACGCTTAACCACAGATACCACGAAGAATGTCTGCTTCTCGTTACTTATACAGAGCTTGGTACTAATGCTTAACAAAACAGTGCTTTCCCATGCCAAACTCTGGACTCCTTCCAAGACATTCACATGCTGTGTTTGGATTCCAGCACCATCTCAACCTATTTGATATCTCCTTGTTTAATTAATGTGTGTACGTGTTTTACTGTGGACTGAAAACAGTAGTGCCATGCACTTGGGAAGTGGAAAAATATGGGTTGGCAGAGATCACTGTCTTCTGTCATTCATGGTTTTTATCACACGAGCCTGATCTGGAAGTCACGATGACATGGACAGAAATACAGAACATGCCAACATAAAGCATAATGCTAGATAAGGCTAGAGTGGCCTATGTATTCCTTGTCTTCTTTTATACTCATGATATGAATATTATCATTTGTTTATAAAGTGCCAACATGTCACATTGAGCTAAACAGTGTATTCCAAATAAATAGATAAACGGTGAATATTACTTGTAGTGGCCAACCTGCATAGGGGGTGACCAGGGCCAGTCCCTATGGGCAACAAACACACATTTCAGTATGGCCCTCCTTACCTCATCTTTCTGTAAGTCAAATAGTTACGTTATGGACTACTTCTGATATGATGTTTATGATATTGCGAGGAGCTTTAGGCATGTATAGAATGAGGACTAAGGTTATGGTGAACATATGACAAGGTTAAGGACTAAATAAACCTGAGATATCAGCTTCAGCTAAGTAAAAGCAGACTATATTTAGCCAAGTCAGAAGACAACATGTTTTACATTTTTATATGTTCCCTTTAATAACTTGCAGTATATATTGTTGTGGTGAATATATATTTGTGTTATTTATGTTATTATTTACTATGCTTGTAAGAACAGGGCTGTCTTCTCCTGCTGTTCCAGTAACGTTAACACGTATTAATGCAATTTTCGATTTTAATGTTTTTGTAAATTTGAATTGAATAGCTCTATGGACTCTTATGGTGTTAAGTATAATGTAATTACATTTTGTGGCTCTACTGCATCATATGTTTTATACAGAGGTAAATGTTTTAGGTGGGGTTAGATGTAAGGATATTCCTGATAATACTTGGTGTAATATATATATATATATATTCCCATAATTATCATGTGCAGTATGGAAAATATTAAAGAAATTGAAACCCCAACAACTCTTACAAAAACTCTTATCATTTAAATCTGACAGAAAAATATAATATTGAGCAAAAAAATGCAATTTATTTTGTTCTATTAAAGTAGAAACTGTATAGTACTAGTAGTATAAGGTTTTTATTTTATGACATTTTATTACAATTTATTTTATTCTTAAAGTAGAAGTCATATAGTAGTAGTAGCAGTAGTATAAGGTTATTATTTTATGACATTGTCTCTTTAAACCCTGACGATAAAAGTTGATCTTATTGAGTGATGTATAATTTAAACACAAGATGTAAATTTTGTTCCCAGTATCATTGTCCATGATCTAAAAAAAAGAATAAACAGATTCATATATTTCGTTTATTTTGGGCGCTAAAAAATATGAAGTTGAAGTATGAGGCTACGATCATCAATTTATGACAATTTATTTGTACATGAAACATGAGACTTCCTCCAATGATGAGAGGTTTTAGGACAAAATGCAAATGAATACGCCTTATGTCGGATATATTTATGTGATACGACGTTAGCCAACAACAAAATATTTCCACATGAGATTGTATCTATTTTTTTCTTCTTTTCGTAATTGTGATGATTAAGAACAGCTTAAAAATGTGACTGTTATTGAAAGGTCAGCTTTGTGACAGAGATTGCTGCTAGTTCCTCAGCTGACCTGAGTTTTTCTTAAAGGAGAGGTCAAATGAAAAAATGTAAAAAAAAATTGAATGTCTTAACGGGAACTGTCACCAACAGAGTTGCCACATAAAGTCAGCAGTACCAAAAGGGAAGGAATAATAAAGTAGATTCTGAAAGCTGGAAGTTAAGATGGCAGCTTTCATGGTGTATACATACTGTAACTTTCTAATATACAGAGATTTAGGTTTAAAAGGAATATAAGCTCCATTACATGGCTGTACTGCATTGAACGTGGGATTTGGAGAAGTGACCGTCAGTATTTAGCTGTTGTGTGGGAACTATAGCAGTAATGAAATGCCTGTTGGGTTTCTTGTTCTTCCTTTGACCTCCTCATAGATGCTTTTTTAATTTAATAATTTGGCGGAAGCTGATCATAAAGTATAATGTGATGATTTGCTTGAGGGTGAGCATTGTTTGTCCTTTACTCAGAGATATTATTTGGGACTCGTTGCTCTAAGGGGAAGGGAACAAAGACACAAAATTGGGCTGTTGACCACAATGCAGCAAAGAAGAATTAAATGAGGTTATGTTTTTCAAGAGAGCGCTAAAAACCCATAAACTGTGTTGCTTTCTCAGAGCTGCCTCAGTATATAAGCAGGGACTGGTGTTTGCTCAAAACACTGTTTTAAAATGGTAATTCGCCTTTAAGACATATGTCCCAAGTGTCTCAGTTTTTGCAGAATAGTCCAAGTTTCTGGGCGTTATGAGGATCATGGACCAGTTGGGGAAATCCTCTGATCCCCCAGCGAGCAGCACAGACCTCCATCTCACCTCTTATACGGCCACCTTGTGAACCTCTGAAGCTGTAAGCCCTGAGGTTCCTCTTCAGGCTTCTGGCCATGCCTACTCCCTGCCTCTCGCTGATTTGAACAAATGAAATGTTGGGGGCTATGCCTTTAAGGGCACCAGTTTTCAAAGTGAGCCAAGAGTGCTACTACTATTGCAAAATGTCCCAGCATTACTTGTGACGGGGCATGATAGAGGCATGAATAAATTACTTATTGATATATATTTATGTAATTGACTAGGGTATTTAATTAACAATTTCATTTCTTAACACATTTCTGTTTCTTTTAAACATAATTATATGACTTTTAAAGAGATTAAAACCAAGGGAGGAAAGAGGGATTGGTGTCCCAAAGAGGGTCGGTCCCTACTAAACAGGGACATTTGGAAGGTCTTCTTTAGCTCTGCAATAAGGACCAGAGGTGGGCATGTCCAGGGGCAGGAGGGGCAACTGCCACCTGGCTGGCCTAAATTCTCTCTTGAACCAACCCGCTCACAGAGGTGGGAACGCAATAAGGTCAGGTGTGAGATGTGACAGAGTTAGGGGAGGTGTAGTACGGTGAATATGTGTACGTGTGCGTTAGAGCGAGTTTGTGTGACCACAAGGTGCCAGCCCTCTCTTGATAGGGATGGTGGCAGTGGAGGTAACACCAGTCGTACAGCAAGGTCTTTCCCTAGGTCAGGTTAGTTTGTTGGAATCAAGAAGGATTTTTTCCCCTTTTTGAGACACGGTTGGAAATTGCTTTAATGAAGGTTACTTGCCTTCTTCTGGATCAACAGCAAGATTAAACATGATGGACTTCTTTCAACCTAAATTACTATGTTGTGTTACTCTGTAAATCATGATGGGAGCTGATTGCATTCAGAGTGCTAGGCTAGGAACCTGAATTCTGTCACAACAACATAAATTCACTAGGAGGAGAAATATTTGTATATCTTATAGTACAAGTGGACCTTTTCAGGTGATATAGGCCAGTATCAATGTGTTCTTTCCATTAAAACCTCAATTAAGTTACGGTGTAGATTTGAAAAATTGTGTGAACGAATGTATTACAGAGTTATCATACGATACATTTAATGTATAGTCATTTGTATCCAAGAACTTTAATGTCTATATGGATAAGAGTGTATAGTGTCATTATAGGTTTGTCCATTATTTACGAAGGCCCACATCTCCACATTTGGCTAAGCACTTGTGAGGGTGATATCTGTATATATCAATTACTTCACGGGTAAATAAAAGATACTGGGCTCTGAAATAGCCCGGGAGTTCACAAAGCACCGGGAGAAAAGCGATTTAAAACAGAAATCCCACTATGGCAAGGCAGGTGCATCTTCTGGCACTCCAGATGTAATGGAGCAAAAAAAATTAGAGATTACTTGTCTTGGACAAGATGTTATCTAGAAGTGTTGTTATGCCTTAATCCTTTTATCACTAGTAAGAAATAACTTGTATATATAATAACTTCATGTTATCCTGATATCATGTTTTGCCTAATCTCTTGCATTTGCACAGTGTTTCATTCTAATTTCTCTGTAATGCATTTGTTACTCATATGAACTCCTTGAAGAAAGCTTTAGGTAGGGCAATGTCCATTTCAGAATTTTTTTTTTTTAAATGCTGGTTTAGGACAAATACTATGTGATGATCTTCTCATTAGGATGCAAACATTTTTTTTCATCTAACATAAAATTCATATTGAAATTGAAGATGACTTTTTAAATTAATTAATTAATCAATCACCAATTTCACCAATGTCTCCAGGTCAATTTTCAGTTCTCCCCTCTTGCAGGATTTTCTTAGATGAGCAAGATGGTTAATCATTAAAGTGGTATGCGTTTTTTCTTTCATTTTTTAAGGCCAAATTATGTGAGGAGATCCTGAAAACCCATTTTTGGGGGGGAAAGTCTAGACAATGGATCCATCCCTGGTAGTTGGCAATCCCTATTGGAAATTCTAGGCTTTAAATGGACTGTGACTGATTAAGATCTGCGTCTTATATAAGGAAAAGGACAAATTCTATTTTTCTGTGACTTAGGTGACTGGTTGACTTACGTTCAACTATTTATGTAACTGAGTAAGCATTCAAGAAAGGCATCAACTCAATTTAATTTATAAATAATTTTTTTTATGTTTGCAAACATTGTGATTTTTAGGGCTATGGAATACTGTGAAACCAGACACCCTTAACACCTAGACAAGAGGGACACCAGAGAACGAAGATGAGGGGATTTTGATGCCATTGAAGGTCTATCCATCTTAAAGAGTAAGAATTGGTAGGTATGCATAAATAGTCTATGGTCAAATGCAAGCAATGTTGAGAGTCCACTCCAACTGGATCTTTGGGTGTTTTATCTGTTTGTTCTGAATTTTAAATAATTATGCTGCTGGATGTTCACCTTCTTGAAGATAACTATTGATTAACATTATCTTTAAATAGCTCATCAATACATTTACCACCTTTTAAAAGGTCCAATCAATTAACCCTTTTAAGTCCTGCTTATAATGAATTAAAGCAGTTACAGCTGACTTGTGTCCTTTTAAAACAATGCTAATGTAATCTAGTAAAATGATTCTCTGACAGCTTTATGTGAGTATGGATTCCAGCAGCTATAAGGTGTGCAATATCAATAATTTATATTTACTAACAGTGCAGTAAATGTAAATGCATGAAATAAAGTCATTATGGAAATCTTACTTAGAAAAATAGCAAAATACACTTTAATTAATAAGTATCAAAAGCTGTTAACTTTACTATTATTTAAATGTAGGTTAAATTGACAATAAAAAAAGCAAAAAAAAAATAAATGTTTAAAAAACTGTGCATATAGAAAAAAGCATGATGTAATTGTATAAAATTGATAGACAATTTGGCTAAAAATCTAATTCCCCATAATGCATTGCCAGCATCAACGGTGCCAAAGGGGTTAAGACTGTACATCTTGTAAACACAAAAGCATGACTTTTGGAATAAAATTGGTTCAAAGATTATAAGAGTAAATCAGAAGAAAATTCAATGAATATTGATTTCTACTGACTGGCCTACAAAAGGTATTACAATTTTGCATTGTCATAAATATAGTTTGAGGCTGTAAATACGAAGCGTACTAGTGAATTTACAATACCACAGTAACTATAAAACAACATTATTCAGAATATAGTCTTTGGATATTTCATGCAGGGTGGATAACCAGAATATTTGTATGAAACTCAATCATAGATGGGTATATATCTTTCCTGTTTAAGTAACAATGAAAAGGGAAAAATCAATTGATGTTGTAAATAGTTATTAGGGGGAAAAATGCACTTCTAAGTAAGTTCCATTAGTGATATGACAGAGAGGAGGAGAATTAATTTACATTATATGAGCAGTGTTTCCTAACTCTAACCTACAAATCAAATCCTAACAATCTTCTCCAAATATATATATAATCTCATTAATATACTTTGCATATTTGCTTTCTGGAAATACAATGACAATATTTATGGAGAAATTCTATATTTGAATGAGCGTGTGCGGAATATCAAATTCAAGGTTGGGTAAAGGTTGGGTAAAGTGTGCAATGAAAAAAGTAATAACGCTAATAATTCTGTATGTCTTTCAAGAATTATAGGTAATCTATTGATGCACAGCGTGCATATATAATGCAAACTCGCTGTGAACGTAAGACAATTTGTCTCAACACAAGACTTTATGGCAAGGTTCAGAAACATCAGTTTGAGGGTTCACAATGCCAGCAATACAGTTAGACAACGCTACCTAAAGAAATCCTAAAAGTCCAGACTTTGTGGTGAGCCATGTTTGATAGTCCTGCTTCATGTAGACACAGATGTTGGCCATATAAAAAGTACCATTTGCATTCCTCATTAAAAGTATATGCCCTTTAGGATGCTTACAAAACCATGGGCAAAAATAAGCATTAATGGTGTCAACAACTCACCCCTCTAGGCCTTTGATTGCCTCTATGGGTCTTGACTGTGGAAAATCTCGACCATTTTCCTTGTGTGCGTCAATGAATGTGAAGTGTGTGTCTTTGTGTCAGTCCCTGTGATGTATAGTTATTTATTTAATAAACAGAATTATGGAACATGCTCTGTTATAAGAACTATAGCTGAAGAGTTCTCCAATGTAATGATTATCCCATCATAACTTCAATTACAAGCATTTCCATGAGCTGCCGCGGCTTACTGGTACCTTAATATTAAAACCAGTTGTTTGTTGGAAGGTCCAAAGCAAAGAAATAGTTTGTGGAATCAAAGATATTTTTAAATAAACAATAAAGCTCTATTCTGGGATTGTTTCTTTTATCTCACGTTCTTCTTTATTTTATTGCTATCCAAAGGCTGCTATCAATTCAGACATAAAATTACATTATGGAAGTATTATTGGTATGTCAGTCACGAGTAAATGAAGGGTGAAATAAGGTTAACTTTATGTATTTTCATAAGGAAAATGTTCTTCTGAATGATCAGCATTATGATGCCATAATAGATCACCAGATGACCAATCAACGTTAAGTAGCCCTTTGACAAACGTCGATCATCCTGCCGGGAATGTACACTGCATTTTGTTTTCAATTTTAAAATTTAAAAATTTACAAAACTCTAATGGGAAATACATTTTGTACCTAATGTTTTTATTAATGTTAATTGCTGCTAAAAATTAGGACTGTTAAATTAATTAATACATTTTTTTAATTGTTAATATATTTGAAGTTAAACTTTCTGGAGAGTTCCAATAAAACTCCAATTGGGTTTCTTGTCAGGACCCACGGCGGGGTCCTCGCCGGCGGCACTTACCCGCTCCGGGTAAACGGTCCCGCGGCTCGGCTGTGCCGTCCTCGTCAGCCGGCCGCATGGTGGTTTCTAAGCGCGCGCGCGCGCCCCCCCACATAACTTTATGTGTTCCCTGCCGCTGCCGGCAGGGAACACGCGCGAGTGACGTCACGTCTATGGGCGTGGCGATCACTGGCGGGAAGTTTAAAAACTGAGCACTGAAACTCATTCAGTGCTCAGTTATTGTGCCTTATACCGTGTATTGCTGTTATTTCCTGATTTACCTACTCGTGTACCAGACCCCGGCTATTCCTGACGTGCCTTCTCGTGTACCAGACCCCGGCTATTCCTGAGCTCACGCCTCACATTTCTTTGGGTTTCTGCAGTTACAACAAGAGTCAGATAAGAAATGTGAAATTTTATGCTCACGCAAGTATACCTGAATATCTTGTGACCTTCCTATGTTTTTGTGAACCCTCCTGCACAAACACAAACCCCTGCAGAAATTGTGCTGAAACTTCAAATATCTGCTTGTTGACTCACTCTACGTCATTGCGTATATTTCCATGGTGTCTGCATTGGTATGTTCCCCTTTTTAAAATATGGGTAATAGTTTTCACCCTCTAGCGGCAAACAGTTTAATGTCCTCAACGTTAGATGTGTACTATTAACTAAACAATGAGATGTTGGTGCCACCTTATGCTGTGCCACCCGTCACTTTATAGCAAAGTCTATGAAATACTGAATGATGGGGTGAAAAAGGCCCCTCATCCTCTTTCAATACAACCCACCTAGAGACTTATATGGGCCCATCAATATGCAACAAACCCTTTGGCAAATGGGAAACATAAGAGCAAAATGTGGCATGTAGGCAGAGACATGGGTCATTTGGGGTACTAGAAACCCATGGACCAGCCTTGATGCTTTGTCAATTTGGTGTCCCACCAAAGAGGAATGCATTGTAAAGTACTTTGTGAGTGATAACCATTCTTTAAAAGGTGGTTTTTTAAATAAATAAATAAATACTTACGTGAAGCTGCAGCTCCAGAATGCCTCCTCTATAGTCTCACAATTCTCACCACTTTAGCAGCCAATGAGTGGAAGGAAAGTGGTCCCATTAAAATCAATGGGAGAGCTTTTGGCACATTGAGTAAGGTATTAGACACCCCCCCACACACACGCAGTGTTAACCCCGGGCCAATCTTGCAGCTGACTGATGGTAAGTATACCATGTGTCAAGAGATCTCTCCTGCATGACGTCTCTTGATTATCATATACAATAAAGTGTGATGGCTGGAGTGTACCTTTAAGGCAGCTCTATGTGTTCTTTATTTTCTGTATATTCTTTAGGTTTGTAAGGGATCCTACTTATAACTTACCGATAAATCGAATGTGCTACTCAGACAATTCATCTTCGGTTCTTTAGTGAATTTATTTAATCAGAATGAATTTACTGTGAGTTTCTCTCCCTCCCATCACTTCCATTCATATTTACTTTTTGGAAATTGAAATGGTCAGAAATAGTGGTACTGGTAACTGCTTGGTCAATGTCTCACTCCCATGAGATGCTTTGTTTCTTTGTGTAGGTCCCCTGGGATCCATCATTAACTGGGAGGCCTTACATGTCAAGTATACGCACCAGTTACAATTATCAGTATGTGGTTACTCCTGAGTCTGACAGGATAAATGGATCAGTATGGGAAAACATACATAAGCTATTAAAAGTTCATCACAAATTTCATTAGTATGGCCTCCTAGTCATCACCTCTACCATGCTAGCCTACATTTTGCCTGTTAGCGGCAAAAGGGTGAGGTGGGACCTCAGAGGAGAAATGTCACAGGAATGAGTAATCTAAAAATAATGTTCTCATTCAGGAATTATTTGCCCCTACCGCATATGGCTTATACATCATGCACCAATTATATTACTAGCAGTGATGAGCTAGGACAGCACCTCTGTTTCTATGCTTTTATTTAAAGGCAATTAAGAGTTTTGGATGTTCCTTTTACAGCAGCTTTGTACATATGTGTCATTCCTACTTTTACATTAAAGAAAACCAATTATATTATAATACTTCCAATTCTGTTACAGCTGTATAAACATTATGACAAATGTTACAGACAGTGTAGCAATGAAGCCAACAGTGCCATGATATAAGCAAACAACCATATTAGCTACACAACACTCCAGTGGTGCCATGCTAAGAGAACACAACGGCCATAGTGGCTACACAACAAGGGGGATCTAAATTCCATGATGTGTTGGTTTAAAGCTACCAGTTTAAATGAGAGCATCCATTCAGCACAAGGGGGCATATTGGGGGCTTCTAATTCCCCTTTCAGACATGCTGAACATGCTTCAGGTAGAGCATCTGCTGGCTTAACACAATACTACATAATTCACTTCGTTTGTAATAGCACTTATTGCCAGGTCCAATTTCCCTAATACCTCTCAAACAAAGTAAAAACATACAGGACTGTTTTAGTATCCCCCACACTTTGCACGATTTAGCCTATGAGTGTTATCATAGTATTTGCTCCCTTCAACAGCACAACATAACATTTATGCTACCTTTTTCTAAAGAAACATGAGTCAAGTATCTATTAGAGGAACATAGATTGTGAAGGCAGAAACGAACCAGATGGCCCATCTTTTATGCACTTATAGAAATGTACTTATTTATTCCTGAATATAGCTTTTTACACCACCCACTTTCTTCAGTTACTTTACTTTTTGCCTTTACTACTACTACTGGAAGGTAATTCCACATATCTACTACAATTTGTATAAAGCAGAATTATCTTTTCTATTATATAGGAATTTCATCTTCTAACACAAAATAGTTGTACTCTTCTTTCATTACAACTTTCTTGAACTTTAATACCTTTCTAATATAAAGGTCTATAAGCCTTTCCTGGTAAGTTTTGTAACATTTTCTTCTTTGAATTCTCTATAATTTAGGTATGTCCTTCTTTAGCCACAGCCTCCAAATGGGGACACAGCATTCTAAATGAGGACCCAACAATGATCTATAATGTAGTGTTAGTACATTCTTTTTCCTACTACCGACACCTCTTCCTAAATAACCTATTATCCTACTGAGTTTTCCAGCTGCTTCACTACAATACCTGTTCACTTTCAATCATCCAAAATGCCCAGTAAAATAATGTAGACAAACATTTTGTATATCCTAAATGCATTATTTTACACTTGGTCACGTTAAACATTATACCCCAAATGAAATTTGTCCATCCATAGATGATGCTACTATAAAAGAGTGCCTATATGGACCCCTGTCGCACACCCAGAGTGACTGAGTAAAAGATTAATCATAATATAACATATATGTATTAAAAAATATAATCTGTATTATTTTGTAGATTTTTGTAGAACTCGCTTGTTGGAAATGGCCCATCAAATATTTGTTTTGTATTTAAAAATGAATGTCTACTTTGTAAGAGTAGTTATTGTATTCTGCACAGCTGATGTATTGTAGGATCTGTCGCCCTTTACTATGACCAGGGTTGGATGAAGGTTATGAGAGTTGTATTACAACACCATGTGTAAAGCCACAAATTGACCACTCCTACCCTTTTATGGCAAAATAAGTGGAGGTTCCTCCAAGTGTCCAAGTGCCCAGATGATTGAGGCTATGCAGGGCACATACTGAAGTAACAGCGAACACATGGGCCTTCTAGAAATGATTAATTCTTAACTGACTCTGTGAACCAGCTTTGTTTCTAGTTATGATTAGATATCATGTCACACAGAGCCCTCCAGAAGAGCCATGTGGTTCTTCAGAATCATTATACTGTGCAGAGATCAGATGCCTTCAAATGTTTTCTGCTCAGCTTCTATTTATTTATAGAGCAAGACAGGCTTCAGACCTGTAATGAGATGCTGTAGTTTTTTAAGGAGGTAAAATAATTTTCAAACACAGACACACAATGAGTTTATTTATTTAGAAAGTTGTTAAATAGAGTCTGGGAATTCAAATATTCAATGTTGACATTGTGCAGAACTGGCCACAAGCCAAACTCAACTTTGTACAGGTCTCTTGAGACACCCAATGAACTTGGAATGTGGTCCTTTCTCCTCCCACTTTGCTAAATAGGTAAAAGTAATTAATTATGGGTAAAACAGTATCTGGGCCATAATCAAGTAATGGGATCCTGTACTAGAGAACTACAAAGGTTTCTAAGTGTGTTTAGCTGTAAATGCAAGAACCCATGTAGTAATGCCTGACTTCAGTAATGGATTTTATAAACAGACCCTTCTTTCTTCTGAAACATGGTATCACACATGACAAAGGCAGGTTTTTTGTTCATTTCCACAGATATAACGGGTTCAACATATCACACCTCTACAGAATCAGAATATTAATATGTTTGATGCCAATCGGGCATGCAAAACTCTCTGGCATTGGTAAGGTTGGCTTGATGAGTGAGAAAGATTTGTTTAAAGAATTTACTATTTAAATCACTGGTGATTACTGCCCAAAATAAAGAATTATTTAAGAAATACTTAAGAAACACTTCCAAATGCAGTGGAAATCTACCAAAATAAATGGTTTTACATGCAAAACCAACTATGGAGGATTAGCAGGGTATTGGAGGTCTGCCTAAAATAGTCTAATATGTAACAGGGACAGTCCATAAGGACCAATTCCTAGTGTAACAATAATAAACTGGTCATATATATATAGTGCTGTGGACTACGCAAAACACCAGGATCCAGGGAAATCTATACCTTGAAAGCATTGTTGTGTGTACAGATGTGTTCTGTTATACTGCAGTATGAAGAGGGTGATGGAAACTGGTTCCTTGTGTTGCAGAATGAGGTCTGCACTAAATCTGCTGCTGTAATGGATGCTGTTTATAAGATAGTTGACGTCTATGACTTGGATAATGTATTGACTTGAAAGAATGGATACATTGTGTTATTGTGGACCCATTTCCTAGAGTCCAATATGAAGCAAATCTACATTCCAGCCAAATTATTCTCTACAAAGTATCTTTAGGTGCAGCCCATTAGTTACATAATCAGCTTCCTTCACTTTCAGATAGAAACACAAAAATTTATGAAGAAGAGCCAACTTTCAGAAATTTTAGGGGTTCTAAAGTTGTTTTTTTTAATAAACTCTTATTAGCATAGCATGTGTCTAGATTTCTAATTATATTTGTTTATCAAAATGTATTATTATTATCCATGTTGTCAGATGTGATTGTAGGGGTTGGTTTATCATTATATCCCCTTGCTATGAATGATATCTGTGTGATTTGCTCTTACACACACATGTTAAAATCTGATACAAGGGGTATTTGATCCTAATATAAATACAGTTTGGCCTGAATATTAGCTCTCTGCCAAATGAAATCCAGAATCCCTGAGAGCTAATGGCAAAGTGATAGCAAATAAACAGTGTGAGGCTGGCAGGGTTTCACAAATCCGAATGGGCTATTAAACAGGAACATAAACTTGCCTGGGCATTTTAAACTGTGGACACAGGCAGGCAGTATGCACAGTAAAGCGGCTGTAACCTGGGAATGTGTGATTTAATAATGTCACATGTTGGGGACATGGGGTTCATATACCTAGACTGCACCAAAATGCCTGTAAACTGGGAGTGCTAAAGTGATAAACTAACAAGGGCTGCCCATTTATCTGGACAGAGATAAACTGGTCCCATTTGGGCTGGCCACACATATTTCATAAATAAATATAAATAAATATATATATATATATAATTATATATATGTGTGTGTGTGTATGTATGCATATATATATATATATATATAATAATTATACAGTCAAAACAGAAAATTGGACAGTAATACACCTAATGATGTAGTGGTTGGGCACTAGTAATACTAATTGAAATACCAGCACAGCTTTAGGTACAGGACGTATATAATGATTTATTATGTTTGTTACAGAATCTTGCCAATCTTGGCAAAGAAAATGTTATCATGTGTAATATATATATATATATATATATATACTGTGTATATATGCCTATGTCTTGAACAGGGGGGGCGTGAATGGTTATGCTGTGTGAGTTGGACCAGATTCTCACCCTGTGCATTGTTGCCCTGATTACTGATATGACAATTAGTGGTTAATATGGCATTGAAAGGGTCTTTCTCCGCACTATGTGAATGAATGAGCCCATACCTTCTTCACATAACTGCACAGGAAGAAAAGCTCCTGCACAGAGCCGGTTGATTGATTGAATTACTGGGGTCACTAACAACCCCCCTGGATGTGACAGCTAAATTCACCAAAAAAGGAAGGATATTTCACTATTCAACAACCTAAAACTCCCGATCAATTTCCGATATTGGTGCCCATCAGGAAAACCTTCATAAAGATAACATCCACTACAAACTATTTACACACAAATAAAGCTTACCAATCACACGAGCTGTGGAAAAAAATGTATCTGCAATTGCCCCATATACACAACAATAGTGTATAATTTATTTACAGAACAATACAATTAATTTATAGAAAAACATAGATTATATATTGTTTTTAAAATATATGTTAACAAACAATACAAATCGTCGGGAATAATATAAATAAACACACTCACAATTGTCACTTTGTTAGTTGCTTAAACATATTAACCAAAATCGTATTAACTATCGAGAATATTTTCCAAATAATAAATTGCTTATATGATTTAGGACACGCTATAATTAATAATTATATACGCCATTTGTCTAGCGCTAATTACAATTTAACATTTTTTTGGATAAAAGTACACCCTTATCCTGTGGTTTTTATTAAGCAGGGAAACCGACACAAATTATTTAAAGTAATATTTTATCGTTTTTTTTTTTTTACGGTAATCTAGAATTCTGACCGATAACTGCATTAAATCTGGAATACAAATTACACTAATTTACAACAAGTTTGTTTTTTAATTATCTGTTTCAAATAGGACGAAAATAAAGAAATCGCCAGACTTGGGATAATCGATTTGCTTTTTAACATTAAATATCATTTGGAGAGGAAAAACTGCACGATTTATTTCTTTAAACAAGTTTTGGTAAAGAATACAAAATATCACATTGTTAAAGTATTAACTGCTACTCCAAGACTGGGAACGAATAGAGGATATATATTTTATATTATATTATATTATTTTATATATATAAACAGTCACTTTTAAGCTAAAATGTTCAGTAGACAGTTTTATCGATGTGTTTTAAGATATGTATGTATATATAAATTATATCTATATACATAGTACTTGCTCCTGTTTACTAATTTATATATAATTTGTATATAAACTAATGTAGTGCAAAATCCTGAAAAGACTGATGCTGATTCAATTCTTCACATGATACATTTTAAAAAAAAACAACAACAAAAAAACAACGTTAACTAAAGGTAGCCTTCAAATTATAATAATTAAAGGGTGGCATCCTTTCCTATGCTGTCCTCGTATAACTCTAGTCTGAAGGGGTTAATAAAGGGTGAGCTGGATCTGAGCCTGTCCTGTTGAAGCCGGTGCTGTATGCCGCTGCCTATCTCACAGCGCCCACTAGCGGCCGTTCGCTAAACCTGCATGCTCAGTCTTGCTTTTGCACCCACAGCGCAGCAACATGAACTTTCCCAAAGTCCTGCCTGCCTCATGCCTCTGCTGCCCCGCACTGCAGCCAACCCCACCAACCTGGACGTGCTACAGCAGCTCTCCAGCCTCACAGATGCCCCTAGATTAGTGCATCCTCCCACTTGTCAGTGATTTTTTTGTGCAGCCATGGTGTGTGAGTAGCCCCCTGCTTGGAGCCCTGTCCATGACCAGCAGTGCAGAGGAATGCAGGTTTGTCTGGATGTGAAAAGCCCAAAGCCCTACAGATCAGAGCCCTGTGCAAGATGGCAGATAGAAATGCCATAGAAAGGCACATTGCACCTACTTGTGGCCAGCTTCCTCGCCCTGCCTTTGGATCTCATGGTGGCAGCTGTGCGGCGGTGGCTTGCTTGGGATATCTCTTGGATCTTTTCCTTTTTTTTCTTTTTCTCTCTCTCTCTTTCACTCTCTCAATCCCCTTCTCATTCCGGACTCGCTATCTCCCCAGCATTGTCAGTTCAGACACCTTCGCGCATGCGCTCTTCATCTCAATCGCTCTTTGCCAAAAAAAGTTTGCTGCGATTTATCATTGTGATTTGGGATCTTGTCACACGGAGCTCTCCCTCCGAGCTTTCCAGAGACACCGACCTCCGGACCAGCCCGTCTATCCCAGCCTCCTATACACAGAATGCCACACAGCCGGCTGCCTTACACATACAGCTCCTCCTTTAACCCTTTGGGGGACATGTATAGTTTTCAAAGGGTTAACACTCTTACCGATTCTTGCCCAAATAATCAATTTCTCGATCTAGAAACCATTTAACTCCATATTCTACCCTTTCCAGACATTAACATGGGGAGGGGATTCTTACGGATATTATATGATAAAATGTTCTTTTATTGAAACTAAAACCAGATGATTGGTGATGAAAAAAAATCTTTTCATCCCCCTTTTTGTCAGATACCCCGCTCCCCTGTCATACTGTCCATCATCGGGATGGGGACGTTACTCGTTAAACTAATACCCCTCGTTGGGTGTCCGTCGAACAGGTTGCTTTATCGGAAAGTGAAATTGTGTGTTTTAGAATATGACGTCACAGCATTAAAATGTGCGTTATTATTACCGGTATTAACCCGTGCACTGCCGGCCGCAACACCCGATCATTTTGCCAAATGTGTACTTTATCGATCATTAATATCAATTGTACATCACATTACCAACACATCACCCTCAATTGTGGATTTATTTATTTTAATATTATTTATTATTTATCTACTTATCTATATAGCATCACGTTCATCGTATTTATTGTATGTATACAAGTATATATATATAAATATATATATATATATATATATATATATATATATATATATATATATATATATATATATATAGACATCGGCATCTGTGCACATGTGTTTGTGTTGTTTTGCTACATGGGGTGAGTCATTATTGCTGTTCTTTACTTTTGATTGTAAAATCTAATTTTCCTCCGCAATTTCTGCATCTGCTTACATTGTTCTTGTCCTTTGTACAGCGCTACGGAATCTGTTGACGTTATACAAATAAAAGATGATAATGATAATAATAATACCGTTAATCCATATAACCCCCAGAAATGGTTATTCTCGGGAAGAAATGGCGTATGATAAACAGTCATATATTTGGTGTAATCTATTATTAATATATATAAAGCGCCGTGTAATGTATACGGTATATATGAGAGCATTGTGGTTGAATATGTTTAATCGGGTCCGTTAACCGCTGCATGAAAAGTATGTGTTATATATGTGTTATATATGGAAACAATCCATTTATTGGATTTGCCTTTAAATATATAGACATTTCTGCTGTATATCCTTTTTATATTCCTGTCTTTCATATATATATATGTATATAAAGAGACATATAAATATATATATTTATATATATATATATATATATATATACATACATACATACACACAGCTTATATATTATATCTCTCATTCTTATACCACTAGCCGCAGAGATGGCACACCTTGCCCTTACACTTCACTCTCTGAAAGCAGTATACCCGGTGCTGTACATAAAGACTGTGGGGTCTGGAAAGGACGAGGTTTAACGCAGAAGCCCAGCTGAGTATAATGTGACTTTGTTAAATGACATGTGAATTACAGCCTCGCTGAGAAAACATCTCACTGGGTAACAGAGAAACATATTGCACCCATCAACATCTCCATTAAAGGTAGAGGGGCAATTGATGCACAAATCCAGATGCCAAAATCCTAAGAGGCATGAAGGGTCTTGATGCAGCTTTTAATTTAATACAATTTATGGTAAAATGTATCTCTTTTCAATAATATTCTCATTCCTTTACTGTGCGTCTATATTATGTTGGCTAGTAGTCCTGCCTTCTGGCCACCATGGACACTGTGGAGGCAGCTAGCAGGTGTCTACAACTTCTGTTCAAAGTCCTTCCTTCTGTATGTATATTTTGGGGGATCTCAGGAAACAGCCAGACCCCGTTTTCCTGTCCCTTAGTCTTACCCCACAGGTAGGCAGGGGGATGCGATGATATCCCGAATGGGACTCACAGTGAGATGTGCTTTGGATTTACCGTGTTGGCTTTTGGTAGCCCAGATGAGTAAGTACCCTGCTCGGCACATAGAATACACTCCTTATCAAATCTCCAGTCTTTGTATTTGTGCAGTGAACTTTGCATGATGCTATTCACACTGAGCCTCTCCTTAGCTCCCAGTATGATTGATTTGATCATTGTAATGTAATTATTACACTGTTTACCCAACGCTTCATTCCAGCTTTTCTGTTAAGAAATTCAAATTGTATTGAGTGACCAGAACCATACAGCGTCTGTTGTTCTTGAAATCAAATAAGATTTCTTTCATTTAGTTCCAGGAACTCATCATCCACCCATAAGCTGAATTATCCCAAGGATGGGGCACTTTTTCCACCACTGTAATATCTCACATCTCTCTAAAACACGCACTTTATTAGTGAATGCTGACCTTAGTGGCAGAAAGTGGCAGAAGATCTATCTGCCCCCCTGGGCTGTAATTATTACAAATTAATTGGGTTCAGGACCCTGGATGCATTGGTAAATTAATAGCTTGTCTAGTGGCAAATTCTCTTTTTGTAGGGGCAGAGTAGGGGTCTGAGAGATTAAGGGGTAAGGAATTTAGCCCCCCAGAGAATACGGTGGTTATGTAGAGATTGAGTCAACATACCCAGCACTAAATGGCTGGCATTGTGTGAGTGGAAAGAGATCTACAATAAAGGTTAGGTTTATTTTTCAAGATTGTTTTTTTTTTCTTCCAATGCATAGATGTCAGGGGGGCTTTAGGGGTTAAAATAAAAATCAGGATGCTGTATACCAAGAGCTGACATGCTGGAGTAGAAGTGAAATGGCAGCCTTAGGCAAAAAGGAAATTACTGCAAGGCTGTATGACCTTTCAGAGAGGTAATCAATCAAATGATCAACAGGGATATTTATCATGGCTGGATGGGGCTGCGGTGCGGGTTCAGGGGAAAGCGACACAAAAGTTTGGTTAAAACCGATAAAGCCTAAAGACAAATGCATGGAGTGTAATAATAAATGGGCAGCAGCCCCCCCCCCCCACCTCCCATTATCTCACTGGTGAGGGCCACTCACTTACAACACAAGAGGACCCAGTGCTTAATTCTCATTCACCCTGCACTTCACTGGCTGCTGGGTAATGGGGCAATTGGCAATAGAGTGGGGGCTGGTTCGGGTTTAACCCTTTCAGCGCTAATGGTTGGCAACCCTTTGAACGAGGTACCTTAGCAAACATTTACATATGTTACATTTTTAAATAAAAATACATTATATATATTTTGTGAATTGTAACAGTTGTTTTTCCCCTGGTTATTATTTTTTTCTAAATAATAATAATAATACAAATAAAAAAAAAGAACTATTATTATGAACGCGATTCTGTGATTTCGAAAAAATTACAAAACTTAAAACCGAACAAGGCTTAAAACAAACACCAAAGAAAATGTTCTACAATCTGGAAGTATATAACCAAACTGTAAGTGTGGCTGGAAAATAGCTGAACCCCGTTTATCGCTGCAGAGTGGGCAGTTCGGTATCTGCAGCGCTATTTGGGGGTTCAGATCCATTAACATCTTGTTGTCTGAACAACATTCTTGGAGAGCAAGTAGAATCGCCTGTCCCCGTATAAAATGTTCTGTATAATGAATTGACTTTATGAATATAAAATACATCGGATGTTCTATTGAATAGTCATATTTTAACCCATGAAATGCTGGGTGGGTTAATCTTTCCACGTGTACAATGAAGAAATCCAGGATCTTGAATCTAAAACACATCGAACATATCAGTGGAACCAGTTATTTTCTGCAGTCACCATGATGATCTCTTTCTATAACAAATAACAAAGGAGCTACAATAGTGATAGAATCTCAACAGCCTTGCTAATTTGTGCGGGATACTTATCTAGGGCAGTAAATTTAACCCTATGGCACCTGAAGCGTTAGAGGCATGCACTGAAATCTATGGGAACACCGTTTCATTGCTAGGTTTCCGACTTCTTAATAAAATTGTTAAATGAAAGGGGGGGCATGATACTGATTGCAATCATCCCCACTGCCTCGGCACACATGGAGTGGTTAATGTCCCAGGTAAAAAAAAAGAAAAGACTCCAATTTGTGATTTTCTATTACATAGAAAATGTTAAACTTGCACCTGTTATCATTTTTATATTAAAAGGCACATATGAGGCACAAAAACTTAAGACCTGAAACTTATCAATGTAGTCTTTTTTATATTTAGAGGAGATGTCAGCGCAATAAGCTAATTATAAAACAGATCATCTGTGCAGTTTATAAATTAACACTGGGGACATTTTATTCAGAGATACCAATTAATATTATTGAAAATATAATTGAAAAACAATTTAAAAATACATTGTACCAGGATTGCCATCATACTGATAATTTTGTTAAAAATGTATGCGTATTTCCCTATCTTTACGCAGCAATAAAAAAACAATGAAATCAGAGAGAGAAGTTAAGTGCATGCACCACCATTGCTGCTGATCTCTATGGTCACATCCTTTGGCCGAGATTGCTAGGAGTGGAAGCTTTTAGTTAGAGTGTTCAATGTATTCCAGAATATACTGGGAATCAATGACTAGTGGGTCATCAGATTAGACAGGCAATTGACTGTTATTCAGTAATTTGTCTGTGAATGGTGTGGTGGAATATGTATGGATTTGTGGCAATGAGCGGAGATTTCCACAGGCTGTAAGTAAAAGTACCTTCCGCAGGTTCAGGGGGAATATTTGTTATTTAGTCGGTCTGCAGCGCCACCCGGTGGAGACTGTGAGTATTGTACACATTTTGTGAAACCACAATCTTGAACAGAAACATAGGACTGTGACGCAAAAAGCCCCAAACTCCTGTTGGTTGCTATGGTGACTTCACCATTTGTGCCATTGTTGCAACAAAATTGCTTTTTTATACACAACCCGCAAATAATGTGTGAGAGTCATTTGGCCAATTTAGTAGAAAGTTTTTCTACCTAGTACCTACTTTAAATCCTTCATAATTACCTGGTCCTTGGCCTCATCCAGGAGAACCTATTAACACCTATTAAAATGTGTTGCTGTATAAAACGCTTCTATGCCACCCAATAAATTCTCAGTGTTCAACTTTTTTAAGTAATAGTTTTCATTTATCGTTCATTGAGCTAAAGGGGAAGTGGCATCATTTAGGTATACTGTACATACATTTTACAAGGGGCATGCTGTGTGTCATGAAAATATTACGGTAGTATATATACTAAACGCTATGGAACATAGAAGTGTAAATAAATCCACATAAATCAATGGTATATTGCCAAAATGAGTAATAATTATAGCAACGGTGTTCTAGCCCACCTTTTTTCCTAAAACAAAGGGACAATCAGTGCTTCCTTGAATTAAACTTATCACTTATCTAAAACAATTTCATTAATTGCAAAGGAAAAAGCATACTATATATATTTCTATATATCTATATATATATATATATATATATATATGTATATATATATATATATATAGATATATAGATATATATATAGTATATTTATATATCTTCAATAAATTAATTTAGTTATAAGATTTGAGAGTGCCCTTAAATTTCTTCTATTTGTCAAGTGTTAAGTCCTACCGAAAGGGTTAACCAGAGCATGCTTTATTTACTTTTGAAGTTTTGGTAAAGGACATAAGTACAAGATTAATGGCATCACCTGATCATTTATCTGTAAGTAGCTGACCCTGCCCTGTAAGACACACAATAGCTGAGATTCATGTGACAGAGCAGAATGATACAGGAAAAATAAAAGTGCTAAACTAATCTGGATTTCCAACCCAAGGACAGTGAGCTTTATAGGGCATCTGTGTATAGGTAAAACCAGTAGTACAAGTTAAAATATTTCAAGTTTACATATAACACATCATTTTCCAATACCCCAAAGTTTAGATAAATGCAATCATATATATATAAATACAGCATACAAGTATTATCAGCAAATAAAAGTATATGCAGTCTTATGAAAAATAAAGTACACCCTTTCTATGGTTTTACATATCAGGACATACCGGTAATAACAATCATCTGTTCCTTAGCGGTTGGAAAATTCTATAATTACAACCTCAGATGAACAACAACAGATGACATATAACATGTCATGATTTATTCACCAAAAATAAAGCCAAAATGGAGAACCCATGTATGAAAAATAACTTGAAGTAATCATTTTCAGTATGACTTTATCAGTCTCTGTTGTGGAGGAATGTTATGCCCACTCTTCTTTACAAAATTGCTTCATGGCTCTCTTAAGGTTCAACCACAGCATTTCAATCTGGTTGAGGTCTGGGCTTTGATTGGGCCATTGCAACACCTTGAGTCTTTTCTTTTACAACCATTTTGTTGTAGATTTGCTGATGTGTTTGGGATCATTGTCCTGTTGCATGACTCAATTTCAGTCAAGCTTTAGCTGTTGGACAGATGGCCTTACATTTGACTTTAGAATAATGGTATACAGAGGTGTTCATAGTCGACTAAATGACTGTAAGGTTCCCAGGTCCCGTAGCTGCAAAACAAGCCCAAATCAACACCCCTCCACCACTGTGCTTCATAGTTGATATGAGGTGTTTGTGCTGATATGATGTGATGTGTTTGGTTTTTGCCAAACGTGGCGCTGTGCATTATGCATTTGCAGTTTGGTCTTGTCTTTCCAAAGGACATTATTTCAGAAGTCTTATGGTTTGTTCAGATGCAACTTTGCAAACCTAAGCTGTGCTGCCATGTCATTTTTTTAGCGAGAAGATGCTTTCTCCTGGCAACCCTTACAGACTTGTTCAGTCTTTTTCTAATTGTACTGCCATGGTCTTTAACATTTACAATGCTGAGGACTGTAGGGTCTGAGATGTAATGCTTGGGTTTTTGCACGGCCTGACCTTGGGGTCAATTTGCTGGGATGCCCACTAGGAATGTTGTCAACGTTTGAATAATCTTTCTCAATGTAGAATGATGGACTTAAAATAGTTTTTAAAATGGCCTAATAACTATTCCCAGATTGATGGGCAACAACAATTGCTTCTCTAAGATCATTGCTGATGTCTTTCTTCCTTGGCATTGTGTTAACACACACCTGAATGCTCCAGACCAGCAAACTGCTGAAACTACAGCTTTTATAGAGATGGTCACACTTGCTGATGATCATTTAATCAAGGGCATTTGATTGGCAGCACCTGCCTACTACTTAGCATTTTAATTCTAATGGAAACAGTAAGGGTGTACTTAGTTTTTCAAACATGGCTTCTTCATTTCGGCTTTATTTTTGCTGACAGTGTAATATGTCATGTGTTGTTTTTCATCTAAGGTTGTATTTACCAAATTTTTTAACCTGCTAAGGTACAGCTGATTATGTCTTGTTATGTAAAATCATAGGATTCAAAGACTTTCTTCTTTTCACACAAATGTGTAAGGATTTGAGTCATTTTTGAGGGTGTCATGATAGCTCAGTTGCTTATTAGGATTTAACAAAGACAATAATTGCCGTGTGTGCACTAACCCTATTTATATGTTGGAGAGCACTTATAACCTTTGTATATCTGTGTGTAAAGCGGATCTGTCACTCTGACAAATCGTACATTTTACAGTTATATACAGTAAATAAACCTATGTAATCATGTTTATGGGTTATAAGAAATGTATTAGTATCTGTACGATCTGTTGCTGATTGTTGTTGATTGTTTCAGTTAACGTTTGTAATAGTGCCTAAGGAAAAAAGAAGGGACCTTCAGAACAGGAAAATTCCTAGGCCTAAGGTGGTCTCACATAGTGAGTGTCTGGGCATATGGGTTAGTGTAAATTAGTGTGACTGTTTAAGTGTGTTAGTGCATTTAACTGGGTGTTTAAGTATGTGTGTATGTGCGTGCGTTTTAGTGCAAGTGCTTGGGTGTACATGTTAGTGTCTGGATGTTTTAGTATGTCTTTGTGTTAGTATCTGGGTGTGATCCACTAACCAGGACTTACTTTAATTTCTGCAGCAACCCAGAAATATTTATATTGCTCTATATTTTTATGTCGCTCTGAGATCATGACATCATCTTGTGAAATAGCCCTTGAATGGGCGTATGAAAAGACTACGTTAGTGGCTTCCCATAGAAATTGGTGACTTGATGACTGTGGAGGGGTGGAGATTTGGTGGCTGTGGATGGGGCATGTAGTTGATAGCAAAGCAGGAGGCAGAAGTGACTGTGTATGGGTAAAGAACAGTTGGTATATATGTATGGGTAATTAAGAGAGTGTATGGGTACATGTGAATACTTGCACCTCATTTGCTTAAAAAAAACCCTCTGATAACTGTGTTTTTCAGCGCACTGAATGTCTTTTATAAGTTATCTGCGTGGCCATTTCTGTAATAAAGTTTGGTATTAGACTCCTTCAATAATATAACAAAAAATGTATATAAATATTGTACTCACCTTACCTTGTTTCTCTTTATATCTCTTTAAATCTTATGTGACATAAGTGCAAAGGTTGCCTGTATTGTCATATTACAGTATGATTTTAATGCACTGGTTATGGTTAGGATATTGAGATAAAATCATTTCTTATGACATTTACCTTTCTGTATAAAGCATACGTGCCATCTGAGTGGTTAAACTCCACACCACACATGGAGAATACATATTTCAAATAAACACTGGGTTATTAGCACAGTGAAATTCACAGGTACTTTTTATCAATATATCAAAAATGACTTGGCTGTGTGCACATGGTACAATAAAAGGTATCGCTTCTGAAATTAAATATTAGCTTTCTGTGAGCCATGTGAAAGACTGATAACAGATAAAAGCTTGGAAATCCATGACTGCTGTAAATTCATGCAAGCTGTAAAGGGGGTACAGTCTTTGTTGGCTGCTTCTTAGTAGTGATCATTCTGCACTGACACTTGATATATAGTAGGTATATCAAATGGATAATAAAGGAAATATATACTACAAATGTAAAAAAAAACCTTTAACCTACGTACTTCTTATTTATCCTATATTATTAAGTGGCATGTTGCTTTTGGTAGTCTTTTTCCTATTAGACCATTGTAAACATGTTGTCTTTCGGCTGGGGAGCTCTAATAAAAAGCACACCAACAAGTGTAATAGCCTTAGTGGTGACCCATATTTTGTAAGCCATTAAAGGTACTGTTCCACTTAGTGGAGTTAATGTTAGTTTTTTTTAAAAAAATAAATAAACCTTTTCACATTTTTCATTCTTTCCTCTGAAAAACTAATCATGTTAAAATGAATGAGTTACATGGATAAAAAATAGTTTCTAGGATAGGTTTCTTGTAACTTTAGTCACAAAAGTGTTTTATTCAGCAAAGTAAACCTTTAACCCCATCATGACAAGAGTATTACAACCTAAGGCCAAGATCTTGTTTGTGATTTTAACCATAATCACAAGCATTTCTTTAAGCATAATGTCCCCATACATATTATATATATTTAAGAATATAACTTTTGCTATTTCCTTCACAGGTTAGATGCCACTGCTTGTGAATTTATGTTCAGCAACATTCTGCAAGAAAAGTAGTACCTCATGTACAGCATTTTTTCAAATCCTTTGCAGGGCCAAAATGCTCCCTTACATAATGGTTTTTAATATTTATTAGACATTTGGGATTTTAAAATGATCTTCTAATATTTTCTGTCTTTCACCTAATATGTTGGCCTTTTTTAAACATGAAATGCGAGTGCTTATTTGAATAACTCTTTCATGTCCCATAAAATCCAGTTAAGTTGACCAACATTTAAACACATTTTGTCTCTAATGGTATTCTTATTCTGATATCATTTTTCCTATTTATTCAGATTGAACTTTATAAGGCAAAAAAAAATCCTTCCATGTTTCTTCCTAAAAATGCTGAAGCTAGGCACCGACAGACAAACCATCTTTGCCAGATATACATTAGGCAGGCCATACTGCCAGTCACATAGCAGCAGTAGACATCCAAGATATCCAACCCTGGAGGTAGGAGCTCAGCATGGTCGCATAAGGCCTGCTTGGTAGGCGATGTGTAGCCAGGTACAGGATCGTGCTGGCCAGTGGCAGGAGGTCAATTAAACCCCGAGCTGGTCCAAAATTCTTGGAAAATAAATGACTCTTGCAAACAGGAGAGCAGTGAGTGTCAAGTAACACAATTTTTCGTGACCCCTCAGTAAAGATGCATCCTCTTGCACAGTGTGTGCAGCAGTCATAAGGAAGAGTTCTAGGCAATGTAAGAGTGTGATAGAGGAGTGACTATGTTTTAGTGTCTATGTTTCGGAGTGAGTGTGTATGTGCAGTGTCTGCTAGTGTTTTTCAGTATGAGTGTATGTGTTACAGTGATGTGTTATTGTGTGTGGTAATGTGTATGTTATCAGGGAAAATGGGGCAGGGGGACCACTTAGCTGTACCAGCTCCCTGGTTCAAAGGATACCAGTCCTGCCCTGGCCAGGTACATGAGCAACGCCATATGCTTATGGGCCCTGGAGAGTCATAATTAGGTACTTTCAACCATACATTTCATATATCATGTAACAAAATTCGCTACCCTTTGTACCTACTCATCATGCTCCCTATTTTTTGCAAGTATCTGCCCCAACAAACATCTTCATTAAAGTGAATCTGTCATCCACAACCATGTAGATGAGGGCACCCTCTGCTGGTTAGTACGACACATTATATTTACAATTTAATACATATATTAAATCAGAAGTGGTTGAATATGCAGTAGGCTATGTCTAGTGTAACAGAATAATGCACATGGCTACCTGGCAGTGGTATTTTTTAATCTCTATGCAGTCTGTGCTGACATAGAGATTATTATAATGACTTTTAAAACATTATGTATGTGACCTGAAAGGATTTACATGTACACCCTCTGATACATCTCCTTTTCTCCTAACTTACTCTTGCTTCATGTAGAATTTAATGGTTCAGCATTTAGAATCATTTTCCTATAAACACTAAATGGACAACTACAATAGTTACTGGAATATTAAAAAATAGTTTTGTGGCATTTGCTGGTTCAAAGTCATATTTGAAGTCAGTATTTGATATTACGAACAATAAGCAATATGTGCCAGTTTAGTTAATTTTCTAATTGAATTCACTTTTGTAAAAGAATGCTGGTGTTTTATCAATAAATGTAATGTAATAGCTTTGTAATTTATTGATTCAATTAATTTCCAAATACCATGTCTTTATTGGTGCATATGTACCAATATAGTTTGTTCTGTCTTCTTTTGGCTGATCGACAGATATATAATACACTATATAACCAAAAGTATGTGGACACCCGTCCTACATCTCCATAGACGAACATTGGCAATCAAGATAGGTGTCACTGAACAGTACAGTGATGTTAAACTTGGTACTCTCACCTTTGCCACAAGTCAGTTCAGGAAATTTGTGCCTTGCTAGATCTGCACCTGTACACTGTTAATGCTATTATTGTGGAAGCTGCTGCGTGTTGTAGAATGTAAAAATCACCTGTCCTCTGTAGCATTACTCACTACAGAGTTACTATAGGAGCAACATCAGGAGTTCAATGAAATGAGTTCCCATGGCTGAGCAGCTGCACATGACCTGAAGATTGCTATGTGCAATGTCAAACGTCTGCTGGAATGGTGTAAGGCAAACAGCCACTGGAATAGTGGAAATGTCTTCTCTGGAGCGATGAATCGCAGAACGCCATATGGAAGTCTGGTGGATGAATCTGGGTTTGGAGGATACCAGGAGAACGCTACCTACTGGAATGTGCCTACTGTAACATGTGGTGGTGGAGGGATAAAGGTCTGAGGCTGCTTTTTAGGTCCTTCCAGCATACCTATGCCTGCACACAACTGCAAGCTAACTGAACACTTACAACATAACTGCACACAAAGCAAGCTCTATAAAGACATGGTTTGGTGCAGTGAAACTTGTGTGGGATGCACAAAAGCCCTGCCCTCAACCCAATTAAACACCTTTGGGATGAATTGGAATTCAGTTTGCAAGCCAGGCCAACATCAGTTTTGGTATGGGATGTCAAACAAGCTCATCTAGGTGTGATGGTCAGGCTTCCACATACTTTTGGTCCTATACATCGCTGACATTTACAGTATGCTTTTATTTTAAAAGTCCTCTTGAAGATAAGCAGACCCTCTAAAGTTACTATGTCAGGAAAAATATGACAATGATGTTACAAAATGATGTATACTTTGTTCAGGGAGAACAACATAAATTTATAGTTATTTATCTTCCACTTTGGACACGTGGACACTTTGGAAACATCAGAAGATATTTATGTAGCTGTTTAGGCTTTGATAAATATGCCCTTTAATTTTGGTTGATGTAACGTTATATTTTTTGCTGTACTATAAAGAGAAAAAGGGTTTAGCGTGACAGTTGATAGGCATGAGGTTCATTTAAGTTTTAAATATTCACATCTTCAGAAAATGATCTTGAAACCAATTCTAGCTGAATGATTTG
Organism: Spea bombifrons; assembly: GCF_027358695.1. Taxonomy (NCBI): domain Eukaryota; kingdom Metazoa; phylum Chordata; class Amphibia; order Anura; family Pelobatidae; genus Spea; species Spea bombifrons. The sequence continues at coordinate 90,076,917 of NC_071089.1, read as the reverse complement.
AGTACATGCAGTTATCTTAAAACTGATAAAAGTATACCAAGGAAAACAAAGATGATAGGAAATTATGTATAACAAAGCTGATCACTTTGGTGTTGCTAATAGACACGTCAAAATCACATTAAGACAGCTCCAATCAACAATGGAAAATAGTGGTTCACCAACCTTGGTCTTCAAGACCCCAAAAGAGAGGTTTCAAGATCACCTCATTTTAGTACAGGTAGAGTGCACAGATGTGAAAGAGTTCAAGGAGCATACATACTCAAACACCTCTATGGGAAGTAGGAACCTTTTTGTTATGGTTACACAAAATAGAGGTTGTTTCTTAAGATAACAGAAGCAGAAGTTAAATAGTGTTCTCAAACTACCTCCATAAATGTCTTCTGCATAGCTGTGTTGCACAATGAGTTCAGTAAGGAGACTTTTTTTGTGCACTCGTCGATAAGCTTGACTAGTCTCGTCTTTTGTGACTATGTAAAAGGATTAAAAGGGAACACAATATGTTAACATTTCTTGTCTGATCAGACAGGGTTGGTGGAGGGAACATACATTGTTTTACTCTTTTCCAGAGGACAGAGTTTTTTTTATTTGTTAGAGTAGTTTCTTGATATCTAGAAGATAATGCATTAATCACGCCTTATCATGAGAGCACTAGTTATTAGCAGGATGTTGTCCCGGGTGGGAGACATCCTGAAGGTTGTGTCACAGTATTGTGTTCTTTTTATGGTTGTTCTTTTGTAGGGGTGTGGTTATTGTGCTGTTGTGATGAGATAATTCAGGAGATTTTGCATTTCTCATTCATAAGTTTTATTTGTACATTCTATGCATAAAGGTTATAAGCATTAACTGGATCTGTTCTGGAAGAGTAATTTGTGTGTGTGCTGGCACCAGCCTAGATTTGGGTGTAGTTTGAGTAGGGAGCAATAAGTATTGGACTAAGAAGAAACATTTCTAAACTGTATTTAGCTTGAAGTGAGTTCCCAATATTCTAAGATCACATACTTAAATCACAATTATGTCATCGCTGTCTGGTAGATATGACCTTTGATAGCTTATTCTTCACTACAAATAAAAGTAATGTCTGGGCGTCAACTCGACTTATACAGATTATGATCCAGCCTTGTTTTCACGCAACTGATCAGCTGTAGTTACATTCTGAGATGCTTCCAGCCAGCGGTCTCTGGGGGAAAAAAAACTGAATGATGCTGGTTTTGTATGCAGAATAGGTAAGGTAAGGAAAACGCTGGTTACTTCTGCATTAGAAGCTGCTTCACCAAAATTGTTGAAACATAGGAAGAATAAATTTGCCTTCTTCAAGAATCCAAAGCTATTGTTAACATTTAAGGATATTTTCCAGGCTTAAATTATTTTTATGGTAATCACAATTCAAGGAAATCTTACCAAAAGGCCAAATATCCTACATTTTCAAGCATAATCCACATTTATAACTCAAGCTTCATAGTTATCTCAGATAGGGTCCCTATCATATTGTACCTTTGTGTAATACATTGGCCCATAAGTGTCAAAAATGGGAATATTACATGAGATTTAGAGTAACTACCTTAGACGTTTCACATCTACTGCCACAGACCTTTGTGATATACATCATGCTGGAAGGATAGTAATCGTAAAGTCTACCTATTGCAAAAACCATTCCAAATTGCCTCATAGATGATCCCTGTAGCAAGGTCATGGTATTTTAGCCAATATTTGTCAGAAAATGTCAACTGCATGCATCAGAAAGAAACAAACATAAGGCGAGGCTATATGTCATTGATTAAGCTTCACTTATTTTATGAATATTTTCCTTTTAACAGAAAAATAAAAAACAGTGACTAATGATAACCCATCAAACTGTCAAAAAGAATGGATTTTACTAATGAGTCCAAAGTACATCTAAGACACCAGTTGTTTGCTCCTGGGATCTAGAGAAGCACGTTCTACACTGTGGGAACTGTGATGCATTGGCCCTGGGCTATGCCATTCATCTTTATTTTTTTCTGTGAAACAACTGTTTTCAATAAACTGCCACAGTGTTTATAAAAAGCCCTTGGCACCCTGAGTAATTTGATGTAAATCCTATACTTCAATATAGTTGCAAGGTCCCAAGGTCCCTCAAGCTGACACTCTATACCAACTTCAGCCAGAAAGGAATTCTTTTTTCTGCCGAAGAGAGTAACAAACATGGCAGGAACATAGTGAGAGCCTGACATTGTTTTGTCCAACTCAAGCATGCAACAGGAAGTAGTGTTGGCCTAGAGGTAGTTACCTTAAAATACCTTTAAAACAAATGTAAGAAGGAACAATTATGCATAGTTAAATTATTAGCAGCAGTTTACAGATAGTCCCAGCATATTTATACATATATAAATAAATTAGTAATGCTTATATTCCATTTTGTAACTTTTATGTATGTGAACATATGCAGAACAATCCACAAAAACAAGAATCTGGAAATTGAAAACTCATTATAGCAAAATAATTGACGGTTGTACAATATATTTCAAGACATAATTTAATATGTGAGCCAGTTCAGCTGAATTGTTTGATGTTACAGGGATACTCTAGCATTTATATGCTTACTTTCTTGCTGTGTGGTAATTTTACATTTTTGCGATGTCCCTTTTTTGAATTAAATTCTGGAGAATTTGCACTTGCTCTGTTTCCCACCTCATCCCCATCTATATGATGTTTAGGTGATGTGGTCCTCCAAGCACATCTCTATGCACATTATATACTTACCACCAGCTCTGGCTCAGCAAACAATGTCCCCATTGATTTAAGCAGCCAATCAGTTCCAAGAATTGTCAGACAACAGAGACGGAGCCCAGCCTCACATAAGTAATTTATTTTTTTCTCATAGAGTACTTTAATATGCATTCTTCTTTTGTGGGGTGCCAGGGATAAACTGTCCGTTTAACACTTTCAAAAACAATGGAGTGTTAGAAACATCAATACTAGTATTATTGAATTCCTAAACCCTTCCTGGAAACAATTTGTTAATTATATAAATCTTTGTTTCATTTATCATTTTGGCAGAAATAATTGTCATGCGACATAAAACTATAGGCACTGATAGGCTGTTGCCATAGAAATTTGAAAGTCTTCTGTGTTGTTTTTAAATGATTAAACCTTCAGAGGAAAGAATAAGATGACAAATCTGCTAAGGTTTATTTGCTTAACATATTAGAGAGTGTAATTAAGGTTTTGTCTAAGTGGAACATCACCTTTAAACTAACCTTTTACATTAAGTTTATTACTCCTCTGTCACTCTATAGGCTAACTACAGGAAAGAAGAAAAGTTGCAGTGTTTTAATGAATTGGCCATAAAACACTCACTTCAAAGAACGAGAGGCTATGGGGACTGTTGCTTTAATATAAACATTTTACATCTAGATGCTGTATTGTCATGTGTGAAAAAAACCCTAGCAGCTGCACACCATCACAAACATGTGCTGCCTCATATTGGCCTCAGGATTCCAAGTGCCATGGATATGTGTATAAAATCTATGTGACATCTAATTGGAATAACGCAAATAACTGTTTTCAGGCTTCAATCAGGGCTAATGAATCTCTGGTTACACTTAACAAGGTTACTATACAAAAATAAAAGGAGCACTCATGCTAACACTACTGGCTGTCACATATATGCTATTAAAACATGAATGTAATGCGACCATCAAAATTTAATGCAGTCTATTTTTGTCTAATAGAAGCTGGTTGCAGTTTGTTGGTATAATTTCAGTGTCTATATACCATCTGGGAATAAAATTATTTTGGTCTGATACAGTGGACATCATTTGCCAAAATAAATAGGTCACAAACAAACAAACATGCAGCGGTCATTTTGTGCATGGCTGTGTCTAGTTGCAATAGAATATACCATGGTCTGCTGCTGTAAGTAGTCCCACCTAGTTTACTCATGAGTTGTATGCTTTGTGTATGATTTGTCTAAGCAACAATAACCGTATCTGCAGGCCACATCTGTAAAATTGTACTAAATAAAGAAAATGTGTTACTGTTCAGGATAACTCAAAATGCCCTTGATGATCTGTAATAATTTCTTGTGAGGCATTTTATGAGTATGACAAAATAAGGAAATAAGTAGCATTAGAAAATAAATAGTGCCTTTTAATAGCAGCATTCTGCTCCCAAGAAAATTTGTGTGTGTGTGTAATATATATATATATATATATACACGATATATACATTTTTGGGGAACAGTATATATACTGTTAATTGAAAATCTCAGAAAACTGGAAGATAAAGACATGTGCCAACGGGAACACAATGATGAAAAATCAGCACATTCTGTCATTATGTTCCTTTGTTGATTCAGGCTCATGGTTATATTCTGAACATACCGATCCTTGAGCGTGTAAGAGGCGCTGAGGAATGCTGTTGTAAGAAAGCAAAATGTATATGGTTGTGTCAAGGAGCAATTCAAGCTGTTTCCTGTGATGAAAAACATAATGCTTGCAGCGTGGACACATTGTAGCTGCTTCAAGTACATCCCATCCCATGACGCATTTGGAATACTGTATAAAAGTGATGAAAGAAATTAAGGAATTTCGCTCATGGGGAGACTTTTTAGCTTCAAATAAACTACTACAGTGGTGATACCAAAGCCTCCTAGAGTTCTAAAAAAGGTTTTAATTACAGCTGAACTGATCCTGCCAATTAGGCCATTTTATTTTAAATGCAGCTGGACTCATTCTGCCTACTAAAATGATTCATTTTAAAGGCATATTGGTTGAATATATGGATAATAAAATACACAGACAGTTGTATTAAAGTGATATACTTCACATCAACGTCTAAACATCAAAGCAACATGTCTAAAAAGAGTAATTAGAACTTCACACAGACAAAATGAATGCAAATAATGAATTTTGCTACATTAAAGAATGACATCAAGTGAATAGACAAAAATATTAAACTACTCCCCTACAACAATGCAGCAATATCACAACTCGATCAAAAACAGTCAAATTGGAGATGTGCAGAATATAGGGGAGAAAATAAAATAAACACAAACACTGTAATATATTATGTTTATAATGCACTCACAACTTGAATGTAATATGAAAGTCCATAGAGAGTTTTTAAAAATATTTATGAAAGCCCATAGAGAGGTCTTTGTTAGGGATATAAAAAAAGGAAAACAATTCACATGAAAGTATTTGCCATTCCCTCCGTGTTCCCTTGCAGGACTTAACATGATATATACAAAAGCTAATATGACAGGAAAATAATCAAGTACTACATACTGCAAAACATGTCTACCAAACATAGATAATTTTGCAGACAAGATATCAAGTCTATAGTGCTTAACAAAACATGGAATGAGAACCAGTCACCCACTCTAAACATCTGTGTTGGAGGAACATTAGCTACCTAAGCCCAAGAAGTAGCCATTGACTGTGTGGAATGAGCCCAAAGCCCCACAGGAGGACGAGAAGCTTTGGAAGTATATGGCTCCTGAAGTGTCTGTACTATCCACCTGCAGGTGGACCTCTGGGAGACCTTAAATTCTTTCCAGATCTCCACAAAGGGAACAAACAGCTTGATAGACCTGTGGGATTGAACAGTTGGGTAAAAAGATTGCAAAATGATGCCTTTATTAATTCAAAGGTAAATTATGCCTTAGGAATTAATTCTAAAGGTAATTGAAGTATCATGCTGTCATCCAAAATCATAAAAAAAAAAGTTGCACAGAAGGACAGGGCAATCCAGAAAGTCTCCAGTTAGATGTGGTAGATGTGAGCGCTACCAGAAATATCACCTTCAACATGAGAAAGGAAGGTTGAATCAAGAGGTTCAAACAAAGACATGTTAAGGTGCTTTGATAACAAATTTTGGTCCAGTGGAGGTGTGTGAGTTCTGAACCGAGGTCAAAATCTGGAGAGAGCCATAATAAATCTTTAGACCAAAAGGCAAGAGGCCAAATCCATGTCGACTAGATTGTAAACTGTCAAATGCAGGGCCCTCTTCTCCTTTGCACCAGTTTGTTATTGTGTGTGATTTTAAAATGATTTTACTGACTTTGTTGTAACAGAATCTGCTGGCGCTATATAAATAAATGTAGTGAGAAGCCGAACGGAGGAATTCTAGGGCTTGGGGTACTGACTGATGAAATGGAAAGTTCCTGAATGAACAGCACTTCAAGAAGATCTTCCAAAATCGTTCCTTATTCTCCAACAGTATATCTGAGACTCCTGGGAAGGACCACAACTGAGAAGGAGAGTAAGCTCAACCTCCATGCTGTCAAAAGAAGTGGTATAGGAGACAGGTGAGGCACAGGACCTTGGAAAAGCAAGTCTGAAGGGTCTGGGAGATGAAAAGGTGGACTTACGGACATCAATAGTAGATCCGCGTACCATGTTCTCCTCAGCCAATTTGAAGCAACCAAGATGACATCTGCCCTGTCTGTCCTTATCGTCCTGGTCACCCTGGACAGTAGTGAAAACTGCCTGAGTGAAAGCATCCAAGGTCAGGGGACCTCCTTCCAAGGAAAGGGAGAAAAAAGAGTTCTGCCATCAAGTATATATTTGATAGGCCAAAATAAGTGACAATCTCTCGAAAAATCTCTGGATGAAGGCTCCATTCATCTGGATGATTGCTTAAATAGTCTGCTTGAACCCTGAATATGGACAACTGCCAAATGGGAGAGAGTGTTTTCTGCCTAATCGAAAATGTGAGCTGCTATGCAATTCAGAAGGGAATTGCTTGTACCCCTTGCCTGTTTAGATATGCCATAACTGTACGGTTGTGTGACTGAATCAGTACTTCCTTTTTGTAAGTTTTTCAAATCGCCAAAAGCTTCAAATAACTGATGTGGAAATAGGCTTTCTGCGGTGATCAGATTCCATTAATGGAGAGGCTTCTTAGGCATGTTCCCCAGCCACGTAGAGTTAAGTCCATTGAATTCACCATCCAGAGAGGGGCACCCAGGACTTAAGAGAAAATCTGACATAGATAGGTAAAGAAACGCTTTGGGAGAGGGAGGACCTGGAGCTGTCCCATTGTCTGAGCAGTAACGTCTATAGAGGATGGAGTCTGGCCAAAACATCCAGTATCACCAAGATCTGCCTGAGGGATCATGAAGGACCTCCCTATGGGAGGGATCATGACAGTGTATCTTTTCTAATAGAAGAAAGGTCTTATGAGAGAAGAGTAGCTGTGACTTCTGGAGGAAGAATCTGAATTGACCTGCTGCCTTAAGAATGTTGAGGGAGCTGTCAGAAGTCATCCAGCAATGGGAATACCTTTAATGCCGGTTGTAATAATTGGGCCACTACCACAGTCAGCACTTTTGTAAATACTTGAGAGTCTGATGATAGTCTAAATAGCCCAAAAGATTAACAAGCCCATTAAAATTCACTAGAGCCAACCATAAAGATTTCAGATGACCAAGAGGGATCACAATGTAGAAATAAGGATCCTGAAGGTCTAAGTTTCCATCTTGAACTTCCAAGGAAGAATGAATCTGTTGAAAAAAGCAAAGGTCAATAATGAGATGGTCCAAAAGGCTTTTGGCAGGGAAGTAAGAGTAAGGAATGAGACAGGGCAGCAGCAGCAGTAGGGCAATGGGTCTGGTTAGGCACCGGCAGACAGACACATCCAGCCAATTCAATACAGGACTAAATTTGCCCAATATTTGAATTTTACTTAAAAAAAGAACCCTCAGAGTAAGGAAGGAGACAGAGGAGGAGCAGCAGCAGTTTTAAAGCATGCAGCGCAGGCAGGCACTGGCAGAGTAAGGAATGAGACAGGGCAGAAACACTAGAACCTCATACACTTTCAATATTAAGCACTGGGTAACATAATTTGGGGAGATTGACTTTCAAGAAAACCATCTCCTCCACCAGCTGTGGGGAATGCTGTGTCATTTCGGGGTTAAGTACATTGCCTGTCAAAACAACTGCTGGACCACTAAGAAGAGGCATGGCCACATAACAGCTTTCTGGTCCCAATAACCTGGAGGATTTGTATTAGGAGGAAGTGGCAGCTCTTCAAGGTAGGCTTTCACCATTTCAAGGCGCTAGCCTGACTTTGGACCCAAACGGCTGATGCTTTTGTGAATCTACATGGGTGCAAGGGATTGGGAATTGGACATGTGGGTGATGCTACTGCCACTGTTGCTGGGAGTTTCCATTTCCAACTCTTGCATCTCTCCTTCGCTTAGCATGCCCCATTTGTGCTACATCAGATAAAGTCCCTCTGAGTTTGAAAATTATTTTTAAGGTCCAAATTGCCTTTAACTCTTGGGTCAAAGAAGATGACCAGCATGTACTCTGGGGTGTCCATGATAGCTTGCTATAGCTGTCAACTCCATGAACAGCCTTCTGATCAATGTTTCAACCTCCACATGTAATCTGTCATCCAGAAGGTAGATAAGCAGGGGGTGACTTGGCCCAGAGGGGCAATAGTCTGGCTTAAATTCTCAGTCACACCCCTGAATGGCTTCAGGACCATCTGCCCCATTAGTGCGCATTTCCCTCTCCCCAATTTGCTAGACACCCAGGAGCCAGCTGCTGCTCTACAATTCATCATGTGCAGGTTGGGATTCAAGCAGGAGACCATGTAGGAAAGGCTGAACTTGATGGACGCATGTCTTTTTTCAGCCTATGTAACTATGTAACTATATAGGCAGTGCTGCTGGCTTTTCTTCACACTGCAGTTATGTGCCCGCCAATCTAATACCACTTTTCAGTTTCGACATCCTACACTGCGCATCGGATGGAATAACTGCTCTTAACACCTGGTTTAGTATATGTGCTGCACAACACAAACCCAAAATCCCCATCTCTGCTTTCACCATGTTTGTTGCCCTGTAAGTCACCACCAGTCTCATTGCTCCTGCTGTGCCTGTGGTCCAATCCACTGTACCAGCATCTTCCTAAGAGCTGCAAAAATGTGAGCTGATGTGTGCAGCTCAACCATAACCTTAGCATAGAGTAGAAATGATTTGTAAACGCTCCTAAGGTCATGAGGTGAAGATGACAGGTCGTCCTTCAACACAAGACTGATAAAGGGAGAACACTACAGTCCTACTGTTAGTGGTGCAACAAGGGAGTTGATCGCATAGAGCAAGAACCTCTAGCTTCATAGAGAAGGAAGCACCTCCAATAGCAATAAGCTGGCCAAGCAGTCGCGTCACTTTATTTGACTGCTGCTTTGACATGCCCTTAAATGGAAAGCCACAAAGTGTTCTAGGGTAGGCTGGTGCAGTGGATGGCGCTGCGTCATCTGTCTACAGGAACCAGTCAGACTCAAGTCTGATGAGTTACCTCTGAAGAAAAGCAGCACTGTAGTGTGTGTAAGAAGGTGTTGGTGAATTTGTGAGATGTCCTAACATCTTACCCTGGCTTCCTTAAGACACTGCTTGTACTTTGCAGAGCGCCCATCTCCCACACTCTCCAAATGACTAGAGAGTTGCCCACAAAGTGAGGTAGCAGCTGTAGTAGTGTTTTTTTTTTCTTCTCTTCCATGATAGAATTAGTGATGGTGCTGCTGCTGCAAGTGGGTGTAGGGGTACCTGTGACATAGTTTCACGGCTACTGCTTATGTAGAGTGAATAGAGCAACAAAGATTACTGGAAGATGTGTTGCTTGACTCCTATTCCTCTAGCACATAATCTAAACCCAGGTCTTCATTGTCATCAACAACATAGTCAACGACCATATCCCTCTCCACTTAAGCAGGAGGAGAAAGGTCCAAAGTATTGTTGACAGAGTGGAGGTTAGTATTATTGAAGATAGAGGAAATCTCATCGGAAAACAGACTACCGCTGTAGGACTTCACCCAACTTCAAGTCGGATAGCAGTTGCATTCCCTGCTCCAATGGTGGCAATAATTTGCCCCGATCAGCTCAAGAATCAGCGGACATAATATTACATCCCTGCCCTTATGGGACGTGGTTACCAGGATGTAATATTACATCCCCCATCCTCAAGGAGTTAAATAATTGCACTAAGAAATTAAGTTTCTAGTAAGTGGAACAACTTGTGGGTGTAGGAACAAACCAAACTAAAACAACTATTTGGCTGCCACAAGAAGCGTTTTTATTTTGGGTACGGGTGCACTTCATAGATCTGTATATTTTTGGTGATTTTAGCATGTTTAATCTTGAGACCGCACCCCTACAGGTGATCTTTGACCCTTTAAATGACATTGGGGCATCCATAGTGTTGTGTGATGCTGGTTCTAATAAGGTTTAATGGCAGTGCAGGGGCAGATATTCTAATTGACACATGACCGATTGCATCTTAGCGCACTGCCCACATAAGTTTCGATGAAACAACTTGCATTTAACAAAATTGATAAAGATAACTGAGATCAAGTGTGCAAATTTCCAAGCGATTGTGAGAAGTGGTTCATTACAAGTTGATGAACCCCCTTAACGACCTTTGACGGTCCAGGGCCATCACGCCAAGACAGCCTGTTAACAGCCTTTGCCGGTCCTGAACTGTCATTAAATTGAAAAAGCTTAGAAAGCGATCAACGATCACTTTCCTTGCTTAAACGGCGTTACTGAACGCTTCGAGGCATTACAGCAACACCGAGATTGGCATCAGGGGCCGTGTCTGGCCCCCCCCAGGGTGTCAACGTTGATCACCTCCTAAACTTAAACGGTGTTGCTCGATAGCGAGGCATTCAGCAACATCAAACACACACCCCAGGACGCGTCTTCAGAGTTCCCCGTGATCTGACAGCCAGGGAAGGTCTGCACAATGGACGCAGACAACCCCCACTGCTAACCGCACCTCCTCCCGGCTGCAGCGGAAGTTGTCTACGCGAATCGCATAGAGCTCTACACGCTGCCCAGACTACGCACCGGGGACTCAGAAGCTCCGGTATGTTTGGAGAAGCGAGGGGGAGGGAGTGTTAAATGGGGGGCATAAGTCATTTCTGGGGGCAGAGTGCTCTGTAAAATGCCTTTTAACCCCCTTAATGCCACTCTGCCCCCAGAAATTGCCTTATACCTTCCTATATGCCACTCTGCCCCATAATATGCCTTTAAACCCCCTAAATGCCAGAGTGGGTATAAGGCAATTCTGGAGGCAGAGTGGCACATAAGGGGTCAAGAGGCATATCATGGGGCACAGTGGCATTTCTAGGGCAGAGTGGGAAGCCAGGGGGCAGATGTGCATAACCGGGGGGACAGGTTGAAGAAGAAGGAAAAAAAAAAAAACAAAAAAAAAAAAAACCTTTTGTTAAAAAAAAAGATCACAGTTTACATGAATTAACATTTACTAGTAAAAAAGTTTTCCTATAGGGTTGTCTTATATTCAGGCTTTTTTCCCCGGAAATTAATATTCAGATTTTGGGGGGGGTCTTATAAATCAAGCAAACACGGTATTTAGAAATAAGTGAGATGTAGGGAGGGGAACCCCTGTAAAGGGCTTTGAAAGTAAGCGAGGATTTTGAAATTAATCCTGAAACGCACAGGCAGCCAGTGAAGAGACTGACAGAGGGGAGAGACGTTAGTAAAGCATTGTGAGAGGAAGATACGTCTGCCAGCAGCATTCGTGGTGGATTGTAGAGGGGTGAGACGTTAAGAGGGAGACCGGCTAAGACAGTTACAGCAGTCAAGACGGGAGATAATCAGGGCATGGACAAGAGCCTTAGTGGCATGCTGTGTTAGGAAGGGACAGAGGCAGGCAATGTTTTTAAGATGGAGGCGACGTTTTTAGAGAGACTGAATATGGGGTATGAACAAAAGGTCAGAGTGAAGGGTGACACCAAGACAGCATGCATCAGTAGATGGGGAGATGATGGCACCATTAACATTGAGGGAGATAGATGGGGGAATCTTAGCATTAGAGGATGGGAAGATGAGGCATTCAGTTTTGGAGAGGTTAAGTTTCAAGAAACATGCAGACATCCAGGTAGAGACAGATGCAAAGCAGTTACATGATCTAAGACAGAGGGAGAGGGATCAGGGGAGGATAGCTAGATCTGGGCATCACCAGCATACAGGTGGTATTGAAAGCCAAAGGATGAGATCAGTTTGCCAAGGGAGGAAGTGTAAAGAGAGAACAGAAGGGGTCCTAAAACGGAGCCTTGGGGAAGTTTTACTGGAGACAGAGACACTGAAGGTTCGATCAGAGAGGTAGGAAGTGAGCCATGAGAGAGCAGTATCACGGAGGCCAAGATCATAAAGTATTTGAAGGAGAAGAGGGTGGACCACAGTGTCGAAAGCAGCAGAAAGGTCCAGTAGGATTAGCATGGAGTAGTAGCCCTTGGATTTAGCAGTGAGTAAGTTATTAGTAACTTTAGTAAGGGTGGTCTCAGAGTGTTGAGGGCGAAAACCAGATTGAAGAGGGTCAAGCAGGAAGTTGGAGTCTAGAAACTTAGTTAATTGTATTTAAATTATTATTTCAAGAAGCTTGGAGGTAAAAGGAAGCAGAGAGATGGGACGGTAGTTGGAGAGATCAGTTGGGTCGAGGGAGGACTTTTTCAAGGTGTCGTGTTACTGTCGTGTGCCAGGGTTGGAAATGTGAACGTTGTGAGGAGCAAGTAGTAGAAGTAAGAGCAGATGTGAGAGTGGAGTTATAGACAGAGGTAGCATTGTTAGGGCATGACATGTTTTAGATTGGAGAAAGGAGAGGGAGTTGATTGATTGAGAAGTCCTGAAGGTTAATAGAGCTGAGGTCTCTGGTTAGGCAGGGTTGGGGAGCAAGTATAAGAGAGCAGAAAGGTTAGTGAGAGAGCACATGCTTGAAAAAAATAAAGGTCCAGGGTGTTACCATCATCATGAGTAGGGGAGTTAATATGTTGTTGGAGATCAAGAGGAGGTGATAGAAATTTTGATGCCATGGGACTCAATGGGGTGTCAACTGGGATGTTGAAATCCCCAAGGACAACAGAAGGAACATCAAAGGAGAGGAAGCCATGAGTAGAAGTGATCAAGAAAGATGTTAGTCAGGCCAGGGGGTGATATATAACAGAAATGCCTATGGAGATGGGATGAAAAAGTCTGATAGCATGGACTATGGACTATGGACAAGAGGAGAGGAGAAAGAGTGATGGGGCAGAGGGAATAGGTTGAAAAGTACAAGTAGGGAGAGTAGGAAACCTACCCCTCCACCCTTCTTGTCATCAGGTCTGGGAGTGTGAGGTGTAGGCCACCATAGGAGAGAGCAGCAGGAGAAGCAGTGTTAGAATAGGTTAGCCAGGTTTCAGTTAGAGCTAGGTGTAAGGAACTAGAGACAAAGTGGTCATGTAGGGCTGTAAATTTGACAGAACGTGCATTCCAGAATAGAAAAGGTAAATGGGGGGGGTGGGAAGAGCGGTAGGGCTATGTGAACAAGATTATTGAGGTTTCTGGACTGTTGACTGGGATTGGATGAGGAAGAGAGCACCAAAGGTGGCCCAGGGTTTTCCCCAGCAGCTAGAAGAAATAGAATAGAGTGAGAGGAAGTGGGAATAGGACTTGTGTGAGCAGAGAGATTTCTGGGGGTGAGGGGAGGAGGTGAAGTTGAGAAGTGCTTGGGATGAAAGAAGGGGAGAAGAAAGTAATGATGGTGCAATACAGACATAGTGTTGGCTGGTGGCTGGAGAGAGATAATTATTTTACAAACAATAGAGGAAGGAGAAAGGAGGAACAAGAGGATTCTGAACACGGTAATTTGAGACAAATGGTGATGGGAATGGAAGTGGAGCAATCGGTGAACAGTATGTAGCACTTGACAAATCAGGCAGTGACTGCAGGATGTCACCAGGTTCCTCTGTATCCTCCCTTATTGAACCTCCCTTGGTCAACTCCCAGATAGTGGCACTTAGTAAAAATTGGCACTTGGGTGGAAAGTGACACAGATGGAAAGTGGCCTGTGCCGCTAAGAGGCTTGTGCCTCCAGTGTCACTACTGATATAGGGATGGCTGCTTATTAGGAATTTACATATTGAGTAATTACCCTTCAATAAAATTAGAGACACATGGGGGTTATCAGAGACAAGAGGGGGTTATAACTAACAGGGTACTAATAATGCAATATGGACAGATCAAAGGACAAACAAAGGGTTGATATAGATGCTAAGGGTGGAATACCTGAATAAATAATTACTTAAACAGGGGGAGTCAGCAATGAGGTAGAACACAGACTGGGTAAGGCACAAAGTGGAATATCTGTAGATGAGAGATGAGATTAGTTCCTGATGGTGTATGGATGAGTATCAGCAGAATTAACTCCCTTGGTCAACTCCCAGATAGTGGCACTTAGTAAAGATTGGCACTTGGATGGAAAGTGGTATAAATTTGAGTGGCCGGGCTCAAAAATAGGGCATAGGGGCACAGACCGACCAAAACGGAGAAAAGAAGCACACTTCCCAAATGTGGCATTTTAAATCCAAAATCCAAAACAATCTGACAAACCCATGCATGTGGGGTATCACTGCACTCGGGAGGTGTCACTGAACACATATTGGGGTGTTTGATAGTGACACATACCAGGAGCTATGAATTAATTCCTAAAGTACAATTCATGTGAAAAAAAATAACAAAAAAGAAATTCTACCACAGACTTGGTGGTAGAATCTCGTGCATGAATAGGGTTAAAATACCAGCATTTGAAATACCCTGGGGCGTCTATTTTTCAAAAATATATGGCTTGATGGGGACAGATTGAGTTAACCGTCTTCAAAGATGTTCCAAAGAGATGGAGGCAGCATGACCAGATAAAAAAGGTTTTGAAACTATAAAACTTGTAGTTATTGCCCTATAATTTACAATAAAAAAAAAGCCCAGTCCTTAAGGGGTTAAAGAATCTGAAGGCAGCACACTTACATGGCTAGAGACTTCTGTTGAACAAATTGAAACAAGGGTCTTGATGTGAAGCTACTATGAAAGTTTCAGATCTATAGCTCTGGTAGTTGCAAAGAGGATTTTAACCAGCTTTAACAAATTAAAAACCTAGGGGCCACCCAAGATTGTACGAGCTGACGCTCACTATGAAGTTCCAGTATTGGTGAAGTGTTAGTGTTTTGTAAAGTGGAATAAGAATAATCTGAGTAATAGGTTGTCCAAGCAATTCTGTGGCCACCTAAAACTAATACAATTTTAAATAAACACAAGACATACTGTTAAGGTCTTTTGGGTAACAAACATAATGTGGTTCCCCACCATGGCTCAATCAGATGCAGCGTTTCTTTATAGTCTCCGGCAACCTATTGTGCCTGCTTTTGCCCCCCCCCCATGAGAAGTGTTCGCTTCAGCAACACTGAGATCACCCTTTCAAAATTTTAGCAGGCGATCATTGCCTAAACTTCAATGGTGTGATTTTTTTTTTTTTTTTAATATAGGAAATTAGGTAAGATGATAACAAAAAAGTCTCTGAAGAAAGCCTTTCTTGTCCTGAAAAGAACTATAACTTGTGTGGGTTCACTAAATGGATGAGAATAAAATTACATCTAAACATGAGCACAGCCAGTGTTTAACCCCTTGATGACAATTGCCGGTCCGGGCACGTCACCGAAAATCAAGTCGTTAACGACAATTGACGTGCCAGGACCGGCACGTCTTTAAACGGGTGCAGAAAGCGATCTATTTTCGCTTTTTGCACCAAAACGGCGTTGCTGTAATGCCTCGACCTCGAGGCATTCAGCAACGCCATGATCGGCACAAAGGGGCCATCTCTGGCCCCTCCCCGGGGCGTCAACATCCGCCATACTGTGTATGGCGGCGGACGCCTGTTTTAAAAGCGTTTAGGAGGCGCTGGAATGCCTCGATCAGCCACAACTGCCGGTGATCTTCCCCATCAGCAAGATGGTGGCGGCCCGGGAAAAAAAAAACAAACAATAAAGATGAAAAAGTTCGCTAGGTCTCCAGACCCTCTAGAGAACTCTGGCTCCACTTGCAGGTTGAATACAGGTACTGCATTCAACCACGCAAGTCAATGGAGCTCAGCTTTCTAATCACAGTGTGATTAGTAAAAATAAAATTAATAATAATTAGAAATAAATAGTAAAAAACCAGTAAAATGTAAAAATAATTTCCCACTGATGTCCCTATCAGGGGAACCTTCAAGTTGAAAAAAAAAAAAATGTAAAATTTTTTTTTAAAAGGCAAAAAAAAAAATGTATATATAAAAAATATATTTTTGTGAGCAAGTCCTAAAATTAGCATATTAGCTTAAAACAATTCTCGCATGGAAAGAGTTAAAATACTGGCATATTAAATGTCCATGGGGTGTCTACTTTTAAAAAACATATGATTTGATGGGGTAAATTGAATTGCCAGGTTCAACAAGGTCCCAATTAACACGGGGGGGGGATGGCCACACATCTAATTTCCAATTAGAAAAATGCACACGTACCAAATGTGGCCTTTTAGTTCCCCCCCAAAAAATGACAAACCCATGCGGGGTATCACTGTACTCAGGAGATGTTGCTGAACACATATTGGGGTGTCGTGTGACAGCGGCATATACCAGGAGCTGTAAATTCATACATAAAGTAGGTGTGTGTGTGGGAAAAATACACACACAAAAATACTACTGCGAACTTTGAAAAAATGCTGGTGGTAAAGTGTGCATGCAAAGAGTTAAAATACCAGCATTTAAAATACCCTGTGGTGTGTAGTTTTCAAAAATATATGGTTTTGTTGGGCACACTGAAATGGCCCGGCTCAAAGATGTACCAAATAGGGCATGGGCAGTGGATCCCCAAATGCCAAAGTTCAACATTGAAAAATGTGCATGCCCCAAATGTGGCCCTTTTGCCCCCAAACAGCCAGGCAAAATCATTCATGCGGGGTATCACTGTGCTCAGGAAGGGTTGCTGAACACATATTGGGGTGTTTTGTGATAGTGACATATACGAGAACTTTTTAATTCATACCTGAAGTAAAATGTGTGTGAAAAAACAAATGCAAAAAAACGACTACCATAAAGTTTGACAAAGACTGGTGGTAGATATGGTGCATGGAAAGAGTTAAAATACTAGCATTTGAAATACCCTGGGGTGTCTAGTTTTCAAAAATATATGGGTTTATTGGGCATACTGAAATGGCCCGGCTCAAAGATGTACCAAATAGGGCATGGGCAGTGGATCCCCAAATGCCAAAGTTCAACATTGAAAAATGCGCATGCCCCAACTGTGGCCCTTTTGCCCCCAAACAGCCAGGCAAAATCATTCATGTGAGGTATCGCTGTACTCAGGAGATGTTGCTAAACACATATTGAGGTGTCTTATGATTGTGACATATACCAGAACCTGTTTATTCATACCTGAAGTAAAATGTGTGTGAAAAAACAAATGCAAAAAAAATTACTACCATAAAGTTTGACAAAGGCTGATGGTAGAATAAGTGCTTGGAAAGGGTTAAAATACTAGCATTTGGAATACCCTGGTCTGTCTAGTTTTAAAAGATATATGACTTGATGGTGTAAATTGCATTGGCCGGGTTCAAAGTTCCCCAAAATGGCACATGGGGGAAGAATTACCACATTTGGAAAAAAAATGGCTTTGAAATAGCAAAACACTACCTGTACTTATTGCCCCATAAGGTGTAGAAAAAAAAGACATTGGGTATTTCCAAACTCAGGACAAATAGAATCTATTTACCAGGTTTTTTTTATTACCTTTTATAGATGAGTAAAAGATTTTTCAACTAAAAGTTAGAAACAGTCATTTTTTTCTAAATGTTTCACCATATTTTGCTTTTTTTTTTTTAATCGTAAATAATATGATACAATCAAAACAATGTCATCTAAAGAAAGCCCTTCTTGTCCTGAAAAAAAACAATATCTAATGTGTGTGGGTTCAGTAAACGGGAAAGAAAATTACAGCTAAACACGAGCAGCGCAGAAATGTTAAAACAGCCATTGTCACGAAGGGTACAAAAAGTTAAATCAGCCTTTGTCACAAAGGGGTTAAAAAGGCCTCAGACCCAAAAGGTAAAAAACAGCCTGGTCCTTAAGGAGTTAAGAGGGCTATATCCCCCTCCCCAAGACTTCAGGTACCACAATCAAGACATTGGTGTTAGGGTATGGGCAATAGGCACAGTTAGAGTGTTCTGTGACTCTGGAGGACCCAGTTAAAGCATCAGTGGATATCTGTGCTGCAATAGCAGATACCTTTGCCAAGGGACACCATAACTGCAATCAGGCCTTCACCCTATAGAAGCAGTACAATTCCCAATAACAGACTGCTGGTTGGTAAGATGCAATAAGGCAAAGTATTTGAGTCCAAGGTATTTTGCAATGCAAAGCTTTAGATATATAATAGACTAGCTTTTTTTTTTTTTTTTTTCTCCAGGCAAGTTAAACGTGAGAAGTCTGGGTGCGGTATAGCCCTGAACTTACGTTTTTCACGCCAGTCTGGAAACACTTGTTGCGTTTTCCCAGTACATAATGGCGGCGCTTTACAGACACTTAAAACAAACCGGCGGGGGCGGAATAACAGGGTCCAGAAACCCTACCACCACACGCTCAGAATAGACAGAAACGTATCCTTATTTACCATTTCAGTGCATGTTTAGTAAATAACCCAACTACCGTTTCCAAAAGAGAAAAAAAAAAGTTCAGGTCATTAGACGGAACAGCATCACAGGCCCTGCGACAGATTCGCGGCTTAGCAGTATTCTATATACCGAATATATTAATATAATTAAGGCAATGGATTTTATTCTGTTATTCACATGTCTGTACTGCCCTGTTCGCTTAACCAGACACCGTACCTTAACGCAGCCCCCCCTGCACCGAGCGCTAACGGAACCCCAAAGGTTCTCGCCTTGCCGAATGGTCTGCAGGATCAGCTATGCCCGTACAGCCCTCCCCAGCGCCGTTGCAAGTGTCGGAGCAGTGCTGCAGTCGGCACATCTCACGCCTTAGAGATGACAGACCGTGATAAAGTGCTCGGCTCCTTTTACTCTCCTTGGACAAGTCCAGGGCTCTCCCACACCCCGCGGCCCCATAAGGCAAACAGAGACGAACTCTTCGCAGCAGCAATACCGAAGTGGCTGACCACGGCCTTGGAGGCAGGCAGCCGCGGTACACCGCAAGGAGCGCCCGATGCACGATACGTGACCCAAGGCTATGGGAAAGGGAGGCTTCCCGAGCTGGCGTTTTTTAGTCCGCGTCTCATCCCTGCTCTTTACACCCGCTGAAAGCCAGCAAGAAAAACAACGAGCACCGTTAAAGAGCCAGAAATAGGTGGTTAGGGTTAGAAAAAGTGAAGACCTCCCGCTCCCACGGTACGAGGGAAAGGTTGTCGCAGGTGTATTTATACCTCGAGTAACGCCCGCGCCACAACCTCATTGGCGCTCTGTAATATAATTAGTTGTGTGGCGGGAATATTATAACCAATTAAGTAAAAGAATGGAAATGATGTCACACAGGCTTGTAAACGGTAATGGGAGTACAAAGAGACAGCTAAAGAATGTTAGTTGGCGTTATATACGCCGGGAAGGCACGGGGTGTATATTTGGTGAAACAATTATAATTATAAATGTCACGTAATGCATGTGAAATTTACTGTTATAAAACTGGAAATTATGCTATACCTAGTCCCAACACGTAAACATCTGCATAATAGAACTTGTTTCAGCAGAAGACCAACATTTTCTTCATAATTTGTGATCTATGTTTATGAGTGATACCAAAAGTAAAATAATATAATATTTTCTGCTCTTGACCTCAACCCCGGTCCAAAGAATACTTGCATTAATGAAGACAAGCTTTTTGCAGTGTGTTAATGCATCGTTTATTCGCCTAGTGCCTGGTTTGCCGGGTTAGGCCATCCCCTTAGAAGCATTTTCGGTGGACAATATTTGGCCCTACTTCTTTGAACTCCTCTTGCGTGATCCACAATTGCTGAAAGCCAGGGAGAGAGGATAGTATGGAGCCTCCCATCCATGCTGAGAGCATTCTTTCAGGTGGAGTAAAGACTTTCACTTCAGAGTCTTCCGGAACAAGATTTATCAATTCCTTGGCCATACGTTCACCTATTCCTGAAAATAGACTGGATCCTCCTGACAGCATCACGTTGCAGTAAAGGGAATTCCTGAGATCAACGTCACACTTCATTATGGTGTTAAAGCACAGTTTATGGATACCACTTGCTTCCATGCCAATGTTAGCTGGTTTAAATAATGTTTCTGGGCATCTGTACCTCTGATTATGAACGGTGACAACTTTTCCATCTGGAAGTGTGTATTCTTTTTCCACTTCTTCAACTCTCTTTGACATTTCCAAGTCTATGTCAAACGCGACATAGCAGAGCTTTTCTTTGATTTCTTTGACAATTTCTCTTTCTGCTGTGCTAATCAAAGAAATGCCACTTTCGTTTAAAATCCTCATCAAGTAATCTGTTAGGTCTCTTCCTGCTAGGTCGAGTCTTAGCACTGCGTGGGGAAGGCAATAGCCTTGATAGATGGGAACGGTGTGTGTGACACCGTCGCCGATGTCCACCACACACCCAGTTATTCTACCGCAGCAATACAGTGCCAGCGCTGCTTGGATTGCAACATAAATTGCCGGTGCACTGAGTTCCTCTAAAAATATTTCAACCGTCTTTTCTCTGTTGGAAAGTGGGTTGAGAGGTGGCTCTGTAACAAGAACAGGCCGCTCGCATGAGTTAATCTTTAAATCATGATAATAAACGTACTTCCAGATCAGTTCCATGTCTTCCCAAGATGTCACCACGCCGTGTTCCACTGGGTAGCTAATGGACAGAATACCCCTTCTTGCTTGAGCTTCCTCTCCAACATAGAAGTCCTTTTGCCCAGCTCCAATCATGACAGGCTTGGCTTTTGGTCTGCCTATGATGTTTGTATAAACAAACCGCGGTTCTTTTTCTCCTGAAAATCCTATTTTAATAAGGCCAGAGCCATTGTCTAGAATAACTGCAGGGGCATACTCCTCCATCTTCCTTGCTGTAAACTGATGGCATCTAACAATAGGGGCCAGTAGGTTTGTCCAAAGGTGCTATCATTGCTGGGTTTTTGTGAGTATGGAATGATGGTGATGCAATAATAGCACATGTCACAAATCTTTTTGTCAAATCTGCAGTTTGGTGAAAAGTTAACTAATGTGCGGTCTACATATCTACTTACGTGTTAATTTGTTATGGATAAATCTATAAAAAAATCTAAAAAACAAATCCCACTACTTTGTATCAGAAATGTTATTTGATTTCCATGCAGAACTAGGCAAAAAGAAAACAGGATTGACTCATTTGAGTGCTCTTATGTTTGCATGATATGCTCCTAAAAGTGCTAAATGGGGAGGCTTTAATTGTTTTCAGTATAGTTACCGGTCTGGTTAGTAGGTTTTGTTGACACAATCAGTGGTAATCCGAATATTCTTTAAAGTATTCATCGCCGTTTCCGTAGTGTAGTGGTTATCACGTTCGCCTAACACGCGAAAGGTCCCCGGTTCGAAACCGGGCGGAAACACTTTTCCTCTATTTTTTTTAAACAAAAAATAGAGTGTACATCGTATATGAGTGTCCGCTTACCTCAGTTGGTACTTACGAAAGCTAAATATTGACCTTACGCTGCTCACTAATACAACATGATACAGTTTATTAACATAAAGGACTTGCTACACGTATAGCTGTAATCGGGATTCCAGTTGCAGCCACACTGCTTCAAAAGCGCATAACGTAGTTAACGGTGAAGGTGGCGCAGTCCCCTGTGGCACGGAAAGCGTTAACGAGCTGCGGTGACGTCACGCAGCGCGAGTGCAGGCGTACTTTACGTCTGACGCATTGATTCAATGGCTGACTAAAGAGGTGAGTGGAAAGATGGTGTGTGCACGCCAAGACGCCCTCCCCTGGAGTGTGGACATCGTTCTACCGGGTTACTCATAGAACTCAGCGTGTTTCGTTGTATTTGTCTTGAACTGTTCGGAATAATCGAAGCACATTTGAAGAAGGGCGCAAACATCGTCACTGGCTTATTATATTTACCACACACACCGCGGCTCGCTACCCAATGAGCCGGCACTCAGCTATGTATACTGACATGCCTGCATGCATACTAATGCTGCTTGTGCGTATGTTATGAGTACATGGCATTTACATTCATGCCAGGTGAATCCTGCAGGGCGGCCATTGGTGGCACATGCAGTTGTGTGTGGATAATACAACACTTCTAAATATGGGAATGGTATTCAATGGTTTTTATTACCGGAGACTGACTGTCACATGACAATTATGCTTTCCCGGCCCAAAATATGAATGTGACAGAAATGTACTTGATTAAAGGATGAGGAAGAAAGTAAGGCAAACCGTTCCTTTAAAGACCCTTAAAGAGACATTGCAGCCATCATATTCACTTTAATGCATATGGAACCTGAGAAGTCACTTTAAGCTTATGTGGTTTCCCCTTGAAAATGCATTGATGAATTCTGCAGCCCCCAGCTGTTGGCCGTGCAGAAGATGTGTACCGGACACTGGGTTTAGTACCTGCCGGTCATGGGCATGGAGGATCCAATGAGACCCCCCTGTGAGGAAAGTGCTCCCATTGATTTCAGTAGGAGTGCTCTTCCTGACTTCACGCCCTACAGGACCAGTGATAGACGTCATGGGTAAAAAACACATTTAATAAACCTTAAAATGTTTTACATATATGAATATGGTTAAAAAAAAATACATTACACTCTGTACTATGTATGATAGCGCCTTGATGCCGCTGTTCTACTGTAACGATGTTACGCTGTCACACTTGCATTGTACATCTGCGTTTACGATTTTTATTTTTCAATAAAGAGAATTGACTTATATAAAAAAAAAGACATATACCCCCCAAAAAAAACAAACAAATCAACATGTTTGATTTCAGTATGTTTGCCATTAACCATGGTGATGTACAATAATAAGACAACGCCATTATTTGTTTTTCTACAGCAATATAGAGCTGTGTGTGCAAGTAACCAACGTCCTTTTTACAGAATGCTTTCATAGTCGTCAATATGGATGTATAGCGTCAGTGATTCAGTGCAGGCAGCTCAAAGTAGTACTGGATAACATATGCAGACTAAATAACACAAAGAGAGACAAAAAATAAGGTTCGCTTATTTCAACTGAATTGACACAAAAACTGATCAGGTGATAGAAAGGAGAGAGATCCTACAACATGCATTTTGTTTCATATATACCTATATATATATCTATATACATGTATACATAGAAATTAATAGCAGATAAGAACCATTTTCATATTGCGCACCATAGCGTAATTACTAGTTAGTGTGATTCTAACACACTTGATTCGCCAGCATATCAGAATACGAAAGACTCTGTTGCTTTCCTGTGGATATCACAACTCTGTCTGTTTTTTCTTCTAGGCATGGATTTGCAGTTGCTGCCATCATGGCACGTCTCGATCATTGTAGACAGCTATTAGAGAAGTTAAACAAGCAGCGAGAGGCTGGATTTCTTTGTGACTGCACAGTTTTTATTGGCGAATTTCAGTTTAAAGCTCACAGAAATGTGCTGGCTTCCTTTAGTGAATATTTCAGAGTCCTCTTCAAGGATACTTTGGATAATGTTGTCCTGGATCAGAACCAAGTGACAGTGTCTGGGTTTGAAATACTCCTGGACTTTATCTACAGCGGAAACTTACATTTTGATAGGTAAAGTGTGCGTGTGTGTATATATATATATATATATACACACCTATATGTAATAGGTGTTATTGTATTACACTATACATTTAACAGTGTTCAACCCCCCAGTCTTTGTCTCTGCATGGTATAGAAAGAAATTATCTTTTACAATGCATGTGTACATACTTCATGGATGTACAGATATAATGACATTTTTATTTTATGTAGGGTTTTGGTATATTCTTAATTGATAAGGTTATCTATTTAAATACGTTACTACTGGCTCCTGGCATTTTTGAGAATTTTCAAATGAAAATCCAATTAACCCCTTAATGACAAAGCCCGTACATGTACGGGCTCAAAATGCATTGTTTTCAATGGGTTTAGGGACCGCCCATTGTCCTTAAGGGGTTAAAATTGCCCCATTCCTCCATTTAGAAACATGAGGTTTTACTTATGTGTCAACCCTTTTAATAAAATATTATAAAGCGGAAACATTCATTGTAATAATATATATGTGCATTTAGATTTTTATTTACTTCTCGGAGGTACAATAAGTTCAGTCGTAGAGTAAATACAGTACCCAAACATACTTTTGATTTTGCCGTACTGATCTGTGCTATAGTTTTTTAATAGAAGGGAATATAGTTGCAATTTTATAGGCACAGGTCTATGTTTACTTGACTTTTTCTAATATGAAAAGATTGAAATCTCTCCAGTGCCTCCTCGCCTTCCAGAATGTCTGGATGTAAAACACTCTGAGGCTCCCTTACCTCTCAGTGATAACGCATTTGCCAGTCTAGCAAGCTATCAAGTCTAGGTAGAAAGCTAGGTTCAATCAGTGAAACAAATTGTTTGCCTCATTGGTTCCTGGGGAGAAATACCACGACTGCCCTTTAAGGGGATGATATAAGTTTGGATGCCATTTTTTTTTATTTGTTTCTGTCTGCAGTTGCAAGGTAGAGGAAATCTGTCAGGCTGCTGAACATCTCAAAGTGGAGGAGGTCGTCTCTTCATGCAAAATCAAAATTGAATCTGAGGCCAGAGTCAAGCCTGTTGTTATAGATCTTGACCGGAACACCAGTCGACAGTCATCCCTGATACACTGTGTAGATGAAAGTTATATTGATAAAACAGAACGTTCATGTGCACAGCTGGAATGCAAGAAGGTAGTTACAAGAAAAAAGACAAATAGAAGCAAAAGATGGAAAAGGACTGTATCTAATTATCACAAAGTTCAGAAAAAGTCACTCCCGCATCTGGCTCCCATTCCAGTTGTGCCATCTGATCTTGACTTGGATATTAGTATGCCTGACGAGGGAATAGCAGAGCAAGGTACTCAGGACAAAGGTAGCTGCTTGCTAGAGTTGACATCGACTCTAGACTGTGAAATGTACGCACCGCAAGATGTTACTGTACAAACCTTGCATGTGAAGAAGTTAAGGTCGTATCAGGACTGTGCTTTGAAAGAACACCACATGGCTAATATTACAAGCCCCAGAAACATGTGCAAGATGGAGAGATCCGAGAAAGACTTGCATGAAAAGTTCTGCAAGAATAAGCCAGTGTGCAATACCTGTGGTAAGGTGTTCTCCGAAGCCAGCAGCCTAAGGCGACACATGCGCATCCATAAAGGTGTCAAGCCTTATGTGTGCCATCTGTGTGGGAAAGCATTTACTCAGTGTAACCAGCTGAAAACACACGTTCGGACTCACACAGGTAAGAAACCATGTCAGTCTTATCTAAGCTCCATGGAGCACTCAACAGCTGTTTTGGAGATAATTGCGCTGACCATTTCGTTAAGTGACTTAATCTATAGCATCACTTTATGCATTCAGTCTGTGCATGTTGTGGTTAACTATCGGGGATACAGCTGATACAATTGAAAAGGGAGAGCCTCCAGGGGGACCCTGACACCTCATGTAGCCCACTGACTCCTTTGTGCCTACATTTTTGCTTGTCTATATGTATAGCCATGCTGGTAGTTAGGAAGACGGAGGTAACGCGTTAGATGGCAGCACAGGGTCTTCACAGCCCCACGCTGACATCAGACGCATTACCTTATGGGCCCTGCACTACATACCAGGCCTGTGAAAAGCATGAAAGGTATGTGTAGACAGATGATAGGGAGGAATGGCCACAGGATGGATTTTAGCAAATGTGGGTTGACGCTAGAGGGCAGATGGGTATAACACTGACGCTAGAGGCAGAGGGCTATGGACACTGGGGGGAGGGGGTATATATACTGAGAGGAGAAAGAAGGCTGACAGGTATGGACACTGTGGTGGGGAGAAAGGTGGACACTGAAGAGAGGAGGTGCAGATAGTTATAGACGGGGGGGCAGGAAAATTCAAATAGAGGACTGGGAAACAGAAGTGATCTCAAAGATCACCTTACAACGCAGATGGTGGGTCCACAAATTCCTGATGACAGCCCTGGGGGAAAAAACTGAGGAGAGTCAGATGTCAGATGCCAGTTTTGTGGATGCGAGGCAGCATTTGTGTGGTTACATTAGAACAGCACTGAGATTGAGTGAACAACCTGTTTGCACTTGGTTTCACGGTATTTTGTTACAGAAAAATGTTGATGATAATAGACATCTGCACTTCTTGTTTTCCATGCTGTGGGATCTTTGTGGTAACTAATGAAATGAATTGGTTAAATCCACATAAACCTATAGGGATAAAATGATATACTACCCATTTAAACCATTAATTGCGAGCGTCTTGCAAGTACATTACCTATATTTATGCTTTGTGTGGTAACCAATTAATCAATTTCAAACCGGCTGTATTCAATTTTCAGGAGAAAAGCCATATCAGTGCAATCTCTGCGATAAAAGCTTTGCTCAAAAATGCCAGTTGGTTTTTCACAGCCGTATGCATCATGGAGAAGAGAAACCATTTAAATGTGATGTGTGCAATCTGCAGTTTGCAACATCGAGCAACTTAAAGATTCATGTAAGGTAAGCAAAATATTCCAAAGAGCAATAACAAACTGCAACGTTCATTTAGTGATTTGGCTATTGCATGAATAACGTAACTATGCATTATAAAGGGTCAACTAAAATTTAGCTCCCTTTAACGATGGGCTGAACTGCAGTAACTACAGGGGTCGCAGCGGTCACAACGGCCTGTTCCTCTAGGGGGCCAGGGGCTACTCCTACGACCACTTCCGGCTCAGTCCAAGTTGCGAGACAGGAACGTATGGGGGTCATGTTACATGGATGTGTAAGTGTGTGTGAGAGCATGGATGTGTAAGTGTGTGTGTATGTGAGCATGGATGTGTAAGTGTGTTTGTATGTGAGCATGGATGTGTAATTGTGTGTGTGTGTGTGTGAGAGCATGGATGTGTAATTGTGTGTGTATGTGAGCATGGATGTGTAAGTGGGGTGAGATGGAGTGTTTGTTAGAATGTATGTGTGTTAGTGAGTATGAGTAAATGTGTGTAATTTGTGTATGTTTACATGTGTGTTAGATTGTATGTTGGAAGTTACACTCCTGCTGAGCTGTGTTAACTATGTATTATACAGGGTCATCTTGGGCCTAAAAAAACAAAAATAAAACGTTGTTGGCTCTTCATGTAGGATGATGAATTTAAATGTTCAGCTTGCTACCAACTCATGGTTTAGTGAATACAGCTTTTATGACATTTTGACCAATGGTGCCCAACCCAGTCGTGCAGGCACGCTAACAGGACAGTATTTAGTAAATACCACATTCTGTTTCTATATGGAGATAAAACTTCTTTAAAAAAAAAAAAACAAAAAAAAACCTGAACCATTGATGTGCCTTGAAGACTTGGTTGGGAACCCTTGGTTTAGAACGTGTATAATGATTTGCTCTCTCCTGGTGTGAACTGCAGCACCCATGATGCTCTGCCTAACTACTTACCCAACAGAACCATTGATTGTTTTTTTGTTTTGTTTATATCTCAACCATCTCCTTGTTTCTCTCTAGAAAACACAGCGGAGAAAAGCCATATGTCTGTGATAGATGCGGCCAGAGATTTGCACAGGCCAGCACCCTCACTTACCATGTACGTCGACATACCGGAGAGAAGCCGTACGTTTGTGACACATGTGGGAAAGCATTTGCTGTATCAAGTTCTCTTATAACCCATGCAAGGAAGCATTCAGGTATGATAAAGTACATGTTTTCCTCAAACTTTTAAACCATTCATATGTAACGCTGAATAAAGTGTTCAGTGCAATACATATTTGGGGACTCTAAACACCTTAACAATGACTGGCTTGAGTACTGAAGGTAGGGCAAAATGTTTGCCATTTTTGGGGGAAAAAAGGATTGTCATGATACATGTGATGATTCAGGAAGAATAGTTGGTGCCTGTATCATGTTCTCTGCCTGTCTCACTCTGACGCGTGAGTTGGAGAGTCAGAGAAAGTAAAAAAAAACAAAAAACAAAAAAAAAAACATGGGACATGGGACGTGATCTTATGAAGAACATCAGGGGTTCCCTCTAGTTAGGAGAGAGATCCTTGAGGTCCACAAATAGCCAAAGGGGTTGCTAGTCACGGTGTAAAAAAACAATTAAAAACCCTGTACCCCTCCACGTAGAAGAATATTTTTCATGCAAATTATGTATTTCTGTTTAACACGGAGTATGTGTTTTATCTCATAGTTGGTAAGAGAAATGTGTGAAAGACATCAACCATTTATCTGCTCTTTGACAACTTCTATATATTGTGAGCATGGTTTTCAAAGAAATACCTACTTGTCCTGACAAAAAAGCAACATATAGTGTGGGTGGGTACCCTAGATGAGAAATGCTGACACTTCATCCTAAAGGGTTAAATATATAAGCAAAGAAATGAGCTATAGCTCATTGAGCTATAAGGTGATTAATGCTGTGCAGCTAAATTATTTTGTTTTGTACCCTTTATTGAATATGCAGTAGAACAAACACAATTTTAATTGTATTCCATTACAGCCTTTATTAACTAGTCAGGGAATTGTTTTGTGCCTTCAACGTGTTATGCTTAGTGCCCTATAGGTTTAATAGAATGTGAGTCATTATCTGATCCTAAGAGATCCCAGTGTGGTTTTTACCAAGTTCATAATAATAATAGTACGCCATAATAATCAATAATAATAAATAGTACCCTCTTTTGAGCAGCCCTGAAATTAAAAACATGCTAAAAAACAAAGTTTTGCCTGCATTCAATCTGGGACCCCCCCCCCCCAATTCTCTGTGCAGATTTCCACTCACAGTATTAAATACAATTCCGATCGGTTGGCCCTTTTAGTAAATGTAATTATGAGTGGAATCTTTTTGATTCAGGTGAGAAACCATATATTTGTGAGGTTTGTCGAAAGAGCTTCATTTCTTCTGGAGAACTGAATAAACACTTTCGTTCTCATACAGGTAAGTGAAGCTTTTCTACATAATTTGTTGACCAAATTGTGCATCTTTTTTGGTTAAAATTAATTTGTTTCTAAACGACAAGCAATTGGGGGGGGGAGTGATGTCACATCCGTACCTCACATTCTCCCATTTCGTTTTTCCCCATTCTGTTCTAACTTTCTCTAGCCTAAAAGCTGCAGAGCTGGTCAAAATTACAATAACAAATATGTTGTTTCTATAAGCTAAAAGGACTTCATAAGAAATACGTGGCCTAACATTAGCTGTTTGTTGTATAATCCTTCGAAACACTGCTGAGGTGTAGCGATAGTTGCTTCTTTATTTAACCCCTTAAGGACCAGGCTGTTGTTTTGTTATTTTTTAACTTTTTGTACCCTTTGGCACCAAGGCTGTTTTAATACTTTTGCAGTGCTCATGTTAAGATGTCATTTTCTCCTCACTCATTTAGTGTACCCACACAAGTTATATATTGGGTTTTTTTTTCAGGACAAGAAGGGCCTTCTTCAGATATATCAGATCATATATCAGATCATCTAATTTTCTATAAAAAAAATTATAAAATATGATGAAAAATTAAAAAAAAACCTCTTATTTGAAAAATCTTTTACTCAAAAATTATAAAATATGATGAAAAATTTTAAAAAAAACCTCTTATTTGAAAAATCTTTTACTCATCCAAAAAAGCTAATGAAAAAACCTGCTAAATAGATACTACTATTTGTCCTGAGTTTAGAAATACCCAATGTTTTTATGTTGTTTTGCTTTTTTTAGCAAGTTTTTGGCCAATAAGTACAAGTAGCGTTTTGCTATTTCAAGACCAATTTTTTCCCAAATCTGGTCGTTCTGCCCCATGTGCTATTTCTGGTATCTTTAAAGCCGGCCAATGCAATTTATCCCATCAAACCATATATTTTTGAAACCCAGACACCTCAAGGTATTTCAATTGCTGCTATTTTAACCCTTTCCATGCACTAATTCTACTGCCACCCTTTGTCAGACTTTGTGGTAGTAATTTCTTTTGTGGGTTTTTTATCACAAACATTGTACTTCAGGTATAGATTTACAGATCCTGGTGTATGTCACTGTCAAACAAGACTACAATATGTGTTCAGCAACATCTCCCGAGTGCAGTGATACCCCCATGCATGGGTTTGTCGGGTTGTTTGGGAGGTAAAATGCCACATTTAAGAAGTGCGCATTTTTTAACTTGGAGCTTTGACATCTGGTCCTGCAGCCCCCATGTCCTAATAGGGCCATCTTTAACCCCTTCATTCCCCTATAGACGTACCGGGACCTCCAAAAAACGCCCACTAAGAAACCCCTATGGACGTCCCGGTACGTCCAGCCCTTCGTGCAGCGTCAGGGACACATCCCTGCCGCTGCACGGGAGACCAGGCTGTCATTGGGCGTTAAGGGGTTAAAGTTAGGTGGAGAATGCTTAGAATAAATAGCACACAGTAGCAAGAAAAGGTTAGTGAACCCTTTGGAATTACCTGATTTTCTGCATTAATTCTTCATAAAATGTGATCTGATCTACATATAAGTCACAAGTATAGATAAACACAACATGCTTAAGCTAATAATACACAAACAATGATAATGTTTTGTGTCTTTTTTGAAGACCCTCATTAAACATTCACAGTACTGGTGGAAAAAGTAAGTAAACCCTTGGATTTAATAACTGGTTGAAGATCCTTTGGCAGCATTAACGTCAAACAAGCGGTTCCGGCAGCTGCAAATCTGCTGAACGTTCAGGAGGAATTTTAGACCATTCTTCCTTACGGAACTGCTTAAGATCAGCCATAATCGAAGGATGTCTTGGGCATCTCTAAAGGTTTAGGTTTAAAGTCTGGGGTTTGATTGGGCCACTCTAAATGCATAAAGGCATGGTGTCCCTGGCAGCAAAGCATTGTACTCTTGGCTGGGCGCCCACTTCTAGGGAGAATAGCCACAGTGCTAAATTGTCTCCATTTACAAACAATTTGTCTAACTGACGACTGATGAATATGTAAACTCTGTGATTATTTTGTAACCCTTTCCAGCTTCATGGAAAGCAACAATTCTTGATTGTAGGCCTTCTGAGATTTTTTTTTGTGGGTCATGGTTTACATCAGCAGATGCTTCTTAGGAATAGCAAACTGAAATTGTTTGAGTATTTCCAAAGCAAACCTCCAATCCCATTTCATTGATTAGACTCCGGGTTTGCTAACTCCTGACTCCAATTAGCTTTTCCTGAAGTGATTAGATTGTTTGTTGTTGTACATGAAGATCGTAATATATTTTATACAAATTTATACATAAATGCTGGTAATTCCAAAGGATTTACTTATCTTTTCTTATCACTGTAGTTCGTTCATTGTTTGTTATTTTCTTGGGGAGTTTTGGCTGCCCCCAAAGCACTAGCACAGGTTATTTAGAGTATATGCAACTGCGGCTTCACTACATACACTCAGATAGCAAGCGAACAGCTGGTCCGTTAATACAATGCATGAAGTAATGTATGACTTATTGAAGTGAAATTTTTTTATTTTTGATTTGATCTTAATACTCTACTTCCAGGAGAAAGACCATTTGTCTGTGAATTATGTGGAAATTCATACACCGATGTGAAAAATTTGAAAAAACACAAGTTGAAAATGCATTGTGGTGAGCCTTTTTTCTCTCTGTAGTATAAACCAAGTAAAATTAGTTTTCATGTGTAACATTTTCACGTGTAACTGTGTGTGTGTATATGTATATCTATGTACATTTGTACCAATAATGTGTTTCATATTGCCTTTTTATAATGGTTTAAATTTCCAGACGTAAAAAATAAAAATAAAAATGCTGTCTCCCTTTGGTTGTAAAGGAGTTAATAGAA
Organism: Spea bombifrons; assembly: GCF_027358695.1. Lineage (NCBI taxonomy): Eukaryota > Metazoa > Chordata > Amphibia > Anura > Pelobatidae > Spea > Spea bombifrons. The sequence goes on along the minus strand of NC_071089.1, from coordinate 90,045,123 downwards.
TACACTAATTTATTGTAGGAACTAGAGAAGAAGAGGAGACAGAAGTCTTGGATACCCCAGTTGATGATGATCCTTCAAGAAAAAGCCTGTTACAAGACAATATTGATCTGAAACCATCAGAGTTGTTCTTACCACTAACCCTTCACATTGCTCCTGAAGATCAGCAGGTGTTGCTACCAGTATCAGACAGCCAAAGTCTTTCTTCAGAGACTCTGCTGAGGGCAACAGCCAATTACTCAGAACCACAATTTATTTTTTTACAACAGATGTACTGAAACATTTGCAGAAGAGTTATATCTAGAATCATAAAGGTACCCTAAAAGGTTCACTTACAATTTGGGGAGTGTTTTTCCATTTGAGGTATAGTAAGCTCATGGGTGTGTTAAGTGAGTGTAGGTTGCAGTGATATGTTGAATGAAAGTTTTCAAATAACCCTTTTTAAAAATTAATTTTTAGGATGTTTCATAAAGGCAGTCTTACTGGTGCCCATAACAGTAAATGAATTAAACAAGTTATAGACTACTGAGTTATCAATTTGCTGTAATTTTTAGGATAGCATTTCATACCCCCAAAGCTATTTAGGTTAATAAGCAGTTTTGATTCTTAACACACACTCACCCCTATTTCCATGTTAAGTGTACACTATTGACCAAAAGTATATGGAGCTCTGACCATCCCATTTCAAAACCATGGGCACTAATGTGGAGTTGCTCCCCACTTTGCAGCTTTAACAGCCTCCAAAATCTTGTGGAACACCTTCTCATAAGAGTGGACAGTGTGTGTGGGAATTTTGGCCTATTCAGCCAAAAAACATTTGTGAGGTCAGGCACTGATGTTGGACGAGAAGGCCTGGCTCACAATTCATGTTCCAGTTCATCCAAAAGGTGTTCAGTGTGATTAAGATGTGGTCTATGTGCTGGCCACGTGAGTTCCCCGGCTCAAACGTCTTTATGGACCGTGCTTTGTGCACTGGGGCAAAGTCATGCTCAATGGTTTTCTGGAGGCAGAGTGGCATATAGGGAGTTAAAAGGCATATCATATTTTTTTCTCAATCATAGTTTTTATTAAATATGAAAAAATATATTTAGGCATTTTCTTTTTTTCCTAAATTAATATTCACATTTTGGGGGGTTGTCTTATAATTGAGCAAATACGGTACTTAAAATCTGCTGTTTAACCGTGGCGCAGAAAGTCCCCTGGTCATAACGTTGCTGGTATGCAAATCAATAGATTCCCCTTCTTGAAAATATTTATTCATGACACTAATTTACATTGTGGCTGCGTTATATGTAATTTTAATGAATTTATTATCAAAATGCATTTGAGTCATCTCATCCTTTCTCCCCTGAGTTCTTTATTTAAATGCATCTCTTTGTAATAATCTTTCCCAATGAATGTTATGTGCCTCTCCTTCCTATCAGGATGACAACCTGTGAAAATTAAGTTATTCTTAGTGCCTTATAGCTTTCATTCAGGTTGGGGTAGAGGTCACCACCATTTTCATAGAGGACTGCAGGTGGCATTATTGTCTCTCTAAATAGACATTTTGTTTTATCATGGATTAACGCCTTGTTCACAGTGTAATATTTTGGATTTTAATCAAAAATAGTATCTTGCATTTTACGTGCATTTTTTACTGTTTTGGAAACAATGTGCAATAATTTACGTGTTAAACTCACAACACATAATGGCTATAACCATTTTTACATTAGAAAAGTAGCCAATTGCAATTCAAGGTTTTGGATATATTAGATGGGCATTATGTCTGAGTTGGTGCATTTTTATTGTTTTAAATAAAAGTGCTTTTTATTTTCATCTTGTGTAACGTTTGTGTGATTTTACATCATAAACTGATTAAACGATACTGTAACTGTCCCTTTATTGTACTTTGTTGTAGACCTATAGATAGAAGGAAGCACTGGGCGGATTAACCCAGGACCATTTCTCATTTAGTAGACTGTGATGACATGGGACCATTTCTGACCAATCACGTACGTCATTGGTCCTCTGGGGATATCATTCAAGGTCACGTTCAAGGTTCTATTTACTACTATCTGAGACATTTCACTAGAATGAAGAGGTTGACCCAGTTCTCAGATGTACCTCTTAATACCTATTTTGTGGCCATGTTAGTCTGCATTCTGCAGGGTGGGGACTGGCAAGACTCTAAACAAGCGAAAATAGCTGATCTGCCGCCCTTAGCAGGGCCCTGGAATGCATAAGGAAAGGAACGATATTCACTGTTTAAGGAGAGTTGATATTCCACTCATGCTCCTGGAGAAGGTTGCAAATGCCGGAGATCTGAGCAGCAGTTCTGTCAGTGGAGGTTCTGTGGGAAGCGTGACTGACACTGTCCAGAGCACTGCAACTCTGAGCAGATTTTGCTTCTTGTTAAAGATGTAATAGGTATATTATCTATTTTTTCTTTCTCCCCCCTCCATTTTTTCTCTATTTTACCTATTTTACCTAATTTATCTCTCTCTTCTTTTCTTACACACCTCTTTTTATTATCTTGCCTTTTTCCGCTTTTCCCTTTTCTATTTTCTGTCTCTTCATTCCCGTCTCTCTTTTCTCCTTTTATTTATTTTCTTTAAAATGGCACCAGAATTGCTCTGTATATATATCTTCAACTGTGGTTGTCGCTAAATGAATGACAGTTCCTTTAAAACAGCATTGAATCTTCCGTCCGTGTTAAAGACAAGCTGTTACTTACTTTTGCCAGTGATGGATTGCGCTTTTGATGACAAGAGACATAATAACCCTGTATTTATATTGGAAGCACTGGAATGAAAAATATATTTTCAAAATAATTTATTTGATTTAAGTAATACAGTTTTTATCCTAAAGAAACACTACTTGATATCTATCAAATGTCAGCTTCTTAGGTAAATTTAGTACATTGATAATGTAGGAGCAGAATTACAAACTGTGTTATTGTCAGGCCCAAAGCTTGGTGTCCAGTAATAATGCTTCTTGAGTCCATGAAAAAGCTCTGCAAGATAGATATGTCCGTCTACTACATATGGCCGCACATCTGTGGAGGAAGGGCTTAGGCGACCAGTGTAAAGGAGGTCTGAAAATGCCTACAAACAGAAAGTTATAGAGACATCAAACAAAGGGTCTTTATCAGTCTGTTTCCTCCAGATATGGCGAAGGCTAAAATAACAAACGACAACACAATATTTGCTTACTGTGCATACACTAAATGTAGATGATACATTTTCTGCATCACGTTCCTGAATATTATTGAAGGTAAACCAGAAGTACTTCAGCTATGTACACAGGACAGTTACTTGCTTGAGTTCTTCCTCTTGATTTTTTTTGGATATGTGTTTCTATTGTAATCAAAGTGATACGTGTTTAAATAACAATCTGTACTATAACATAAAAAACAACATACCACACATGCTTCCTCGTCCAGTTTATTCCCCCAAACGTAGATGTATTGTAGGCTCTCGTTTGCTTTAATCGAAGCTGCCAAGGCTTTAATTCCTTTTCCTGTGATGTTGTTGCTTACTATTGATAATCTAGAATTAAAAACAGATAAATATAAATACACCAGATGCATCTAGTTTAGGGATTATTTGAGACCTACTCACCTCGAGCTTCATATCATTGTATAGATCCAAAAGAAAATCGGCACCAAGGAGGAGACCAATAACACATATGACCCAGAGCTGGTTCTAGACTCTGGAGCAATAAGCATGCTATGGCATGATTATATGCCGGAGGGGGTAACAGTTACGGACCCTATATATATATATACATGTCTGTATGTGAAGCGTAAGATCACACTTCAGAAAACTACAGGCCAACACGGGGAAGAATGTCAAATTTGTAGAAATGTATCCACAAAACGGAACTGCAGCTACAGTGAATACATTTTATCTTCTCTAGCAAGATAATGATTGGATGGTGAAAGATTAGGCATCTACAGCACCTCACCAGCTAAATTATTAAGATTAAAGTACCTACAAGTATTGCCCCATCAAACATAAATTGGTGTCACTGTCCTAATAATACTTGTTCAGTATGACGTGTTCAGTGGAATACCAACGCTTTAAGGTGTCTGTTGTGCAATCGAAGGGCTTCCCCGAGATAGATTGCTCCGTCGTCTTCCATCCTGTTCGACGTAAGGTCTAAGATTTCCAACGTTGTGTTTGTTTTCAGCAATTCTGCCAAACACGCAACTCCATCACGAGTTATTTTATTGCTGGATGAGTTAAAAATAAACATTTGTAGAATATGCATTATTTAGTGGAACCATAAAACAAGAATAATGTTCTTTTATGTTATTAGTTTGTAAGCAGAAGCACTTCACCCAAAAGTAAATATTTTTAAACAAAATATTAGGGCCAGTAACAGCGGAACATGCTGAGATGATTTAAGCCCTACATATCAAATATCATTTGAAACATGGTACAATCTGCCCATCATAACATTTATTTCAAGTGCACCTGTCATAAAATGTACATGAGTATATTGTTTATCCCTCATGTCCTAATTACATGTGTTTGTTGCTTGTGAACCCTTTTAAGTAAACAAACTGAGACCTGTACCTAAAGGGGTTTATTTGGGAACCTTCTGAGTGTCCCAGTTCACCTCCTTCTGTTTAAAGTGCTGCGCATAGGTGTAGATGTTGCACAAGATTACATACTGCCATAGTTTGAACAGATAAGCTGTGGTCAGGCCTGGACTTGGGTTGGTCGGTGACTATATACAGTCTTATGCTTGCTGATACTACCGCTCAGCAGTAGATCAGGTCCTGCAGTGTGCGGCCACACACAGCATGTGTATAAAAATGTACATCTCCCTGCTAAATGGTGATATTTCAGCTTAAAAGCAGTAAAGTTTAATACACAAAGTGTAAAACTTTTTTCCATTAACTTATTATTAATCTGTTCCAAAAGAACCAGGGGCATAATCCTACTGGAGCAGAGCCTGGCCACATCGTGGAGTTTACCAATACAAATACCTGAGAGTTACTTCTTTTATATACCTGGATTTATAATTTACAAACTACAATAAAAATCCACACATATGAGAAGTTGATGCATGGTCAGAATTTAAAATACAACTGTGCTAATATTTAGAATTTCCGTTGGGACAAGACATGGCTTCTAGAAAGGATCAAGCTTACATAAAGGCCCATGCTGGTCCACTTTGTTTACACAGAATAAGAAACAGCAGTTATGGTTGCGCTGTGTTTTAAGGAGCTATGGATTTTTTGCCTTCTCTTATGGAGCAAAAGGAAGAATTATTACCAGCTGAGATCAAGATACTTCAAAGTGGAGTTTTCATGCAATGCTTCGCAAAGACGTTGAACCCCAAAATCTGTCATCTCGTGTTTACTTAGATGGAGTTCCCGAAGAGTGTTGTTGACTTTCAACATCTTAGCGATATGAATTGTAGTGTCCTCCTTGAAAAAGAAGTATTTTACATTTCTTAAGTCGATAAACTTACAGAGAGGAGAAGAAAATTATAATTTTTGTTTTTAACTTTTTGTGCATGTTTTGAGCTGTATTTTTTAAACATACCTGTAAGGCGTAAAATAAAGGACGATTTAGATTGATTGATTTCACAGATCTGTTGTGCAACAGCACAGTTGAAAATGCTATCAGACTTTCTATACCCTGTAAGAAAATACAACATAATTGATAAAAAAAAGTATATTTAAAGGGACATATCAGCCATTATATGCATATGGTAGTTACATGTCCCTTTTTAAATGAATCACCCCCCTCTTTATAAATGAATAGAGGGATTTATCAGAATCCTCCTATGCATTATCCTCTTCTTCTACTCCCTATCTCCTGCGTGCCAGCATGCAAATGCACCATACTCACTGCCAGCCATCTCCAACGCTGGCTCATGTGAGAGTTAAAAGGGGTATAATGAGACCCCCAAACATGTTTTCAGTAAGTGCTCCCAGCAAATATTTCATGGAATTTAAACTTAAGGCAGAAGTGTCACTGTCGCAATAACTGAGTAGGGGATATACAATTAAAAACGATGTACTTACCAAGTCGCAGTCACCAAGATCCACCTCTTCCAGTGCTGAATTAATTTGCAGCATAGAAGCAAAGAACATTCCTCCTTTGTTTCCAATTTTATTACCAGTCATCCGCAGGCTTTTGAGAGTTTCATTATTCTGTGAAAAAAATCAATACAAATTTCCAAACATAAGCAGACTTAAAATGCTGGAACCGTCCAATAATGGAATCCTTCTCTTGAAGGATCATTGGGAATAAAGGAAAGTTTCATGAAATACCCTTAATATGCATTTTGTGGATGTCAGAGCTGAGAAATATATATCTTAATTACGGGGAGGAACAAAGTGCATCATTTCACCAATAAAAAAGGAAAATGCTAATAAAGCAGACTGAGACTGTTGGGATTTCACTTACATGTAGGGCTCTTGCAATATGTCTTGCACCTTCTGTACCAATGTCATTTCCCATTAGATTTAAACTAAGTAAAGATGATTTGTCCTGGAAATCAGAAAAAAATGATGGTTTTGATACACTCATTTATGGTTTAATACAATATTTTTCTCCGATTGTTTTAATATGTACAGTTTATACTTTTATACAAACTTACATTGATGGGTACTCATGAGGTACAAACTTATACAATAATAATAATGCCTACCTTAAGAAAGTTTGCAATATGGATTGCCCCATTATCTGTTAAATTGTTATATCTAAGGTCAAGATCTGAAAGAAAAAAAGAGTGCCAGTAGATTCTGTTACAAAAGTGACGTGAAATGAAAGCTGACAATATATGAAAAGGACAATAACATTAACAATCTATTAATCTATAGCCGCTCATATAATTTTGGGGATTTGTAAGTGTTATTATAAAATCAAGCGATTTCAAATTATATATATATATATATATATATTGTTAAACTCATAATATTTTGATCATTACATACATGGACTGTATTCATTAATCAGGGAGTTGAGAGAAGAGTTGTACAGCCCGATTTAACCTACCATATGCCTAAAGGGCCAACATGCCTATATAGTGGATATAAACAAACTAGAATGATTTGTTTTGTGAATGGATACTTGGCATAACTAATGTAAATAAAATACCTACCTTTTATAAAACTGTTTTGAGATAAAACTTTAGAAACAACAAGGAAATCTTCATCAGTAACTCTTTCCACTTTGACCAGACGGTTATTTCCACAGATCTTTAAAGTGATGGCATGCTGTCTACAGAGAGGCAAAAAAAACTATCTAATAAGGAACTGCAGGATTCTTACAGCGATAGTATACATGTCTTTGCTCTGTTTTTTATGCTTTAAAAATCATTACCTAAATACATCTGGAGCTGCCGCATTGTAATAAAGTGGTTTCTTTTTCAAGATAAAATCTGGTGGAGTGACTTAATACCGTAAATTAAATTTGCATTATGTAGGGCCATTTCAGTGCTTAATAATTCTGCGAACTCATTACTGAATATGCCCCAAAGTATAAACACTGTGGGCAATAAGGTATACAGGCGTGGGAATTTTTGCATACTCATGACCTATGGCTGTTTTACCGAGAGAGTGGTAGATAAGTGGAACAGCCCCCAGCACAAGTGGTAGATGATAACAATGTAAGGGAATTTAAACATCTATGGGATAGGCATATAAGTCTCCTTGAAAAGGTTTGAGTCTTTAAAGCTGGGAAAAATCAGGCAGACTAGATGGGTCAAATGGTTCTTAACTGCCGTCAAATGTTTCTTTCCTGTTTGAAGGTGTCCCTGAGAAAGGTCCTATATAAACACCTTTACTGTAGTTTCTCTAAGTATTATGGTGACTTTTACCGTGGCAGTGATCAGAAATCATTGTGAGCTCCTAGAAAAGAGGGACATCAGACAGGGCGAAAATAGAGTCCACAGGGCCCGGTGGGAGAATTGCCCCAGGCCCCCACAACTTCATGAAGCAACATTTCCCCCAATGCCCCAAACAGCTTGTTAGTGCCACCTCTGCCCCCAAGCAGCTTATCAGTGCCATATTAACCTCTAAACAGCCTGCCAGTGCCATATTTGCCCTCAGCTTGTCAGTGCCCCCAAGCAGCTGGTCTGTGCCATCATTGCCCTCAAAAAGCCTGTCTGTGCCTTCTTGCAACATATAATCTGGAACATATATGTAAACACACTTACACAAATGTTCACATGCTAAAACACATACACATGCCTACACATGTACTTACTCATCCTCACTAACACACATGTATACACTAATTCTTACACACACTCCCTCTCGCACCACTTATATATACACATTCATGCTTACACACAAACACAAAACATACAGATCCATGCTAACACGCAAACACACAATCATGCTAACACACATACCATCTCACACCACTTACACATACATGCTCACACACAAAAACTTACACATACTGATCTATGCTCACATACACTTACACATACACACCATTGCTAACACTTAGACATTCATGCTCAAACGCTTTCACATATTCATCTTAACACACACATTCATGCTCACATACATGTATTCATACACATTCATGTTCACATACATACATACATACTAGTAGCTCTGACTAGTAGGTTCTAAATCTCAGGTTTATGGAACAAACCATCAGATGTTACCGAATCCTAATTCCTAAATGTCAGCCAGCTTCTGGATAGCCAAAGGCTGACTGAGAACTGTATGAGTGGAAGCTCACCAGGAGCTAACCTGAAGTAGGGAGCTTATGGGTGTATAGTATACAAATTGCACTTGTGCATTTGGACAGCTGAAATATGCATGCTAGTTTTCATGATGTGTAGTCTGACAATGTGCTCTGACATATTGACGGTAACATACTTACTCAGAAAGTTGTACTTGTAGGAACATTTCGGCTATGAATGCGTTTACTGGATGGTTATACTCAGTGCAAGCCTCCAGGTACTGCTGCTTCAGGTTTAGTGACATGGCTGGAAAGTTTAATACGGATAGTTAACCCTTCCTTCATGACATTGTCAAGTTACAAGTATGGTCACTATGATCATTGTTATATATAGGTGGCTGCACTTATACATGTTCATATAGAAATAAGTGGATATAGACATGGGGCAGCTGGATTCTAAGAAACATGTATTAAGAGAGACATACATTTGCAGATACATGTAGGTATTCGTGGATTGAATTATTTATATATTATATGCACAGACTATGAGCCACCATACATATTAGTATATAAGTATTCGGGACACGTAAAAACCGCATCAATGTGTACAGAACACAATGACTGCAGTCATATACATGGCGGTATACGTTAATACCCCCTATGTGTGATAGTAATCACGGGGCTGTTACCTGCTACTCTCCCGGTACAGCCCGTCCGTCGCTGTAAATACACAGAGGCTGCCTGTTGCTCCGTGCGTGTTGTTGGCGCCCGGTTGCCATGGTGACCAATCTCCTGGAAGTAATACCCTTCACACGGGGCCCGGCTGATCCCTGTGTAACCTCTACCCACCGGGTCCGAAACTTCGGGGGGCCTGACAAATTCGGACACACACAGGTAAACCGAGAGCGACCAATGAGTGTGGGTCCACGGGCTAAGACGGGTGTGTGTCACGCAGAACACACTGTCAGACCTCAGAGGAAGACATGCTGCGCATTTATCACTAGCCGAGCTTGGTGGTGTTATACTTATAGGTCACGGTACCTAAATCTTTGTGTTGTGTATGGAAGGGACTCAGGAGACAATCCTGTAAAATTTGTAGCAAATCAGTATATATATTAATATTTACTGATTTATTTGCTAAAATTTTTACAAAATACATTTCACATTTAAATAATTATTGTGTTAATCTGTCAAAAAGCTGCCATAAGTATAGTGTTGTTATTTCATGTGCAGCAGAATCCATGAAGTCTCCTAATTCTGTATATACATATCATTATGAAGTTTCCTAATTCTGTATATGCATATGTTAATGGCACATATATGCGACACCACGTATGCCCTTCACTCCTGTACATCCCATAAGAAGGGATGTAATCGCATTTATTTAGAGTGCCGTCACTCTATGCAGGTTTGTACCAGTCACATTGTTATATTTAGCATTCCCAGGCTGATAATAATGTCAAAATAAATGTCATGATATATTTATTGGCTATCTTAAATATAGTAGATTTCAAGACTTGGACACAATCTACGTCTCTTCTTCAGGGTTAGTATAAAAGGCAAAGTATGTCTGAAGAATAGACCTATATGGTCATGTCATCGTGCAATCTGTTATACTTCACTTAGCCAGTAAATGTATCAGCCAAATTTGCTATTTTTCTTTCTCCCGTGGCAGCTATAAAATAAGGATTGGAAGAAACAGAAAAGGAAAGAAGCCATGGTGGGTATTCAAAAATTTTCGGAGCATGGGCCCTCATCCTCCCGGCGCAACGGCTGGACAGCGTTGTTATCAAAAAATACTTTAATTTTTAAGACTATGCCTTGATGGACATAGTGACTTTTTTAGTTGTAGTTGCAGCTCCCAAAGCCATTGTGATTGCTTTCATCAAATAAAAATAATAATGACATTCTAAAAAAAACTTGTTGCTTTTATTTTTTTGTAGATTCTTCCATAGTTTACATCTGAATGCAGGTATGCCTGAGTTCAGTCAAAACACGACTGGCAAGATGCTGAGCGTTCGATTTTCAAATGCCGTCACATCAGTTTCGTTGGGTACTAATGAGCAATTCTTGGAGATGGTTCAAGTCAAACAAGAGTCCGAGCCAGAGGAGGAGTTACCACGGCAGCTGCGGCATCATGTATTTTTTATGGATTTCGCAGGAAAAAAGCATACTGAAATCCCTGCTCCTGTTTTAGACCTTGAAGAGCTAGAGGAACTTCATTTGGAGAAAAACCAAATCGAAGTGATTCCAAAGGAGATTAGCCACCTTCGGAATGTGAAAGTCCTCTACCTGAATAATAATAATATCAAACATGTCTGTGAGGAGCTTGCAGACCTACAAAGTCTACATAGCCTAGATCTTAGCAACAATCCACTGTCTTCCAGCACATTGGAAATAATAAGCAAAGTACATCAGCTCCGTGAACTTAGACTCTACAGTATAAATCTTGAAGTGTTCCCAGTCGAATTATGCAAAAACCTTTACCACCTGCAACTACTTGGCCTATCCAGCAACCATTTAAAGTTCCTTCCACCAGAAATAGTTAACCTAATAAACCTAAAGGAAATTTACCTGCAGAACAACAAATTTGAGGAATTTCCTTTGCAGATCTGTTCACTTTCTAGTCTTGAAGTGATTGACCTTGAACAAAATAAACTCAAATCAATACCTGTTCAAGTCAGATCCTTGTCAAAGCTTCGCAAACTTTTTGTTGGCTTTAACAACATTTCATTCATTCCAAAATCCCTGTACCACTGTACAAGGATGACTGTGTTTGACACATCTTATAACAAACTCCAAAAGCTTCCTCATAAACTCACTGGTCTAAATGAATTAAATGAACTGGCACTGTCAGACAATGAACTTCGCGTATTTCCATCCCCACTATGCCAAATGCAGTCCCTTTGTGTTCTGTACATGAAAAACACTGGCCTAAAAAACCTACCGCCAGCATTTGGCAAACTGACTTTCATTAGAATTCTGGATCTTAGTCAGAATTATTTCACAGATTTTCCTGATGTAATCTGTGGCCTGAATGATCTCCAAATATTATCTCTGGATGACAATTTAATACGTATGGTAAGTATAAATGTGTTTTCTAGTTTTGTAAATATACAAATACACATTTTATTTGCATACGCAGGTTTCTTGACTCCTGTAGCACCATATCAGTTATGAGTGTGACATCATTTTATTGTATGGATAAAGTTTAAATTATAATTTAAGAGTTTACATTAAAATATACCACAAATTTGCTTAGATTTTAAGAATGAGTAAGACCTATTTTGAAATTAACCTGATTTTTCTTGGAAATTAGTAAAATCCTTTAGAAGGTTTGGAACAAGCAGAAGACATGGCTCCTTCACTCTGAGACCTTGACCTAAAGAGAGATAATCAATGTACAGTAGGTAGATAGATAGTATTATCTTAAAATACAATCAATAAAAGATTCACAGAGTGGATGTACCATGCACCGCGCGTACAAGGGTATGCTCTAAATCATAATATGCACCATTTTACTTGCTTCAGATTACCCCGGAAGTGAAGTTACTCTCCAAACTTACTCACTTGGGACTCAGTGGAAACAGATTTAGTTCCTTCCCAGAGGAAATTTGCCTCATTGAGTCATTAGAAAGACTGTATATTGGACAAGATCAAGGGATCAGACTTTCAAACTTACCAGAAAGTATTTCTAAGTTAAAGGTAAGGGGGAATAGTAAAAATATTTGTATTTGTGTGAAGTATGCCAACCCTACAACATCTGTTTAGTTTTTTTGTTAATTGTCAGTAAGTAGATTCATATGGAACTTGGTCCACTGTGGCTTATAGACTGTAAAATTCTCTAAATCCCTATAGATGCAAAAAAACATTATCTGCAAAATTAATTGTTCCTGTAGGCAGTTCTAATGCCACTGAGCTGTCTATTACTTTGAAGACTGCAGTAATCTCGGGTAGCAGGCTGCTTATGGATAGCCCAGTCTCCCGTCAGTCAGCCTGAAACAGTATCATCAGCTCCTCGATATTAGAAACAATATACAGTAACAAGTTACTCTGCAGTCAGCCCAATATGCATCCCTTAAACTAACACAACCTGCATGGAAGGGTAAAAAAGTATCCCAAAATTATCTCACGCCTGGCCCCAAAAGCCATTCTGTATTTTACTATATAGATTTGTATCCATCTTACTCAACAACATTACAAAGTGCTTTATTGGGGGTCTACTAACAGGCTTTGAATTCAAGCAAGACTTTTCACATAGACTGTATGGATGGGGCAGCAACGTATGCTGTCAGCCAAGTGCAGCAGACCCCTGTGCTGGGTGATCAGGCCTGTCACAGCTCAATGAGCCGGTTACAAAGGAGATCTCTGATGTCCCCAACCAGCCCACTACTATAAAAGGTGCTGCAACAGTTTGAACCGAAGAGCCGGGATATCATATCCTGACACTTGATAATGAGGACGTGGCTTTGCTTTCCGCCGGGGGGTATAGCGGGGGCCGTAATGCATGGCACTTGCCTCACCACACCCCTCGCAAGAAATAATAGGGTGCCAGGAGAAGATAGGCAGCACTGCATAAGTGTGTGTATCAGCATATGGTGTTAGAGTGTGTTACTCTAAGGTGTGAAGAAAAAAAGCAGGCTCCTAATTTTTTTTGTCGACCCCCTGCACTAGATGGTTGACTAGGAAATAACTGAATCTGACTAATGATTTTTATTTAGAGTGCATAATTTTTATAACCATGTCCGAAAATAACATGTAAAAAATATATGTTGTGCAATGTTCCCAAAAAGGTTAAAGGAAATATTCTGGCCTGTGCAAATGATAAGGTCATGTAAGGTACCATAGCATATTGTTAAAATAATCCATGTAGACCTATAGTTGGTATGATTGAGCAAAATTTTCACCATGAGGTAAATTGATAATTTAATGAAGAAGGCCTAGTCAGTATGATGTTCCAGAAAGAAGACAACAAGTGGTGTTGCTGTGTAAAGCTGGGTTAGACGTGGTATTTTAACTACTACTTTATGCAGTGTTATCATTTTGTCCCATTAGAATTTGAAGGAGTTGTACATTGAAAACAACAATTTGGAATTTCTTCCATCAACTTTTAACCAACTGCAAAATCTAGAAGTTTTGGATTGTCACAACAACCTTTTAAAACGCCTACCAGATGAGATCTGCCAGCTTCAAGGTAACTTCAATATCATACACTGTACTGTGGGATTTATTTTGAGATAATATCGAGCAAGAGCACCAGATGCACAGCTATAGACATTTTTTTCAAAATAATTGTTGATTTTGCAGAAACTATTTCTATAAAAGTAAAACATTTGGAGATGGAAAACTTGTTGCATTTTTAGAAACCCCATATTCAATCCATTTAGTATACAACACACCAGTAACTTAAGGCAAGTTGTCTTTGTCTCTTGAAGTAGATGTCAAGTGATCGTAGTACCATTGGACGGCAGGTGTACAGTATTTTTACCTTAGACAGCAGATCTAGCCCTTTCTCTCCTGGGCCAAAAGGTTCCAGCACATTCCTGAATAAGTTGCAACTGAAGAAGAGACCTCAGAAGCATCTTATTCTGGGAACACCAACCTCTAAAAGTTTTCTTCCAGGTTTAAAGAAATTGTCTCTTCAGAACAATCAACTTTCTAGTCTTCCAGAAAACTTGGACCTGTTGCAGAAGTTGGAGGTGATTTTGCTTGATGGAAATGCCTTGGTAGACCCACCCATTGAGGTGTACAACCTCGGAAAATCCTATGTCTGGGAATACTTAAAGGAAAAGAGGCGTAAAAATGCATTTGCCACAAAGGTATGCACCATAAATGAAATATTTTCCACAACATTATTCACCATAGTCGTAACAACTCTTAATTGGGATATACGGTATTGGCTCGGATGTAGGCCGCCCCCGTATATAGGCCGCACCCTAAAAGTTTGGTGCTTTTTTAAAGAAAAAGTTTTTTTTCTTAAAAAAAAGCACCAAAAAACATCCTGCCACTCTGTCCTCTCCCCCCCGAGATACGCTGCCACTCTGTCCTCCCCCCCTCCCCGAGATACGCTGCCACTCTGTCCTCCCCCCTCCCCGAGATACGCTGCCACTCTGTCCTCCCCCCCTCCCCGAGATATGCTGCCACTCTGTCCTCCCCCCCCTCGAGATACGCTGCCACTCTGTCCTCCCCCCCTCGAGATACGCTGCCACTCTGTCCTCCCCCCTCGAGATACGCTGCCACTCTGTCCCCCCCCCTCGAGATACGCTGCCACTCTGTCCTCCCCGCGATATGCTGCCACTCTGTCCCCCCCCCCCGACTTACCAGAGCAGACTCCCGGGTGTCTTACGGGGCCGGAGGGGGACATCTATGCACATCGTGTATACAACTCCCGGTACCGGCACTCAGCGGAAGTGCCGGCACCGGAAGTTGTATACGCGTATTGCGTAGATGTCTTCCGCCGGCCCTGCAAGACACCCGGGAGTCTGCCCTGGTAAGTCGGGGGGGTTAGAATGCATCGTGCGCACGTTCACCGGCAACGGCGCATCGCCGCTGCCGGTGAACGTCCGTGCGATGCGCTTAGACAACCTCCCGTGCCGGTACTCCCCCCCGTGGGAAGTGCTGGCAGGGGAGGCTGTCTGAGCGTATCAGACAGTAGGATACAGGTCCCTTGCACCGCTGCGGGGGATCTGTATCCTGACCCCGCTTTCTGCCCGGCGCCCGGGACTGCATGTCCCGGGCGTCGGGCGCTAGACCCCGAATATAGGCCGCACCCCCACTTTAAAGACTTAAAGTGGGGGAAAAAAGTGCGGCCTATATTCGGGCCAATACGGTATGATGTCTACACTATCACTATATCAGAAATATATATGCATCCTGAAGTACATTATTGGAAAACTTGCTGGCACTCTATAAGTAGTAGCTATAATATTAGTAATTGTTGGCATCCAATGGCATCCTTTCATTTAGGAAGTGCAGGAAAACTATCTTCTGTTTTCAGCATCACTGCTATTACATATGTAGTAATGTAAATATCACTAATTACTAGACACATCTTGGCAATTTCATCAATTCATATGAATGCCCAACAACAGAAAAAGAGAGGCCCCCAATGAAACAAACAAAAATGCTCTCTCACGCTCTCTGAATGTCTCCCTACCCTCTCCACCAACCACTTATGTGTCCTTTCTCATTTTATGCAGCTTCATTTTACTTTAACAATAAACAGAGATGTTTCTTCTATGTTCAGGTATTGTGTGTAATAAGATTACTTTAAACATCCTGTCCACTTGAATCCATGTCTGTGCCACTCAATCACAACCACCCCATGTTACGTCATGAAGCTCTATTATGTTAGATAATTCAGGGAGACAAGATATCCCACTGACAGTCGAGGACAGGTGGTTTGGGCATAACAGGCAAATGCCTCGTGTGAACATTCCCATAGGGAACAGGGGAGCATGGCAGCTGTCCATGCTGAGTGATCATCAAGGGCTGTTATCAAGGGTTCTAACTGTTATGTAGTAATGAAGCCAGTAGGTCTATACTTCCAATACATTATTCTAATTTATGTCTCTGGATGTTCTCAAATTAGTAATGAACTCTCTCTGAATCATCCCTACATAAGGCAATCTTGTCTTTTAAAAAAAAAAAAAAATAAGTTCATAGTGTCTCTAAGTTTAAGTAAAAAATACCACAATACACGCACATGTCTCTCAGATGTATGGAATGTTTCTGGTATCTGCAGGAAGTAATGATAACAAGTATATAACAATTTTCAATATGTGTTTCAGATCCAAGCATGGTGGCGTGGGCTCTTGGTACGGAAAGGACTGGGGCCATTTGCGTATTTAAGCAATGCTCGACAAAAAGGAAAGAAATCCAAAAAAGATAAGAAAACAAAAGGCAAAGACAAGAAAGGTCAAACAAAAGGGAAGAAGAAAAACTGAGGACAACAAGCTGGCATCTATTTGATAGCAGCTCCTAAGAATTTATAGGCAATAAACTAATGCAACATACATAGACATGAATTGTATACTTTCTGTCACTGTGTGCATCATTTACCAGTTCTACTTCTGATATGATATAACACAAAGCAACAGAGTGAATAAATGGTAATGATACTATCAGTTTGCTTTTCTACTTCTGTGTTAAGCAAAGTTCAAAATCTGTTGTAGCTGGGTAATTGCTCAGTGCTACACTACTATATCATGTGTATCTGTACAAGAAAACAAAGCCCACCTTGGGACTTTGGCTGAGAGCCACCTTGGGCATTTGTTTGAGAGCACTTGTAAGTCTCAGCTAGCCTGTTAGACTACTATGGATGTTTTCTTGCACAGATATACCTGGGTTACGTGTGGTATAATTGAGGAGATATGCAGGAATGAATAAGCTTGTGGAAATCCATGGTCTCCAGCTGCTTCATTGAAACAGTTATGTACCAAGAGGGTCTCAGCCCTAAGGTAGTAAAACCACATGAAGATTGTGACTCTTGTACAAAGAGCCAGCCTGGTTATATCATCTGAATCGCTGATGGAAATAATTGTTGAGTCTGTAAGGATGAATCTTTCTCTATGTAAATTTGGCAAAACGTTTTTCTGTCTCTTTTTGCCAAATGTATAGCCTATATTTTGTTAAAATAAACCCTCTTCACTCTACTACACATCTTACTAGTGAATCTTCAAACAGAGGTGCTTTTTTACCATTGTACCCTGTTGGAAGGACAGAACAAATCCTGGAAACGAGGAGGCTGTGGTTTGTAAAGAACTACTGGGCTGTTTTTGTCTACTATGATCATTAACCAGGCTTCCAGTTATTAAAATAAGCAAACACACTGGGCTCTAGATTAGGGTGAGTCTGGCATTCATCGCCTTTATTGGTGATAATAAGTGTAAATATATAGTTCACTAACCAGTATTCTGTGCGCATTTACCATAATCCATTTGTGAAAGCTGTATTGTAATCAGCCAGAGTAGAAAGTTGTAACACACTGCTAGTTGTGGCACTGCAGGAAGATGGCAGCTCCCATATTCAGCAAATTAAAACCACAGAGGTAATTATATTACATAATAAACAAATACAATAAATATATTGAGATATAAGAATTACAATTCCGGATCATTTGGAATTCACCTTTAAGAAGAAAACATACTGATAAAGGCCCAGGAAACACCCTATTTTTCAAAATGTTATGTATAATTCACAAAATGATGGCAATTTATAAAATCCACAATGTTTAATAAAACGAAAATTGTAGAAACACATTATGAACACATTAAATACAACACATGATGCACTAAACAAATGTAATCAATTTGTTACGTAACAACACTTGCAAAATGGATAACTTGACTCCATGTGATAAAATCTGAAACTGGTGCAAATGAGGCAAAACACATTTCTTTTTGTTTGCAAATTCTTTATGTTTACTGTCAATGAATATTGACAAACCATTAAGGCCACAGTGGTGATTTATTAGACTAAGATAAAAAAAGATACATAAGCTTTCAAGACCTCTTCTTCAGATGGAAACATTTTCTGGTAACAAAAAAAACAATGAAATATTCCATGTTCTCTGGGCTATATCTATTTCTTAGTGTAGCATTATTTTTAAAACAGCTAACTAATGTTTTAAATTATCTCTGGCCTAACAATGCTATTGTCCAATTGCATTTTTTAACTAATTCATGAAATAATTTGATGATAATAAATTCTAGCTATATATACATAGACTTTACTTTGTCTTTAAGAAAGTGTGCTCAACACTTGTGGGTAGACTGGGGACAAAGATCAGTCAAAATTAATATTAATAGTTCTCTCTTTACTAACACGGTCCAGTTGCTGCTGCTCTGCATCTGAAAGCACCCATCTCTGCATTCCCAGGTCTTTGAGTTTAGGCAGTTTTAAGAAGCTTGAAAGCAAATGAATGAACCATGGTCCGCAATGACGACTGGAAGAAGGCCGTAGGCTTATATCTAGTTCAGCAATGTTCTTTAGGTCACCTAAACTTTCAAAAAATAGACCCCATCCTTCATCAGATATTGTATCATTGTACGCAAGATCCAGTAGCTGTAAATCCTGCAGGTGTCCATCCTGTACCGCTGATGCTGAAAAACATTGTAAGCACGTGAGGAGCAGGTACCCTACAGCTAGCATACATTATATATATTAAATACATTAAATACATTATATATTAAATACATTAAATATATATTTATATGTGATAAAATCTGAAACTGGTGCAAATGAGGCAAAACACATTTCTTTTTGTTTGCAAATTCTTTATGCTGTGCATGTTTAATATTGATATATATATATATATACAGGGCAACCGTTCCAGGCGGCACTTTTGAAGAGGCGGCACTTTTGAAGAGGCGGCACTTTGCTTTTTTTTTTTAAAAGCCGAGAAGAGAGTGCGCCGAGTGGTTTTATCTTACCAAGTTGTCAGTACCCGCTCGGCGCCCCTCACTCTCTCCTCTGCAAGCCCTCTAACTCGGTCTCGGTGCCGGCTTGTAATGTTGAGCGCCGGAAGATGATGTCATTTCCGGCGCTCGGCATTACAAGCTGGCACCGAGACTGAGCAGGGAGACTCACCGCAGCACTGCTGAAAGGTAATTACGGGGCGGATAGATAATGGGGGGGGCATTTTAAACTTCGCCCCAGGCGGCATTTTGTCTTATATATATATATATACTGTATATACTGTATATATGTAGCATTCCCCAATTCTGTAGTAACTGGGCACCTGGAATTCCCTTACCCCAAATATATCCCATTTCTGACAGTAACAACCTCAGTGTACGTGTTTGTGTCACATGAGAAGTATTCTCAATTAAAATTATGATTGACGATTATGAAAATTGTACTTGATTAAAGAAATAATTTGGGAATTTCTAAGTATCGTAAATATTCTTGAATACGGCTTGAAACATAACAATAAGTCTGATAATACAACTATTGCAGAATATTTTTTATAAACTTTGTATATCAGTTAAATGTCTTTGCAATTCAATGTTTTGTTTTGTTTTAAACTGCAGGTAGTACTTTCTACAATGTCCATAGTTAGGATTTTTCTAGCAACGTATTAAAATTTTTTAAGTTAGTATTGACATTTTATTTAAAAAGTTGGCACTAAACATATATGTTTAATAACAAATCATTTTTTAATTTTCCAACTCATTAATTCATTTTAGATAAAATATCCACTTAAAAGACAACTTATTGTAGATTTAATACGCCAACCCTTTGCCTCTAGAGGGTAATGAAAAATACACATTACAGGTTTGGCTTCACTCTCTGCTCTGTAGGATTATACATTATAAATACATGTTCTCTTTTCAATATAGTAAGCCTATGCCTTAGCTAAAATATAGTTTTGTCACCAACGAAAGATACAATTGGAAGAGAATGTCTTGCTATTTTTCTGTAAACAATGGCAAGCCTTCATGGTTATAACACTTACCCAACACTGCCATGTCTTGAGTCACCAGGTTACAGGAACTCAGCATCAGACTGTGGAGGGCAGCTGTGTTTTTTAGGGTTTTTGAAAATAGTTTTAGGTTTCCTCCGACACACTTGTTCCATGATAGATCCAGAATTTCCAGGTCCAAGAGATAGTTGGATGCTTCAGCTGAACATATAAAATGTAGTTAGTCTGACTTGTTAGTCTGGCCAACAGGTTATCATTCCAGTGATACATAATTTTGTTTCAATGATTCCTAAAACAAAAAAAAGCTGGCGTGTCGATCCCTTTAATATGGCAGAGCATGGTTTAATGTTGCACTATAGGGTCCAGCTTTAATAGGACAAGAAGAAGAGCAAGGGACATGTTCTATAACTATTTGCAATTACTTTGGGGATGTTGTAGAAATAAAAACAAGAGCGTACCTAGTGCTACAATGGATTCTGTCCTTAAGGCACAGTTGCTGGCGATCACGGATTTGAGCTTTGGCAAAAATCTCAGTCTACTGAAAAGATGTTCAGGGGACTGGCCAACAGATTTATTTGATGATATATTCAGCACTTGGAGATTTGATAGCAAAGGAATGACCTGGGCTTTTAAAACAAAAACAAAGCATTTTAGAAGAATATACAGTATCAATGGTGGAGCAATATATGGTGATTTGACATATGACCGGACTTTTGATAAAGAATGTCAACCGAAGCTTTTCCATACTCTGTGAGTCTTGCAACAATTATTGTTTATTGCCAAATAACATGAAATAGTTCAGAAATACACTGTAGATGTTAATTTTGTAAATGAATATTGTAGCGGGAAACTTCATAGGCGTACAAAAGCCCTTTTATCACTCCTATCATGCCTGGGTTCCAACAGCACATTGATCGTTAGAAAACCACTTTCCAATTATGTTACTGCAGCTAGAAAGTCTCTTGTTTTCCCATGAAAACAGCTAAGTGACCCCAATCTTTTGAAATGTAGTGTGCATGTGTATATATGTATATATATATTTATATATATATGTATAGTGACTTATTTTTCAGAGAGCTAGTACTCGACATTATAATGTAAAAAATAAAAAGTCAAAAGGTATTACTAAGAGCTGCGATGTCATCTGCTGAAAGGCAACACTTGTGAATATCTAAGAGTTCTAGTTGCTTGAATGACGTAAGACGAGCCGCCGCTTCTCGAAATCCTCCTCCAGCTTCCTTATTCCCAGACAGATCAAGCTGTCGTAAACATGGCCAGTGCTCAAACGCAGAACCTAGGAAAGGTGACGTTACTCGGTGCTAGGTGGGAACATGTGATATGGTCTGTATCAATAAGCAAGCTTGAGTCATTTTTATTTATTAAATACTGTAAACATATGAAATACACATTTATTTATTTCAATCAAAGACATATATGACACAAGGTAAAAATCTGGTTCCAGCATTTATTGCGCTCTTTAGTATGTGCAAAAAAAACTGGTATTTTAACTAAAAGAATAAGCCCGCGCCCTTACATTTTTACAGTAAAATCCTTTGCGATATGATGAGAACAACGAGATCTCACCCATGTAATACACAAAACTGGTTTATCCTGTCTGTCCAAACCTGATACTTTTCCGTTAATCAGGTGAAAGAAAAATAACCGCTCAAGGCGTGAGACATGATTGTTTGTCACCAAATTGTGCAGCCAGTGCTCATTAGCATCATCAACCCTGTCTAATGTTAGATTTTGTGTACTTACCACTTGATTCCTAAACATCATGCAAGCTGAGAGTTACATGAACAGTGAATCCTCTACTAAGGCCTGCAGAACGCAAGCAGGGAGAAAGAAACAAGCGTCATACCTGGCCTGTATTTACCTATTTTTCATTGCCCTTTTGGAAGAATCATACCTAACCTTCTCTGCACTGTCTACTGTATGAGAAAACTATAGATATCTCCCTTGCTATTGTGTGACATATTTGCTTCTTTTAAAGGCTTTGCGGAAATGGCCATTATGATGAACCCGTGCACTGGTATGCCCTATGCCTAGGATAATGAAGGTATAGATAGATAGATAGATAGATAGATAGATAGATAGATAGATAGACAGACTGTATATATATATAAGACAGTAAAGTAAAACTTAGATTTATGTATTTTAGGAAACACACTCACACCACTGGATTCCTTTACAATTACTTTCACAACACTATTAATCCCTCATGATTACTCACTTAAATTCTTGATGCCGTCCTGCTTTAAGCCAGCAGCATGAAGCTTTAATTCCCTCAGATAAGAGCAGAGCATCAGTTCCTCAGTGATTTTCATGATAACAGCCCCAATTTCTTTGTTTGCTGAAAGATCCAAAGACTCCAGTTTCGGCATCTTACTTAGAGCCTGTGCTAGAAGCCAAAAATAATTAGTGTTAAACTAGAAAGTAGTGTTCTACATAGAAGCCTAGGTGGTTTAAAATGTTTGATGGCTCTTTAATCCTGTACCATTTTATGACAACTATGCTTCATTTAACATGATTTAGTAATTTCTCTAGTTTATTTAGTTATATATACTGTACATATTCACCAGAGCACATGTGAAGGCCAGAAGAATAGTAGGAGGCATCTTACCTAGGGCGTCAATGTCTTGTGACTTGAGGTTACATTCTGTTAAATTAAGGCTCTTTATGTTACATTGGCTGGAGAAGTGTTGGGTGACGCTGGTCAGATTTCCACCTAGGTGAGTGTTCCACGACAAATCAAGTCCTTCTAAATGAGGAACCAATTTGAGAGCTTCTCCTAACAAAAAAAGGATCATCAAAAGTGTCAGCTATACATAAACGTTACAAAAGTACAGTGTATGTGGCTATACCGCATATTCACCCTGAGCAGTTATATGCCCTTAACACATGGCTCTGTATTGTTTAACTGGATCCTGGCAGCTTTCCTATATGTGAATTATCCACCCATTGTAAATAGGCAAGTGAAAACTATTTTGCATAACTCGGTCTTCTGTTTATTTTTAGGGAGGTGATTGGTACATTGAAATTCCTACAGCATTATTTTTTTTGTCTTTCATGACATAAACATAGACAAATGTAACAGAATAAACTTTTTTTTTTCTTAAGTAAGGGGTCATTGTGCTATCTGAGTAATGCATCGATCAGTAAAGCCTTATTGAGTGGACTCACTGGGGTTATACATTCCCGACTAATAAGCAAAACCCTGCTGCATCCTAAACTTTAGGAGATTTAACATACCATGCGTTCTTGAGTCATTCAACATGTCCCACATGTCCCTATAAATATTTGTTCTTTGATAAAAAACAACAAATTAATCTAGCTTTGTTCTCTGCGTTCCATGCGCTAAGTTTCTTTCACTAACAGCAGGGGTCTTTGGTGCCAGACATTTTTTACTAAAGAAATAATCATCACAGTGATAAAACATTAATCTGCTAATGTTAATATAGGTCTTATGGGGGCCTGATAAGCCAATGAGGACCTTAGACAACTTCATATATGTTAAAATTAATAACACAAGAAGCAGATGCTTTACCATCATTTATGAACCTTTTTCAATAAAGCCTCCACTTTACCTAAAGCGACAAAGTCATTGACCGTGAGACTGCAGTTACTTAGAGCCAGTATTTTAAGATTGCTAATATGACTGAATTGTGAGGTCAGCAAATGCACAGATCCACCGATCAGATCATTCCATGAAATGTCGAGCTCTTCCACATCTGATAGACAACACAGAAGTACGCCTACAAAAACAAGACACAATTAGCACTCAAGAAAGCATATTACACAAGGAGTTCATTCACTAAAATGAGATTTGGCATGAGAGTTGCGGTTTTAACTGCTTGACTTCACTATTCATTATGAAGGACCGACATTAGCTAGTTCCTCTGGCAAGAAAGGCTGATCTGGCCTTCTATAATGCATAGTTCAATGGATGAGAAGATGGATGGATTTACCATGTATTATACATGGCCAACCAAGCTCTTCGGCTCTATTGTATAGAGAAGTCAAGAAACTGAAGCACAACTCTCCTGCAAACACTCCGATCAACCCTCCCTTTAGTGAATTTAGTGATGCTGCCTGTTGGTAAAAGGGCCAGATTCAAAATGTAGCAAAAATCCAACAGGTATGGCAGGTTGGAATAAGCTGCTAAATTTGCCAGATTTTATTGTTATTACTTGTCACAAACTCAAATTTCTGTCACTTTGGCAGACATATGGGCTTGTGATACTAATTATTAAAAAAATATTCTTATTTTTTATATTTCATATTCCGTAGAGCTGTACAATGGGTACACAGGACATAACAGCTAGTATATAACATAACATTGTTACATATGGACCAGCTACACTAGCATAAGTATTGTGGGAGAGGGACTAAGAAAGGTGAGCTTAATGAATATGGGAGGGGGGTGTTATTGTGTAAGTTCCTAGGCATCCTTAAAACTATGGGTTTTGAGGGATTTTTTGAAGGACCGAAAGCAGGGGGAAAGATGGATGGGCCGGGAGGGAATTTTAATGGATAGGGGCAGCCCTTGAGAAATGCTGTAGCGTGCATGAGAGCTAGAAATCAGAAGTGGACAGACAGAGATCATTGGATGTGACCGGTTAGGAGCGTATTTTGAGATGAGTGAGGAGATGTAGGGTGGGGAACCGCTGTGAAGGGCTTTAAAAGTAAGAGTCAGGATTTTGAAATGAATCCTGAAACGAATCCTGAAACGAACAGGCAGCCAGTGAAGAGACTGACAGAGGGGAGAGGTGTTAATAAAACGATTGGAGAGGAAGATAAGTCTAGCAGCAGCGTTCTTGCTGGATTGTGGAGGGGCGAGATGGGTATGAGGGAGCCCAGCAAAAACAGTTACAATAGCCAAGGTGCGAGATAATGAGAAAATGGACAAGAGCCTTATTGACATCTTGTGTTAGGAAGGGACGAACAGAGACGATTTTAAGATGGAGATAGTTTTTTTGAGACATACTGAATGCGTGGGGTGAAAGAGAAGCCAAGGTGACACCAAGGCAGTGAGCAGTAAGGCACAGGGAGATGATTGCACCATTAACATTGAGGGAGACTGATGAGGGAATCTTAACATTGGAGGGAGGGAATATGAGGAGTTTGGTTATGGAGAGACTGAGGTTTAAGAAACATGCCGACATCCATTTAGAGACAGATGCCAGGCAGTTAGTTACACGATCTAAGACAGAGGGAGGGAGATCAGAAGAGGATAGGTAAATCTGAGTGTCATCAGCATACAGCTAGTATTGAAAGCCATAAATATACTTTATTTCCCCCATAGATCTACCTCACAGACAGACCAGTTAATATTTAAATTCCGTTGTTGCTTAGGGGGATTCAGAGTTAATTGGCTCGCTCCTTAGAAAAATAAAAACGTAGAATTTGATGGCAAATAAGAACCAACTGGTTTTTCCATTAGTAGAGACTCAAACCTTAGGCTATGGTCTCAGATTAGAGTCAGAGTAGCCATATGCCTATCCAATGCATGACTGTATTAGCCTCTCTCATTTCTGCTGGCAGGCTGTTCCATGTATTTACCACATTGTCAGTAAAAAAGGCACTGATGCCCTGAAGATCCATGGCTTTTTGACATTACATTTTCTTTATGTAGTGCAAAGTAAGGTGCTGAACATAGACATTTTTAACAGTATTAGACTAATCAGTCCTGACACCTTCATGTGACATCTAGTGACAATTGCAGAAAGTAGTATCTTAAATATCATTTTCAATAATTTGACATTTGACCTACTGAGTTCTTTCATGTCAGCAGCTGTCAGTTCACAGTTGTTTAGAGTGATATAATTTCTCTCTGCTCGTTTTCCAAATTTCTGCATCAACTGCTCCACTTTCCACCAAGCAGACTCCTCCGATTCAAATTCTGTTTTTTCTGCTAAATAAATTAACAATGTAGCACTTTGTAAAACCACATAACACTAAATAACATTTTAACATAATATATAAGCAAGTCACGCAGCCAACATTTTATTGCATGATTCTGTGAAATGTGTTCTTGTAGTCAGTGGCCGACCCAAAAGAGTTAGTAGTGTCATGAAAATGAGGGTGCAATATGTAATACTATTGGTTTTAAAAATAATGCTAATTACCGTATATTTAATATAACCAAACCATCAAAAAATATTTTAAACCTTTGTGATACTTAAATACAGAGGTGGGGATATCATACAATGAGATTAAACCGTTCTCTAGAAGTCTCATTGATGTAATTGATGTGGGATGTGTTCCTCATTAATTTATATCACTATAATGTATCTTTTTTTTAAACAAACTTTTCATTACTCATTTTGAAAACGGGCCTTCTTTTTTCTTTAGAGCCCTTTAAAACCTTGAGTGGTCCCTGCTTACCTAGACATGGGCATATTATCGAGTACTTGGCCTCGGTGCTGGTCCTTGGGTTTTTAGCTCTTAAGGTTGACTGATGAGTCAGAAGTTATGAGATCACATTTCCATAGGAAGAGGGGTCATATTAGAGTAACAAGATGGCTACTTCAGCCATTAAACTCAGTGAAGCCCCATAAGGCACTTTTTTTGATAAGAACCTCCAGTTTAAGGGGGCATTTAGTCATCATAAATTACATATATTAAATAATTCTGTATTATCACGTATGAAAAGTTGCTTTGTTACCATAGCAACAATGGATACCAGCAGGATACTCTTCAAATATAATAAGGCTTGGGGGAAGCTTTCCTGTGAGCCTGTTTATATCTATTAGTAGGGGTACAGACACTAACACTTGATGCTGGGCATTGGGGTATTACATTATATCAGCCATTCTCCAAGAGCGGAGTGCACAGGACTCTAAGTAGGAAGCATTAGAAGTCTATCCACTAGACTATGGCAGGCTCCTGGGGGCTCAAGGGGCAACTGCTGCAGGATCCTAAGGTGACCCTGGGGTGAAGGCAATTGGTCCCTTTTACATTAGTTACATAAGTATGACTGTGCCTTAAACTGCCTCACATTGATTAGTCTGTGAATTTAACAAAGTACATATACCAGTAGAAGAGTTTCCATCAACATTGTCTGGGGTGGGATCTGTAGCTTGTGCTCCATCAGTTTCCTGGGGTGCATTTTCCTTCTCAGGCTTTGCCACATTTCTCTCAAATCCTCTGAAAAACCTGTTTACTTGGAAAAAATCACTCTTTCCCTTGTTGGACTTTTTTCTTTGTATCTGGTTAAAAATCAGATCAAAAGGAGACTTTTTCTGAACATCACGGTCCTTTTCTGATTCTTGTCCATCTTAAATGAGAAAAATATTAGGTTAAGATTTTTTCCTGTAAAAACAATACAAAACGATAATAAACACTGCGTTTCACAAGCAAAATAGTTATGCAGATTTTATTTCCACAGTGATAAATTCACTACTTTTTTATTTTAATGTTAAAAAGTAAACCCCCTTTCCACCAGTCTCCCATGTTAAAGAAGGACAGCTTCTTCCAGGGATTACTATTCAGGCTAGGGGTATAGGGGGTACACAAGTGTGGGACTGAGGCAGAGGGGCTCCCGAGTATTAACTCTACCATACTGATTGGTACTGTGAGGTGTAGACACTGAAAACCTGAAAAGCCTGAGTTTTGAGGCCTGGAGAGAATGAGAATACATTTTTCTTACACTTGGAAAATGAAACATGAAATAGTAGTAGTAGAAAATATCTTTTCAGTGGGCATTTTGGATGTACATATTCAGGAATCTTTTACCTATATTCCAAAATTCCCGATCCTGTAATGGTCGGATTCCCCACTACTTACTTTAAACAATAAGAACCCACAAATTCAGAGAAGCATACAACTTAATACAATCAACCTACATTCTTAAAAAGCCCTCTTTACTTTAAGATCTCCAGGCCACTCAGTTCTCCACTTCACTACAATTAAATCATCCTCGCCCAAGCAGTCCTTCCATCTCATTCCCCTTAACCTCCTAATAGACGGTAAGCTTCTCTACCACTGTGTCCCAATGCATAGTAATCTTATTGTCAAATTGTATATTGGCAATTTTGATACTGTTGTTAATTTTCGCTGTTCCCCAACTGTAACAACGCGACAGCATCTGCTAGTGCTCTATAACTTAGTGTTATAATGATGTATATGTTCTCTAGGGTTAAATCTTACCCGTTTTGGAACTATCCCAGCTACAGTAAAAATGGTTGCATCACCACACATTAAGAAAGGAAATTATAAATATCCTCTAGATTGTAAGCTTGTGTGAGCAGGGCCAATCTGTTGTTTCTGTATGTCTAACGTTATGTTACATACTACTTGTCATGTCCTGTCTACCCGCTGAATATATAAAACAATAAATAATAATAATAATAATACCATAATAATAAAACAAAATGTAAAACAGTTACTACATCTGCAGGAAAAGACTGTTTCAGACCTGGAATATTTGCAGGTTTAAGTAGGATAGTAGTTCATTGTGGACAGGTAATAGTCATACAGCATGTATTGATCACAAAACATATGCTATGTTCTTAAGCTGACAGTGAATACACATTCCGACTGATGTCCCTGTTAAATTGTACAAACATATCCATACAGTACACCCAGTACCTAGTTCTCTGTACCTTGTGTATTCAAGATTAATCCAGGGTGGTGACGGTGGTTTTGATGAATATAAAACTAAACTACTAAAATCCCCTATTACTTGGATATATTAAAAATAAAAACATGTATCTAAAAAATACATATATACAAAACCTAGCCTCAGAGTTTTCATTTTCCTCTTGGCTTGAGCTGTACATGATTGTAAAAAGGAAACAAAGAAATATCCAGACAACAGCAACACACCTTTGGTCTCCATTTGGATTGCTTTAGATTCTGCTGGTTTAGTCCCAAAAACCATTTTTGTAATGAATCCAACCCCTTCAAATTCAAGATTCCTCAAACAGGTGTAGCTTCATAGGTGCCATCTGCATAAGCAATCCATAAATCCTACGTATACCGATTGTATGTACTCCATACTGTTAAGATTTGAGATTAGGAGTTAAAAATATCCAGTTCCGAACACGATCTTGCAGTCAAACCAGCTCCTCTAGTATGAGATAGCATTCCTACAGACCTGTATGAGACGAATGCTCAGCGTACGCAGGTAAATAACAACCCAGGAAGTAGGCAGTGGACTTTGGCTTGGAACGTCTTAAGGTTTTGGTTAGAAAGAAGAATACATTTAATACTTGAGCGGGTGAGTCAGACAGTAGCTCAGGTTACAAAATAAAAAAGAATCTCTACTGTGATGTCGTGATAAGCATGGGTATTTTAAGAATGCTTTTTAATTTCTTTCAGACTCTTTTTTCCGGTTATTTTATTGTAGGATATTTTGATGTCCAACCGCTTTAGCTTTAGGGATTTGCAAGGGCTCACTGTAGAAACAACCACTTAATATGCCAAGACACCTTACTAAAAATCATGTTAATCTGAGTTTTCCCTCACTAAGCATACAATATTTTTATTATTTCCATCTTAGTGAAGATCAGATGTAATACCTAACACAGCTGCTAAAAGCAACTACTAAATCACTTGGTCCTATATCAGAAAGCCATACTTTGAAACTTGATGTGTTATTCTAAACCTGCAGGACACAAGACCCAGGAAGGTTCTGTTCATTCACCGGCCTGGCCTTTCAGCTGGAAAGCAAAATCATTTTTATACCGCCATTCTGATGGCTAGTATTGACTTTATTATTCACAGAATGGCACAGGTCATATATACACCATTGCCTACAAACTTTGATCCTGATTAAAGTCAATTGGGCTAGAATGAAATGTCTTATACTCTTTTTCTTCATTCAGTTTGCTAATCTTTATACCCTGGGAACAGTTACTTTATTCTATTATCCATTAAAATCAGTATCAATGTGCTCGAAAGTGGCCTGTAGGACTGTAACAATGTTCGGCTACAATACCTGTGATATCTGGAGGAGGTAGCTCCAAAAATATTGGTCCCCATGTAAAGTCCTACGACAGCATATTCCGTAATATGCAAGTACTCAGGACATCAGTAGTATCTAGGAAGTATCAAAAATTCTTCTTAGTATCTAAGACCACCACAACACCAGGAACTCACAAACCCTGGACCCAATTATTGGCCATATTCTTTTAACAAATAACAAAAGCGGCAGCAGCAAACCAAATATTCAGAAGAATACATATTTGAACATTAGGTATTAGGTATTACGTCAGTTGAAGACCACCTAACTTAGTAGGTAATAGTAGTGGAATAGCTCAAAAGCATAAATAAGGGAGGTTAAAATATGCATTGGATAAGATGAGGCCAAGGACAGACTACTGGGGCCAAATGCCATGTATCTACAATTAAATCCTATATTTCAAAATAAATGGAAAGGAAGTCAACAAATCACATGGTCTCACACTTGAAATCAGAGACTTCAAAAGCTACCCAATTAAAAATTCGACATTTCATGAGAATTCTTAGCTAGCTCATCAAAACCACAAATAAATTATGCAAAAAAAAAACCTGTAAATTTTTGACTAACATTTCTACTTCATTAACTATGAGAGAATATAATTTAACTTATTAATTCCTAAGTAAACAAGTTGTTCACTCTATACATTTATAGGCACAATCCTATTATAACACAGTTGTTAAATAATTAACCTGCTTTACAGTTATTGCTCAAACGTAAAAGATTAACATGGATTTTCGTACTTTGCCTCGTTGTGACTCTTTAATATGAAGCGCGCATTGTGAGGTATTAAAACCATTAGAAAGATTAGTTCAGCAACATGGTCTAACGGTGAGGAATGGACAACATAATCCTTTAGCTGTTATAATTCTGCACAGATTGTTTAATCTCAGCACTATCTACCATTGGAGAATGTAGATACATTAAATAACATACAAATAATTCACATAAGAAACAAGCATAAAGGGCAAATATCCGACCTTTATAATATGCAAAGGGATAACTATCTTGTATCATTATATATATATATATAATGATACAAGATAGTTTTTTATTCAATTCAATTTATTCAATTCAATTATTCAATATATGGTATATATATATATATATATATATATATATATATATATATATACCATATATTGAATAATTGAATTGAATAAAAAATTCTAGAAAGGGGCTCAGGAAGTCGGACACCCTACGTGGGTACATTTTTTTTTTTTATCTATAGGTGTACCATTAGCATCTGGCCGGTCTTTACTCACAATAAAGCCACCACCTTACCTAAACAGACAGCAGGGATGCTCTAACCCTTAACTATTAAACACCTTGTCACACATTATTTCTGAATAAACTCCCTATAATTATAAAGTCCATTTCATTACTATTTGTCTGATTAGAGCTACCCACTTCTATAGCAGACAGGAAAAAAGTTCATTAAATACAATAAGCCCATACAGATCGGGAAACCAGTGGATGGTCATTAAAATGGGTGTTTGCCATTTGACAGGGTACTGAAATTTAATAAGGCACTGCATATACCCAACATATAGTCCTTAAACTACATAATACAAAGGGTAAGAAATGCCCAGACCCTATACAATGATAGGGGGATACCATATCCCCTTTATTACAGATTGCCCTTTACAATGCTCAGATGTAGAGCAATGGGGTACTAACTAGCATGCGTGGCACAAATACCAGCCTTGAGCAAAGTCGGTAAATTACTATTACTTAAAATGTGTTATTCATTTAGATTATATGGTACCAATCCACTACAAGATAAACTGACCAACTTCATCTGTGGGCATTTACTAAAGTATCTGAAGGGCCAGACTGGGGTGACTAGCCAGCGTTACTCACTTAATGAGACTCACTGAAAGACAGTTTGCACAACTTGGGTGCTTCAACTTTTTGGGGAACTTGGTCTCCCAAATTCAATCCACATTGAATTCAGCTTTGGACAACTCTTATCAGATGCAAAAAGCTCGAGGAATTCAACAAACACTCTTTGCACCCATTAAGCCCAACCAAACTATTAGTGTTAGTATACAGACTCTGTTAGTAATTTAATTTGCACACACACACACACACACACACACACATATATATATGTATATATATATATATATATATATATATATATATATATATATATATATATATACAACAATATATATTAAACATAAAAAGAGACAGACACTGCAGAGGCCTGGTATTTTAAATATATTAGTATATATCAGTATACCAGCCAACCATTTACTAAATACATTAATCTGGGTAATTACAGCGTCCCATTGTAAAGCTGGTATTTTTCTGTTAATCCAGACAGGTTAGGGTCTTTAGCCTGCTCCTCATTCAATTTATCTTTCTGGTCATTGGAGCTCAATTAGACCCTTCGCAGAGAATTCTCCTTGGTAATACCGCAAAAACAATTTGCAAATGTAAGTACACAAAGGTTTTTATATTGAAATATTTTAATGTATTTGTGAATCAACCATATGAAATGTTATGTTGTGTTTCAATATGTTTCCTTCTTTTAACGCACTCACTAGGAGAAAAGAAACAATATGGTCTGGGAGGCAATTAAAAAGGCTTGACAGTCATAGAAAGGAATGCTCAGCAACGTACGGGAAATTAAACTTGCAATATTAATATAGAGACTTTTTATTATTTAGAATAATGTTCAAGAAAGGTCATGTTAATGTGTGTTATCATCAGGTATTCTTTCTAGTAATAGGCTACGTACCTTGATTCAT
Organism: Spea bombifrons; assembly: GCF_027358695.1. Classification (NCBI taxonomy): domain Eukaryota; kingdom Metazoa; phylum Chordata; class Amphibia; order Anura; family Pelobatidae; genus Spea; species Spea bombifrons. Next base: position 90,012,330 of record NC_071089.1, on the reverse strand, counting down.
TCCTGTTAAAATATTAATCTCTTCCAGAAAATCCTCACTCTGCCCATGTAATAGTTATATGTCTGTGCCATAACTCATCAACACCATGTCTAATTCATCAAAAATATGTTCACAATTATGCCACTACGAGTGCTGGTTTGGTCTTATGTAATTGATCATAATTAAATAATTGAATCATCAATTCTATGCAAGGCTATAAAAAAAGAAACCCAACACACAAGTGTGAAGATTAAATTAACACATAGCTTTTATTTTAATTATTAAAAGGACAAAATGTTCTTTAACTAAACTTGACTATGCGACTGCTGTCAAAATGCTTTCATGCCTCATTATAGTGGAACATTAACAGACTGTAATCCATAGAAAACATTTATAATCTGAGCAACAGTCAAGTATACATTGTTTTAATATAAACTGCCCCTTTCTTTGTGTTTATTGTCAAATTTGTATTTTACTTTCAATCACAAACATTGAGAATTAAGTTACATAGAAAAATAGACTTGGATGGTAGATAAGATCAATTCAGCCCATCTAGTGCACCCATTATTTCTACTGTAAAGACTCAAACCTTCATTGGCCCTTGGTCCTGTGTTAGATTCAGGTTAGCTTTACGCCACTCTCATGCATGATTAAATTCCCTCGCTGTATAAAGTTCTACCACTTCTTGGCGGCTGTTCCACAATCTACTTCCCTCTCGGGAAAATAATGCTTCCATGCATTATATTGAGGCATGCCCCTTTTAGTTTTAGACTATGACTTCTTGTCTTAACATGTCTCCTGCTTTCATTCTCTTCTGTAAATTGTTAAATCCCCTTGTGTAGTTAAATCTTCCTATAATATCTCTGCTGACTCTCTCTTCTATGCTCCAAACTAAGCATACTGAGATCGCTTAGGTCCTGCAAACCATTTACCATGTAGGGCTCTGACCTCTATCTAGAATGTCTATATGAAACCAGAAGTGGAGTCTCCAGAACTGTACACAATACAATGACCAAAGATCTCTAAAATCGCAGAACCACCTCCAACTTTCTGCTACTAATGTCTCTAGCTATACAACCCAGCATCTTGCTTGCTCTTTGCGCCCAGGGCTGGCCGAAGATTTAACGCCGCCTGGGGCGAAGTTTAAAATGCCGCCCCCCCCCGCCGACGCCGGGGGGGGCGGCATTTTAAACTTCACCGACGCCCCCCCCCGGTGCTTACCTTTAAAGAGTCCTGCGGCGAGTCTCCCTGCTCTGCCACGGTGCCGGCTTGTAATGCTGAGCGCCGGAAATTGACGTCACTTCCGGCGCTCTGCATTACAAGCCGGCACCGGGACCGAACAGGGAGACTCGCCGCAGAGGAGAGAGAGAGAGGGGCGCCGAGCGGGTAAGCGAAAACTACTCGGTGCCCCTCTCTCTCCTCCGCTTCAAAAAAAAAAAAAAAAAAAGCGCTTGGGGCGGCAAAGTGCCGCCCCTTCTAAAGTGCCGCCTGGGGCAATTGCCCCAGTCTGCCCCATTATAGGGCCGACCCTGTTTGCGCCCCATACCATTCTGGCATTAAACACAACAAAATTCACACTCACGTTAATACCATACATGAGGACTGCATTTTTAATATGGGATATAAATATGGCCCATTGTTTTACTGACTACTGTGCATAACTCAAGTTCCCAGTTCCTAAAAAGCTCTAGTTAAGAACAGAGTTTGATTTATACCTTTGTAAGTAATTTGGTTAGCACATTGAGGAGGTGTCCTATCTGACATGGATCTTGTCATCAACTTTAATAAGGTTGGACATTCACTCACAAATGCATATGGAATAGTGTGGGTCATGGTCTTTAATAGTGGTTTAAAGAAATGTATTCCTGTAGAATGAACCCAACGTGGTAGCGGAGCTAACCAGCTTCCTTTGGAAAAGTCAACACCTGTCCACCTGTCCATAGTGGTACAGGTGCACCACATTACATACCATATGTTTGTGAGAACAATTAATACCTACCTGTTTAAACACTATAACTGGAAGCATTTCTTTATGACCTTTTCCTCTTGGGGAATTATATACAAAAGGCATGTTAAATGAGTAAGCTATTATATTACTGACTTTCTGTAAATGAAGCCTAGTACAAAGAAAGGCAGCATCTACAACCAGTGAGAAAGCTTTGTTTTCTTCCAAATTCTCACAGAATGCGTGCATGTTACTTTCTGTTCAGGGATAATAAGGGATTTAATGTAAGTTTCTGGATAGGATGGTCCTTTGAGGTTAAAACTCTGTTAGAAGAGATTACCTTGTTTTCATCCCTACAAAATACTAAATTGCAAAGGATTTGCTAGACGGAATCTGAAAAGACTCATGTGCTCTTTGACTAACGCTTAGCAGATGGCATCAAAGATGTCACAGAATGTATTTATATGCCAGTCATTGTCTATGAATTAACTTTATATTAACTGGTCTCGAGATGATGCCTTTTGAAAACTGCCTTGTTGACTATCATTTTGTTCTGTTGCAAAGAAATTGTCAAAAAAGGGGAGTGGACCCTCAACAAACATAGGACTTTTTGAAAAAAATATATAGGAAAACCGGAACCTAATAAGCGGGACGTTTAACCCTAATGCTAGGAGTAAAGCTAGTTAAAACTACCAAGAGGATTAATAGTATGTTCTGTTAAACTAATACATTCCTGTAAAACTCCTAAGACAGAAGCCTTTTCTTTAACCTTTAAAGCATGTTTTAAACTTTTTTCTACTATGCTACCTAAAATCCATATAATTCAAAGCCTGCTTGTAAGTACTACACAATGTTCACCATCAGCAGTGTTTCATCAGGGGAAGATGATGACTTAGCTGCTCCTACCTTGATCACAGTTTGACTCTGGTTAAGCCCTGTTAAGGGCTAGATATATATATATATATATATATATATATATATACATACATATTAACATATAGTGAGCTGCAGCATGCACCTGAATATGCCAATGTGTTATTCAGAAATAGATAAACTCAGCTAAATGCTTCAGTCTTTCACATCTACAACATGCTGCCACATGTACCTAGCAGGCGCCCGCACACTAAAGCACTGGATCAGCCTCACAAGCTGCAGTGAGTAAGGGATATGATGGCCAGATCAAATCTGGTGTTATCTCAATATACATAATAAAATTATAGTAATTGCAAAATAAATTGCAGAAAATTTTTCCCTCCTGGCAAGTGAGTGCCACTAGGTGGCACCATCACATTCCTGGTGCATAGCTGGATATTCTACAGGAGAAGGGATAGACAATAAACAAACCAAAAAGTAGAAACATTTTAAAAAAGCAACAAAATATTCTTTTTTTTAAGCTTTTTAGATCAAATGATAAGCACAAAGGATCTTTGCATCATTACCATTAAAGTGTTCTTTGTTTTGTAATTTTAAGACAAAGACAACCAGGCATGGACCCACGGGGACACCTGCAGAAGATGTCAATAATTGGTGATCAGGCTAATCTGGAAGGAAAGCACTTATATCAGTTGCCTGGCGGTATGTCTGCAGCAGGTAAGCAAGTCAGATCTCTGGATTATTGGTGCATTTTTACTTCTACGCAAATGGACCATTAAAATCCATAAAGTATGCAATATCACTTATTTACGCATGTTCTAGAACATCCGGCTCATTTAATTCTTTTATACTGGATCAGTTAGATGTATCGCTGAGCTTGACTGGTTAACTCACAAACAGCCACTTCCTCCTGTCTCACCTTCTAGCCCCTCATCTGCTGTCCATCTGTTCTTATGTCAAGCAATTTTGTTTAGTTCGTTTACAGTGATATAGGCTGATGTGACTGGTGCATCGCAAACATTGGCACTTTTATGTTGTGTGATATACCCCCAATACCTTCTCAATTGTAAATTAATTTGAGCAGGGCCCTCCTTACCTTTTCTTTCCAGAAGTCCAAATTTTTATGATTTCCTACATTTTGTGTCCTGTTTACCCATTGTACAACACTGCAGAATACTGTATGATGGCACTATAAAGATCATTAATTAATAATAATGAACCACATCATGATTATATTGCCAGTTAAGAGTCCCCAGTAACCCCACTGTAAAATACTTTTGCCCCAGTCCCTAGTAACCCCACTGTAAAATACTTTTGCCCATTGCTGTTCCCAGATACACTAAATGGACAAAAAATATTGGCACACCTGACCGTTACACCAACAGGGACATTTATGACATTGCATAGACATAGACATTTATATGTATTTGCACCCATCCACCCTTTTTGTGCTTTCACCGTGGGGTCACATAACCCCCACTGCATTCCTGCCTCCTTGTGCTGGTAAAGATTGGGCACTTGCACCACTCCTGGTGCAATAAATGTAATCTGCCAGGATAATATATATGGATCTATTGTCTTTTTTCAGAGTTACATTTGTTTAGGTGTCACACAGGTGACCTCTTTGAGCTTTTATAATAATAAACCCTTTTTCTACCACCTAGAAATCCGACAGAGACAGGAAATGATGATGAGGAATTCAATGATAACAGTAAACCCTCAGGTTGTGATGCCATCACAGCAGAGGATGCCCTTGGCACCATCACAATTTGAACCCCGACTGCTGGAAAGGTGAACTTGCAATATTTATAAGGCATTTTATAGTCTTCAATCAATTTAACCGGCCGACAGGAACACATCAGCCTTCAGTCGACATGGGACAAATTCAGACAAAAAATAGAGCACAATAAAAAAAAAAAAAAGAAAGAAAACACACAACAGTGGTTTGCAAAGTAAATACAAAAATACAGCAACAACAAAAATACAGCATCCATCACCACAGACCTATATTTGACCTTATTTTTATAGGCAAAATGTTATGTGACTAATATCCCATTAGATGTAGCAGTCTGGAAAATGAAATCTAGTCGCAACTTTTTTCATGTTTTGTATTAATGTAATGTAAACAAAAATGACAAACAATAAAACTGTACAATAATGACCAATAATGCCCCAATAATGTCATCGTGAAGCAACGGTGTGTTTTTTTTTTCTTCAGAGATTTGCTGCCAACTGATCTAATCATTCCTAATGATGCAAGGCAAGTTCACATGGCTTCACTTCCGGCACATGCAGGCCTTTTGTCTAACAGAGTATTCACAGGACCAGGTAAAACTTAACAATGCTGTATAACAGGGATGTCCATGTTTTTTCTGCAGTGGGCCACTTCATCAGAAATGTATGTGTGAGTAATTGAGATAAAATATACAGCATGACTCCTATCATTATATACAGAGCCAGATACAGATGGTTGTATAGCACAACTCCTATCATTATATAGTAATCCAGACACATGCAGTGGTACAGCTTGACTCCTATAATTGTATAGTGAGCCAGACATAGATGGTGATATAGCATACCGTATACTGAGCCAGACCTTGACGGTGGTACAGCATAACTCCCATCACTATGTACTGAGCCAGACATTGACTCATTCTGTCTCTCAATGTCTCGCTACATTCTCTGCCAACCGTTTTCGTGTCTCTGCTTTTTCTCTTTCCTCTTCTTGTTCTTCTTTTTTCATCTGTTTTTCCTCATATCTTCTTACTTCAATCCCTCCTTTGTGAACCAGGCCTCCTGTAGCACTTCTGCAAAATAGTGGAGCTTCCAGGCACACACTGTCCCTTGATTGAAGAAACATGTGTGTGTGTGGGGGGGTATACTATACTCATACTACTATTATTATTATTATTATTATTATTATTAAAAATATGTAAAAAGATGGCTGATTATAGGGTGGGGGCATCTTTTACATATTTTATTTTCTACAAATAAAATTCTACAATTTCCACCTACTTAAGGGTACAACTATCTACAAACGGAACAATTAGATTTTGCGGCAAGGAGACAGGAACTTTTACAGAAACAAAACATGTCCAGGTAAGATGTGAACCCTGAGAGAGCAAATAAAGCTTAGCGGATCTGTCATTTTCATCTTTAAACAACACAGAAACTTTTAAGAAGCCTGGCAAACAACCAGTTAGTGCCTGCTTTTGTATCACATGACAATTAGGAATTTTCTGAACTGCAAAGCATAATGTGATTAAAGAGTCATTTGTGAGCAATTACATTTAAATCATACATAGCAATATAGTTTATTAACACCATTTTAAACTGAACGAGCGCAATGACATGTTCCGCATAGCATGTTTATATATCCAGGGCTGGATAGGCATACAGGGATATTAGACATTTCCTGGAAGGCTACCTGTCCTGGTGTCCTTTCTCCAAGCTTCATTTTAATGGCCAGAGCATTGGAAATTTATGGCTGGCCATGGGAACACATAATTTAAGCTTGTAGGATGCTGTAAACTATTAAACTGCTTTAGGAGCAGGATGGGAGAAGGGAAGATGTATGCTAATTTAACCTCTTCAAAGCTGTGTGAAAAACTTGTGTGTGTATTTACCCTTTTTAAAGCTGGAGCACAACATGTCTATCATATCAAAATTAATAATTGCCACCTTTATTACATATAACAGATGAAGTGGAAGTCTATACAATAGCTGCTGTATAGTTTAAACTAGTTTAGGATTGCTGCTCCTCGCTGCAGGTGTTATAGAGACATTCAAGAGAAATGAATCACTCACCCATTCACTAAAATATACACTAGTCAAATATTGTACTTAGAGACATGCATATATTCAGGTATGTGATGTGTTCACATCTGACTAAGGTGATTCTCACAGAAAGAGAGATGAGAGGGCACACTGTGAAATGAAAATTGGATGTACTTTGGTTAAGAATGTTGTGTGTGTATTAGGCTGAGGGCGATATGTGTAATTGAGTGGTCATCAGTGCGTTTGAGCATGTGTTGGCATAGCTGAGAGTGATCAGTGCAAGTGACAAGTGAGTGTCTTATTAAGAGGTTGTGGGGAATGATGAAGGTGATGGGAACATGATGGCAGTGCAAGGTATGTATTTAGGGAGCTAAACATATAAAATCAGGCTAAGGTTCCACATCTATGTGCCATACAATAATTGCACTGTGGCATTTGGGGCTGGTTTTATTTCTGGGGGTTTGGTTTTTATTCTCAGTCCAACCCTTCTTATATCCATGGATCCACAGCCTACATTCGGTATTATGTGTCAAAGGTGAAAATTATATTTTAATTATAAAAGTCAATAGAATTGTAAAACATTGTGATAATTATTTATATTGTACTTGTATCTACTGCCAGAATGGAAATGGAAATGAACTCTATTTATCAGCCAAGAGATATTGACAAGGCACCCAGGAAGGGATTTGTGGAGCTGGAGTCGCCTTTTCTCTACCAAGGAGTAGCAAACCCATTGGCTTTCAGAGGAAGACAGATGGTACCAGAAGGTCATGTTCATTCTGATGTTTTTGTGTATCGCAATGCTTTGGAGAGCCTACAGGGCAGCACAATACTGAAACCCACCAGCCCCTACCCTCCTATGAACAACCTGCAGAGAGAGAAAGTTCGTAGACCTGGCAGAAGAGTTACCAACCAAAAGACTGCAGACACAACTATTGGTGCCTCCAAAACCCAAGCTGATATTAAGCCTTACAGCTCCCTCTTGAATGCTGAGGATGACAAAGATGATAAAAAAGATGAGGAAACAGATCCATTTGGTAAAAGTGACCAGGGAAAAGCAGGTGTGGATCATGCAGTTGACAAGAACTCTATGGAACTCCAAGGGAGCCAAGAGAAAAATAATAACAGTTATAACATTTCCAGGGAGAGGAACAGTAACTGCAATGGATCAGATAAGGAACTAAGTAACACAGGGGCAGCATTCGAACATAGATACATCTTCCAGCCTCCAGTCCATCTCTCAGCAGCTCCGTATAGTTTCAATATGGCCATCAACTCACCTATGATGTCAGGTATTAAGTATCCTTTTGCTCATATGTCATTTTGACTGAGTAGTTGAGATGTCATGGAATACATTGCTATAAGTCACTTTAATTTAGGTTGAAAAAAAGACACAAGTCCATCAAGTTCAACCTTACTGTTGATTATTACGGTATTTATTGTTTTATATAGCACCATCATATTCCACAGCACTGTACAAAAAAAATCACCTAGCCCATATTGAAATAATTTGAAAGAACAATCTCTGTGATTAGTGAATTCCACATCTTTATTGTTCTTACTGTGCATCACCTTTTCAATGGTTTCTTTTGTCATTCTATTCAACCAAATATTTGTTTGAAAGTGAGATATATGTTAAATATGTTAAGCTCCGTGTTGTTCCTTCCTGCCTCACTACAGTGTATTTCTATGTAAAACACTCAGAGACACTTAGCTTCATCCTTTTTCCTTCAGCCTTTATCCAAGAATTCATGTCCCCAATGTACATGTGTACAATAAATGCAGAGGTTCCTTCTGCCAGAGGTTCCTTCTGCCAGGAGCATTGGGTGTCTGAACTATAGAGAGTTTTTTCAAGATCATCAGATGACTCAAGGGCATTGATGAGAAGATAAATATTTCCATCATGTATGACAGACACCTAATAAAACCACTCACCTCCTGTCACTCCTCTAAATGAGGTGTGCTGGGCAAATATCTGGTCTGCCTATGAAGGAATCAATCCTGGTGAATGGTAAATATTTCCCATTATATCTGACAGTGTTACTGAACTTTTAAATGGTGTACTTTCATGTACTTATATAGAGAAGACTTTGCATTAAGTGGATCAGGGGTATGTCTTATAGTATATCCTGCTTTAACTATACATTGTGCTACAAATGTTTTGCGAATGTCTAGGTTGAAAGATATTCTCACCTGAAGCTGCCTACCAAGCTGCGTGCACACCAAATAGCATAACTTTGCAGAACACTACAAACATGCATATGGGTTATATTGTATTATTGAAATAAACATTTATTTGCATGTATTCATATTTAACTATTATTTTTGTTGCATCCAAAGAAGCTCACAATCTCTTCCTGAACAGAGATGTTTCAGCAATTCAAGATATTCAAAAATGGACTTCTCAGGATGTGTACAATTTTATTAGTAACCTGCCGGGCTGTTCAGGTTACGCTCAGGTATGTAGTTTAGATACATTGCTAATGGTTTGCTTACATGCAGGCCTGGCCTGGCCATCTGGTACACCAAGAAATGTCTGATGGGCCTTTGGCCAACAACAGAGCCACACACATTCAATCTGCTGCCCCAGTGAAAGATAGGATGCTGCAGCTTGGGGCCAGTGGCTGAATATGCCTGGCATTAAACTGCACGGGCCGCCCCAACATTGCCAGTGTAAGAGAGGCAGACTGGTGTTCTACAGCGCATTAAAAGTACCTGCAACTTTTGTCAATATTACTTCAGCCCTTCAATGGCCAAACATGACTCCTACTTTGACCTGTTGCCTTCCTGTCAATTACCATAATTCTGGACCTACTACAATATGTTTAGTTCTTATGATACATTCCATCAGACAGGGCATTTTTCATGCAGATACCACACAACACAAGACTTTGCACACATACACTATAGTGCTTGTGAGATGGCAAAAAATGTGGGTTTGCAGCAGCAGACTTGCATAAGTTGGAAAAATTCACAGCAAATTCACAGCCAACTTGCTTTCGTACTTGCAAAAAAAAATGCGTGTGAGTTAAAAACAGCAATCCATTTGCAAATTCTTTATCCGCGTCCCACCCCCCCTATAAAATTATAAAAATAGTAAAACAGACAAAAGAGGGTCCTCATGACCCACCTACGGGGAGGTGGAAACGATTGTCTACCCCATGTGGGGTGTAATTAGTTCAACCTGGGTGAGGGTATACCGTATTTGCTCGATTATAAGACGAGGTTTTTTTCAGAGCAAATGCTCTGAAAAATACCCCTCGTCTTATAATCGGGGTCGTCTTCTAATCAGACCTCAAATAGAGGTCTGATTATGAGACTAAGATCCAGATCCCCCGCACCGCTGCAGGGGACCTGGATCCTCCTGTCGTCGCCCCCCCCACACACACACTTACCGGTGCTTCCGGAGGTGAAGTTGGCAGCGGGGGTTTGTATGCGTCCGTCGCAAATACCTTCCCCGACTGTCAGAGATCAGAGTTCCCCGCACCGGTGCGGGGAACTTTGATCTCTGACAGCCGGGGAAGGTATTTGCGACGGACGCATACAAACCCCCGCTGCCAACTCCACCTCCTTCCGGCTGCCGCGGAATGAGACATCAACCCGCTGCCCCGGCAATACAGCAGGAAATTGGAAGCACCGGTAAGTGTGTGTGTGTGTGTGTGTGTGTGTGTGTGTGTAGGGCATTTCTGGAATGCCTTATACCCCTATATGCCACTCTGGCACTTAGGGGGTTAAAAGGCATATTATGGGGCAGAGTGGCATATAGGGAGGTATAAGGCATTTCAGGAGGCAGAGTGGCGTTAAGGGGGCATTTAATAGTGCACTCTGCCTCCTGAAATGCCTTATACCTCCCTATATGCCACTCTGCCCCATAATATGCCTTTTAACCCCCTAAATGCCAGAGTGGCATATAGGGGTATAAGGCATTTCTGGAGGCAGAGTGCTCTATACAATGCCTTTTAACTCCCTTAATGCCACTCTGCCTCCTGGAATGCCTTATACCTCCCTATATGCCACTCTGCCCCATAATATGCATTTTAACCCCCTAAATGCCAGAATGGGATATAGGGGTATAAGGCATTTCTGGAGGCAGAGTGGCACATAGGGGGTCAAAAGGCATACCATGGGGCACAGTGGCATATAGAGGGTTAAAAGGCATATCATGGGCCACAGTGCCATATTGGTGTGGCAAGCCTGGGGCAGATGTGCGTAACTGGGGGACAGGTTGGAAAATACAAGAAATAAAAACAAAAAAAAAATATTTTTCTCAATCATAGCTTTTATTAAAAAAAATAGTTTACATGAATTAACATTTACTGGTAAAACTTTTTTCCTTTAGGGTCGTCTTATATTCAGGCTTTTTCTTTTTTTCCTAAGTTAATATTCAGATTTTGGGGGGTCGTCTTATAATCAGGGTCGTCTTATAATCGAGCAAATACGGTATTGCCTTAAACCCCAAACCGTAGCTACCTTCACCCAACCTGTTCTTATTGGGATAGGCCTATAAAATAATTGCCCTTTGGGGGCATCCTTGCACCCAGTGATGGACAAGCCGCCCTAGGCCTGACTGAGGGCAGTGCCCCCAGCTGTGCTGAGAAAGTCCTCATGTTGTGTGTATATATACACTCCTTTGTTTATTGCCCCTCAGTTTAAGCATATCTAAGCATAACCTACAAATAGATTTGTATAAAATATTATTTGGTATGTAACAAGCAACAATATCTGTCATTAAACATTTTAATTTTTCTAAATCACACACATGAAAGAATCAATGCAAATAGTAATTTTTAAAGTATTGTTTAAAAACGTGTTCAGGATTTTTTTTACAGTAGAATCATATTTAACAGGGATAGAAAAATGTAAAGTACCAAGCTTAATTGTTTAAAGCTTGTGTTTGGTCTGCAATCCCTATGGGTTCTAGGTAATTCTGTGCTACCCGATGAAGCCCCTTTCTCATCTGAGTCGTTTGATTATTGGTGGACACCAATAACCTAGTAAATGCAATAATACAGCAGGCACAAAATCTAGAAGTGTTAGCATGTCAGGCTAAAATAATTCTGTAAACTACCTTACAAGAGACTCTGTTTAGGTAAATATTTTAATAATACTGATTTTAAATGATAGTTTGACAGCAGAAGTTCTTGTTAATTAAATCTAATATGTACTTGTCGCTTGATTTAGATATTTAAAGACCATGATATTGATGGATCAACGTTACCCTTACTCACAGAGGAACACCTCTTGGATACAATGGGCCTAAAGCTTGGACCTGCACTCAAAATCCGCTCACAGGTACTTTTTTTAGTGAATATTCTGTTAAGGAATGGCGCACACATTACTGTAGCTTTGGAGGAACATAACTACCATTAGGCTTTGACAACCTCCAGAGAGTTTAGCATGAGAGCCAGTGGCATAACTCTACAACAAGGGGCTCCATGTTTGAAATATCTTGGATTATTATTAAGGGCCACTATCAGTAATTTTGGGGCCCAGCTTTAATATATGGTCTGGACTAGAGCCCTGCGCGGGACTACTTTTTTAATCCCGCTCCCGCGGATTTTAATCCCGCTCCCGCCCGCTCCCGCAATGTGGGTGCTCTGCTCCCGCTCCCGCCACATTTGTGGCCAATCCCGCCCGCTCCCGCCACATTTGTGGCCAATCATGCCCACCTCCTTACCTGATTTCCCACGCAGTCCCGCGCGGCTGCCCTCGAGTTGTTCCCTCACGGCGTCTCTTCTCTTGCACCGCCCAGGAACAAGGCGGAGTCACAGGAAGTGACGTCACAACACGTGACTCCGTTTTGTTCCTGGGCGGAGCAAGCTAGGAAACACTGTGAGGGAGCAGCAAGAAGGCAGCCTTGCGGGACTGCGCGGGATTACCGGGACCCGCAGGTACAGTGCCTGACCGCCCGCTCCCGCCCGCAGCCCCAGCAAGACCGCCCGCGCCCGCAAGTTTTTTCATGTTAATGGCCAAAAAATGTCCTCCATACAAAGCCCACCATTTCCTCCATGTGTAGCCCCTCTTTGAAAATAAAAATCCCCCTTTGTTTCTGTTTTTTTTTAATAGAAAAGGAGCCAAATTCTTCTCCCTTTTATACAATGCTGCTCGTGCTGCAAACCCTGCACTTGAAATATTTTTTCCAGTCAAAATTAGTTATCTTTATATTCCACATTCAGATAGTGTTGATTTAGGGTTTGGCATTAGCCATAAACAATGTAAAACAATCACATTTTCAACATCCTGTTTCTCAGTTTTATTCTGTATTCTGCTTTATATCATATGTGAAGTTTTTATCCTTACTGTGCGTGTTCAGCCGGCTCATTTGGGATTCTGTGTCTCTCTTCTATTTGTGTTTTCAGTTTTTCATTTAATTTGTATTTATTTCCATACATATTTGTCAAGATTCCGATGGCTGATTATTTTGTGGTTCCACATGTTGGAAACTCCCTGTCATGGAGAAGGATTTTTTTTTCTTTTCCACACAGCCTTTGCATTTTGGTCAGGGTGAAGTGCAGAATATCCAGACTTGCTAATTATTTTTTTGCTTACTCATCAGGATATATTCATTACTCATCAGTAACTTCACTGTAATCACAGTGTTACAAGGTGTATTTAAAAAGGATATTTATCCTTGACAGCGTGACTACATCATTTATAAAGTTTCCTGCTGCTAAGGCTGGGCAAATTACTTCTGATGTCTCTCTATACTGTTTGATCATGTTTGTATCTGGGTACACTTTGGAGTTGCTATGGAAACTTCCTTTTTCACTGCCCTGGCAAAAAAATGTACTAATCCAAACACAGACACAATTTATCACCCAGTTACGTGTCACTGGCCGTACATGCCAACTACTTTAAACTAACCAGATTTTCTCATGTAACCAGGGGGAATGATGTGGTGAAAACAAGTGTTCCGTTTAAGATAATGAATTTTTCTAACATCGTATATTATTGCTATATTGGTGATTGATTATAGGATAATGTACAATAACAGACTTTGCAAAAGACCATGTTATTAAAGGAACAGAGTGCCAATCATAATGAAGAATGAAGAATGAAGAATTGCTTAATGAATTTGACCTCAACTCAAGTTGATTAGATCTTCTCCTACTCATGAACCACCCCCATAATACCATTCTGTCACTCCCATATGAGCTTGTTGGACACTACAACTTCTCAGTGTGCCCAGCTACTCCCAGGGTGGTACCAACACAGGACCCAATAGGTGTGCCGGCCACACCCAATATATGAACACATATCAGAAGAGCATCATAAAGCAAAGCTTCTATGGACCCTCTCCCGTGTTTATAGCCATCCTTTCCACATACATCCATTCACAGTAAAAATCCACCATTGCATTATGTCAGTCCTCTCCATGCCAACCATCCACCGAACAACACCAGAGACATTGGATACCTCACCATCCAATGTTCCCAGTCTTGCCATCCCATTTTAATTTAAGAAGTCTTGTGAGGAGTTTCTATTATTGCATATGAAAATGATTAAAACAGACTTCCAATTGGAATTTCATTTTTAAGCAGGGCTGTACTTATGAAAATAAATTATTGAGAGCCGCATCATGGCCTTTGGATTATCAACAAAGACCTTGTCTGTTTTGTTCTCTACAGATCTCATGCCGCTTGGGAAATATCTTTAACATTGCGAACCTCCCAGTAACAGGTCCCATGCCATCCTCTGCTCCTGTACCGCCAGACCAGACATCAGAAGTGGCGTCACCTCTTCAATGCAACAACAGCGACACAGTGCCAAGTCCCTGTTCCCATGATCAAGACATGCTAAAGGCTTCGGAAGTATTAACATCTGAAACTAAAGACAATCCATGTGATATATCTGTGGCACAAACAGATTTTCAAACGAACTATCTCAAAAGTTGATCTGATATATATATTATAAAAATAATAAAATGTTAAATAAAACACAAGCCGGGAAAAGCAGGATCGTCACCCTACTAATGCCAACCAGATAAATAGATGCTACTGGTAACTGCAGAATATGAGAGACTATACCATATCTCTAGAATTCTTCTGCAGAAAATGTTAATGAAACAGGATTCTTTATCTCTTTCTGTACCACATGCAACCCATAGCCACTGGATCATAGGTAAAATATTCTATCTTTACTGCATTCATACAAAGTGTTTTATTGAATTTGAATAAATAATGACATTCAAATACAGAGCTAAAGGTTTCAGTTTTTTGAATTCCTGGGAGAAAAGCAGCTGGCAGAAAAGGTGCTTAACCTTTAGATTGCCATTATACCCTAAAGGGGTTTATCCATTAAATGTTTGTAAATAAGTGCATCTCAACTGTACTTGGCATCCATTTGAGTCAGGTTTCAGCAAGATTACTATTCAGTAAATCCTTCCCGGGTTTCTCCATAATTTTGAGACTATGGATTCTTCAGGACCCTAGGCTGTGAGCTAGGCTGAGTGGAGGGGTGTCTGGAAGCATTCCTAAGGCTGTAAAAATGAGCAGAAGTATATTTAGAGAGCTGGACACATACATAAAACTCACATCCTTCACAAACACAGAATGTTGGGTATACATTCTACATGCTACTGGGCATTTGTCCGACTCAACTGCAAAGTACAACATTCATAGGTCCCAGGTTTTAAATGTATGTAACAGTAACTGTTAAGTATGCGTAACACACAAATATAAGTTTCATGAAACTAACTCTAAATGTATTTTAAAAATGTTATTAAGTTATTCTAAGTTAAATTGATTCCTTGTCACTCATACAATTATATCTTTTTTAATTAAATCATTAAAACCAAATAGACCCCCATAAATTCAAGGAGGCCCACTGGAAAGCAGCATGGGAGGGAAAAAGAGTAGGCTAACTAGACATAGAGAGAAAAAAACAGCTGGTAGTCAGGGGAGTGCTGCAAAAAAAAGTTTTTAGAGAAATCTGTACACTCTCTGCGGTTTGGTCTGCTCTCTTCCTCCAGCTAGTTCTCCTCCTCTGGCACTCTGGCAGCTGCTCCTTCACAGGCACAAAGTCCCTACCAGGCAAAGACACAGTTTGCTCTGCAAGAAGTTTGTACCAGCAAGCCACAACTTTATATGCTGATTCTTGGAGTTTGCCAGAGATGGAACATCTATATTTTTTCCATTGATCCTTAGTTAATGTAATATCTTGCTTCCATTCCCACAATCTAAAGTAGTATGGAATAGGATTAGCATTTTTCGTTATAAGGAGTTTATAAATGTGTGATATTTTGTGATACGAGGTGAGAAGGGGCTTGAATAAGTAATTATTCTAGGTGTAAGCTCCAATATTAAAGTAAAGGATTTCTGGAATGATTATATGAATGCCTTAAGTTATTGATAAAGGAATTGTAATTTAAAAGATAAATCAGAGGTTGGAGAGACATCTATCAGGGGTTTAATAATGCTGCGGCTCAGTATATGATGTAAACCTTAATTTAAGGGCAAACAGGAACCACAATAATCTGGCAAAGACACAGTCAAATGAAGTGGGTTTTAAAGTCAGAAAGCAGATACCTGACCAGCAGATACCTGACCAGACACAGTCTGAAGTCCAGGTGAAGTCAGTTCCCGATACCATAATTTATTTATTGGAATTGACCAGTCTATTGTTAGTTTAAAGTCACCCACACTATCCTAATACCTTCTATAAACGTAGTCAATTTGTTAAGGATAGAGGAAACAAACGCGTTTTGATTCGTGTTGGGTGCATTTATAATTGCAAGAGTAAGTATGTGCCGGCCAATAAATAAACATCATCCTTCCACATCTGCATAAGTGTAAAAGGTACAGAGTTAGCTATAAAAATGGCTACTCCTTTTGATTTAGAATCATATGAGAAAGGTCTGTTGTTGTTATATTTAGGCATTTTATTGTGTGACTCTTGAATAAAAGCAATTTTAGTTTTAAAGGACTTCAGATCAAGACAATGTTTTGCTCTCTTTTCCAATGTATATTTCAGTATAACGTCATTTGTTCTTACATATCCCATATAAGAGCATGTAGCATATATAAATATGTTCATCAACATTATAAGTAAGTGAGATCCAAAACAATGAATCAGTAAAACCTGAGAAAATGGTAAATTGTAAACACAGTACTTAAACAAAAAAAGTAAGGAAATATATATTGTATAAGTTGCAAAAGCCACAAATAGTTGGTCATATTACCAAAGGAAATGGCATGTACCTGAAACTGCCATACATCTGAAACTGGAGGGGGGAGATGTCATCGACAGGCAAGCAATATGACCTGTGTGTTAAACAAAAAGTGAACCTGGATGCAGCCCCACCGCCCACAGTTAACAAGGTAGTATATATGTATATGGAGAAAAGAAAGAAAAAAAACATTGCCCCCTCCCTGATCATTTTAATTGTCTCATAAACCCCACCACCCTTCATCTCAATTTCGCTATCCATCAACCTGTATAATTACCGTATTTGCTCGAATATAAGACGAGGTTTTTTTCAGATGCTCTGAAAAATACCCCTCATCTTATAATCAGGGTCGTCTTACAATTGGACCTCAAATAGGTCTGACTATGAGACGACTAAGATCCAGATCCCCCGCAGAGCTGCAGGGGACCTGGATCGTCCTGTTACCCCCCGCTTACCGGTGCTTCTGAGTCCCCGGTGTGTAGTTAGGGTAGCGTGTAGATGTCTACGCGATTCGCGTAGAGCTCTACGCGCTGCCCGGACTAAGCACCGGGCATCGTGTAGAGCTCTACGCGATTCGCGTACACAACTTCCGCTGCAGCCCGGAGGAGGAGGTGCGGCTAGCAGCGGGGGTTGTCTTCGTCCATCGCGCAGACCTTCCCCGGCTGACCTTCCCCAGCTGCTAGCCACACCTCCTTCCGGCTGCAGCGTAAGCAGCTACATGACAGGGGAGTCAGAAGCTCCGGTAAGTTTGGGGGGGGGCATAAGGCATTTCTGTAGGCAGAGTGCTCTGTGAAATGCCTTTTAACCCCCTTAATGCCGCTCTGCCTCCAGAAATGCCTTTTTAACCCTCTATACGCCACTCTGCCTCCTGAAATGCCTTAAACCTCCCTGTAAGGACTTACCTGCCTCTCCGGCCCCGCTCCATGGCTGCTCCCACGACGCTTCCTCAGGCGGCTTCCCGGGCAGCGAGTACCACCGCTACCCGGTCGGCGTCTTCACCGCATGGCCGACCACGCGGTAAACGGGTACCACAGACCGTGTGGTCAAAAGTTAATATTGCACGTTACATTTGTAACATGCTTTTATAACCTCGGGTGACCTCTTCATGCAGGACACACCTCCTCCTCTCCCTATTTAAACCCGGACTTCCTCTTCTGGATCACCCTTGGTTGGTGTATTTTGCTATTTGCTTGCGCATTGATTGTGACTACTGCTCCGGTTTGACTTGGCTTGTTGACCTCGTTCCTGTCTCCTGATTCGGCTCCTGATTCCTGCTCGTCTGGTATTGATTCGGCTTGTTGACCTCGTCTCTGGATTCTGATTTGGCTTATCCTGATTACCTGTCTGACCCGGTTGGTTCTCTGACTTTCTGGTTCCTGTTTGGCCTGGCTAACTCCGCCATCTGGGGTCCTACCTCACCATACCATTACAGTACCAAGGGTCACCATGGACCCCGTGGAGATTGGCCAGAAGATGTCTACCTGTGAAGCCCGTATTGAAAGTCTGCATCATCGCATGGACCAGTTTGCTCAGGCTTTGCAAACCCTCCTGGCGAGGACTGATCCAGCACGTGGTCCTCCTCCTGTGCCCGCTGCTGCACCTGTTGCTGTTCCACCGCCTGCTGACCCAGGTCTTCATACCCTCAGTTTACCTCCTCCTCCCAGATATGAAGGAGATCCTGCTACCTGTCGTGGATTCCTCAATCAGTGCTCCATTCACTTCGAGATGTCTCCCTACTTGTTTCCTTCCGACAGAGCCCGTGTGGGGTATGTCATCTCCCTACTCACTGACAGGGCTCTGGCCTGGGCAACTCCTCTTTGGGAACGCAACTCTCCAGTGGTCAACAATTATAATGACTTTGTAACCACTTTCCGTCAAGTGTTTGACAGGCCAGGTCGCGGCCATATTGCCTCGTCAAGTCTCTTCTCACTGCGTCAGGGTACACGCAGTTTATCAGACTATGCCATTGAATTCCGTACCCTGGCTGCAGAAGTGGCATGGAACAACGACGCCTTGGTTGCTGCCTTCACTAATGGCCTGTCTGACCGCCTGAAAGATGAAGTAGCAGCCCGAGACCTGCCCACGGACTTGGAAGAACTCATCGCCTACATTGGCCACATTGATCTTCGC
Organism: Spea bombifrons; assembly: GCF_027358695.1. Classification (NCBI taxonomy): domain Eukaryota; kingdom Metazoa; phylum Chordata; class Amphibia; order Anura; family Pelobatidae; genus Spea; species Spea bombifrons. The sequence goes on along the minus strand of NC_071089.1, from coordinate 89,993,458 downwards.
CTCCGGGAACGCCAGGTACAGCGAGATCGCCAAAGGAGGGCTCCAGTGCGTTTTGCGCCACGTCTGGCTGCTTCTGACTCTGCTTCTCTTCCGCCTGAAGAGCCCATGCAGATCGGCTCCACACATCTCTCCGAGGAGGAGAGATCCCTCCGGCGCCAACAAGGCCTCTGTATGTACTGTGGCAAACAAGGTCATTACGTGCGCTCCTGCCCCATGAAGCCGGGAAACTACAGGGCCTAAGGAGGATTGGGGAGTCTCCTCTAGGCCTTCCTGCTGTTTTTCCCCACGACCGGACATCGCGTATGTTTGTGCCTGCTGCTCTCACTGTCCAGGAGAGAACCATTCTAGCCCCAGCCCTTATTGACTCTGGGGCCGCCGGAAACTTTATCGACCGCGACTTCTGCAGGCTCCACAACATTCCCTTGCAGGAGAAAGCCTCTCCAGTTTTTGTGGAGGCAATCGATGGGCGGCCTCTCCTACCTGCAGCGGTGACCCATGACACTACACCGCTTCGTCTCCAAATAGGGGTTCTCCATAAAGAGACTGTGGTTCTACATGTAATATCTTCTCCAGCTGCTCCCATAGTGTTGGGCTACCCTTGGCTGCAGCTACACAACCCAGACATCAATTGGTCCACCCGTGAGATCACCTCCTGGCGGTGTACCACTTGCGTTTCACCTCAACCCTGTGTATTGAAGGTTGCCTCCTTAGGTACCACCATCTTACCTCCACAATATCAGACCTTTGCTGATGTATTCGACAAAAAGGAAGCAGACTCCTTGCCCCCGCACCGTCCTTACGATTGTCCCATCGACCTGCTTCCTGGCACCGTACCCCCACGGGGTAGGATGTATCCGTTATCCCCGGCTGAAACCGAAGCTATGGAGACCTATATTCGTGAAAATCTCCTAAAAGGCTTTATCCGCCGCTCCACGTCTCCCGCCGGCGCGGGATTTTTCTTTGTTTCCAAGAAGGATGGAGGTCTACGTCCGTGCATCGACTATCGAGGTCTTAATCGAATCACCATAAAAAACACTTACCCTTTGCCACTCATCTCTGAGTTGTTTGACTGTCTCAAAGGCTCAAAAGTTTTCACGAAATTAGATCTACGGGGTGCGTACAACCTCATTCGTATCCGTCAGAACGACGAGTGGAAGACAGCTTTTAACACCCGCTCTGGTCACTACGAATATACAGTAATGCCATTCGGGCTCTGTAACGCCCCGGCTGTTTTTCAGGACTTTGTAAATGACTGTTTTCGGGATTATCTGCACCAATTCGTTGTCATCTACCTTGATGACATTCTAATCCATTCACCTGACCTGCTTTCACATCGAACTCACGTAAAGAAGGTCCTGACACGTCTTCGTGAAAACCGGTTGTACGCAAAACTAGAGAAACGTGAATTGGAAGTCAACCGTGTATCCTTCTTAGGTTATGTCATTAGCGGTACAGGGTTCAAGATGGATCCTGACAAGCTCCAGTCCATTCTGCAATGGCCTCAACCACAGGGACTTAAAGCCCTACAGAGATTTCTCGGCTTTGCCAATTATTATCGTCGATTCATCCGGGACTTTTCCAAAGTGGTAGCTCCTTTGACCGATCTCACCAAGAAGGGAGCTGACTGCCATAACTGGCCTACCGCTGCAGTCCAAGCGTTCCATACACTAAAGACCCTGTTTGTGTCCGCTCCGATCCTCATACATCCTGATGTACCTCAACCCTTCGTAATCAAAGTAGATGCTTCGGAAATCGGGGCCGGAGCGGTATTGTCCCAACGCAAAACATACGAAGGGCCTCTACACCCCTGTGGCTTCTTCTCTAAACGATTCTCTCCTGCAGAGAGGAACTATGACATAGGCAATCGTGAACTACTGGCAGTGATTCTCGCCCTTTCTGAATGGCGTCACCTTCTGGAGGGCTCCCGTATTCCTGTAACCATCCTCACGGATCACAAGAACCTCCAGTATATTGGCGATGCCAAGCGACTAACACCTCGACAAGCACGATGGTCCCTTTTCTTATCCCGCTTCAATTACATAATCTCCTCCATGGATGATTATGAGATCCGTTCCATCCTTGATTCACGCTTCTTCCGGGGTACCCTCCAATACCTTGTACACTGGAAGGGATACGGACCGGAGGAAAGAGTCTGGATGCCCGCCTCTGAAGTCCACGCTCCTCGTCTGGTTCGTCACTTTCATGTCAGGTACCCCCGGAAACCCAGTGGGGGTCCTGGTCGCCCTTTGGGCGGCTCTCGAGGGGGGGTACTGTAAGGACTTACCTGCCTCTCCGGCCCCGCTCCATGGCTGCTCCCACGACGCTTCCTCAGGCGGCTTCCCGGGCAGCGAGTACCACCGCTACCCGGTCGGCGTCTTCACCGCATGGCCGACCACTCGGTAAACGGGTACCACCGTGTGGTCAAAAGTTAATATTGCACGTTACATTTGTAACATGCTTTTATAACCTCGGGTGACCTCTTCATGCAGGACACGCCTCCTCCTCTCCCTATTTAAACCCGGACTTTCTCTTCTGGATCACCCTTGGTTGGTGTATTTTGCTATTTGCTTGCGCATTGATTGTGACTACTGCTCCGGTTTGACTTGGCTTTTTGACCTCGTTCCTGTCTCCTGATTCGGCTCCTGATTCCTGCTCGTCTGGTATTGATTCGGCTTGTTGACCTCGTCTCTGGATTCTGATTTGGCTTATCCTGATTACCTGTCTGACCCGGTTGGTTCTCTGACTTTCTGGTTCCTGTTTGGCCTGGCTAACTCCGCCATCTGGGGTCCTACCTCACCATACCATTACACTCCCTATATGCCACTCTACCCCATAATACCGTATTGGCTCGAATATAGGCCGCACTTTTTTGGCACTTTTTCGGGCTCTAGCGCCCGACGCCCGGGACATGCAGTCCCGGGCGCCGGGCAGGCAGCGGGGTTAAGATACAGATCCCCCGCAGCGGTGCAGGGGACCTGCATCCTTCTCCCCGATACGCTCAGACAGCCTCCCCTGCCAGCACTTCCCACGGGGGGGGGGTGCCGGCACGGGAGGTTATCTAAGCGTTTTACCTCTGCCCACCCCCGACTTACCGGAGCAGACTCCCGGGTGTCTTGCGGGGCCGGCGGGAGACATTTACGCAATACGCGCATGCAACTTCCGGTACCGGAAGTTGCATACGCGTATTGCGTAGATGTCCCTCGCCGGCCCCGCAAGACACCCGGGAGTCTGCTCCGGTAAGGAGGACAGCGGCAGCGGATCTCGGGGAGGGAGGACAGCGGCAGCGGATCTCGGGGAGGAAGGACAGCGGCAGCGTATCGCGGGGAGGGAGGACAGCGGCAGCGTATCGCGGGGAGGGAGGACAGCGACAGCATATCTCGGGGGGGGGGACAGAGTGGCAGCATGTTTTTTTTTGGTGCTTTTTTAAAGAAAAAAAACTTTTTCTTTAAAAAAGCACCAAACTTTTAGGGTGCGGCCTATATACGGGGGCGGCCTATATCCGAGCCAATACGGTATGCATTTTAACCCTCATATCGGGGTATAAGGCATTTCTGGAGGTAGAGTGGCACATAGGGGGTCAAAAGGCATATCATGGGGCACAGTGGCATATAGGGTTAAAAGGCATATCATAGGGCACAGTGGCATTTAGAGGGTTAAAAGGCATATCATGGGGCACAGTGGCATATAGGGAGTATAAGGCATTTCTGGGGCAGATGTGCATAACTGGGGGGGCAGGTTGGAAAATAGAAGGAAATAAAACCAAAATATTTTTCTCAATCATAGCTTTTATTAAAAAAATAGTTTATATGAATTAACATTTACTGGTAAAACTTTTTTCCTATAGGGTCGTCTTATATTCAGGCTTTTTCTTTTTTTCCTAAATTAATATTCAGATTTGGGGGGGGGTTGTCTTATAATCGAGCAGATACGGTAATTACTATAAATATAATTATACAACAACAGCGAAAATCTGGAAGCACTGAATTTGGAGGTGCCCATGTGTAACTTTCATATGCCGTCATTTTGGGGGGCTGTGGATGAACAATAGCATCATTTGAAGTGGCACTCAATATGTCAGATGTACATATGATGTAGTCCTGGGCGCCGGGCAGGCAGCAGGGTTAGGATACAGATCGGTGCAGGGGACAGGGGACCTGTATCCTACTTCCGGTGCCGGCACATCCGGAAGTTGTATATGCGTATTTTTGTTTCTTGTATATGCAGTTTTTGTTTCTTGTATGCCCTGTGCATGTGCAGAAGTTGCTCCCATTGATCAACACAGATCATGGTGTACAAGTACTTACGCCCAACTTAATCAAAAGACTAGGCTGCTTTCTCTGAGCTACACCACAACAGCTCTAGTGGTTAGCAGTCAACGTCTGGTTGAGAGACGCTGCGGGTACTGGCTACCTGTTTGTTACCCACACCTTGTACTATGCAATGTACAGCCCTAAATATGTAACATGTTACACGTATGTTATGTGGATATACGTAACATGAACTCCCTCCCTTTTCCTCCATGCTAGAAAGCAGGTTGTAAACGCAGAAAAGGTTATGGTATTTGTTAGCAGCGAAAAACTCATGCTACCCGGAGGGTAAACTCTGCATCCTCCCGCCCCTACAGCTGTTCACATCCGGGAGCGCGCGCCTTGGCGCTCGTGCTCGCCTTCGAGCTCCGCCCCTTCCACGTCACCAGACAGGCCGGGGGAAGACATGGCGGAGCGTAGGAGACACAAGAAGCGGATCCAGGTAACTGTCACCGTAGGGACTACGTGATATGTGCCTTGTCCTCTGGGAGTCAAGCTTTTCCCAGCCCGATGCTTATCTGGGGGGCTTGTGTGTATGAGGAGCTTATGGCCTCAGCAGGGGCGCCTTGGTATTTGAGTAGGGGGGTTCTGTGGCCCCTCTCTGTATACCGGAAAATGGAGGCTGAAATGCCGACATTGCATAAAGTATGAGCAGGGGCCCCAGCCTGCCTGCGTTCACTGCGCATAAAGCTACGCGTAATGGCATCACTTCACACGGCCATAATGCTGCCTGGTGGTCTCTGATACCGTGGCTGCACCCCCTCCGTAAGGTCGGTGTGTGCACCGGGGGCACGTGGTACTGTTTATATCCGGTACGTTATGTGTTCTAAGCAACGTAACCCAAACTATACATACACCGGGCTCATTGCGTCACGTATACCGTGTTAGTGTATACGGTGCATCTGTGCTCGTGTGAATACCTGATTTGATGTGTCCAACGACTTGTGTCCATGTGAAAAAGCTATAGTTATGTCCCCGGGCCTTAACCGTATGTTTGCCCCAAAGCTGTGTAGGCAGAACCTGTATGTACCCTTTTGACAGTACACCCGGGGGTTATACACATATACATGCCATGTATTAGTAATCTGTACCCGGTACTTCCATCAGTGTACTGACTGATGTGTAACATTAAGCCTGTATTACCGTATGGATATCCGGTGCAGAACACTGGGAACGATACATCTGTGTTTGTATTTGTGTACACAGGGTCCTGGGCATAGCTGTGCCGGCTCAATCTGCATTGATATAGGAAACATACATAAGTGGAGTTCCCACTGAATCCTTGTACACAGCATGTGCGCAGTATGTACATGGGGTTACTCTCTGCATTGTTAGATTGTGTGGAGACTTATTGTTCTTGTGACAATAGGTTGGTTTTCTGTGCAGGTGAGCACGTTCGTTAACTCCTTATGTTAATGTCTACTAAGACTTGTCGGTTTAGCCTGAGTCACAGATTTAAATATTCCGGTAGTCCAGAGTATTTGTGGCCGACAGACGTTTACAGGAGGTGAATATCTTTATATTTGACTCACTCTGCACTAAAGCATTCCAACATTTATGGGATACTTGGTATGAAATGCGCTGCAGAGCGACACACAACATATCTCTGGCTACTTAAATATGGATTGTAACCACACTGACATACACTCAAACATACACACCGTGCTCGGCCGCACAATGCATGCATGGTCCCGGTGATCGGATAACACCGAGGTGTATGGCTCGGGTACCCGAAACATGTTTAAAACAGGCAGCAAAGCAACATACCCTTTGCATTGTATCCATTCGGGAATCTGGTTCTTCTAGACATCAGGTCCAGTGGCACCAAATCATTTCGCTAGCCATATATCCACGCTTTACAGCCTGTATTATGTGCGCTACTGATGCTCATGTCATGCGGTGATAGTAGTGTCATCCTCCCAGATATTAATGACACTCGCTGCTCAGGGCTTCAAAGTGCAGTTCGTTTAGTTTCAGTGAGGGGGATTGATGCCGTAATTGCAAGATGCTTGCAGTTGTAACACCAATTTTAGGTCCTGTGACGTGCTTCACGAGTGGTTGGGTAGAGTCCTCTATGCAGGAGAGACCCACCAGGGATGCCATGTCATAATGAGTAATAAAGTTGACAAATTGAGATCCCCACACTGCTTTGCGGATGCCCATAATTCAGCTAGACAAGTAAATCTGTACTAAACAACTTTGACAGTGGCTGCCTCCTGAAAATATTAGTGCTTCTTGTGCAATCACACCCTAGCGGCTGGAATCGGGATAAAGCCTAGCAGCACCTTGTCATGCCGTGTCCTGCCGACCAGATATATTAATGTATCGCTTCATGAGAAGGATGGAGACGTAGCAGCTCTATCCATCCATCCATCCATCCATCCATCCATCCATCCATCCATCATGTTTGACAAGTGTTAAATCTAGAGTACTAGCTTTGTGTGCCTTTCCAATTATCTTTAATTTATTCACTAAAGGGAGTGAAGGTTGTTTTAACTCTTTCACTTTACTATGCATTATGAAGGTCCATCCCTAATGAACATCTGCTTCAGTAAGAGCATGATTGGCCCTATAGAATGTAAACCGAAAACTGAGACTTCTTCAGTAGATTATACGTTCTACAGGACCAACTCATTCCTTCGCTTTTTAAGAAAAATACCAGTGATGGCCCTTCTTATTGAATATCGGGTTGGGGAGTTGGAACCACAGCTGTCCTTTTAGTGAATAAACCCCTGTTTGTGCGCAGTCTGAAAAAAAATTCTGAAAAAAAAATATCAAGTTAGCACTCAAATTTGGCTCCTGACTTACACTAATATGTCCTCGTGCTAAGATAAGGTGATATGTCTTTTTAGATTAAAGGGACAACTGTGTCTATTTTTTGAAATAATTATTTGAGATGAAACCGTAAATCCCGTCGGTCTCCCCTTTCCGTGGTAAGCAAAAAAGGTTGCTGCTGGGGTTTAGCCCTGAACGAAAGCACCGGAGATAATATTTTGGGAGCGCGTGACACCGTGCTGCCAGTGCCTGATCTCACATATTGTAATTATCTTGCCAACTACCGGCAGTCTTGCTGGTCTGGCAGACGGGAAAACAAATCAGCAATTCCAAGCGAAATTTGGCCTCGCTGATCCCTGAGAAAAAAAAATTATCCTTTTAATTAACTGTTAAATAAACACACGTCTGTTACTTTAGTGTGAGTAACTTTTAACCGCAAATAACAATAACTGTATGGCAAGAGGGGCCACCGGCAGTCATTACTCGGCCCTTTGCCGGTGTCGGAGGCTTTTTGCTTAAAGTGGGTCAGTGGATTTGTGTATAAATCTGCAACAAGCCGATGTGCGCTGTTACCATCACACAGCCGAGGTACTAAAGTCCTATTGCAGTCACAGAAGCCAAAAATGATTTTTTTTTATTTTATTTTTTCTAATCTTTGATCCGGGAAAGCATTTGTTTGCTCGTAATTACCGTATGACAGTAGCTAGCCTGTAACAGCTGGACGGGTCTGTTGCCTGGTTATGTGATCATATAACAGGCCCAGCGGTGGTTTCATCTAATGCTATGGCTTTGGGCCAGAGAATGGGGATACATTCTGTTATTCATCATTGGATTGATCTCCTTGGGTAAACCTATCAATAATAGTGAAAAAGGATTACATTTTTTTTTTCATTTCAAAATTTTCTGTCCATCCTCCGTTTTGGTGGCTCAGCAGTAGCTGAGATGATTAAGTAGCCAGTGGGAGCAGTAGCTGCAGACACGCTGATAAACCTTATGCATTAGGCAATATAACTACAAATACCGTATTTGCTCGATTATAAGACGACCCCGATTATAAGACGACCCCCCAAAATCAAAATATTAATTTAGGAAAAAAACAAAAAGCCTGAATATAAGACGACCCTATAGGAAAAAAAGTTTTACCAGTAAATATTAATTCATGTAAATATATTTTTTAAATTTCCTTTTATTTGCCAACCTGCCCCCCCCAGTTATGCCACTCTGCCCCCAGAAATGCTTTATACCCCCCCTATTTGCCACTCTGCCCCATGATATGCCTTATACCCCTATATGCCACTCTGGCATATAGGGGGTTAAAAGGCATATCATGGGGCTGAGTGGCATATAGGGGGTTAAAATGCATTTCTGGAGGTATATATGCATATCATGGGGCTGAGTGGCATATAGGGGGTTAAAATGCATTTCTGGAGGTCCAGAAATGCATTTTAACCCCCTATATGCCACTCAGCCCCATGATATGCCTTTTAACCCAGCATGTACTGGCTGCCTTGGAGTGTGATTGCTGCTAACAGCAATCACACTCCTATCAAGCCAAGGCAGCCAGTACATGCTGGAACCTGGGGATGATAGTAGTGGGATTACAGCCTCCCTATGCCATGCTACAACCCCCACCCCCCTTACACATCCATGCTATCACACACAAACACACATTCACAAACATTTAAATACTCATTCATTCCATTAATCACACATACTTCACACATTAATCACACATACTTACCCAAAAACCCTTACCTGAACTGCAGATCTCTCACTCGAAGACTTCTGCAGGGGACCGGCTGTACCAGCAACTTCTCTGGCCCCGCCCCCAGAGGAGGGAGGGGGAGATAGAGTTCTGTGAGGAAGCTACAAGCTTCCTGTCCTCCTGCTTCTAACGGAAGAGACGCTGCTCGCGACCGGTAAGCAGCATGGCCCCAGCCATTTTTTTGGGGTCTGATTAGAAGACGACCCCGATTATAAGACGAGGGGTATTTTTCAGAGCATTTGCTCTGGAAAAAACCTCGTCTTATAATCGAGCAAATACGGTACATTGGATAAATATTTAAATGGGGCAGTAATGCACGTGTATCCAGGCATCGGTATGGCAGATGGCACCACTACATTCTCCTGTCACGGCACCGTTACACCTCACCAGTACCCGTATACTCTAGTGGCACACTTCTCTGTTAACATAACATACTATATGCACAGGTTTAATGAGCAATTTTGTTAAAGGGGTGGTTTAGTATCCCTGACGCCCCCATGATAGAGGTATGTTTATTAAAATACTCTGTGGGCGCTTTAATAATAAGCCCAGCGCATCTCTTGCACAGCTTTTACTTGAGCGGTGTGAAAGGGTAAATGCATATGGTGCATTCTGCGAAACAGACAACGTGAAAATGTAAAGGGACCACACAGCTGCCATATGCATTCAAATGCAAGTGATGGCTGGAGTGTGCCTTTACGAACAAAATCACATGCTATGCGTTCTTTAAACCCGTATCTAATACACCTTGTTCCTGTGTGGATGGACTCATTGAAAGCATGGTCTTATTTTGGGGGTTACACAAACTTATAGACATCCAAATACATAAGCTCTAGCTGCCCAGAGGAAAGGTTGTGTTACTGTGTGTTGGTTCTGATCATCCGTTGGGAGGTAACGTTTTATTTTCGTTCAGCTCAGGCCTGCCAATTAGTGGCTTCTTCAAGCCCAGTTTCAGTGGAAACGTTGGCTCCTCGTTGGCTTGAGGATCATGGCTGTTCCTGTTTTATGGCTGATGCATCTGGGGTTGTAATTATTAAGTAATGTTTCTGTAGGTAATAAATACTGAAGATATATTTTTTGTGTATATATTACTAGTAACTTTTTTGCCTTTACATCCTGGGAAGTTACCCTAAACATTTTGTCTTTTCTGAGAACAGCAGCTGTACTGGCTTTGATTTCTTCTAGATCTTGTGGTGTTAGGTTGATCATGTTGTGACATTGATGTACTGAAGCGTAACATACATAGAAACGCTGATGTATGTGTACATTGTGTATAGATATAATACTTTATTTCTAATGTTTTCTGTGTGTAATTGAGTGTAATAATAGGAAGGTGAAGTGCTTGTTGATGTCTACTCTAGTTATTGATTACACAAACGTTCGGTATCAGGTTAATTTTTACATGGTTTCAGTGTTAACCCTTGATCTTTTTTTTTTTTTTTTTTTTCTTCAAACTTTTTAAATAAAAAATGTTGTGCGGCTTAACTTGACATAAAAGCACCATATTTACCTTTTCGTCTGTCCGAGGGACATATTTAGAATTGGATACACCGTGGGTGGTTTGATGACACTAAGTGTTGCCCGCTAGGAACAAAACATCCCCTGGTTACTTTGCAGCCAGCAAAACGTACATTCTTCAGAGATTTTTTTTCTAGCTTTTTTCTATCGTTCCTATTTGCTGTCCTCCTTTGAAACCCCTTTTAGAATGAGCTGATGTGATTGTGTTCCCAAATAATATGCTCAAGTACCCAAATAATAGGCACCAATTTACAAACATATAATCATTTGTATTATTGAACTTAATTGAATGCACCAAAACTTTATAACCAAATCAGCTGTTATATTTTAAAGTTTTTTTTTGTTTGTTTTTGTTTTTGTCCAGATGCAGGTTTTGGAAAATAAATTGTAAAATGACTGAATGTTAGGACAGTTTTCTTTATTTCTCTTAAAGTTCAGGGTTTGTGTCGCTGTAGGGATTGACACATTTCAGGAATCGAGAAGCCAGGGAGAGGCGGTTCCATTATTATTATTATTGTTTTATATAGCGCTGTAGTTTCTTTTTAAAAGATGTACTCATATTGTCTTATCTTCTTGCAGGAAGTTGGTGAGCCCACCAAGGATGAGAAGGCTATTGCCAAATACCTGCGCTTTAACTGCCCATCGAAATCAACTAATATGATGGGGCATAGAGTTGATTACTTTGTGGGTAAGAACAATCCCTCACATCTTTGTCCGTTTAATTTAACCTTTTAATGGAAAGGATTCTACATTAATAAACCTTTTATAAATCTGGTCATTACTCAGCGATTCTGATCTCCCTAGCCCAGAAGAATACAAATCAAGAATTCATTTACTATGGTGCTAAGCTATGTGGCAGACTTCATGGCGTAATATTTATATATTTATAAATACCGAGCAAGCTTAACAAAGAATAAAATATTTGCGTGTCGGTTCCTTTATGAGCCAAGAAAGGATAATTCCTTAGGTTTCCCTGTTTATAAAAATAGATTTAAAAAAAATCTGCATGGGGGTACGTGGCCTTACTCTTGAATGTAGTTAGGAGCATGAGATAAGGGTATTAGTCCACAGAGATGTGCCTATAGATGACTGGGCAAGAAAAAACATATAATTGGAACACAAGCAATGTGGAAATACAGTAAACGTCCAGTAATAAAGTGACGTCAATTACTGATCTGCAGATTTGTATCACAACAGCTTAGGCTGCGATAAAACTTACATCCAATAGTCATTTTCTTAATGACCAAGATCACAAAGTCTTTTATTCTCATGCAATGTCTTTTAACCTTTAATGTTCAAAGTATAATTGTTTTACAGCTTCCAAAGCAGTGGACTGTCTTCTGGATTCGAAATGGGCAAAGGCAAGGAAAGGAGAAGAAGCCTTGTTTACTAACAGGGAGTCTGTGGTGGAGTTCTGCAATAGGTATGTTTTGTAGGAAGAAGTGAAGATTAAGTTTGAAACTGAGTGACTTAAAATATGTCATATTTGCAGTCTATGCAGTCATTATTGGAAACAAAGCATGATTCTGAGCAAAATCTGTAAACCAGTAGGAGTAGCTTTTGGGGGCAGAATTTGCTGCATCAGTTTTGAACATTTTTGTTGTCTTTTAAGTCAGCCATATAAACCGATTGTAGTTTGCATAATAGAACCTAATTTCTTTAAAAAATGGCCTTTTTATAAATATCCAACATGCATCATGTCGCAGTATGTGATTTCAAATTAAACAGACTAGGTTCATTTACCTATCACACAGACACAAACATTTCCAAATACTGTGTTATATCGGATGCCAAATATGTGGCATACAACATCATATACCTTCTTACCATGCATATATGCAGGCAATATTGTCCTAACAGTAAGGGCAGAGCTGATGGCCTTTTTGGACTCTGGGCTTAAGGTCACAGAGTACATTGCTACCTACGTTACACACTGTATTAAGATTCCAGAGGACTCTATGTACAGTAGGAAATTATGGAGCATGAACTTAAATGCAGGTTCCACAAGCCCATCCATCAGTGATGAAAATCCATCAGTTGAGTAGATAAATGTCACGTGTTCCCATAAAAAATGTATAGACTGTTAGACACCTAGGGTTTACAGCTTAGTTTAGTCATATGAATATATGTGTTTATGTGCCCACAGAACAGGTAGATGAGAAATGTGGGAGTCAAAGGAATAGTTTCTTGGAGCAGTGTAAGGGTAGGTGTATAGAAAGAATCAATGGAACAGTAATGAACGGAAGAGTTTACATTTCTTCTCAAAAACTGGTATAATGACTGCTATGTTGACCTATGTTTACACTTAACATAACTTTATGTGTAAAGGTGTAGCACGCAAACAGGAGCAATGCCTAATATCGCATTTGCAAAAATGTTTGCCCTTTAACGCCCAATGACAGCCCAGCCACGTCAGACATAAACGGTCAGGTAACGACCAATGATTAAACAAGCTTAGAAAGTGATCTATGATCACTTTCTTCACTTAAACTGTGTTGCTGTAATGCCTCGATGATTTTGCCACTCGCAAGATGGCGGCGCATCCTTTAAAAAAAAATAAAGTTGGAAAAGTTCGCTAGAGGGTCTCCAGACCCCCTTGAGAACTCTGGCTCCACTTGCAGGTTGAATACCGGTACTGCTTTTTAATCACAATGTGACTAGTAAAATATTTTAAAAATAATAAAAAAGCTTTAAAAAGTGGTAACATTTAAAAATAATTATGCATCAGAGGAACCATCCAGTTCCAGCAAAAATAAAAAAAATAAAAGTCCCAAAAAAATAAAATAAAAAAATAAAGTTAATTATTATGAGCAAGTGCTAAAATTAGCACTATCTTCCAAAAAATCTTGACACTGAAATGCTTTTACTTTAACTCTTTCCAATACCCAAGGGGTGTCTAATTTAAAAAAAAAAAAAAAAAAAAAAGAAAGAAAGAAAAAGGAATGGTTTGATGGGGTAAATTGGAGTGGCCAGGCTCAAAGATGGGGCATAAGCACAGACTGACCAAAATGGGGGGGGGGCGCACATCCCAAATGTGGAATTTAGCCCCCAAACACCAGACAAACCCATGGGTGGTATCACTGTACTTGGGAGATGTTCCTGAACACACACATTGGGGTGTTGCTTGATAGTGATGTATACCCGGAGCTATAAATTTATACCCGAAGTACAATTTGTGTGAAAAAAATTACTACCACAAACTTTGGCAAAGGCAGGTGGTAGAATATCACCCATGGAAAGGGTTAAAATACTAGCCTTTGAAATACCTTGGGGCATGGTTTGGGGTGAATTGAATTAGCCAGCTTTAAAGATGGCTCTATTGGGACACGGGGGCAGTAGGACCAGATGTAAAAGTTCCAAGTTAAAAAATGCACAATTCCTAAATGTGGCGTCTTACCTCCCAAACAAATACCAGAAATAGCACATGGGGCAGAATGACCAGATTTGGAAAAAAATTGTTTTGAAATAGCAAAACGCTACTTGTACTTATTGCCCAATAACTTGCAGAAAAAACATTGGGTATTTCTGAACTCAGGACACATAGTAGAATCTATTTAGCAGTTTTTTTCATCATATTTTATTTTTTTTATAGGAAATTAGATAATATGATCAAAAAAAGGTATCTGAACAAAAGCCCTTCTTTACCTGAAAAAAACAACAACATATACCTGGCCTATGTCTGTAGCCTTTATTTTTTGCTAGCTCTTTAATAAGCATGATGACGATAATTATTGGATGACCAAGGTTATGGCATTTAACCACAGTAATGGTTTTAACATCTAAAACAGTAACAATTTTTATCATCTAGAGTTGTCTATTTTATAATCAGTGGCTTTTCATTTAGTAAGTGATGCTTTTTATTTAGTATGCAGACCCCATGAGTTTAATGCTTCTATCAGCAGTAGATATTAAGGGGCCAGTGCACAGTGTGTGTTCATGGATTATGTGATGACTACTGTGAGAACTGTCAATACAGTCTTATTATTAAAGAGTAGTTACAAAACAGCATAAACCTAGCAAAATTCAGGTTTTCCTTTTTTTCTTGTATCTGCGCCCGATGTAGCATTAATGTAATTGATCAATTCAGCAAGAAGATTTTTGGACTGGCCCTCTGACAAGGTTGCAATTCACAGTGGTGGATCCCATAGCTATTGGGTTGGTGGAAAATACCGCTAGCTGCAATAATTAATGGGAATTGCAAGACACTGATCATCGAACCCTCTCAATGGACCTTGCAGTCCCATATTCATCCTATGGCTACACCTTTGTGAGGGCCGCTTCAAGAGATTCTTGAAAGTTTTTTATATATATACATATACATATACATATATGTGTGTGTGTGTGTGTGTATATATATATATATATATATATATATATATATATATATATATATATATATATATATATATATATATATATATATATATATATATATAAATCGTAACTTTTGTAACCTTTTTTTTAGGCTTTTGAAAAAGCAATTTTTCCACCGCGCATTAAAAGTGATAAAGATGAAACCTGAGAAAGATCTAAAGAAAGAGAAGGAGAAAGGAAAGAATGACAGTGGAAAGGAAGAGGAAAAAAAGAGCAAGAAAGATGTATCCAAGGATGAGAAAGCCAAGAAGGAGAAAGAGAAGAAAAAGGATACTGATAAAGATGAAGCTAAAAAGGTAAGAAAACCAAAATACTGGAGTAGGGCTGCAACTAACGATTATTTTAATAATCGATTAGTTGGCCGATTATTTTTTCGATTAATCGGATAAAAAAATGCAATTTTTTTAAATTTAAAATAATGTAATAAAAAACGTACAATTTACACTTTCATCTCTTTATTGCAATGGCCTCTCTCTATTCACCTTCTTATTTTACTGACATAATAATAAAAGCTACAAGAACCCAAACACGGTGTTTCTCAAACTAGGTTTTAATACAAAGTTATTAGTAAATATTAATTCATATGTTAACTATTTTTCATATTTAATAAAAACTATGAGAAAAAAAGCCTTGTTTAAATTTTTTTTATTTGCCACTCTGCCCCCATATATGCCTTATACCTCTTATATGCCAGATTCCACTGTGCCACCTGATATGCCACTGTGCCCCTGATATGCCTTATACTCCTTATATGCCAGTGATATGCAACTGAGCCCCCTGATATACCTTTTACCCCCAGATGTTTTATGACCCCCTGATATGCCTAATATCGATATGCCTTATACCCCCTATATTCCCTGAAATTCATAATACCCCCCATACACCACTATAACTCACCCATACACAACTTTGGCTCCTCCCCCTCCCATACACCACTCTGGCTCCTCCCCCTCCCACACATCACTTTGCCTCCTCCCCCTCCCATACACCACTTTGCCTCCTCCCCCCTCCCATACTTCACTCTGCCTCCTCCCATACCCCACTCTGCCTCCTCCCCCCTCCCATAAACCACTCTGGCTCCTCCCCTCTCCCATACAACTCTGGCTCCTCCCCCTCCTATACTCCACTCTGCCTCCTCCCGCTCCCATACTCCACTCTGTCTCCTCCCCCCTCCCATACTCCACTCTGCCTCCTCCCCCCCTCCCATACTCCACTCTGCCTCCTGTCAGCAACGGATCTTCACTAGACAAGGACTTTCACTGCAGCTTCATAGAAGCCACAATGTAAGTGAAGTGCAGTAACGGAGGCTGTCTGTGCGATGCAGACACTCACAGGCTGACAGAGAATCATCCTCTCTGTCAGCTGGTGGGGGTCTGCATCGCACAGACAGCCTCCGTTACTGTCAGTAAGGGAGCCGGGTAGAGAGACAGAGTGGCGTATGGGAGGGGGAGGAGCCACAGTGGTGTATGGGAGGGTGGCTCCCATACACCGTTCTGACTCCTCCCCCTCCCATACACCGCTCTGCCTCTCTACCCTGCTCCGTTACTGACAGTTCACTTACACTGCAGCTTCATAGAAGCCACAGTGTAAGTGAAGTGCAGTAACGGAGGATGATTCTCTGTCAGCCTGTGAGTGTCTGCATCGCACAGACAGCCTCCGTTACTGCACTTCACTTACACTGTGGCTTCTATGAAGCTGCAGTGAAAGTCCTTGTCAGTAACGGTGCCGGGTAGAGAGGCAGAGTGATGTATGGGAGGGGGGAGGAGGCAGATGGGAGGGGGAGAGAGACGGAAGTGAGAGACCGGCCGACAGTGAGGGGAATCCAGGTCTCCTGCAGCGTTGCGGGGGATCTAGGATTCCGGTGTTATAATCCGATCTCTGTTTGAGATCGGATTATTATAAGGAGAGGAGTTTTTCAGAGCATTTGCTCTGAAAAAAAACCTCTTTTTATAATCGATAAAAATCGATTCGATTAATCGATGATGAAATTCGTTGCCAACGATTTTCATAATCGATTATCGATATTATCGATTAGTTGTTTCAGCCCTATACTGGAGCTTTGTGAAAGGAATCACACTTACTTTTAAGACTTTTAATCTTTGCCAAAAGATTAACATCTAGATTATGAATCATGACTTGTCATTGGAGTATTCACAAAAAGTTAATTTGAACAAACACTGGCACAAAACTCTTGTTTCTGTAGTTGTTTCGCTGAAGCTGAGTTACAGTGCTCATTAAAGATAAGTTTGCAACCTTTGGGAACCTTGTAGATGCTCTCTAAATTCACAAATCACTCAGTCCTCCTTTTTGCAGGAAGAAACTCCCGGCTCACCAAAGAAAAAAGAAACCAAAAGAAAGTTTAAGTTGGAACCCCATGAGGATCAAGTTTTTCTCGATGGTAGCGAGGTACGACCATATTGGCCAGCGCGGTACTGTGTTTGTCTAAGAACCAAGAGCTGAACTGGGGTTAGCCAAATATATGGCGTTGCCCTATTTATAATGCGGTACCCAGCACCAACCCAGCCCTTCTTGTCGGCAGATGACCACACGGTTCCCTCCGAGCTGAGCAGCTTGTTGAAGCGCTCATTACAGAATCACTAATATTTGATTTGAAACTGAGTGACTTAACATATGTCATATTTGCAGTCTATGCAGTCATTATTGGAAACAAAGCATGATTCTGAGCAAAATATGTAAACCAGTACTAAAAAAGTATAACTTTGCCTCTATCTGGTTCTAACAAAAGTCCCCTTGTAATAAACATTTAGTATTGGTGTAGTTTTACTGCATATTTGGAATAACACAACCTTTGTGAAAATTTGTAAGACATTTGTTTAGTTATATCTGTAATTGTGTTTTCTTTGTGTTTTGCTTGTTCTACTTTTCATTTCTATGTTTTTAAAAATATTTCAGGTATATGTGTGGATATATGACCCAGTACATTTTAAAACGTTTGCTATGGGCCTCATCCTTGGTAAGTAAATGCAGACACATCTGTGTGTAGAAGATTGCAATGCCGATGGCAGAGGACCTTTTAGCATCATGGACTGGGGACCCGGCAATCTAATATAATCGAATCAGTGGGCTTTTCCAACATAATGGGAGTGTAAAAGTAACCTCAAGCTGCTTCTTACAGGACACACCAATATCTGCATTCAATTCTTTGCATGCATTTCAAATGCACATAGAACATCATTTGTCATTCCAGGTTACATTTCATGTGGGCAGCTAATATTTAGAGCACAAAGGGGATTGGATCAGTGGCAGATGATAAACTTTGTTTGCATATATTCGTTTTCTGTAGCTATAGGATATTTGCAGCCAGATGTTTGAATAATAATTTAGCAGTGTGACGAGTTAAGTGCCCTGCCTGCTAAACCGTCATATTGTGCACCTCAGTACTAATGGCGTTTCCCTGTTACAGTAATCGCAGTGATAGCTGCCACTCTCTTCCCGCTGTGGCCTGCTGAAATGCGTGTTGGGGTTTATTATCTAAGTGTTGGAGCCGGATGTTTTGTGGCCAGTATTCTCCTCCTTGCTGTTGGTATGTATGATTCGTAGGTAAATGTGCGTGTTAGTGTGAAGCCTGCAATGCCGTGTCATGTATTAGCCTCATGATTTCCGTTACATCGCGTTTCCCAAGTCTACACGACACTCAATACTCAGACTGTATGTAATTCTAAGTTCTACAGTTCTAATACACAAAATAAAGATTACCGTATATTCCGGCGTATAAGACGACCCCCAACTTTTACAGTCCAAATATAGAGTTTGGACTATACTCGCCGTATAAGACTACCCCTCTACCCAGCGTACAACAACCAGCCAATCACGGCAAGCGATGTACCTTACCGGTGATTTGCTGGTTGATTTGCTGACATATACATACATGCACTGCCCTTACACACACACACACACACACATATATAATATATATATCTATATATATATCTACACATATGCCTGTCCATACATACACATTTATACACTGCCCTCACCACACACCCCTGCCTTTACACACACATGTATATGTATATATATATATATATATGTGTGTATATAAGGGCTGCAACAACTAATCGATAATAATCGATAATGAAATTCGTTGCCAACGAATTTCATTATCGATTAGTTGAATCGATTATTATCGATTATAAAATGAGGGTTTTTTCAGAGCAAACGCTCTGAAAAATACCCCTCATTATATAAACCGTTTCAGTGACTCACAGCAGCAGCTCCTACTTACCAGTCCCTCCCTGTAATCACTGTGACAACTGGCCCCGTCCCTTCCTTCTCCCAGAAGGCCAGAACCACATGGCTGTGACACTCTAACTGTAAGTATAAAATTAATATTTGGGCTACTGAAAGTTAGGGAAGGTGGGGGTTAATTTAGGGGCAGTTATGCTTAATGGAGTGTTTAGGGTTAATTTAGGGGCAGCTATGGTAAATGGGGTGTTTAGGGGCAGCTATGGTAAATGGGGTGTTTAAGGGCAGCTATGGTTAATGGGATGTTTAGGTGCAGTTATGGTTAATGGGGTGTTTAGGGTTAATTTAGGGGCAGCTATGGTTAATGGGGTGTTTAGGGTTAATTTAGGAGCAGCTGTGGTTAATGGGGTGTTTGGGGTTAATTTGAGGCAGTTGTGGTTAATGGTGTGTTTAGGGTTAATTTAGGTGCTGTTGTGGTTGACAGGGTCTTTAGGGTTAATTTAGGGGATGCTGTGGTTAATGGGGTGTTTAGGGTTAATTTAGGGGCAGTTATGGTTAATGGGTTGTTTAGGGTTAATTTAGGGTAGTTGTTTTGATGGGGTATTTAGAGTTAATTTAAGGGTAGTTATGGTTAATGGGGTGTTTAGGGTTAATTTGATTAATTTAATAAAGTTAACTTAAGGTGCAGTTAGAGATAAAGGGGGCCAAACTAAGGGGAATCTAAATCCTGGGGGCCGTGAAGATTAACCCAGTATTTATTTATAAAAGTATGGTGTCAGTGTGATGCGAACGGGTCTGTGACTCTGAGGGGACTATGAGATATCGGGCATATCTGGGGAGGACAGAGTGACATATCTGGGGGTATAGGGCATATACATTATATAAGGCATATGTGGGGAGGGCAGTGTGGCATGTCTGGGGAGGACGGAGTGGTGTATCAGGGTGTATAAGGCATATCTGGGGGCAGCGTGGAATGTCTGGGAGGCAGTGTGGCAGGTCTGGGGAGGATGGAGTGGTGTATCAGGGGGTATAAGGCGTATCAGGCACAGTGGCATATGTGGGGGTGGAGTGGCATATGTGGGAGGCAGCGTGGAGTGGCATATGTGGGAGGCAGCGTGGAGTGGCATATGTGGGAGGCAGCGTGGAGTGGCATATGTGGGAGGCAGCGTGGAGTGGCATATGTGGGAGGCAGCGAGGAGTGGCATATGTGGGAGGCAGCGAGGAGTGGCATATGTGGGAGGCAGCGAGGAGTGGCATATGTGGGAGGCAGCGAGGAGTGGCATATGTGGGAGGCAGCGTGGAGTGGCATATGTGGGAGGCAGCGTGGAGTGGCATATGTGGGAGGCAGCGTGGCATATGTGGGAGGCAGCGTGGCATGTCTGGGAGGCAGCATGGCAAGCCTGGGCTCAAATGTGCATAAATTGGGGGGGCTGGTTGGGAAATAAAGACAAGAAATACATTTTATCAAAGTTTTTTTTATTCTGCTGTTTGTATTTAACATCATTTGTTTATTAAATTATTTTAAATAAATGAAAAATGTACATTCATTTTTTTTATCCGATTAATCGATTAATCGACAAAATAATCGGCCAACTAATCGATTATGAAAATAATCGTTAGTTGCAGCCCTAGTGTATATATATATATATATATATATATATATATATACACACACACACACGTATGTATATATATATACACACACACACCAGTGTGTATATATATGTGTATATATATATATATTTCTCCCCCCTTTCTCCCCATCTCTTACCTTATCTTCTGTCTTCTTTCTTCCATCCAGTTGTGGGAGCCCGAGGTCTGGCACTTCAGACCTCGGCTTCCCTGCTCTCTAATCACTAGGCGCCGGCTATTGATGCCGAGCGCCGGGACATGACATCATCCCTGCGCTCGGCATCAATAGCCGGCGCATGGTGATTAGAGAGCAGGGAAGCCGAGGTCTGAAGTGCCAGACCTCGGGAAGCCCGAGGTCTGGCACTTCAGACCTCGGCTTCCCTGCTCCCTCATCACTACGTGCCGGCAATTAAAGCCGGGCGCCGGGACATGACGGCATGCCTGCGCTCGGCCTCAATAGCGTAGTGATTAGAGAGATTGGTGGCTTCGTGGGAACCTCCGGCTTGGTAAGTACCCGGCGTATAAGACGACCCCCCACTTTTAAGAAGATTTTTTTGGGTTAAAAAGTCGTCTTATACGCTGGAATATACGGTAATATAAGAATAATACTATATATGTATAAGGAACCAACATTATATGTATACCATGCGTAAAATCATCTTAATTTCCAATTAACATGGTCTGCGTGATTATTTCTTCTTAAGTTACCTCTCAAGTTGCTGGTTTTTATTGATCCGTTTACAGAGCTTTTGTTAAGGGTGACTTTTGTTAAGTCAAGCTGAATTTTGGTAATCGTTACTTTAATGATAGATTCTAATAACTACCTAGTTCTTATGCTTGTTACTTTTTGCAGTGTGATTAACTACAGGGTCCATTGACTAAGATTTCCTTTGTATGCTTTCTTTTTTTGTAATATCTTGTGTATATTCTGCTCTTAGCAAGGTGCATTCTCTTCCTCATCATTTGGCTCTTGACTGGGGGAAGACATCATTTCTGGTTCCTGCCCAACCTGACTGCAGATGTAGGTTTCATCGACTCCTTCCGACCACTTTATACACATGAGTACAAAGGACCAAAGGCTGACCAGAAGAAAGACGAGAAGTCAGATGGCAAAAAGTCTGTGAAATCTGATAACGAGGACAAATCTGACAGCGAGAAAAAGGAAGACGAAGAAGACAGGAAAGCCGAAGCAGCGGAGGGGTCAGGAACAGAAGGCTCTGGAGCAGAGCGGCAGTCTGACACGGACAGCGATAGGAGAGAAGATGAGGGCTCGCAGCACAGCAGTGGAAATGGGAACGACTTTGAAATGATTACAAAAGAGGAACTTGAGCAGGAAACGGATGAAGGTGATTGCGAGGAGGAAGATAATGAAAACGAGGAAACAAACGAATCGACACCTTTATGTGAAAAATCGTAATTACGCAGACGCAGCAATGTGACAGTTGATGTGCAAATGAATGGATTTTTCTGTGGAGTGATCACCAAAACATAACACACTTTCTTCACTGTCTTCTCTCTTATATGCAGGATCTTTTAGGGATCATCAAATTCGTTAGGCAATTAAAAACACTCTTCAAGAAAAAGGAAAATGTGCTTTTAATGGAAGTTTGTGCAGTCTGCCCACTTGTACAGTGCAAAGTCCAAAACTAAGTGGTACATATTCATGATGCCCCCTTCCCCCACTTCTAACTTTCTGAAATTTGCCATACTCCAGTGTAGAATAACGTGATCCAGCCCTGAAATCCATGCTGTGTGGGGTTAGATTCTGGCAGTCTGACGTCTACATGATGCACACATACATTGCTGCCGGTCTGGTGCATACTATTGCAATAGGTCTCTTCATTTCAGAAAGCTTATTCGAAAGCCTCAGCAGCTCTCAGTTGTAGCAAAATAATGCAATCGGTTTATAAAATATATATTTTTAAAGAGCTCCTTTCTAGCTTCTAGATCCTGTCTTTGTGTTCCAGAATCCTTCCGACAGCAAAGTAACATTTATTGTTGGAGAAAATCCTTTACTCTCTATATTTATGATCCACAAAAGTGTTCTTTTTAATGATTTTGATGATCCCTTATAACATGTAGTCCTATATTATGTCTGTCCATTATGTGTAGTGAAAAGTAGATTTTTTTTTAATGCAATCTTTAAATATTGTTAACCCTTCCCTTCTAACAGTTAAGATGCCATCTTTAGTCAGTAGTAATACTGAAAAAGTACTGTGTATTTTTCTAGTATTGATGGTACTTTGTTCTCTGCCATGTAAGCAGTAGTTAGGAGTAATAAGAACCTGGACTTGTATTTAAGTTTAAAGCCAAGGCACTTTCAACGTAATCATTCTCATGCCTTCTCTTGATCTAACCAAATGAACAATCTTTCTGCCTGGAAAATCACCTTATGGCAGGTAGAGGATTAAAGGGTGCATTTACTCAACTTACGTTTCTAGAATAATTTGTTGAACACCGTTTTCTGTACTCATGGTCGGTCTATAGTGATGTCACAGGAGTGGATGATGACCAGTCAGATTGCTCTTGAATGCTCTGTGCTGTGTTCCCTTTTCCACCACCCTGCAGTTTAGTACATGTAGCTGTTATGTGTATAAACGAATGTCACCTTGTGGGCCAGGATAGAAGGCAAGCCGAGGGTGGTTTTAAGGGCTGACTTCAAACATTGTCATTTTGAAAAGTGACCTGGAAAAGAAGTGAGAATTTTTATGGCGTTCGTCAGAGTGTGTGCACCTTTAAAACATGTCCTGAAGTGTACTGTACAGTTTTGCAAACTGAAGGAAAAAAAACACAAAAAAAGAAAAAAAATATTGCAAACCTCCAAGGTGGATGTAATTCAATAAACTGTAATATCAATGCTTGTTGCAAATGTTTGTCAGGCATAATTGGCATATGTAAATTGACATATATATGATACTTATATGCAGGCTTGCTCCTGAATGTAGGATGTGGAGGTATGTTCTTAATGAAGCAGTTATAGATAGTCCCCCTGTACAATCCATTCACTAAGTTGACTGCTAGTGGGATGGTGTACTTAATCAACATGTCCCAAAAGAATATTACTACATCCATACGTATGCAACACTGCATGTGAAAGTGTATATTTCTAATAAAGGATTAACGATAGGGGCTGCTACTTGTGGCTTCTTATCCGTTGGTGGGCTTACAGATAATGCCGATTTATACCATTCATGTCCGCTTGAGTCCCAGATCATCTTTGTTCTGGATTTTCTGCCAGAAAGTGGATTGGGAAACTTTAAAGTTAAAAACTGCTATAAAGCCACTGGCTTCATAATTGCTAATTTAGATGATGGATGTTCAGATCTAAGTTATAAACTTAAAGTTGAAAAGGCCTGCGGGTTGTGGCCAATATATTGGTGTGTTTTAAAACAGGTGGTTTCATCCATTTAATATCAAGAAAAGAAAGCCCTTAATTCCTCGGAAAATCTTTGAGGGATAAAGATGTTTTCACAGCCTAGTTTTGTGCCAACATTCCATGTATGTAAGTATAAGTAAAACTATGCTTATTAAATATAAAGGTGACAAAATATTTCTGTCTACATGTACCGGAGTCATTTATTTTGGGGATGTACAGTGTACTGTGATTTTTGGGGGAGACGCCACTTCTAAAAGCACTTTTTTCTTTTATTCTTTATTTTGGACACACAAGATCGTGAAGAGGCAGAAAGTAAGCGCACAAATTCTCTTTTTTTAAAAAAAAAAAAAAAATTGGGTGTAAAGTAGATATTGTTTAGAAGAGACATAAGGGACTTTAGTCGTAGGCGTCTTAGAATTTCAGTGGCTATTTATTTCACCTTCATTCCAAAGAATGGTGCAGGTGGCAGAGAAAAGGCAAATATTAAAATGACTTTAAATGATTAAAAATTTACCAACCCCTTGCTTCTCTGCCAACATTTGCTATCAGATGACCTGCAGGTTTGGGTTTTGATATGGCCCTCATAAGACAAACTATTTCCATTTTAAACCACACTGATGTGCACTTTTATTGTTATTTGAAAGGAGATGAGCCTGGTCCCCAGCAGCCTGAAACAAACATTCATTTTGAACTACCCTGATAACTACTAACATTGTGCCACTAACAACAAATCTTCTAACATGGCCAGTAGGTCACTTCTGATGTCAGCAGATGTGTCCCCTTCTCCATAAAGAGCAGCATTGGGGAGCATCTGTTTGCTAGTTTTTTCAGCTGTGGATCTCTCAGGTCATTTAGACTTAGTGTTGGCCCTCTGGTTAACTCCTTTCCTATCACGTCATTGGGTTTTTCTTCAGGCAAAACCATGGCCCTGCCCTGTTATGTCCACTCTGTAAAACTGGATTTATCAGTACCCCTGGGAATATGGATTGTTGGGGGTCATTTCTTTTTTTGTGTGTGTGTGCGGTGTGTGTCAACAGAGAGCCGCCTATGTTGATACGAGTAAACAGATTTGGTATAGACCCAGTGATGGATCAGTCGGTATATACACACACAAAAAAAAAAAGAGCATCAGTAGAATACCCAGAGGATTTTCAAGCACCTGCTATGCATCATAACACAGATATAACAATCTGTAGTCCATAGTTGGAATAGGGTCATTTCTTTCTAACCCAACACCAATGATTTTCCAGATCTTTATCTGCAACGTGTTGCTTGGTTTTCATTATACTGTTTTTATGCTCTAACAAACTCTGGGAGCTCCTAGAAACATATTTATATAATGAGATCATGTGACATTTAAATTGCACACAGGTGAATTCCTTACACCTCGTTATGTGACAGAGGATGGTTCATTGCACCAAAGCTTTTTTTTGGATACGTTACAGCAGGGTTTGTTGTCATTTTTTGAAAGATATACAGATTTTTTTTTTTACCCGCATTTATATGATAGAAAATCAAGTAGGTCAGTAACAAATTTTTTAAAAAAATATGCATTGTAAAAATAAAATTTGAAAAAATGTAAGGAAGCTGAATGTCAGACGCTTTCTGTTGTAAATGTTGCACTAATACATTAAAAAAAAAAGTGTTAGCGATGACAATTACAAAAAGGAAGATACTTTGGTATCGTGTCCAGGTATGCAAGAGGAGCATTGTGCTGGAATCCCAAAGGAACAATATAGTAGGAAGTGTACAAATCCTGGGCTTTCACTGAAAATATATATACGTTTCCCTAAACAGAAGAGGATGTTGGTTTTTACTAATATGTTTATATTAATTTGTGGCATACAGTCATTTCTATTATGTTCTGCATTATTTGCAAGAATACATAATCTTCATAGACTGGTAAAACTAGTATGGTCTGACTCGGTCCTATTATATAGTCTACTTAGGAGGCCACCTACAACTGAGGACCCCATTGCCATGCTTTCTCTGGTAGAGAAGAAGAAGCCTGTCTAAGAAGAGGTGCTGCTAATGTCTCACTAGGAAGGAAGAGTTCTTTCTAGTCTATCCTGGCAGGCCTGAGCTTAATGGTAAGTGTAGTGTAATTTAAAAAGCAGATATTATGCAAGTAATTCCATGATAAAACCACAAGATGGCACACCAGAGTGTAATAATGGATTATATTTTACAAACAAAACATGTTCAATGTATACTAGAGTTGTATTTACAAATAAGGGTAAGAATAAGATCCCGTAAGGCTCTACACGGGGCAGCCTGCTTAGCCCCCTACAGCTTCATTAAAGGAAAGTAGGAAGGTGAGAAGCTACATTCCTGGTGTATAAGGGCCAGTTAGGTAGCACAGATGGCATTAAATGGGTTGGATGCGGAAAGGGAATTGGGTGGGGGAGCTTTCTCCTGCTTTGGTGAAAGAGGACATCACCCCAGGGAAACAAAGCTTCACCTGATGACTCCAGAACACTATGCCTCCAATGAGACCAAAGACATATTTCCAAGTTAAATAATAAGCCGAAAACTTCTAGAGCTCATCGTAGAGTTAGTATTGTTATTGTATAGTCATAGTTCTAAAAAATTAACAGGGAGAAATGCAAAATTGTTTATATTTGGCAACAGTAACACCAATTAAGTTGGGTCCTTTCATCAAGCTTAATATTTTCACTCAGCTAAAATAACTAAATTCTACCAAGAATAGTTTTTAAGATATTTTAATAAAAACAAATTATTTTAAGTTTAGTATTTATAATTGAGATATAGATCCAATCAGCTACTTTGCAGTTGAAATAAATAGGAAGCGGTGACAGGTAATATATTCTAGTCCCACAAGACAAGTCGTGTTATTGAACATCTGTTATGCAAGATATGTTGAAAGCTGCTGAACCATTTAAAAAGTGATTAGCACAACATACAGAACATATTATGCTCTAATGATCAGAGTACTGCATGGTGACACTTTACCCTTCAGTACCCACATGAGAAAGAAACACAAGGGGCAGAACCCACTCCCAACAATTGAATAATTCACTCCAGTACATAAGAAAGTCCATATACTCAGTCCCTGTATGAAATAGGGTTAATTCATTGCAGGGGAGAAGGAACACACCAAAAAAATCAGTTTGTAGAACAATAAAGAAAATTGATATATCTGAACCATTTGCAAGAGACAATGGAATCTTTAGTCCAACTTGATACTTTTTATTGGACTGACATAGAAGATCTAGAACTACAAAAGTTTCCAGGACCTAAAAATTTTAATCCAGAAAATTGTTGGTTTTAAAAATAAAATAAGTTTTCACCGACTTTTAGCGCTTTCACCCCCTGCACTGTCCCGCTTTATGCGTGTAGGAGGGATGGTGTATAATGAGTACGTATTTATGGTGAAGCACAGAACATCTATGTATGCATTACCAGTAATGTAATGCACGTATAGGTGCACATATACCATATAACCAGGGCCAGACTGGGTTTTACTTGATGGCTACTCCAAATAATGATAAAAAGAGGGGAAGTATATGCGTGTCTTAGATACCGGCTGGAACCTGGTTTTCAGATTCATTTGCCACTCATTTGTTTATGGGGCATACTGTCACAAACCACAAAAATAGCAATGTTTGTTTTGCATCAGCATTACTTTAAAACTGCTGAGGCGAGAAAAATGTAATTTTCCCCTGATGGCCAGGTCTTCCCCCTTTCAGCTGAGAACTAATTGGCATGGTTTCCAAGAGACATCTTTAATGTACACAACAAATACAAAAATTCATAATGCACATTTGTGTGGTAAACTAGTATGGAAGCACAAAGATACCCCTGGTGCTGAGGGGAATAGTGTTTGGCTTGAGCTATATCCTGCTTAGTTCTGTCTGCCCTTCTGTCTGTGGGGTTACCCCTTCATAACCTTAAGTGAAGTCGATACGATGAAACTGCAGCTCTTCTGACACCACTTCTGACACCACTTCTGACACCAGCCAACTGACTGACACAAATTTAGGTAGCATGGTTTTTAAAGCATACCTGGTTAGTTAAAATTATACATTTGCTGTCTAGTAAATGGTATCTTTCAGAGCCAGATATTCTCAGTGACAGAATATGCCTTTTAAAACTCAAATACAAGATTCTGCCGAATTCCAGAGAAACCACAGGCCGACCCCACGTGCGACACATCTGCCTGTAGTATTAATGTTCTAGTGAAATCAGGGATGTATGGTGCAGGCTGGCTGTACAATCAACACTTAATATTACAGTAAGCTGTCTCTCATAAATCTGTCCTACAAACAGGGCTTCTGGTATTCGCTGCTCCTACCCAACGTGCTTACCCGAGCCCTGACAATTCCAAGTTGAAAACTGAATTGTGCATGCCCCAAATAAGGCCTTTTAGCTGCTGAACACACATTAGAGCATTGTTTTGAAGTGACATATAACAGGAACTGTAAATGTATACTGTTTATGAAGTGCGAAAAGAAAACACAAAATAAATAACTAACACAAAGTTTGACAAAGGCTGGTAGTAAAATAAGTGTATGGAAAGTGTTAAAACACCAATCCACAAAAAAGACTGATCTCAGAGTCAACATCTTGAAACATCTGGAATACCCCATCTTGAAAGTTAAAAGTTAATTTTTATCATGTTACTTTTTTCTCTCTTTGTGTTATTGATACTGAGGCAGACATGGATGGTGGTACAAGATTACTCCTATCACTATATACTGAGGCAGACATTGACGGTGCTATGCTGTACCACCGTCAACTAGATTGCAAGCACAAAAGAGTAAGGCTCTCTTCTCCTTTTGTGTCGGTTTGTTATGGGATTTTTCTACTGACTGATTGTAACAGCGCTACGGAATCTGCTGGCACTACATACATTCATGTAATGTCTGGCTCAGTAAATAGTGGTGGGAGTTATGATCTACTTTAGAGCATACCTCCCATCACTACATACTGAGCCAGGCTCTTATGGTGGTACAGCATATCTCCCACCACTACATTGAACAAGACATTTACAATGGTACAGCATAACTCCCATCATTCTCACACACTAATGCTTTCTCACTCTCTCTCACTCTGAATGTCTGCCTACCTTTCCTCTGTCAATGTCACTTTTCCTCCTCATTCTTCCTCTAGGCCAGGGGTGTCCAACCTGCGGCCCTCCAGCTGCTGCAGGACTACATCTCCCATACTCCTCAGCCAGCCCCTTAGCTGCAAGAGCATTATGGGAGATGTAGTCCTACAGCAGCTGGAGGGCCGCAGATTGGACACCCCTGCACCCCCGTCTCTGAAGGGGTGCAAAACCGATGCCGTTACTTATACACTACTCGCTACAGTATACACATACGCTACTTGTCCTCCCTTCTCTTCTTACCATGTGGAGGCAAGACCCATCTGGGCGCCTCTCAGCACCAGCTTCACCGTGACCCCGCAGCCAAGCAGGAGGGCCCGGATTCCTGATGGCAGCCTGGCCAGTGCTACCCCCTTGTCTTGCAAAACCCTGCAGTGCCAGGAAGGGATTTCTAGTCATCAGGGCGACCTGGTGCCAGAGGTTTGTTGGGCTGGCTGGAAATTGACAAGATTATACCCCTTATCTGATTGTGATTGTATAGAAATACACGTGTTGTTTTCAATAAAGAGAGTTCTATTTTACAAGTGTCGACTAGTGCTTGGGGGGATTACAAAGGGTTAACCTTTGAGCAACTGAGCATCCTACAGTCCGAGTATAGGTCTCCGTCACAGAGCTATTTTTGATACCATAGGTACATGCTTATCCAAAAATTTAGTAAGAGTAATTTAGTAAAAGTCAATTTTTTATTTATTTTCTTCTCTTAATCATCACAAAATTAGTTACATTTACGAAAATACCATAAAAATACCTCAGTTATATAGAATTTCCATACTTCCCCAGCCGTTATGGGGCACATTACGGTTTCAAAACTGTATGCTGGGCTATTTTGGACAAGGAAACCAGTAAGTACCCACAAAAGTATATATTTCTTTAAAGCCGACAACCCAGAGTATCTCATCAGGAGTATTTGGACACTTTACGTGCAGCCATTTGGCCGCCAGTCACTGCCAAAGGTAGCTGTAGGAATAATCTCCTGCGTTTTTCTTCCACCTACACTTGTGTTTTGTTTAGGAGTTTTGCACAGGTTATGTGTTGTGGCAGGAAAATCCAGCCAAACTCGTTCAACTGCATCCACAGATTACAGAAATATCCACAACAAAGCAAAAGATCAGTGCACACCCAGCAAATACTATATATGTGGGATTCCATCACACTATATGGCCATGTATTGCTCAGCCTGTCACTACTTCAAAATACTCAGAGTTTGGCAAGTCCTATCTAATTTTTCACAGCTATCTTGCTTTCCATTGAGCTGAACTAACATCACTGCGATCACATGACTCCTCTGTCAACTTCTCGCAGGAAGCTCAGTTGCAAGGAGCTTCTGTGCAAAGAGAATGAGCCGACTGCAATAGGTAATCTTGTCGGTAAAGTAGGGTAAGGAACTATTAAAGACATCTTTTCTGTTCAGACAGATTTTTTTTTTCCGGTTTTAATTCACAATTTCAGAATTCCAATGGGTCAAATTGACAGTGTCTTTAAACAGTCTGGAAGATTCCAGAAATTGATGTATGACTTTTTAGGATCATCTGATCGGCCAGCGTTATAATTAGGAGTTAATTGGCACCTATGACGGTATTTATGGGCCCACCTGAAGACCCAGGGCACTCAAGCCCTCAGAGAAAGATTCTGGACTTCTACAAGTCCTCCTTAGGAGCAATTTCAAAACAACCACAGGTACCACAATCAAGCATACAAACAATTATATGCAATGCCAAAAGAGATTAGAGGCATCAGGTACCAAAGTATCTGCATCCACTATTACAAGAGTTCTACGTTGCTATGTCCTGAAAGGCTGTCACCATACGTGGGAACTTCTGAGCTCCGGCTACTTCGAGCCTTCCCTTGCGGGCCGCGGAGAGACCTCCAGGCCAGGGCGTGGAGGGGGTCTAACCCTCTGTGCACATGGAGTGCACGTGCTACCATTGATTTGAATTGGAGTGCTTTCCTGAGAGTGATTGCCTGCTTCTGTTCAGGGCGAGAATTGTTTACCCGCGGAGGAGGCTAGGAATTGCAGCTTGCAGATAAAGGAAGTGGTTGATAAAGGAAGTGGTTAAACTCACAGAGCTTGCTCATTGTAAGGGGCTTGCACTTTCTAAGTGACTTGCTTTCTTTAAGTGACCAGTTTGTGCACCACAGCAGCAGCAACAGCAGAGAAGTGGTATTATAACTATACCAACAGTGGGTTTGTATCTCAACCAGCAACAAGAAGTTTGAAGGGTTTGTGACGAAAAAAACAAAAACAAAAAACTGTGTGTTTTGTCCCCCCCATTTTCTAGAGTGTAATTAGTTAAGGGTGGGGTTTATAATCAATTAACTGTGTTGCTCTGTATAAGGCTAGGTTTCCACTTGGGTATTTGTTGCAAAAACGCCCATAATAACGCCAATTCAGCCACACAGCGTTTTATTAGTGTAAAAACGCTGCGGCCAGATGTTAGCTGTTCTTCAATAGGAAATCACACAATGCCAAATCCACTTGGCGTTTTTCAGTCCTCTTTGGCGTTTTTCTGCTTTTTTGGGCTTTGTGGCAGTTTTTCAAAATCGCAGCATCTTGACACTGGTGTTTTTTGCAAGGAAATCTTGGCGTTTTTCTCCAATAGAAGTCTATGGGAGAGAAAAACGCCATTAAAAAGCCATGTGGGTTTTGCCTTGGCGTTTTTTATGGCGTTTTTTCCACAGTTACAAAAACGGAGCAGGGCCCAGGAAGAGGAAGAGCTGCCATTTTCCCAGTACTGTAGTAAAACGTTTATCTCCTTGTACACTGTGTGCTGTCTCTGTGTAATTTATTAACAGCAAGGCACCCAGAATTGTCTTTGATGTGTCCAAGCTTATTCAACTAGTGAGTATCCCTTGCAATTTGCACCATCATTTGGGACTAATCTTCTTAGAGGAGCAGACATTCGGAATAAAGCATGCCTTACAAACCACAGAAAAGAGACAAAAGGGGTGTTTAAGTAGAACTCTACCAAGGAAATGACATCAGGAGGGGGCAGATACTTGCTATTTATCCTAATCCCTTTTAGCTGGGTGAAAATTCTACCTTGTAAAGGCTGGTAAAACTGCCTAAGGTCAAAAAAACAATTTCCACAGAAAGGCTAAAACGCCAGGAAAAACGCCAGAAAAAACGCCAAAACGCAGGAAAATGCAGTGGGCGTTTTTCATCAAGAAAATAACACAGGAAAAAATAAGTGGAAACCTAGCCTAAAGGAAGTGGTCACACTCACAGAGCTTGCTCATTGTAAGGGGCTTGCATTTTCTAAGTGACTTGCTTTCTGTAAGTGACCAGTTTGTGCACCACAGCAGTTAGAGCAACACAAGAGTGTAAGAGAAAGGAGGGTAAGTGACATAAAGCAATTGATTAAATTCTGTAAGTGCTCACGTCCCTCCCTAAAGTATGAGCAAGCTTGGAGATGTCACTCAGTGCACATCATGCCAGATGTATGCATGCTTGGAGCAGCAGTTCCTGGGTCCATATCGCTGTGCCAAGTGTGAACAATTGGTCTCTCTAGAAGCTGAGGTTGGTGCTCTGAAGAGGCACTTTGAAACACTGAGAGAGATTGACAATCTTGAGAGGAGTCTCTTGCTCACTGAGCAGAGTTTAGATGGGGCCCATAGCAATGAGGGAGGAGATCAGGCAGAAGGGAGTCAGGCACATAGCTGGGTGACAGTAAGATGTGGTTGCAGTGGGGGAGGAAAGAGGAAGAGGCAAGCCAGCCCAGAGTTTCTCCATCCCAACAAATTTGCACTTTTAATTGAGCACGTTGGGGAGGCAGACTCAGAGGTAGGCTTTCTGGAAAAAGCTGTTCTCTCTAACAGCCGGGAGAGCAGCTCATCCAATGTGTAGGGGATCCGGAAGGAAGGGAATCCCAGGCAGGTTGTGGTGGTAGGGGATTCAATAATTAGGAAAAACAGACAGGGTAATCTGTAGCTCTGATCGCAGCAACCGAATGCTTTGCTGTCTCCCAGGTGCCCGGGTTCGGCATGTTGCGGACAGAGTGGATAGATTATTGGGAGGGGCTGGCGAGGATCCAGCTGTCTTGGTGCACATTGGCACCAATGACATAGTAAGAGGAAGATGGAGTGTCCTAAAAGGTAATTTTAGGGATTTAGGGAGTAAGATTAAAAAAAGGACCTCCAAGGTAGTATTCTCGGAGATACTACCTGTGCCATGCTCTACACCAGAAAGGCAGCGGGAGATTAGGCAGCTAAATGCATGGCTGAAGTCTCGGTGTAAGAAGGAGGGCTTTGGGTTTTTAGAGCACTGGGCTGACTTTGCTTTGGGGTACGATCTCTATAGTCGTGATGGATTTCACGTAAATGCAAGAGGGTCCAATGTGCTTGGGGAGAGAATGGCTAGATGGTTGGAGGAGATTTTAAACTAGGAATGGGGGGGGGATAAATACCAGGCTAGACAGTATAGAAAGGGAAGGCGATTTACTTAGTAACCAGGTGGGTGGATCTGGGGGCTTGGTCTATACAGATAATAGGGAGAAGCATATATTTTGCCCCCCAAAGCAAGGACAGAAAGCGATTGCAGCATCGGTGTTGAATTACAAGCTAAAGGTCATGTCTACAAATGCTCGCAGTTTAAGATCCATGAACTTGTAACAGAATGTTGATATAGTGGCTGTTACTGAGACATGGTATAATGAGAAAAATTACTGGGACATATCAATACTGGGGTACTCTTTATATAGAAAAGACAGAAAGGGCAAGAAAGGGGGAGGGGTGGCCCTATATGTGAAAAATAACACAAAATCTAATTTAATACAAGTTGGTGAGGAGGACTTAGAGTCGGTTTGGGTTACATTGCAATTTGGCAAAAGTAAAGTAACTCGCGTAGGTGTGATTTATAGGCAAGTAGAAGAACTAGATAATCTACCAGTGGAGGAAATAGCTAAAATGACAGTGACATGAGTGTCATGAGTGACTTTAATCTCCCTGATGTGAACTGGAAAACGAAAGTAGCTTGTTGTACCCGGAGTGCGGATATTCTAAACTCCCTACTGGGATTATCTTTAAAACAAGTAGTTGAGGAACCAACTCGTAAGGAGGCCACATTGGATTTAGTGTTCACAAATGGAGATTTGTTAACAGTTATTTCTGTAGGTGAAAGTTTGGGATCTAGTGATCATCAGTCTGTGTGGTGTTATATACGAACAGTGACTGAGTCACACCACGCAAAAACAAAAGTTTTAGATTTTAGAAAAACTTTTCTAAAATGAGAATATGTATAGAGGAGTGATTATCAGACTGGGACAATTTAAATGGCGTTCAGGAGAAATGGGATTTTGTAAAAGCTGTATTATTAAAGATAACAGAAAATTGTATTAGGTCAGTAAGAGTAAAAAAATTAAAGAAACCGCTGTGGTACTCTGAGGTTCTACTTCAGTTGTCTAAGGTAAAGACAAATAAGTTAATGGGGCCTGATGGGATACACCCCAAGTTATTAAAAGAGCTTGGGGGTGTACTAGCAAAACCATTAACTGATATATTTAACGAATCATTGGTAACGGGAGTCGTCCCAGGGGATGGAAATTAGTGAATGTTGTGCCCATTCACAAAAAAGGCAGTAGGGAGGAGTCGGGCAACTACAGGCCAGTTAGTCTTACATCTGTAGTGGGGAAATTTATGGAAACAATGTTAAAGGAAAGGATTGTTGAACATCTGAAGTCACATGGGTTTCAAGATCAAAAACAACATGGGTTTTCCTCAGGAAGATCATGCCAAACTAATTTTATTGATTTTTTTGATTGGGTGACTAAAGTAATTGATCAACAGTGGCGGAACTACCGGGGTCGGGGGGGTCGCGACTGCGACCGGGCCCTGGAGTTCTGCCAGTCAGGGGGGGCCCAAGGGGTGCCGAGCGGTTGCTGAAAACGACGGCTCGGCAACTCTTGGGCCCCCCTGACTGACAGAAATCCAGGATGCCTCTGCTCCCCGCCGCTGCCGCCGCCGCGCTGCCCAGAGTGCAGTGTTGGGAGCGTGAGGCGTTTGTCTCGGGTGCCGGCGCTTCACGCTGAACGCCGGCATATGACGTCATACCTCCTCACGCTCTCAACACAGGAGTTGACGGTAAGTGACCTACAAAGGGGGGGTAGGGAGGGAGTGGGTAGATCGTGAGAAGGGGGGGTAAGGAGGGAGTGGGTAGATCGTGAGAAGGGGGGTAAGGAGGGAGTGGGTAGATCGTGAGATGGGGGTAAGGAGGGAGTGGGTAGATCGTGAGAAGGGGGGGTAAGGAGGGAGAGGGTAGATCATGAGAAGGGGGGGTAAGGAGGGAGTGGGCTTTTGATACTGTGCCACATAGAAGACTTATAAATAAACTGCAATCTCTGGGTTTAGATCCCAATGTTGTTGAATGGATTAGGGAGCGGCTGAGTGACAGACAACAGAGGGTTGTAGTCAATGGCGTATATTCAGGACAAGGTCTTGTTACCAGTGGGATACCTCCGCATCTGTACTAGGACCCATTCTCTTTAATATTTTTATTAGTGATATTGCAGATGGTCTTGATGGAAAGGTATTTTTATTTGCTGACGACACAAACATTTGCAACAGGGTGTTCCTGGAGGAAGAAGCCAAATGGCAAACGATCTAGATAAACTGGAAAAATGGTCAGAGCTGTGGCAATTGGCATTTAATGTGGATAAATGCAAAGTAATGCACCTGGGGCATAAAAACCCAAGGGCAGAGTATACAATATTTGATACTGTCCTAACCTCAACGTGTGAGGAAAGGGATTTAGGGGTAATTATTTCTGAGGATTTAAAGGTAGGCAGACAATGCAGTAGAGCAGCAGGTAATGCTAGCAGAATGCTTGTTTGTATAGCGAGAGGTATTAGCAGTAGAAAGAGGGAAGTGCTCATGCCGTTGTACAGATCACTGATGAGACCTCACTTGGAGTATTGTGTACAGTACTGGAGACCGTATCTCCAGAAGGATATAGATATGTTGGAGAAAGTTCAGAGAAGGGCTACTAAAATGGTTTATGGATTACAGGATAAACCTTACCTGGATCTTAACATATATAGCCTGGAAGAAAGACGTGACAAGGGAATATGATATGATTCACTGACCATTAATCTGCTTTTGTGTATTGATGGGGATCAGAGTAGGACTGGCGATGACGAGGTGGCCCTGTACTTTAAGGCCAGCAACCATCGGCTGACATAAGTGCGGCCAACATCTGGATATGCGGGACCACCTGATCTGGGCACGGCCAGCCAGCAGCCCACTGGACTTTTACCCTGTGTGCCAGACGACCAGCCCAGGCCTTATGGGTATCCAGGGGTACTGTAGACAACATTTCCACTCTTTTTCTCCCACAGAGATGAAATTTATTAAACTACAGGAGGGAGTTGGCGAAGTGACTCATACCATGACCAATGTACCAAAAATACAAGAATAAGATTAATTGTGCAAGCAAATAATGATAATTCTCTTTAACAGCAAGTTAATTAAAACACTACCTCTCAAGCTTGCCAAAGGTTCACAGTGGGAAACAAGTAACTGCATGCTGCCTTGTATGTTTAGCAGGCTAGGAATCCAACCACTAAACATTTTTTTATTTCTTATATTCCTATAAAAAGCATGTTTACTACTTAAATGGCATTCTAGTGTGTGTATATTTTTTTTAAATGAACATATGGGTCTGTTTTGTAAGGACTGTGATTGAAAGGGCAGGCCACCTCTTATAATGGTACCGTTGCTAGGTCTACTGCACCTGCATTCACACAACACACGCTTACCCTCAGGGATTTAGATGTCAATCTTCATATCGTGTTTACTAGTCTTTAGTACTTCCAGTGAATAGACCCCATCGACGGCAGATAATGAGAAGCCAACCACAGTCAGCTTCTTCTGCAACACAAGCCAAGCTGTCCAGCCCAATGGCGAGATCTACCGAAAGTAAAATGCTCAATTTAACTACATATCTTGAAAGACAAGATCACTCCTCCTGCAAGTGGTATTCAATGGGTTTGGACGGGCCATAAATCTTGTTGTTGGGACCTGTTCCAGCACATTTTGGACAGGCAGCTGCTATGAAATTGTATGAAAATTGACCAGTGCTAATTAAACAACCAAATCTATACTTTTTAAAAGGCAGTCATAGGTCATGTTGTCAGTACCTGATTACTTCTCAGGTCAATCACACTAACTGCAGCTAGACTTTAAAGATGTGGGAGTGAGAATAGCCTAGGAACGAGCAGATGGAATCATGGAACATGGGTAGAGAGTGGTGGCCTCAATGCTCTCTTGCCCAGAGATTTAAGATGGAAGCCCCAGGGAAGCATCATTTCACAATGGGGACTTTGGGTGAAACCTGGTAAGTGCCCAGCCATGCTAATGTCACAGATGGCCTGAGGTGTGATCCAAACAAATCTACATACATTAGGGGGACTTCAACACGCCTTGTAGGGAGGACCCATCATTGTGGGGTTTATCCATTAAAGAGGTGTTTCATCACATGGACCCCAGGTAGTTTCCGATCCAAGAAAAGCTTGGGTGGCCCTTTATGAAACATTTAAATCAGTGAGATCACATCACACATTAAACCATGCTTTATGTAGGGCCAACTCTTGCTGAGAAGTGTTGCCATTTATTGCCCTCTATAATGTGTAGTGAAGTGAGGGTCCTGTCAGCTCCAGCCTTAGTGATCAAACCAGTTTGTGTGATGCCACGAGAATGTCCCCCGGGCAAGTTGGTATTAGTTGTGCGCCTACACGTCCACTTTGCTGCTGGGTCCATATGGTCAGGACTTGGCCCAGCAGTACACGTCCATGAGCTTGGCACATGATCCTGTGAACGGGGGAGCCTCTTGCACAATAGTAGTGATACAGAAACTGTGGTGTGTTACAAGGATGAGTATGGGGCGGTGAAAATACATTAACGGCTTCTTTAACATTGTGTTGTAAGTCTCCTTTATCTTTAAGCAGGAATTCTGATATTATCATACAACATTTTATGATGGAAATACCCATCAATTCAGGACTCCAAAAACGTCTGTGCTGGGGAAGAAAAAATAATGAGAAGCACCCAATAATAACCACCACGAGATAGAAGCTCATGATGGTAACCCATGTTAAAGCTACGGGGAAAACCCATAAGAGGCTAAAGCCTGTCCCGCCCGGGGGAGGGGCCCTTCCTTCGGCTCAGGTGTTAATGCTGAACACTGTAGTAAGTGGCAGAAGCCCGGGAGTAAGAGCCGGCTGTACATGTCAGCAACACAGAAGGTTTGGTGGTTGTGGAGGGGTAGAGATGACGTCACACTACTATGCACAGTGTATTTACTCCTGACGTTCCATGAGTCCGTTTATAGGCTGTAAGCGGGGGCTGTAGCCGCGCACGGAGAGACCTGAAGCGGTCTGCTTTAGTAACTCGCTGCTGTTGGCGGAACTCGTTCGGAACCCGAGCTGTAGCTGCGCCCCCTCCCACCCGGGGAGGACTGGGACGGGAGGTCGCAGGGGTGCAGCGCCGGGTAGTGCGGTAAGTAGTGCACAGCGGTGCAGGCAGCTGCCCCAGACCGTGAATGGAGCGAGGCTGTGAGGGGTATTTAGGGCAGGTACCACTGCAGCTCCAGGGGGGTTATGGAGGCTGGCCGGGTGCTGCGGATACTAGTGTCAGGAAGTTCAGTAATGTGTGACGCAAGCTGGGGATCATAGGGGGAAGAGAAAGAAATAGCTCTGGGAGTTGTGGGGAGTACCCCTGTACCCCAATAAACACTGATTTATATTATACTGAGGGCAGACAGGCTCACTACTACAGCCAGTGAGACCAATCCATCGGTTGCTATGGAGACAAGATCATTAAGTTTTTGTGGGTTGTTTTTTTTGTTGATTTTGATATATATTAATATATATATATATATATATATATATATATATATATATATATATGAATTATTTTTGTTGGGTGCGGTGTGAGTCCACAACTCGTAAAGTTTATAGACCGGCTGAATGGCGATCCCTTTGAAGTGTGATTCACTTTTGCCCATGACTTATAGCATAGGACCTGAGCATATATGCATTATTCATACACAGAAGCCAGGGAAGCAAAAATAACACATTGCTTCCATGACACTGACCGTGTTTTATGTGTGTGTTAATTAGGATGACTGCCTGAGTTTAGCGTATTTACGAAACAGGGTGGCTTAGGATGCAGGCGATGGAGTAAACAGGTTAACCATCAGCCCAGCGTTAAATGT
Organism: Spea bombifrons; assembly: GCF_027358695.1. Classification (NCBI taxonomy): domain Eukaryota; kingdom Metazoa; phylum Chordata; class Amphibia; order Anura; family Pelobatidae; genus Spea; species Spea bombifrons. Next base: position 89,954,173 of record NC_071089.1, on the reverse strand, counting down.
GTATGAGAAAAATAAACAAGCGATTCCTTGTAGAGTCTTAGAGGATTAACACACCTTGACCAGTGATATTGCACTTCCCTGTTCTTCTCTTGTGTAAGGTGTATACAGGTAGCCAAACGCGGCTTTCCAGCCATTGCTAATTAAGTACTTTGCGGTACCTGTTCGCTAAATCTCTTTACACTCCCTCGATGGCTTTGTTATATAGCTAATAATTCTATGCTTGCCAGGAATTGACAGATTCTCCTGGGACCCTTTGGTGACATCGCCATCTGTCGCTAACTCCTTATCCATTTACAAGACGTGTCAAAGATGGTAACCGACTTCAGCACAGAGTACATCGTAAGTAATGCCGCCTTGGAGCCTTAAAGTTCGTACTAAGGATTCTTGAATATTAAATAAAGAATCATTACTGTTGAGCCATCACTGGCCATGGAACACTCCTTAATGGTGGCACAGAGTCTGTTTCGTCTAGTTTTGTGTAGTCTGGTTGGAGCCAGGGATACGTGAAATGTCTATTCAAGGACAGCAGTGTCCGTGGCAAGGTTTGTGAAGGTCTGTAATATCGTTAAGCATCAGCAAAATGTCAGTTTCACAGTCCCTGTTATTCAAGTCATCGGGGAGAAGTTCTGCCAGGTATCTCACCTGTCAGTGGCTTCCTGGCATCCGTAAGGCGCTGGGCATCTGAACCTGCGTTCACGAGCCCCTGTGCTTTACCTGCTTGTGACTGAGCCCAGTGGGGTTTCTTGTGGTCCTATCGCTTGTGAGTTGTATAGATCCCAGGAAGATGTGCAAGAAACCAGGCCTCAAAGATCACTGACCCAGGGTATGAATGTTTGGCACGGAGACTAAAGGGATTTCATCGTTCAAAGCATCATCCAGCTACATGCATGGTCTAACAATATACCCTTTGTGTATGTAGAAATACAGTAAATATGTTAATAATTATAATAACATAAAGGTAGTGTTTTGTTCAAACAATTATTTTAACAACACTGTACCCCTCCCCCACCACCATTTTCTCCATGTAAGCAAATTCCCCAGCCTGGAGCTTTTACATGTGAATGCAAAAGATTTTGGTGTTTTGGTTTGGTTATGTTTATATAGATCATTATGCTTGTTGCCAGCTTTCGTATGTACTACTTTTGCAGATGGAATACCACCTCGTGTGGAGGTTATTTTTGCCACAAAATCTTGCAAGTATTTTATGTGAAATCATTTATATTCCTGTCCAATGTAACACAGCCATATTGTATGGTTCGGCACCAATTGAGGCATATTCACACAAGAACTGTCCTCTACCCACCATGTTCCTGGGCGTGGAAATGTGGCTTTGTGGCTCTGCTTCATACGATGGTCAGACGGTGGTGTTGCACAACTTGATGGACGTACAACGTAGAGTTTTGTTTGTTTGTTTTGTTTTTTTGTAAAATAATTCCTCTTTCTAAATATTCTTTTGATCTTCCTCAACTGTAATTCTACACCAATTGCTTCTGCAGAATTGACCGTTAATAACGTCAAATATGGATATTTTGAACTACTTGTTTTTATTTTGACCAGTATTATGGGACCCTTTTTTTGGTTACCCCCTTTTCCCCCATCAACAGGTTCAGGTATTGGCGTGTGCTCAGATATCTTCAATTTGCCCTGCAAATCCTCCCCAAAAATATATGCATGTGGGATATTTCTGTAATCTGTGGATGCAGTTGAACGAGTTTGGCTGGATTTTCCTGCCACAACACATAACCTGTGCAAAACTCCTAAACAAAACACAAGTGTAGGTGGAAGAGATTATTTCCACGGCTACCTTTTGGCAGTGACTGGTAGCCAAAAGGCTGCACATAAAGTGTCCAAATAGTCCTGATGAGATACTCTGGGTTGTCTACTTTACAGAAACATACTTTTGTGCGTATCTTTTGCTTTTTTGTTTTGAAACCGTAATGTACTCCTTATAATATGTGCCCCATAACTGCTGGGGAAGTATGGAAATTCTATATAACTTATAACATTTTAAAGGATATTTTGTCAATTTAACAAATTTTGTGATGATTCAGAGTAGGAAATGTATGACTTCTAGTATTTACTAAATCATGTTAATCATTCAATTTTGTTATCAAAAGGAACCTCCCACTCTCCTTGTAACCTAATGGAAAACTGCTTCACTATGGGCTATGAATGGGTTAAAGGTGAAACACCACCTCTGAATGAAACGTGTGATTAAACCTATATGTAGACAAATATTTACTTAGAACAACCTGTCCACACCAAAAGCCTTTCCCAGTATGCTCAGTATATTAAGTAATCTGTGTGTGTGTGTGTATGTGTATGTGTATGTATATGTATATATATATTATATCTCTAACCCTGTATGTTTTGTGAATTTGCAGGAGGAACATCTCTAGGAGTTGGCCACGATGACAAAGGACATTGTTTTCATCAGTCTGTCTGAAGAGGACATGTCGGCGTTGGATACAATGAACGGACGCGAGCTCCTAGAGGGAGACACCAGAACACAAGTTCTTGAGCCCAGCTGTATATTAATCTTGATCATATCGGGCAAGATTGTCATGAACATGTTTGTGTTCGGTGCAAGGCAAAGGAGCGTGTGTTCCAGCTTCCTGGGATATTTTTGCATATCGCTGGCACTTGTAGACTTCTTACTCTTGGTGATGATCTCCGGCATTCACTATTTCCAGGATTTTGCACTATGGGGTGTTAGGTTTACAAACTACCACATATGTCTGCTGACGCAGATCGTGTCCCATGTTTATGGGATTTTACATTATCCCGTTGTTGTGTCTGCTGCATTGGATTATTATTTGACTATTTTGAGGTCTGTAAAACTTCCAAGGATCTGCTCTGGCCTCCTCTATCCTGCTCTCGTCCTGCTGTTATGGATGGCAGCCTCTTTCTATGTTCTTAATTCCCCCGTTGGTTACTCCAAACTGGATGCTGGGATAACAACGTACCAATGCACGTTCTACATCAGCAAACAGAGTTTTTACTTATCGGCTGCTGTAGTAAGCACCGTTTTCTTGGTCCTTTTATTCTGCTGTTTTGAAGTTGTTACCTTTGTAAAATCTTTGAAAATAAGCACATACATCCAAAAAACTGTGATCCTCTTTTCATACGGAACTGAGTGGCCCATCCGAGGGACTAAACGACTAATGACTGTTATCCTTTTTTCATTTTTGGGCACCTGGGCACCGTTGGTTATCCTGCAAATGATTATACTAATACTGTGTTCACACATCCCGGGATACATGGACATGAACATCCCTTGGCTGTTCTTTTTGAATAGCTTTCTCCTGGGGATTTTCTATGGGATTAAGTATCCCGACCTACTACTGACAGAGAAGATTATTCTCATGGATCCATTTATTAACTGGAAATATTCTTTTCTAGCTTTTATCGACATTGGACAAAGCAATGGAGATGGTTCCGTCACCGAGCCGTCGCCTAAATGTCTGCTAGTTTAGGACACGTGTTAAAATGAAAAGGCTAGAAAACGGCTAACGTGTCACATCTGTGTCTGATCTTTAAGCGCAGACGTTCTAAACTTTACACTTGATTCTGGCAGATAGTGAAACTAGCAATAGTCAAAGATTTGCCTTGCCTTTCATATGTTTGTTTTCTCTTTATTATATTGTACATGTTTAAAGCGTATCAATAAAACTGCCCGATGGCTTACAGTATGTGACTTTTAACCTGTGATTTATTTTACAATACTTTTTTTTTTTTTTTTTTTTTTACATAGTAGAGGTCTCTGTTTTGTAGCCTTGCCCTTTAACACGCATAACTATATGTATGATACTGTCAAATCACTAAGCATTCTATAACTTTTCAGGTTCAATGCTCTTTGCTTCTGGTGGAGAGGATACCGCATCGTGCTTCCACTGAAGGTAGAGAGGGTACCGCAGCATGCTTCATCTGAAGGTAGAGAGGGTACCACAGCATGCTTCTACTGAAGGTGGAGAGGGTACCGCAGCATGCTTCCACTGAAGGTAGAGAGGGTACCGCAGCATGCTTCTTGCACATGCTCAGTAAAATCCCCATTTTAGTCAACTGGAGCTGAGCTGCAACTGAGCTCAGCAGGAGGAGTAGCAGCCAATCACATGGATGCTATCTGAACACAAGCATACTTGTGAGTGGCTACTGCTTCACTGACTTGTGGTGGTACACATGGGCATGGACAGCTGATGGGGGTGCCAAGCTCCTGAAAAAGCACTTTTTGTTTTTCCTCACTAATACGGTCCATGGTTAAATTTTTCTAGAACCAGCCATGGGCTTGGGCTATAAAAGGCATTTTTTTTCTTTTTTTGCTTGTGTATTGTCACTGCGTATATTCTCGTGTACATACTAGAAATGCTACAGCGAAACCAGGCCCCTGAAAAATCAGGTTTTTGTTGGGGATGTCTACATGCTGTGTGTTGTTCCTGCCTGTCTAACTTGTGCTTTTCTATAAGGGTGCTGTGCTTTAGCTCTTATGCAAATACCTGTCTTTGGTCATTATGGATAATATCTTGATTTCTAAGAATGAAAAAGCAGAAGTGACTCAAAGCCAGCACTCTATTTTCCATTACCTGGAAATGCCTTCCCTATGTGTGCTGAAATTCGTAAAAAAAAAAATACATCGGTAATGTTTTATTCCTTTTTCTGCTTACGCTATCGAGCAAACTCCCTCTTAAGTAGATAAACCACTCTGTCTTGCAGAACTCATGCGCATGTAAACCATTCGTTTAGAACAAAATAATATACAATGAATCTAATGTTAATAAACATACAAAACCACATTAGTGTAATGTTTTTTTTTATTCATAAATCACTGCATACATGAGCTAACATTTCAGTGTATATGGCTACTAACAAGTGTTTGATTAACACAAGTTCAGGAAATAAAGGTACAATCACAGCGCTAAGCAGCAGAATGAATACAAGGTGCTAGTATTGCAGTTACTGAAGGTGCTGTTCCACCTACTCTACTTAACCTGAAACTTTCATAACTAAATGGAACGTTAGAAAAGCCATGCTTACAGTCCATGATTTGTACCGGTGTGGAAATACAGCAAAAATAATTGTGCCTAATTCATAATATCTCAGGGAAAGCTTGTCATGTGACATCACTATCTAGGAGAACGTGTGTACAACGAAAAGTGAAATCATAGGATATGCCTCTATCCAAGCTAGTTATGTTATATACTACTTGTTATGTCCTGTTTACCCATGTACAGCGCTGGAGAATATGATGGTGCTACATTAAATAAAAATATTTTATATATTAAAATACTGTTAAAGTTTATTTGCTTAACATGCTAGAGAGTTTGGTTATTGTTTTGTGTACGTGGAACAACACCATTAAAGTGTAAAACATGGAGATTTGGCTACACATGTCCATGCAATACATAAGAAAATTCTACTGAAACGGTTTTGGATATTGTAAAGTGCATGCGGAAATGTATTCTTTAACTGAAATTAACACACTCAAACATCAAAAAAAGTACATTTGTAATTCAGCTGGAAAGCTAGGAGCCCCTAGTTTCATGCCATCACATATACTTTGAGTGGGCAAAAGGCATCCTGAAGGATGGTCTTCGTCATGTTTTTCCTTCCATTAATACAGACTGCCCCCAAGCTGAGTGATATCTTACTAAAAGGAATTCCAAAAAACACTTTTTTTTACGCCAAAGTTCCCATTTTGTGAAGGTTTTCTTGCAAATATAAACTGTAGCGGCCTACTGAGGAGAGCGCTCCAAATGACACTAAAGATGTCGCTGGCAGAAGGCCAGTCACCACTTGGTCAGTGTCGTAACTCCAGCTGCCATAATAAACTAGTATATCATACCAAACACTGGCTGTTGACCTTCGAAGATATGTACAATTTAAAACATACTTTTAAATATCTTGCAGGTAACATTTTTTATACACATACAGTTAGCTTTCTGACTCTTTTGTTTGTGTACTTTTTCAGTGATCTAAAAGAGAAGCAGACTAGTCGTTCCACATGAGATAAACAAAGCCTGTTTACTCAAAAAGTGCATGGGCGACGTTAAGAAGATTAGCAAGTATGATTGGGGAATGCAGTAAACATGTTCTGCTGGATGGTGCTGGCTGTGGACTGCTATTCCAAAGCAGGGCTTCTACAACAGTTTGTGACCAAGAACAGGGTCAGACTGGCAAAGGGTGGATGGCTCTGGCACTTTTAGACCAGTGGCCTCCTGACGAGATAAGTGTGACCGGCCGCCGGATACATGCGGCCACCCACTACATTTCTATGGCCACACGTTACGTGAGTCCGTGGCCCACTAGGGAAGGTATAAGACCCTATGAACAACTGCCCTGCTGTGCCAACATGCCTCACAAGACTAGAGTCTTGACCGGTGAATTATGCGTTCATGTAGACTTGCTAATTTTTTTCTGAAATAAACGTCTATAAGTAAAATATAATAGAATTCTTCTTCATATGTTATATACACATTGCCTTTACTTAAACATATTACTATCCTTTTATTTTTCGTAAAAACAAATTTACCTTCAAAATACATTCATAAAGATCAGCAGGTGCAAGCCATAGAAAACGGAGAATGTTCAGTGCTCAGCTAGCATACATGTGATAATTGTTTAAATAGTAGTGTTACAGCACACGTGCACAAAGCACACTTTGCCCTTTGAGTGCGGGAAGTTGGGACGCATTTTTCCCCTGTGGGACAGCAGGCCAGTTTTTGTAGCTTTGCTGCACTTATGGTGGGCTTATAGACAACGTACACTAGATATTGTGCGTCCCATCATATCATTGAACAATGCAAAGAAAACACAAAGGTAATTTTTCCTCTATTGTTTCCCCATAGGTTCTAAGCTAAATATTACAAGTCATAGAAGCGGAATACATTTTCTTAAAAAATCCCAATCCTTTTAGCAAAAGTGAGCAATATTTGTGGTTGCACATACAGAGTGAGTAGATTGCCATCAAGTGTTCCGTTTTTCATAGGATCAGTGATCAGTAAAATCAGTGGAGGTACGCAGAGATGGGTGGTCCCACCACAGACCTAGTCCTCCTGTCCCTGGACCCTTCCCCACCTTCAGGCCCATGCCTCCTAACCATCATCCACATCCCCAACACAGTTGTTCCGATTTGGACACCTGGAAACTTGTGAAGTATGGATTCCACATTGTATCTTATGTAAGTACACGTAGTACTGTTCTGTCAGTGTCAGGAGGAGATTGGAAATAATTATTTCCTAGGACTTAATGGTAAGCAGACAATGCAATAAAGTGTCAGGAAAAACAAGCAGGGTGATACAAAGCGATACATATATAGATCCTTTAGTTTCTAGAACTGTACACAATATTCTAGGTGAGGTCTGACCAGAGATCTGTAAAACGGCAGAACCACTCCTCTCTTCCTGCTATTAATGCCTCTCGCTATACTGGTAAGCATGCTTTGCACCTTGGACCCCTCCATGCACTATTTTTGTATGCAGTAGCTCCAGCCTTCTAGGCTAGGTGTGCGGTGTATGTGGAGAAATCGTTATCACAGCAGCCTAAGAGGCTGGAGCTTCCTTGCGAAGCACTCTTTCTATATATTTTTAACCACGATTGCACAGAGCATGTTTGTTTTGTTTGTTTGTTTGTTTTTTTTCGTTTTTGTGCCAGTTTTTATTGCACTATGAGCATACCTGGGAACTCTCTGGGTTTGACCCGGAGATTGCGGGGTGAAGCACCGCTTCTCCTGTTCGAGACCCAAATTCTCTGGGTCTTGGGAGCGGGGTCATGACATGCCCTGCTCCCCGCCCATTTTCCCTCAAAATGGAGGTGTTTCCTGCAGAAGTCAGGGGGACCGCCCACTGATGCCAGGGGGACCACCCACCGAGGTCATGGGACCGCCCGCTGACGTCAGTGGGCAGTCCTGGTCGCGTCCTGCAAGGGAAGGCTCCGGGTAGCCGGAGCTCAGAAGTTCCTAGGTATGGCTATGAGTACTGCGACACAAAACAGAGTATTGGATATGACATAGGACACCCAAGAAGCCAAGGTGGAGCCAGGCCCCCGAAAACACCCCGCTTTTCTGGTGAGGTGGGGAGATAGGTGGCTCTTTTGAGCGCCCCTCCTCTATTGAAAATCCAGTGGTCTCTACCCCTTGCAGGGAGAGACCAAAAAGATCTGGCCCTCTTGCAGGCCTTTTGGCCACGGAGGAAAGGGGGCACATCTCTATATGGAGTGAAACTTCAAAGAAAATAAGGGGACCTGGTGTCCTCCGTGGCCTTCTGGCATGATTTGGCACTAGTCACTATTTTGTCTTTTCACAGTGGAGCCACTGACCTCAGGGCTTCAATAGAAAAAATAAATTGCCCAATTTGCCAGATGGCCTGTCCAGGTCTGTTATCCTGGAGAAATTACATGATCATCAAACCATCATTTGTATCATCAGGTGATGCCCCTGGTTTTCTTTTTCTATTAGGTTTTTTGTACATATACACAAACCACGTGGTATTCATATGGGAAAAAAAAACTATTTAAATGCTAAACTAAACAGAAACAAATAACACAAACAACAAGTTTTTGAAACACTACTGCAGACATCTCCGGACCAGGGATGGTCAACAGGTTTCTCTGTTGTGTCACTACAACAACCATGAAAACCACAAGCCTGATCGTTCATCTACTATAAAATAGTATTCATTAACATTTTACATTGTGGCATTAGATTACATTCTGATGCAGCTTATCTGCCACGGTACTTAGCAATGCTCAGGTAATGACCTTGGTAAGTTCCAGTTTCTTCACATATAGTAGAGTAAAAGACTCATCAACATGGAGCAAAGTCCCTCAAAACCACTACAAGTAGCACAAACAGAGTCTTATATCAGGGGAAATTGGCAGACTAGATAGGGCTGAATGGTTCATATCGGCCATCAAATGAAATGTTTCTCAACGTGAGAAAACAGTAATGAAATCATTTCATATTTTTTAAACACAATTGTTCTGCCACAACACAATATGATTAGCTGATTTTTTCCAAACTATTTTTTTGCTCAAATAATACTGCCTTAAAGATTACCTTTAATATGTAGTGAATGCACATGGTTGCATATTTACATCCATAGCTAGAAACAACAGGGCCCTGGTGCAAAAAGTTGCCCAGGGTCCCCCCAACTTCAACAGCTATTCTGTGCCATGATTGCCACACACTCCATCTCACCCCACTTGCACAATTACACATCTATGCTCATAAACACACACAAGTACACATCCATCCATACATATATACATATAACCCACCTACCGCCCCCGCAGCTTTCCCTCTGGCTGCTTGCGCACACTGTGCGGGCAGCCTCGTTTTCACCGCGAGGTCACGTGACCCCAATACGCTCCTGTCTCCCCTTGGCGGTTCACAATAGTTTAGAAAGGGCCCTTCCGACCTGGATCAGAAGGGCCCTTTTTAAACAATTTTACGCTGGTACGAGGAGACCGGAATAAGGGGTCGCACCGGGCCCCTTAGAGGCACTATTGCTGTAGTTATGCCAGTGTTTACATTAACAGGCTTCAGTACCCAAGCCTGCCCACTCCTCTATACATTATGAGGGGCGACTCCAGTGAGCCCAACTAACTCTCTATAATGTATAGATAATGTGGGTAGATTTCTCCTTATCAGCTCAGTTATACATCATCATACACCCCCAACTTTACAGGTGCCCAAAATGGGAAAGGGAAAGTGGGGGCAAGTCCTGTTAGTGGGGGAGACAGGGAAGATAAGAAGCTCTCACCAAGCAGGCGATGCACCCCACTGCCCACAAAAACAGGACTGTGTGGCAACTACCCAAGACCGAGTTCAGTACCTCCAAACTGATTGTCCCATGAAAACCTGGACTGTTGGAAGGTATGAATTATCAGCCCAGAAGCTCACGGGGCTTGGTCCTTCTTAGTGGACAGTTTTATCAGAAATCGTTCTCGTCCGCAAACCTGCAGCATAGTCAATAGTATATGACTTTGTACAACCATGTCCAAAAATGGCTGCCATGTTTATCAGGACACATGTAATTTTTACCCATTAATGACCCAGCACAGGTAGAGTGCTGCCCTGCAGTATGTGGGATGTATAAACACATGGAAGGGAAAGCAATTACTTAATGAAGCCATTGTTTCCCTTCTCACACCGTGAGGCTTTCCCAGCACAGTGCTACTGATTCAGTAAACTTCTTCTTTTGATTCTCACCAAGGTGGGAGAGAAACGATATCACTGGGTATCTATGAACTTTTGGCAATATAAGCAATATATCAGCGGTGTAACAGACCCCCTACCCCTAAACGCAACAAACCGATGCAATGATAAAGTGACCAGAGTGGAAAGATCTGACAGCAGATGACGAAGCCATAACAGCACACATAGTCCCACCACCGATATGCATACCTCTTCTTGGGGCTCGTCTTGTCTCCCTACCCAAGAAACAATCCTTTCCTGCCCCTGAGGGCCAGCCATAGGACGTACCCAGTATGCTGATATGTATTTCAATTGAGCAAAACTATAAAGCAGTGGAATGTAAATTACCAATAAGCTGCTTACCTGTGATCTCTTACTTTTAACACTATATGTCATAACCGAGACCGCTACGGTTCTGTTAAAATGACATGGATAGGATGAATCTTTTTGTTTTTGCCAAATTATGCCCAGTCATCTGACCCACTCTTTGATAAACGTATTCCGCTTCACTGGAGACTAAACACCCAAGATCACTGAAGCTGATGAATATGAAATAGCTTTAAACAGCGATGGGTACAAAGTTACAAAACTACGGACTCCTAATGTAACTTACTTGGAAACGACATTACTTATTTATGGTCAGTTTTGTTGTCTACACCTTCACTACCGACTACGTCTCTTTCAGCGAGTTAATCTGGGCGCAGATCTTCAAGGCAGGCCCTAATTTAATATTCATGGTGCTCATAAGATGGTCTTCTTTCAGTAAGAGAAGAGCCTGTCCATCAATCTCCTGTATTCTGAACTCCTCTGCAATATCATGACACCCTACAAAGAAACAAGGAAATTGTTATAGTAATAATAAAAAAAATCTCAAGGCCATAATTAGTGACATACTGAGTTTTTCTCCTACACCTCTGAATCCACGACCAAGAACCATCTTTACTAAAACTTAGATACTTTTTCTTGTAGTTACCTTCTGTCAATCTAATATTTTAGCCCTGTTTACGGTGCACTATAAGGCTCTCTTTCTTGGCTGTCAGATCTATATATCTTTTTTTTTTTTTTTTTTTTTTTTTTTTTACATTTATTTATTTTTTTTGGCATGGGAAGGACCTTAGCATGATCGTTTTACTCTCCTCTGCCCCCTGACTAAATGGGCAAGAAGTAGCAGACAGGCCTGCTGGATTTTTTTTTAATTATTATTATTTTTTAATAGTTTGTGTTAATAATTGGCAGCCCTAGTTTGCCTTTAAAATAAGGAGCGACAGTCAATCTATCTGTGGCCATCTTTGGAACGTAGGCTATATTGTGAGTGGGTTCAGTTTTATGGCATATAGATAGCTTACTCCAAGTTGATGCTAATTGGGTGTCACTTTACTCTTTATCATCTTTTGCATACATAAAAAGAATTAGTGCAAACTGGCAACAGCCATTGGCTGGGTGAACTTCACTTTGGCCATTAGCTTGGTTCTGCTCCAGACATTCTCCCGGACCTTCCATGCCTGATCTCAGTCCCTCTCTAGACCCACGCTCCTCCATGCTGGAGCATTTTTGGAAGCCTCTGTAGTCTGTTTCCCCCTTGAATACAGAGTCTGTGCAGGGTATTTCAGGGCTGTCTCGCGCCCCACACATTAGTAAGCGAGCATTGTGAATATTATATCATATCCTTCACTAGTAAAGAGGTCAAACGGACAACACCTGCTTCAGCTCGATTTTCTCTGCTTTGCTGCCTTCTTCTCCACCACACCTTTTTTGCAAATCTTTTGTGGTTTTGGGAGTGGGGGCGTATGAAGTGAAAGAAAACCAGAATTTCCAGCTTTAGTGATTTTATCTGATAGTTTCTTTTTCAAAAACTCCCTTAAGCTTCTCACGTCTCTTTACAAACTGTTTTTCCTTTTTACTTTATTTCCGTCTCAGACATGGTGTGTGTGTCGGTCACTGGCAGAATGTGGAGACAAAAACACCACATATGGATGCCAGGTGGATTACATGTATAAACGTATTTCTTCTGTCACAGAATTCAATGCACATGCTAGGTTCTGTGATAGTTTATATGGCATAGTGGGCACGTGTTAACAGCTCACCCAGAGGCCTGGCATGGAAACTAAAATCTACCCATTTTAATAGAAATTTGCCAGCACTCTTTGTGATAAGTGTATATATGGAAGTGTATACTTTACCTAGAGCAGACCACCTTTGTGGTCAACAGACATACCTTAATATCCATTATGCATGGTTTATTGCTAGCTTCATTAACACACTACTAATATAACATTGGGTCACATGGCATACTGTCTTTGATTCTGAATCCAAGGAATGCTTTTCATTGTGTAACGATGATGTCCTGGCACCTGGAGAACACTCAAGAGCAGACACAGGTGGTACTGCTTACGGCAAGTGAAGATGGAAAGTGTTTCACACATAAGAAATGCCTTCCAATTACCCCCTAGGAACCAGTCTTCCATGTTCTCAGGGTTTATTTGGTGAAGGGACTGGTGGACACTGACATGCTAAATTTATATTATGACACACCTGGCAAAGAACGTATGAAAGCCCAAACATCTTCAACTGTCCATAGGGATGGCTCGGTTTCTGCGTCTGGTGGCAGCTCAGTGTCGGGTGGTGCGTTTCTTGTCTGAAGGAGACGTAATTCATGTTCTCTCTCACTCTGACGTCGAAGGCGGGTGGTCATAGCGACAGGGACAGAATCTTCTTGGGCATCTGCCATAACTTCATCTGTATGTGAATATGCTGTTGGTAGCTGTGATAAACAAGGTTCAGCTTATTAGTAAAGAGACAGATGTTCTGGAATAATGGGGTTCTTTCCTTCTTACGCACCTGTCTAAGGTAGTGTTCTCTGACTAACCCTCCGGTGCTACTAGGACGTCTCCCACGGCGCCCGAGATTCCCTTCCATCTTTCTACTCCACCTACTACTTTTATCGGTCTTGAAGAGTCCAGATCTTTTTGTGCCATTTACATTGTACCTGGGTAGAAATATGCAAGGATTTTTATTCTGTTTCTTCAAACGCGAGTATTTATCATATGCAATGACATATATGCATTCAATTTACACTATACATATTTTCCAACAATAGTGAAGACAATAAGCCAATGCTTCTACCATTCAAAATGAATACTGTACGTTACTTTAGATCTATGAGGGCGACATTTTATATTTGCTGAAGATTACATTTGGTCAGAAAGCATTGGCTGTGGTCCGATACTCTTAAAGTAATTATGTGATAGACGCATGCATGCACATTCACAAGCCACTTCTACAATACACCATCTGCACTCAGGTGTCACAGTAACCTACACCGTTACAACAAACCAGCTGTGCTGGGGTGCCCAAATAACCTACACCGTTACAACAAACCAGCTGTGCTGGGGTGCCCAGATAACCTACACCGTTACAACAAACCAGCTGTGCTGGGGTACCCAAATAACCTACACCGTTACAACAAACCAGCTGTGCTGGGGTGCCCAAATAACCTACACCGTTACAACAAACCAGCTGTGCTGGGGTACCCAAATAACCTACACCGTTACAACAAACCAGCTGTGCTGGGGTACCCAAATGACCTACACCATTACAATAAACCAGCTGTGCTGGGGTACCCAGATAACCTACACCTTTGCAATAAGCCAGCTGTGCTGGGGTACCCAGATAACCTACACCTATCAACAAACCAGCTGTGCTGGGGTACCCAAATAACCTACACCGTTACAACAAACCAGCTGTGCTGGGGTGCCCAAATAACCTACACCGTTACAACAAACCAGCTGTGCTGGGGTACCCAAATAACCTACACCGTTACAACAAACCAGCTGTGCTGGGGTGCCCAAATAACCTACACCGTTACAACAAACCAGCTGTGCTGGGGTACCCAGATAACCTACACCGTTGCAATAAGCCAGCTGTGCTGGGGTACCCAGATAACCTACACCTATCAACAAACCAGCTGTGCTGGGGTACCCAAATAACCTACACCGTTACAACAAACCAGCTGTGCTGGGGTGCCCAAATAACCTACACCGTTACAACAAACCAGCTGTGCTGGGGTACCCAAATAACCTACACCGTTACAACAAACCAGCTGTGCTGGGGAACCCAAATGACCTACACCATTACAATAAACCAGCTTTGCTGGGGTACCCAGATAACCTACACCGTTACAACAAACCAGCTGTGCTCAAGTAATTCAGGTAGTAAAAAAACAAACTTGTCTTTCACGTGGGCCTGTCACCCAAAAGACCACATCAGGTAACTGTATCTGTTCTGTTAAAATATACACTTTTGTTTGTTTGTTTGAGGTGATCTTTAAAAGATATTTAGCCCTGCTTACCTGGCAATGTACACCCCACATGGACTTTGTAAGTGAAACGGACGCACACATTTAATTACGTAGACAGATAGCATCTTGTGCAGGTTATTAATATCAAATCTAAGGAACCACCCAGTTCAGAGGTTATCTTCCATTCTTCTCCCTACGGTTATTATTCAATTAATATTACTATTTATTTTGGTGTGTTGACAGTGTGCTAGAACACCACCCAGCTTTCTGGAAATTATTTTTCAATCTATACTCAGCTGCTTTCCAAGAACATTGCATTTCAATTTTAGGTGTAGAAGACAAAACCAACGACTACAAAAGGAAAAACAGAAAAGAAAAAACCCTCAAACCATACCGCACTCACTTTGCATGGACAGTATTTCAATAGTGTTCCCAGGAGATGGCTGTCTCTGTGTTAACAAACCATGCTGAGATTTTCCATGAAGCCCCACCTGTCCGCGTTCAAAGTAAATAACGCTGCTAATTACCCTGCTGTTTTGAGTATGAGAAAAGGTTTCAATTATCCTTTAAATCCCCGTACTGCCGGTTTCTATGCATGCATAATAGCCATAGCCAAGCAACTTCTGCGGGGATGAACTGTGGCCAGCGTGCCCATGACAATAATCTCGAGTGCGGAACAGCAAGAGCCCACATAATGTGTCCTCGCGAAGGTTACTTTTATATTTGTACACCTGCTATTTTAACACATCAATTGCTGACGGGATGTGCCACGTGATGCAAAACCTGGCTAGTGTTCCTATGTTATTCTATGCGGCCTATGTACAAATTTGTGTAACATTTCTCTGTACGGCACAGCAGTGGCAGAATCTACATGGTTATGCATGAAACAGCGGCGGTTATGTATAAAAACGATCCTGCTGCAATGTCTCAAGAGTGATTTCCTCACCGCTGTAACCGACGAGGTTGCGATACAAGCAATTTCATAAACTTTGCATCTACACGTTGCCCTGATTGTTTTACATATATATTTTTTTTCCATTCATGTTACCTCTTTGCACATGTCTGAGAACAGAATCTTTTTGATCTCAAGAACTTGTTGGGATATCCAGTCTTCCCACAAAATTCACATTCCAAGAGCTCTCCATCCGGCTCATCCACACCTTCTGTAAACAAAGAAAAATGTCTTAGAACCAGGACAGATTTATATATATTATATAACATACCGTAATAGCATACTAACCATCATTTAGTAAGACGTAGTTTAGCTTATGATAATTTGTAGATATCTAGTGCAACTAAAGAGAAAACACTTCAAAAAAGTCATTGTTGCACACAAATATGGTCCTATCACCACAATATCGGTGGAAATCGATCAACGGGGGGGGGACTTGTTGCAATGCTGATAAACACATTTGCAAATGATCACTTTTCATACATAATCCCAAATATCTTAATTTACTTTCTTGAATTTCCTAAATTTTGAGGTATTGGATGTCAACTGCAGGTAGTTAGTGACATTTGCAGTCCTCAGTCCTTGTAATGGTAAGAAAGGTATCATGGCTCATGCGCTTTTACAAATATGTAACATCTGAATGTTTAAGAAAATTGAGAATCGCTTAAATACAAAACAAGAATTCAGCAGATTGCTCAGAATCCCAATTACTACCCTAAAAGAAACTATTTCCTAATAGAAACCCTAATAGAAACCAAATCCCATTAACTACTAAAATGAGGTACGTGTCAATAAAGGCAATGTAAAACATGGACCACAGGTTAATAAGCAAAAAGGTTTCATAAATCTCGATCCACCAAATAAACCCCCAATCCAGGGATGTGATATATTTAATCAATGTAGTACACAATACTTCAAATGTCACAGTTACCTTGAACCTCACCATATTTATTAAATAAACATTAACAGCATTCATCAAACCTAGAGCCCTTTGTGACATTACAATTAATCATGTTACTATATAGAAACACTGGTGCTTGATCACTGAATTAAGGGTATGTTGGTATTACACAATATTTGTGATTCATTTTGTTAAAACGTTGTCCTATTTTTTCCATGGAATTACATGCTAACCCACGCTTTCTAATGCCAACGGTGGTCTCTTGTTCTCCAAGCTGTTTTTATCAGTATTAAAGCATTAAAACCATGCGTAGTTTTCCTGCCATCAAACAGTGGCAACTGCATCAGTCAGTAGAATAAATAAATGAAATAAAATAGTAATAAATCATAAATCAGTATGTTTGCACCTCTGGCACCTGGTCAGTGACCAGATTGGACTCATCCAGTGGACTGACACACATGATACTCGGAAAAGTGCTCATACCTGTCCTAAGGCAACATACCGGTAATTCAGAAGGGCAATGCCGCTTTTAACCTTATCATTGTTGTTATAGATATTTCTGATTGTGGTTCTTGGTAAAGTGTTCTATAACACCATCCATCTTCACAGGCAGTCATCACTTACGGTCAACACTGAACACACGGCCTCACGGTGTCCTACCTTTGCCAAGAAATGTATTCAGTGTCTCTGTATTTTTAGTTTCATCGGTTCCATGTACGTTGTTCAGATAGCAGTTTTTATTGTATTTGTAGAAGAAAGTAAACGTGATTATAGCCCAGCGCCTATAGCCAACACCAGCAGCACTCAGTATCATTGTACTTGTGTTGCCACCTTGGTACATAGAGCTCATACAATAATCCTGTTACACACATCTCCATCTTTGTTGATAGGTCTCTTATGGAAATTTCATTTAGCAGGGGTTCCATAATACGTACGCACTGGAATATGAGCTAGACTGAAACAATAATACATACGTATATCAATTTGTTAGATGAATATTATTTTAAAAGGCGGTGTCCACGGGTTATGATACAGCAAAAGATTGTACTGAAAGCACCCATTTTCTTAGGGATATCATTACCTGCCTGCACCTCACCTGCTAAATTCCACCGTATGATCTTCAGAGTAGTTCTTTGTTCCTGGGTCTGGATTTTGGGACTTCTGTTTGGGGGTACACCAGTAAGACTGGGGTTAGGGAAGGTTTCGGATTAAACTGAGGAAAAAACACTGCCCCAAACATCCATAAGATAACTTAAATAGAACGAATTGTCTGGGAATACAGGCAAGCTTTCATATGAATCTGTATGCAGTGAACTAAAAAGTGCAAAACAAAATATTTGTTTTGCTTTATATGTACAATTTAGAAACATGTTAATAAAAGTTGTGGGGCAGCTCCAGGAAGATAGTTTAAAAGAGGCTGAAATTATGAAATGGCTTCAAAAAATGTTGAGCTTTAAAAGGATAACCACAAACAGAAACTTATCTTCGTAAGAATATTCAGAACTCTCTCCAAATTGTGGAAATTACTTGTTGGTCCTTCTACTGTCACAGAATCAGGTTTGAAACTACAAAACCTCTTGGCTATTTGTGGAGGTATAGCATTGCCATCAATATGTACTAACCCTCAGTGGTCAGGTCTTCCATGTCTGTGTCTGTAGTATTATCAGGAAGCTTAGCCATGCTTTGATTTTCAGGTTCCATGTCGGCGATGTTCATGATGTTCTCATCTGGAGGGGTTTGTCCTTTACAAGTCTCTTCCACCAATAGAGAAGATCGACTTACCTATAGGGCAAACACGGTTTCAGAACAGCATGCAGATGACACATCCAGTAATGGGGAGAAGTTGTAAGAATTCTAGTCCAAAACACATATAAAAGCTCAAAACTGTAGTTGGAATTGCACAACAGTACGTAAAATTTCTTATGGACTGAATTAAACCCCTAACCGTTTAGGTTTTCCCCCAAAGCAAGGAACATACTGCTTTAATTAACCTGTAGGCGGTGAATTCTTTAAGTTATTCATAATATTTAAAAGCATGCGTACAAAAGATACATGAGATCCCAACTAAGGACAGCAGACAAGTTTCTGCTGACAGCGACCCATTGGCTATTGGTAATACTGATGGATTATCATATTGACGTAATGATATTCTAGGATCAAGATTAAAAGAGCTCTGAGAGTTTGGAAAACTTTTATACAATCCCCCCATATGGAAAAAAATTATACATAGAATACTTAATCCATCTGACATAAGCAAATTTATAGGAAAGAAATAACTTAAATCAGTATAGATCAAATCCAGGTAATAACAACCTAAAAAAGGCACATTTGAAGCACATCATGTATTGATGTCTGTAGGGTACTTACAGGAAACGGTTCTATGCCCTCCTGAATTACAAAACCCTCTATAACGTGGGTCAGGACCTGTGGCCGCACTATGGCCTGGGGAAGTTTGTTGTCTAGGACTGGAATGCTGTTGGGTTTTAAAGCACTATTGGTTCTTGTTGTAGCAGCCGGCAGCAGCAGTGGAGGGGCTGGGATGGAGGCATGGGAAGAGTCAGACGGAGACTTGATTACTGAGGCGCTCGCAGAAGATGCCAAGCTGGGCAGCCCTGTAGGGTTAAAAGAACAAAACTCTACACATCACCTTTAATTTATTCTCTTACTGTAGCTGTTGTCTCATGCAGATCTACTGAAAGCAAGAAAGGCTAGTACAATGGGGTTGAGAAACACAATGCACTTCTATTCATTTTGACTTTGATACCAATGTGGTAATTTTTCTTATATTTTCTTATTTAAAACAGCCACATTGTTAAAGCTGAAAGAGCCAAAATGTATTATTATTTATATATTCTGAAAAGTGTGCAATATTTATAAAAGTATTCATTGAGGTAAATTAACAACAAATTAGCCTGTTTTCAGTACATCTGATAAAAAACATACATACTTTTACTTCAAATATGTTGAACTGGCATTTAACGGTTTAAAAATAATCGTAGTACACACAGTATATATACGTACATACATACATACACGATATGACCAAAAGTCTGTTGACCCCTGACCGTTGCACCAATTTGAACGTCTTGAAAATCCCACTCGTCTGAGAAGGCTTTCCACAATGTTTTAGCATGTGTATAGGAATTTGTGCCCATTTGTGAGGTCAGGCACTGATGTTGGACGAGAAGGCCTGGGTTGCAATCTCTGTTCCAGTCAATCCCAAAGTTGTTCAATGGGGTTGAGGTCAGGGCTCTGTGCAGGCCATTTCAGTTCCTCCACATCAAACTCATCCAACCATGTCTTTATGGACCTTGCTTTGTGGACAGAGACACATTAACGCTGGAACAGGATAGGGCCTTCCCCAAACTGTTGCCACAAAGTTGGAAACATACAATTGTCTAAAATGTCTTTGTACGTTGTAGCATTAACATTACCCATCAATGGAACTATGGGGCCAAGCCTAGCCCTGAAAAATTGCCCCAGACCATTATCCTTCTTCCAACAAATTTTACAGCAGGCACTTTGTCACTTTGCATTCTGGTTCTCCTGGCATCCGCCAACTCCACCGCCATCCATCTGACTTCCAGCTCAGTGCCACTTCATGATTAAGCTGTTGTTACTCCTAGACTTCCACATCACAATAATGGCACTTATAAAGCATTGGGGCAGATCTAGCAGGGCAGAACGTTCAGACCCATTCTACTGTCAATGTTTGATGGCTCCCTATGTGTTTGATTTTATACATCTGTTAGCAATGTGTGTGGCTGAAATACCTAAACTCAGTAATGAGGAGGTCCACATACTTCTGGTCATATAGTGTATATCCCGTCTCTTAGCTGGATCACTAAGTCTTTACAAGACATTCCTGTAGTTTTGCGTCTCTCAAGCATCAGCTGTAAGAGCCAATGAAACAATGTATTAACCTGTACCTTTATTTTCAGGTTAAATGAAAAACGCATTCGATTTTTTTTAATTTAAAAGAGCCAGTTACGCCTTAATATTTCCAGAACCATAGAAGCAAATCGAGTTCTGGTGTACTAAACTGGCATGCAGATGAAAGGAACGGCCTTGAGCGGTTGATGTGTCTCCTGATAATAACTCTTATGTACTCCAGATCACCAAGGAATTTGGTGTGTGTGTGTGCATTACAATGACTGAATTCCATGTAAAGCTGGTTTTACTGGTCCAGCGCACTTTTGCTGTGGTGTGTAATTGCAAGTTTTATATGTTCTGAATAAAACTTGATTTCTACCTTGCAAAATGTGATCGACTGGAACCTCTTCTCCACTTCCAACAGGAAGGGCTGGTGGAGACATTGTTGGCGGAGTGGGGGTATGTGTAACAACACGGACACACTCTTGCTGGACCACCGGCAATTCGTCCGAGCACACATTCTCTACCTGGTAAACCTAAAAGCAAAAAGATCCCATACAAAAAAGTTAGCGATAACCTATTTGAAAAATACTTATTTCCAAACATATATCGTATTCTTTGTTTGTACATACACACTGTAGATCAACTTAAAATACACATTCACTGTCTCGAATAAAACTAAAGTCATGTAAAAATTGTTAATTATGGCATAAAACTGTTACATGTCCAAATATGTACAAAACTGTTTTATTTCTATTTTTTAATTTTCATCTTTATTAATAAGTCAATCTAAAATATTTTACATGATTAAATTTAATGTTCCCCTCTGACGCCCTGCTCAATTCAAGTACAGTAAGTGCATGGTCAGCTCCCTCAGTATAAAGCCATTATATGCAAGGAGATAAGAATGATATGCAAATATTTTATATATATATATATATATATATATATATATATATATATATATACATACACACACACATAATGTATCCACAGCATTACAGCTGCTGTAGGAATCTGCCGATTGGAAATTTAACACACCTAATGCAGGACTATAAGTAGAAAAGAATATTGTTAAATGTTATGGAAATACTTAGCAGCCCCTCTGTAGTATAATGTTAATGCAATAAAATAAATATACTTATTGTACTGGTGTAACTTCTGCCATTAATTTGTGTTATCTGAACGGTCATCATATCTAACAACTGATATCTATATGAGAGTCAAAATACACAGAAAAGGTTACCATTAAAAAAATATAGCACACAGAAACTCATGGCAGATAAGAACCATTCAGCCCATCTTGTCTGCCTGTTTTTCTCTAATGTAAGACTCAGACCTTGGTCTTGTCTTGTATTTAAGATATCTTTATGCCTATCCCATGCATGTTTAAATTCCCTCTACCACTGATATGAGGATGTTCCACTTATCTACCTCCCTCTTTTGTTTACCCTATGAGCACTCAGACCTCACATAACGCCCGTCTCCTGTACGTCTCCCGTATTTAAATTGTTCTATCACATCCCTTCTCTCTCCTTTTTCTTCCAGGCTGTACTGATAAGTTTTATTCTACAAACCATTTACCATTTAAGTAGATGGAGATGGGGTACAGAACCGTACACAATACTCTAGGTGAGGTCTGAGCAGAGATCGTTAAAGTGGCAGAATACGTCTTAAGCTTTGTATTTTAAAGATGCGTTTTAGTATATACATATAGTTGGAGTCTAATAAAATGTTGTGCTCTCCCTATCGTGTTCTTCTGTTAGTTGTCAGCAGATGGCCGTGCATCAGTTACTTACCACCGGTGCTTCTGCTTGTGCAGGTTCTATGTGTAGGTTTACTGCAACAGTTTGGGGTGGAGGAAGAGCCTGGAATGGCAGCTGAACCAAGGCTTCTGCTGCAGGAAGCTCTTCTTCAGAAAGCAACGCATTCTGCATCAAAACTTGACCAGGTGTTAACATTTCGGGTTGTACTGCTATGGCTTGCATGGACTGCAGGGGCAATGGTTGCAGCTGGGCAGGAGGGGACGTTGGTAGTTGTGCAGAGGAAGCTGTTGGTGGAGGCTGTTGGAGTGCCAATGGCTGAGATCGTGTCACTGGTGACATTATCTGCTGCCCAGGTGACACCATATCTTGCTGATGTAAAGGTTCACGGTGAGGTCCTGGTGACAGGGCAGGTGTAATGTGTGTTGGAAGAGCTAGCTGTGGTGCTGAATGTAATGTGTTCTGAGAATGCTCTCTTGAAGGAAGGGTTGACTGCACCAGTAGAGGTGGCTGAGACTGTATGAGGGCCTGTGGATGAAAAATGATCGAAGGAGACTGACACAGGTTTTGATTTGGTGGTGGAGATACCACCACAGATTGCTGAGCCGACTGAGACAGAGTGGGGGATGGAGGTGGTGGGGTTTGAACTGGGGTACAGTGGTGTGAATGAGCGCTGCTGTGGATGGGCATACTGGCGATTGGTATGCAGTGCTGACCACAATGGGGCTCTGTATTGGGATTATGCAGGGTAATCGTTTGGATTTGATGCCTGTGTTGAATCTGCTGCTGCTGCTGTAATATCATGTGATGATGGGGCAGTTTGGAAGTGTCGGGATGGAGTGGTATTGCTGGATATTTGCCCAGAGAGTGTGGATGAATTGGAGAATATGACACTGTAAGAAAGAATGACAACATTTACCAACAAATCTCTCTTTTCTACAATGCATATGTATTATCAGCATTAACCCAGAGTTTAGTCTGAATAATTATATGCATCATGATGGAGGAGCAGGTCAGTGAGTGCATATAAGTGTTCAGAAAAATATGAGCTGTATTTTAATGCACTTAGCCAGGCTTGGCTCTAGGGTATCTAGTGGCTTAATCAAGCCATGTCAGTGCGGCCCCACTCCTGCATGCACTTGCTTGCGAACATTGGGGAACAACCTGGTGACCTTGACTACAAGCAGCCAGCAAGGTCGGTAGGGTGGTCCTGGTGCTAATCAAAACCACCAACGAGATCAAGCAGCTTCACTATATGCATTATTGGAGACTTTTCCCTGCATATGTACATGTTCAGATACAGGGGCGGGCTGGGCCGGGGGCAGGGGGGGCAATTGCCCCCCAGGCCGCCCGAAATATAATCTAAACGGCCGCTGATGCCGCCGGCCGGCGCTACTTTAATACGTTTTTTTTAAAATGTAATATGGCAAGCCGGATCGGCTATTAAATGAAAAAAAAATAGTATTAAAGCAGCGCCGGCCGGCGGCATCAGCACCCAGCAGCCGTATGCGATGGCCGCCAAGTGATGGGAGCAGCGTGAGGGGTGAAAGCTCCGCCCCCTCGCATTCACCCCTCACGCTGCTCCCATCACTATGCGGCCATCAGATTGTTGGAAATCGAATCTAAACAGCCGATGGGTGCTGATCCCGCCAGCCGGCGCTACTTTAATACTTTATTTATTTATTTTTAATATGGCAAGCCGATCCGGCATATTAAATAAAAAAAAAAGGATTAAAGTAGCTCCGGCCGGTGGTGTCAGACACTTGCTGGTGTCTGTATTAGCAGGGTAGAAGGAGCCCAGAATGCAGGACTACTGGTGGTAACAGGAACAGTCCAGAGTAGTAGAGACAGGGCACGATAACAAAATCAGGTAGAGGCAATACGCCAAACAACGGAATCAGGTCACAGGCAATGGTCAGGTCCAGGCAGCAATCAATAGCAAAATCAGGTCACAGGCAAGGGTCAGGTCCAGGCAGCAATCAATAGCGAAATCAGGTCACAGGCAAGGGTCAGGTAACAGGTCAATCAGGATACAATAGGTTGAGGAGCACAGTACTGGGAACGCTGTGTAGGGCACAGAGCGTCTCAGAATATCTGAGCGCCGACATAAGGGAGCTTGAGGGTTTTATGGAGATCCTAGACGTGGCGTCTGACGTCACGTCTAGATCTCCACCCACTGTTCCGCCCCCAACCACCTCTTCCCTGTGAGACGGCAATAGAAGTGCCACCCCTCCAGGGGAAGCCTCCAAACTTACTCCTCCCCCTCCCTCCTGCATACTGCTAGCAGGAGGAGAGGAACTTAGGGCGGCATGCTGGAGCGCCGCCCCCTTCATGGGGACCTGTATCGCGGACGCGGGGAGTGAAGAACACCCCGCCCGAGCCGGCGACAGGGACAGAAACCCTGTCGCGAGCAGACGCGGTCTGCCACGGGAGGTAAGTCCCGGACCTCGAGCGGCACGTACTGTGCGCCGGACGGTACGTGCCTTACAGAGCCCCCCTCCCAGACGACCCCTCCGGGGGCGATCAGATTTGGGGCGATCAGGGTGATTACGGTAAAAAGCGCGGAGTTTGGGAGGAGCATGGATATTACTTATAGGTTCCCAAGAACGATCCGTTGCCCCATAGCCCTTCCAATGTATGAGATATTCCAAACAGCCATTCTTTACTCGGGAATCGAGGATGTGCTGAACCTCGTATTCGTCCACTCCTGCAATCTCTACCGGAGGCGGAGGAGGAGGATCTAACGAGGGCCTCCAAGGTTTCACAAGGGAAATGTGGAAAACAGGATGGATACGGTATTTATTGGGTAGCTGGAGACGGACCGCAGCAGAACCAACCATCTCAAGGACGGGAAAGGGACCAATGAAACGAGGACCGAGTTTCTTCGATGGACAGGATAGACGAAGATGTGTAGTGGAGAGCCATACTTTATCTCCTTTTTGGTAGCATGGGGTTGGAGAACGGAGACGATCGGCATAGGTCTTGTATGTCTCTTGGGCTTTAAGGATGTTGGTTCGTGTGGTATTGAAGGACCGGATGAGCTGTTGAAGTCTGGTTGCAGCCTCAGGCACTGAATCGGAAGTAGGGGCGGCTGGCAAGGAAACAGGGTGATACCCAAAATTGGCGAAAAATGGAGAACAGCCAATAGTCCTTTGGGTTTGATTATTATAGGCGTACTCCGCTGTAGGCAACAATTGGACCCAGTCATCTTGTAGATAGGTTATATAGCAACGAAAGTATTGTTCGAGTATTTGGTTAACTCGTTCAGTTTGCCCGTTGCTCTGCGGGTGAAAGGAGGAGGAATAGTTGGGCTGTATTTGTAGTCCTTTACAGAAGGCACGCCAGAAGCGAGAGGTGAACTGTGTTCCACGGTCAGTTGCGATTGAGCGGGGCAAGCCATGAAGACGAAAGATCTCTTTGAGGAATAAGGTGGCTGTTTCAGAGGAATTGGGTAGACCCTTGGCTGGTAAGAAGTGGGCCATCTTAGTGAATCGATCCACCACTACCAAGATGGTTGTATATCCATGTGAATCAGGTAAGTCTACAATAAAATCCATTGAAATATCAGTCCATGGTCGTTCAGGTACTGGTAGAGGTTGAAGGAGTCCAGCAGGTCGTTGGTGTGAAGTCTTGGAGGTGGCACACACTTGGCAAACTGAAACATAGGCGATGATTTCTTTATGCATAGCCGGCCACCAAAAGAGACGTTGGATTAACTCCATCGTCTTACGTGAACCTCCATGTCCTGCAGCCAAAGTAGAGTGGTGAAGACGGATTACCTCCTGGCGTACAGGAGGAGGCACAAAAATTTTGTCGCGGAAGTAAAGCAACCCCTCTTTGCGAGTACAGAAACGAGGGGCAGTAAATTTCT
The DNA here is from genome assembly GCF_027358695.1 of Spea bombifrons. Lineage (NCBI taxonomy): Eukaryota > Metazoa > Chordata > Amphibia > Anura > Pelobatidae > Spea > Spea bombifrons. The sequence goes on along the minus strand of NC_071089.1, from coordinate 89,928,327 downwards.
TGGAGGTGCTATGATAACGAAGTCTCTCCCACATAGACGGAAAGGATGCTAAAAAATGACCCTTGTGTAAGATGGTTTCGTCAGTGTCTGGTGTATTCTCCGATCCCTCGTTTGTATGGGATAGGGCATCCGCTTTGCCATTCTTAGATCCTGGACGATAGGTGATGTTGAGATGAAATCGACTAAAGAACAGAGCCCAACGAGCCTGGCGAGGTTTTAGTCGTTTAGCTGTGCGGAGATACTCCAAATTACGATGATCGGTGTATACCAATACAGGATGGGTGGCACCCTCCAAATGATGTCGCCATTCTTCAAGGGCAGATTTTAGGGCAAGTAATTCACGGTCGCCGACATCGTAATTCCTCTCAGGAGGAGTCAGTCTCTTAGAGAAAAAGGCAACTGGGTGTACAATGTTCTGAGGGCCACTTCTTTGAGAAAGTATAGCTCCTATCGCAGAATCGGAAGCGTCTACTTCCAAAATATAGGGTCTGGAGGGATCAGGAAAGGCAAGGTGAAGAGACGCAAGGTGAAGAGACGCTTGAGACGACCAAAGGCATCCTGAGCGGGAGAAGTCCAGACGAATCTACCCTCCTTTTTGGTCAAAAGTGTAAGGGGTTGTATTACTTTAGAGAAATCACGGATGAATTTCCGATAGAAATTAGCGAATCCTATAAAACGTTGGACTTCTTTCTTGTTGGTAGGACAAGACCAGGAAGTGATGGCCAGAACCTTTTCAGAGTGACCGGCTGGGACAGGAAACCATTCACCGAAATCCTGGCAGTTGGATTATAGTATAGCGATTCTATCCAACCTCTGAACGTCGGGCCCAGTCCTATTTGGCGTAGCACCGCAAAGAGGTAAGGCCAGGCCACCCTGTCAAAGGCCTTCTCAGCGTCTGTAGAAACTAGGGCCATGGACACATGAGACTTATGTGCATGAGACAACACATCTAGCACCTGTATCGTGTTATCCCGTGCCTCCTGACCCGGGACAAACCCCACCTGATCTAAGTGGACAAGAGATGGGACATAAGGCTTGAGGCGAGTGGCCAAAATCTTGGCCAGCAATTTAACATCGGTGTTAAGAAGCGATATAGGGCGATAATTATCACATTGGTCACCATCCTTACCGGGTTTCGGAATCACAGCTATATGAGCCATATTAGTATGTGGGTCCAAATGGTCCCCTTTAACGAGGCCATTAAATAACGTAACCAAGTGTGGTCCTAAGATATGAAGGAATTTCACAAAGTATGGCTTTGTGAGCCCATCCGGGCCAGGACACTTCCCATTAGGTAAAGAGAGAATAGTCTCCCGTACCTCGTCCAACGTAATAGGCGACTCCAACAAAGCAGAGTCCGCCACCTTCAAACGCGTGCCCAAATGCTTATCCAGGTATGACTGCAAGTCAAGGCTAGATGACAGAGAGGATCCCGAGTCAGGAGGCAGGTTATACAGAGTGCTATAGTACTGGTGGAAGCAAGCCGCTATCTTAGGAGTAGAAAAGTGAACGTTACCTTCCCGATCCCGTATCTTGGGGACAAAGGCGGCCGCCCGTTTGGCACGCAAGGCCCTAGCCAAGAGCTTACCAGCCTTGTCACCAAATTCGTAAAAGCAGCTACGGGTCAACAGAAACTGTCTCTTAGCTCGAGCATTAGTAAGGGCAGCTAATCTGTCCCGCAGGACAGAGAGTTGTGTTAAAACATGTGGGGCCAGGGTAAGTTTATGTGACCTTTCCAAGTCTGCTATTTGTGCCGTCAGGAGCAGAATCTCGCCCAAGGCCAACTTCTTAAGGTTAGCACCCATTTTAATCAGGTGCCCCCTGATCACCGCCTTATGAGCTTCCCAAACCGTGGAAAAGGGAACATGAGGCGAGATGTTTTCTGCAAAATATTGTGTGAGTTCTTTACCCAGAATCTGAACGTTAGCGGGTGTGGACAGGAGGGAGTCATTAAGCCTCCAGGCCCAAGCCCTAGGAGGGAGATTGGCAAGGGACAATGTAACATGAACAGGGGAATGGTCACTAAGTATCGAGGTTCCTATGCTAGAAGTAGAGAGCATTGGTAAATGAAAATGGGAAAGAAAAAATGAGTCGATTCTAGTGTATCTAGTGTGCATGGGAGAAAAATAAGTAAAATCCTTTGTAGTCTGGTGTTGTGTTCTCCAAGCGTCAGCTAATTGTAAATTATGAAGGTGGCGCTTAACTTTAGCGATACGGGAATAGGGATGGCCAGAACCTTTTTGTCATCCATTTGAACCCCTTGGGGGGTTACCAGGAAACCGAGGAACTCCACCGTGTCTGTTTCGAATGCACATTTTTCCAATTTAGCATAAAGATTGTTTTCGCGCAACCGGATGAGAACCTTGTGTACATGTTCTCTATGCTCTTTCAGGGTCTCAGAGTATATTAATATGTCGTCTAAATATATCACAACGAAGACATCTAGATAGTCCCGGAATACATTATTCAGGAAATGTTGAAATGTTGCTGGGGCGTTGCATAAACCAAACGGCATCACGGTGTACTCAAAATGTCCGTACCGTGTCCGAAAGGCAGTCTTCCACTCGTCTCCCTTTCTTATCCGTACCAAATTGTAGGCCCCACACAGGTCAAGCTTGGTATAAATATGGGCAGAGCTAAGACGATCCAAAAGTTCGGGTATTAATGGAAAAGGATAGTGTTTTTTTATTGTAATATCGTTAAGAGCGCGATAATCAATACAAGGGCGCAAACCCCCATCTTTCTTTCCCACAAAGAACATCCCTGCACCGGCTGGAGAAGTTGATGGTCTTATAAATCCTTTATTAAGAGCATCATCAATATAGTCTTTCAGAATTCTGAGTTCAGGACCCGAGAGAGGATAAATGCGTCCATACGGAATAGGTGCACCAGGGAGCAAGTCAATAGGACAGTCGTAACTGCGATGAGGCGGGAGCTTGTCTGCACCTTTTTTTTCAAAAACATCGGCAAACGTGTGGTAAGCGGTAGGAATACTCGGCTTATCTTATTGACAGGTTGTGACTCTAGAGGAAGCAACTGTCCATGTGGAGAAGCAGGTCGACACAAACAAGTAGTTCTGCAATGGATGGAGGAGAAGGAGAGTGTTCCCTTCTCCCAATTTATACAGGGGTTAAGTAGTCTTAACCAAGGTAAACCGAGGATAACAGGAAACATGGGGGATTGGACTAAATCAAATTGAAGAAGTTCGTGATGGCGGGTTCCAAGGAGAAGATCAAGGTGAGTGGTTTCTTGGGTAACTGGACCAGAGGCCAGAGGGTTACCATCGACCAGGTGAATAAGAAGAGCTCTGGACTTGGTGAGACTAGGTATCCGATGCGCAGAAGCAAATGCAGAATCCATGAAGTTTCCGCTAGCACCGGAGTCCACCATGGCCGACGTGGTGACGGAGCCTTCAGTCCACTGTAGAATGAGACAGACGGATAAGTGAGGAGCAGAACGAAACATAGTGGGTCTCTCTGAGGTGTGCATCGTAAACAGCTTACCTCCGTTCTTAGAAGGTCTCACTGGGCACTCGTGGAGCATATGGCCTGCCTTGCCGCAGTAAAGGCAGAGATTCAATGTCCTTCTTCTAGAATGCTCCACAGCAGAGAGTGGTCCCCGAAAGATGCCTATTTGCATAGGTTCCTCTGTGGGGGGTGAGAAGGACTGAGGGGATCGGACAACAGCTGGAGCTGGAGCAGGAGCTGGAGCAGGAGGCTGGTAGAGCCGACGCCTTGGAGGGCTGGATCCCAAGGTACGTTCAAGTCTGCGTTCCCGCAAGCGACGATCTATCTGGATAACCAAGTCCACAAGTACCTCCAGGGAGGTAGGAATGCCAACACGTGCCAGTTCATCTTTCAGAGGAACTGATCGAGGAGGGCAACCTCATTCCACATGGATTCAACAGTAGCTTGACGGAAGTCCGTAACATATTCTTCCACTGGTCGCCTACCTTGCCTGAGGTGGCGCAGTGTGTTCTGGGCAGTAGCTGCTCTTAGGGGATCGTCATAGATCTTGGTTAACGCTGACTGGAATGTGGACCAGGATTCAAGGACCGAGGCATTAGTACGAAGGTGATGGGCCCACTGCTGAGGTTCACCTGCTAGTAGTGTAATAACTGTGTGTACTTTCGCACGGTCCGAGGCAAAGGTGCGAGGCTTGAGTGTAAACATCACTTGGCAGGCAGTAAGAAAAGTCCGGAATTGGGACCTCTCCCCGGAAAACTTGTCAGGCATCGCGATATGAGGTTCGGGATCCATAGCCCCTGCCTGAGCAAAAAGCACTGGACGGATCCAGGGCCGATGGTGCAGAGCGTCCGGATCGAAGTTCCTGTAGCTGATACCGGAGATCAGCCACTTCAGCCTGGAGTTCCCCCACAGTGCGATTAAGGGAGGTTAATTGGTGGGCCATAGATGTGACGGCCTCTGTTAGCCCTGCGGACTCCATGTATGGCTCAGATATTATGTCAGACACTTGCTGGTGTCTGTATTAGCAGGGTAGAAGGAGCCCAGAATGCAGGACTACTGGTGGTAACAGGAACAGTCCAGAGTAGTAGAGACAGGGCACGATAACAAAATCAGGTAGAGGCAATACGCCAAACAACAGAATCAGGTCACAGGCAATGGTCAGGTCCAGGCAGCAATCAATAGCAAAATCAGGTCACAGGCAAGGGTCAGGTCCAGGCAGCAATCAATAGCGAAATCAGGTCACAGGCAAGGGTCAGGTAACAGGTCAATCAGGATACAATAGGTTGAGGAGCACAGTACTGGGAACGCTGTGTAGGGCACAGAGCGTCTCAGAATATCTGAGCGCCGACATAAGGGAGCTTGATGGTTTTATGGAGATCCTAGACGTGGCGTCTGACGTCACGTCTAGATCTCCACCCACTGTTCTGCCCCCAACCACCTCTTCCCTGTGAGACGGCAATAGAAGTGCCGCCCCTCCAGGGGAAGCCTCCAAACTTACTCCTCCCCCTCCCTCCTGCATACTGCTAGCAGGAGGGGAGGAACTTAGGGCGGCATGCTGGAGCGCCGCCCCCTTCATGGGGACCTGTATCGCGTCGCTGGCGTGATCCCCGGCTCCCCGCGAGGATGCGGGGAGTGAAGAACACCCCGCCCGAGCCGGCGACAGGGACAGAAACCCTGCCGCGAGCAGACGCGGTCTGCCACGGGAGGTAAGTCCCGGACCTCGAGCGGCACGTACTGTGCGCCGGACGGTACGTGCCTTACAGGTGGCATCAGCACCCAGCGGCCGTTTAGGTAAGTTTTCCAGCAGTCTGAAAGGTGAGGGGTGAAAGGTGAGTGCGAGGGGGCGGAGCCACTTCACGTGACTTGCCCCCCAGGCCTTAGGCTGCCAGCCCTCCCCTGTTCAGATATAAAAACATTATAGACTTGAAACATGCCTGGTGTTATGAGCTGATGCAAGCCTGCACGGGTTACAGCTGTGCAGCGAGACTCTGGAGCCGGGCTCTCTCCTTTCCGAGTATTCTCAGAACTCAAGTCTGAGTGGATGGCTTTGGAACTGGTTATGGTGGTTTTGTGACATATAGCGAGGGGCTGGTCAGGGTTGCTGATTTTTGGTGGGCTGCCTTGTGAACAGGACATCTCAATCATCGGTTGGTTTCTTAGTGTCAAATTTTGAACCTATGCAAAGAAAGAAGCATTATTTTTAAATGTTATATCAACCAAATTTCTTTCAGTGTGTGCATTTACCATGGTATGAATTGTCAAATATTCCCCTGTATTCCATATGCTCAGATCTTTCAAGACAACGCTAAATGTACATTTTTCTTCTTGTCTCCAACACACAAAAGCGACCGAACAGGTACAAACACAATGAAAGAGATGCTGTGCCATACTTAGAAAAATAAAATCTAAGTAAAAATCAAAATGTGGAGGAGTTAACATGGCAACCCACAGGCTGTCTGTGCTGGCTTGCTCTACTTGCTTTAAAATTGCTCTTTACAGTAATTTGTATCTGTCGTATTCGGTTTCAGTGACACAGTTACATAATGCGTTAGCAGCCTGTTCTCCTAAATCACAGGTAAGCCTCATTCTCCAATGAACCTCTGCAGGAGATATACTGTTACATATTTCTAGCCCCTTACCGAGTCTCAGATTTAGACCACCACGGGTCATCATTATTGGTCATAGCATCATTTGTAAGCCCCTCATTATGGGCCTGGACCACGTTTACAAAGACCACCATCCATACCTGGCTCTCAAAGCCCCCCTTGAATCTCAGCACCAATTCAGTTATCATGGGGCAAGTCCCTGCAAAATGCTTTGCCCTGCCCTGAGACTACCAAACAATCTGTCTTAAGTGAACAATATATATATATATATATATATAATACATTTTTAAAAAAGACATTACCAAGTGATTTTAATTATTTAATGTAAATATCAAACGCCCCAGTAAGGCAGTGAAATGAGATGTTATATAGCAATAGTAACTAGCAGGGTGAGGAGCAACTAAGGTACCTTCGGTCAGCAAACAAAGGCTTAAATTCAAAATGCCTTATACGTAAGCGACGGACAAATACACATTGCTCTGTCACTGGGAATTTCTTTTGCAAATCAACTCTCCTGTTATCAGCTAGAAGGCATGTGCTGGGGAAATTATGGTTAATGACTGTTTAACTTTGCTGATATTTTATTTTGTTCCCTTACAAAAAATTACTGCACTTTTTCTGAAGTAATAATGCAGTTTTTGGACGTGAAAAAACTTTTAGTGCAGTATTACTGCACATTTACTGCAGTTTTACTGCATTTGTACTTCACTGTACTGCAGTATTACTGCACATTTACTGCACTTTTTTTTTATATTGCAAACCTACAGTTGTGCAGTAATACTGCAGTAAAAGTGCAGTATTGCAGTTTTTTCATGTCCAAAAAAACTGCAGTATTACTTCAGAAAAACTGCAGTAATTTTTTCGTATGGGTTTATTACAATGCAGCCACTGATCATTCCACTGGTGCCCAGAAATGGTCTACCACTTTCAAATGAAGCAGCTCTGGCTTTAGGAATAGAAACATGTGTGAGATTGGCATAAAGCTATCCTGAATCTATGACAAGTTATTGCAGTCTTCGGAGACTCATTACATAATTATATTATAATAATAATAATAATAATATAGACCCCTTTGTGTCCCTTACTGTATGCCAGTTATAAACAATACTGTTAGCCACTTGGCTTCAATGGAGGCAATTTACTTCCAGGGACAAAAATAAACAGCTAGTGCTCCCAACATAAAGGGGAAGTCCTGTGGATTTGCTTTTAAAAAAATATTATTATAATTATTAATAATTTGTATATTTGATCTTCTCACCTGCGTTGCTGTGGACTGACAGGAAGATGAAGTCGAAGAAGAAGAAATAACGGGAATATCAGACTGGACTGCGGCTACAGTGGCTGTAGGTGTAAATATTAACTGCAATAAAAACAGGATATTGGATTAAAATAAACCCTCTTACATAAGCATCAAACAAGTAGTAGGGAATTGTTTAAAAACATGCATCTATGTTTTGCCCTTTTTCTTAAGATACAGACTAAATGCCCAATGTGCTGACAACGGAAACAATATCTCAATACCAAATTAAGACCCTCAGGGTTCCCTAGGCATGCACACATGGCACAGAGCGGCTACTGCTATGCAGCCAGCGGTGGTCTGTTGGCAGGTTTTGCACTATTAATGCACCATCGGCCATAGGGCTTGTGGCCTCTGGACATATGCCTAGTGTGTCTAATAGGTATTCCAACATCTCCCTGGACTTCTCTGCATCACAAACCAAATAGTTCTATCGTTCTTTACTTCTTCCCATACACAGAGGTGTTACTCTGCATTAGAACGTGTAAAGCAATGAGCATTTTAAGGAGCATTTACGCAATTGCTGTTTTCCTTTTATAGGTTTTCAGCATCGATCTGTTCTGGATTAGATAGCATGTGACGTCCAATACTGCTATCTAACTACATCATATTAATATTATAATGTCAGGAAAAAACATCAAAAGCATAATTGAAATGTAAAGGGTTCAAATGCAAATTAAATCTAAACCTATTGTGTTATTGTAGGGTCAATTTGATTGCACTCCTTGAATATAAGTTGGTATAAATGTTTGCTGTGAATAAAATGCTACAATCGTAATAAAATCAGTTGGAGATATATAGATATATATATATATATATATAATATGCACACACACACAAATGTACATTATTGCATCATAAGTGATTATTTGTCTTTTCCCAGCTGTATTTAACCTTACAGCAGGTACAACTTGGTGGTTCCAGGCTTCTATTCTGTTCAAGAATGCACTCATATTGCCTTATTACCTTTACATTATAAATAGAGAAAACACTTAGCAATACAATACAAGGAAAGGAGAAATGTTATTTTCCAAATCAACTAGCAAACAATATATTTTACAAAAAAAAAAAAAGATACTGCCTCTGCTTAGAAAAAAAAGCTTACAATTTAATAGAATTAGAAATGATACAGATGAATCATGGTGTATGAAGTCGGCCTAGGTTGATCTAGTAACTTATTAAATAGGAGATTTGGTGAAATGAGAAGGTTTATGTAGAGGTGCCCATAGGACACATGGTATGAATATCACAAGTGAAAAGGAAGGGGATATTCAATTTCAAATGCTCTGAAATCCATTGGACTTTGAATGTAGATATTGAAGAACAATTCCTGGACAATGACACATATTTTAAATACCGTACTTACCATCTGAGCTCTCAGATACATCTGAGCCTGGCTCGCACTTAGGGTGGGAGAGGTGCTTCCCAATAACATAGTCTTCTGGGTGATAGTGCTACTGGTGGTGCTCGACGTCTGGGAACGACTCATAATTTGAGGTGGTGGAGGAGATGTGGAGAGGTTCAGCTAAAGAAAAGAAAACATAAATAAATAAAGGCTATCTTGTTTATCCCTGCATGCAAAGAAATGCATTTTTGTTACCCTCGCCTGTCTTTGTAAAATGGATTACCCTCGTCATCAGTGCAAGGATTCAAGGGATCTATGAGATCTCACAGCATCGTCAGGCTTACAAGCAATACAACAATAATGAAAAGCCCCTGGTAAGACTATGTTGCAAATGTATATGGTGTGCTCAAGTCTTTGACTACGCTATCAACTTTCTTCTATTAAAGGAAAGATACGAACAATTGTGAAAACACTATGTGCCATGGTTCACTATTACTTTCACAGGTTTCTGAGGGACGTACTTAAAGCACTCTGTGTTCTAAGCAATCCATATTGGGATTCCTCTGCTACAATAACCATACAGCATGTTGGGGCACTGACATACTTCCCGGATTTTACTGATCTCAGGGGAGCAATCTATCTATTAGATGCTCCCAGCATATGTAAATACACAAAAAGCAGCAAGAAAGGGAAAGTAAGATAAACAAGACATTAAAGAGATTTTTTTTTTACATTCTAGGTAGAGCATTCTTTCACTACAGTATGCGATTTCTCATACTGAAGATCATCCCATATCATTAGTTCATTTTCTTCAAGAATGCAGCCAGTTTGTTTCCTTACACAATAGTGTTACAGCCTCATTGATTGCAGAAATAAGTTTTTTTAAACGTATGGTATAAACCCCAAATAAACAATATTATCACATTATTGTCAAAATACAGAGCACAGAGATAAGGGTGATGGGGATATGAGCAATGTTGTAGTACTTACAGACGGCTGGGAAACGTTGGACTGCTGCGTAATAGTAACAGGAGACGCAGAGCGTCTCTCTCCAGATACGCTTGCCTGAAATAAAAAAAAATTAAAAATGCCCTATAAATTCTAGACATCGAAACAAACAACTTCCTACAAAAGTTCTTCAAAGCAGAAAATCAGAATGTATGCATGTTAAGTGTGACCTGAGGAATGCTGAGCAAGATATAATAATTAAGAAAACAAATCTCTACATTGAGAGAAAAATTTCGAAACAGAGTTACTATTCTTTATGAAATGAAGGCATTTAAGAATCCAATTAACAGAAACAAATGCCCACAAAGGGCCCCGGCAGGCTCATATAGGACTCGTTAGGTGGCTCCATGGTAGTAGTGACATATGCTATATGGTGTTAGCGTGTATTTGTGCATACGATGTAAGCATGTGCGTATGAGCATATGATGGGAGTAAGAGTGTATAGTTTTAGCGAGAGTATGTCAGTTTATGGTGTCAGGGATGAGACTAGGGTTAGTGACCCTGGGAAAGGAAAAAATAGTGTAAGTGTATTGTATTACAATGTGTTAGTATGTGGTGTCAGAGTGAGTTCTCTCCAACAAATACTTCACCCAAATGCCACTAACCCTAACTCATCCCTGTGCCCACCTCTTATAGGAGTATACTGAATCTCATTTTCCATATGAGGATATAGATGCTTTATCTACAGAAAATATACTGCTAAGTCAACATTACACATTTTGGAACATACCTCCTATAAATTAATAGATATAAAAAACACTGTAAAAATAAAGCTTCATTTAGTAAGGCTGCATGAGAGCTTTTTTATAGCCAGAAGAAAATAAAAGCTCGGGTTATTGACTTTTATCACATCCAGATCTCTAGAAAATCCTGACAGCAAAAACTAATAATAGACTATTTTTATTGTGTGCATTCCGTCTGCCTCAATATTATCTCTGCTGCACAGAAGCCAAGAAGCATGAGCATGTTCATATCCAGAGGTCAAACAAAAGTCGATAAACATATTTCCTGCACAATCTCTAAAAGCCTGTCAACCCATTCACCAAGGGTTTCATAAATTAGTGCCGGGCAGTTAGTGATCATAAATCAGCAAGATCCCCAACCTGCATGGGGGAGATCCAAAGAACTTAACTATTTGTCAATAGCTGTATTGCTCAGGTTGATGAATTTCCATCCTATGCCATGCTCTGGCAGTGTTTAAAGTAGCAGAAGACATAGGTCCGTAATTGTTGGTATTCACTGGTATGCTACCATGTTAGTTTGATTTTGTACAGAAGCAACATAAAGTTGCACTTAGTCGAGGTGTTCCTAACCCACTCGAGTAGTACCAACCTGCTGAACGGAGGCCAGGCTCTGGAGCTGAGTGCTGCTTAGGTGCTGTTGTTGTAGAGCGGCCGTCTGAAGCATAAGATGTTGTTGTTGAGCTGCGTACATCTGCTGCAGGTACTGCGCTGCCGAACTCGGTGGCCGGTTTAACGTCTGCTGGATAACCTACAGCATGTCACGTGTTAAGTTTCTCATTTTTTAACGCTATGGTTAAAAAAAACTATCAAATTACACATTTTTCCGTGTCGTGAACACCTAAAGCTAAAACCTCTGTTAAAAAAGGCAATATATAACAAAATACATATTTTGAAATAGAATGTCTCCATAACCAGCACTAAAAATACTTTTGAATGTATCCATAAACTACATGCACCATTATCAGCCATACAAAAGTGTATTTGTATAACATATTGCAGAATTATAGCAAGCTGGAGAATAGGTAGACATTTAAACACTTAAATGTTTAATTTCCTGTTATTTATCAGTTTGGAAGCTACATGTTCATTCAGATCAGGGTTACGTCACATTTTAGACCCTAAGCCAGGGGCGTCCAACATGCGGCCCGCGGGCCAAATGCGGCCCGCGAGACCTCGAGGTGCGGCCCGCGTAAGATCGGCAGCCAGGGCAACCGATCTTACGCGAGCCGCACCTCAAGCCCTGCTACTTACTTGTGGGAGGGTTTTCTGGACTGCACACAGAGGAAGCGGAGTTCACGTGACATCCTACTTCCTCTGTGCTTTAGCAGAGAAGGCAGAGGGAGGCCGCGCCCCCTGCTGTAGTCTGTAAGCGGCATCGAGGAGCTGCCTTGCAGGTAAGGAGGTGGGGAGGGTGTTTGAATGAGTGTGTGTGATTGAGGGAATGAATCTGTGAATGAATGATTATATGAATAAATGAGTGTGTGTGCGTGATAGCATGGATGTGTAAGTGCTGGAACCTAGGCATGATGGGACTGTGATTGCTGTTAGCAATCACACTCCTATCATGCCAAGTCAGCCAGTACATGCTGAAACCTGGCCAGCTGCCCCCCTTGTGTATTGATGCTCCCAGCACTTACAGCCACCCTGTACCAGCATGTACTGGCTGACTTGGCATGATAGGAGTGTGATTGCTAACAGCAATCACAGTCCCATAATGCCTAGGTTCCAGTATTTACTGGATGGATGTGTAAGTGCTGGAACCTAGGCATGATGGGACTGTGACTACTGTTAGCAATCACACTCCTATCATGCCAAGTCAGCCAGTACATGCTGAAACCTAGCTAGCTGCCCCCCTTGTGTAGTGATGCTGCCAGCAGTATGGGGTCTGCACATCACTTACAGCCACCCTGTACCAGCATGTACTGGCTGACTTGGCATGATAGGAGTGTGATTGCTAACAGCAATCACAGCGAGCACAGTCCCATCATGCCTAGGTACCAGCATTTACTGGTTGCCTGGGTTGCCAGCATTTACTGGTTGCCAAGTCATATTGCTAATTTTGTCCAATTGTGTGTTACCTACTTTTATTAAAAATGTGAGTTTTTCTTATTATTTTTAAAGGTGGGGGCCATTTTCGGTTTTGGCTAAGTGAACCCTGAATGTTTTGGTCCAGAATTTTCATTTTAGTTCATCCCTAGAATAAATCTAGGGAATCCTGAATTTGTAGTCGCAAAACTTTCTAGGCCCAGAAATCAGTGAGAGGAAGAGTAAAGGTTTTGTGTTATTTACTTTATTTTAATCTGCATATTTTATTAAAGGCCATATTTTTTGTCACAGTGAAAAATGAGTGCGGCCCGCGCACATATACAATTCTGATGAAGTGGCCCACTGCAGAAAAAACTTGGACACCCCTGCCCTAAGCGCTTAAATTCACAAGCAGTTTACTAGCATGAAAAGTAACTAATTGGCACTCTCTAGTGGAGATATACTGAACACACATCGTGTTGGAGAACACAATTTCACGAAGCTACAAAAATTTAGGAAAAAAGCAGCCCTTTTGAGTAACCTGCTGATCTTATTTCTTGTTTTTCCTACGCAGAAGAAAATTCCTTCCAAAATTTCGATACGCTCAAGTTATGCGTGGATCGACCTCACCTGCATTACATATAATAGGTCTCCTGGGATCAGTTAAAAGCCTGCTAGGCTTAAAGCAAACAGACATACCTGAACAGCATGGCGGTCTGAGCTGCTGTACATGGATACTGGCGCTGTGGAAGTGCTCGTTGTGGCAGGTGCAGCGCATGTCGTTCCAACCTGTTCATTCTCCATGGCTCCACAGTGTTCTTCAGAGCCTTGTGAAAAAGCAAAACAACAACAACACGTCAGAAGGATCATCTACACAAAACTACCAGGGTTTTTTTGCATACCTGAAGTACAGGTGCTATTTTTTGCCATATGTTGGATTAACCATTATTCCCGCTTTTTTGCGAATAGTGAACCCATGTGAATTATATAATGTTAAGGAGAGATATGGTATCAAAAGAAAGCTCTATCCACATGTTCAGTCGAACAATAAGTATTTACAGTGGTGTCTACAGCAATTATATTTAGGGGGCACATGGGGGAAAGACAAAAGTAGGGGGCAATTATAAAAGGCAGACACATATATTTGCAAAACATTTATAAATTAGCAACCTCTGTGAAGTGGACAACCAAGTTTTCTGCTTTAGACATCACATTTTAACTATATTACATGTACATATGGACTTGCCCCAGCACCCACAGGATTTACCCAGGATCCAGATTGCACCCACGGGATTTACCCCAGCACCCAGATTACACAGAGACAGGATTTGCCAAGATTACACCTGCAGTGATCTCTTCTTAGTCAGGGCTCCTCTCTGTCTGGCTCACGTGTGCCCTCACATATAAACATCCTAGTTGATATTTGCCCGTGCATCCAAATACATCCCTTTCAAAACACACACCTTTCTCATTATTGCTTTCCTTTCTGCTCATCTCTCCCTTTTCATTTCTCTCCTTACCATTTATCTCTCCTCTTCTCTATTTCTCTCTATATCTCCAATTTCTCTTTATCACTCTTTGTTATCTTTCTCCACTATTTCTCTTTACCTCATTCTTTTCCCTATCTCTCCCCTTTCTGTTTATCTCCTATTTCTCTTTTTTCTTCCAACATCTTCCCTTTCTCTTTTTATCTCTTCCACTCCCTTTGATCTACCTCGTTCTTATTATCGCTCCCATTTCTCTTCATCCATCCTTCCTTCTCTTTATCTCTCCCTATTAACGTCTCTTCCAATTTTCTTTATCTCTCCCTATTCTCCATCGCTTCCCTTTCTTTTTTATCTCTCATTGTTCTTTTTCTCTCCTCCTCTCAACTTACCTCACCATTGTTCCCTATCTCTCTCCCCTTCTACCTCTCCTTTTCCAAATCTCTCCCTTTCCTTGCCACCCCCTTCTTACTATCCCTATCTTGTCCCTTGCTCTCCATCCTCACTAGCTCTCCTCTTTCTCTCCACCTTAAGTTTGTGGTGCGAACGCGAGGTCTGTTCATACTCATCCTCACTGCTCTGTCTTGGTGCACGGAGTTTCAGTGCTAAGCGTCAGGATATGATGTCATATCCCAGCAATCAACATTAATAGATGTCACACTTCGTGAGGAGGCAGGTAGGCAGATGTCTGTATAAATAGATCTCATACTCCTTTCACTTAGGGCGGGTTAGAGGGAGTTCTATGAGCTTCCGAACCCACCCTGCCCTGGGCAGGGGGGCATGAGGTTATGTAGGAGTCTATGGCCTCCTCTACCCCCCAGCAATACCACTGGTAATTAAGAACTAGAGAAAATTAGAAACAAAAAATGCCCGTAAACCTCAAGGAGCTGAAGGTATGTTGTTAAGAATAGTGGGCCAAAATTCCTCCACAACGATGCGAGAGACTGATAAAGTCATTACTTCTTGTTATTGCTGCTAAAGATGATTCTACAAGCTATTGAATCGTAAGGTGTACTTAGATTTTCACACATGGCTTTTCCATTTTGGCTTTATTTTTGTTGAATAAATCATGACACTGTGTAATATGTTGTGGTTCATCAGAGGTTGTACTTATCTAATTTCTAGACGATTGTTATTTTGTCCTGATATGTAAAGCCATAGCAGTCAAAGAGGGCGTATTTTTTTTTTTCACGCAACTGTATTTTTATACATTTTTATACATATATATATATATATAACATTGTATTCTTTAACAATGAATGCCATGTACTATTTTGTAATGTATTAAAAAGGCTACCTGAGTGTTAATCTCCTCCCCCTTGATGATTTAGAAAAGAATAAGCAAGTGATGAGTTATTTTAATCACTTATATATTTTTCTATATTTCTGAAATGTTAATAGTCATTGTGCACTGTACACACAAATAGGAATTCTACGGCTCTCCCGTATGTATCATCCATGGATATGCAAATGTATTCTTCTCTGTGAAATTAAACTAATCCTTGAAAAAACTTTAAAAAAGGCAAGTTTTCACTTTGTATAAAAACATCCAACAAAGGGGGTAGTTGCCAGCGCTATACGGAATAGCGCAACCAAAGCAACCTTCGGAGAGATGATATAACTGAAAATACTCTCACCATATTGTAACCCGTTATGCAGACCAGTGGGTCCCAACCCGGCCCTCAAGGTACACCAAGAGTGCAATATGTAGTAATTAGCACATCAGAGTACCTATCATACAACATTTGTTTTGTTATTATTGGTGACATATTTACAAACAGGAGATATATCTGAGATTTGCCAGTTTTCTACAATATAAGCCTATGTGAAAATTTAACAACAATCTGGGGAAAAGAAACTAATGTATCAGATATGCAGGATTGTTTGCAATCAAAGCAATTTTACTGTATGAAATACTGTCAATCGGTGAATGTTGCCCTTCGAGCTGCTGCAGCCCATGCTGGATACACAAAATATCAAATGCAATACATCTATAATTAAAGGGCCAGTTTAATGCCCCGATAAGCAATTCCAAAGAATAACACACAATAAAGTATGTTAAATCAGCTCCCTGCCTCCTCTTTGATTGAAATCAATTCCGCTGAATCCCCCCCCACGCGTTTCCAAGGAGTGCACCATGTAAATTTAAAGGGACCTCTCAGCCATCACATGCATCAAAGTACATACAGCAGCTGGAGTCTCCCTGTATCCTTAGATTTTTATAAAAGAACGACGCCGATATTCCAAAGTAAGTGTATATGTTCTCTTATAGCGAGTGACACTTGGAAGGCTACACCAGTTTTGCAGTTTTTGGAGCATTAGATGTAAATGATGTCCTAAAAGGTTTTGCAGGAAGTACCAGGAGGTTTGTTTTCTTTTAATTTGTTCACCTAAACGTATTTTACCAAAGCAATGGGCTGATGAGGACGTGAAGAGGCAGGAGAATATACAAATAAGGGGCTACGATTCTGGGGATGTACCCAACGCCATCCTACAGCAAGCGGGAATACGACAATGATGTGTGGTTCATAAATAGAATTTGGTGGCACAAAATATTATTTTTCCATAGCCTCCCTGCTATATCTCTTTGTAGGTATTTTGCATGCTGTCAGTTAACTATTTCTAATAAGCAAAAAAAATGTATTTTGTAACTATTTCTAAATTCTGCAGTTATATACAGCAGTGTACATCTCCTATACCATCAGTGTACATAAACCAATGCGTTTAGTAAGCTATACCCCTATAACCAAGCATGTCTCCCATATACATACACTTATACCACCTATAAATAATTTCTCTGTATACCCCGGGGGGAGGTCTTCACTATAGAGATTATAATAAGCTCGCCGCCCATTGGCTCCAGCGCAGAACACACATTAACACGTGTATTGATCCATGTAATTGTTCGGCTGCTTGCAGCGTCACGGCGTGCAGGTGAGCCTCATATAACACAACGTATGAGCCCGGCACCTGCTCCAATGCATGCCCGTCATGCGCTTCCCAAAACATCACCGCTACAGACCCCTGATCACTCGCTCTCTCCCCCCTATCGCTACGCCAGTGCCCTCCCCGTCATGTTTCTGCGCTCCTCCCGAGCCAAGCACATCTCTATCGCGCTACCCCTCCCCACCCCCGCCCACTAACATCTCAAGGTCCCTCGCACCGCTGGCTCACTCTCTCACTCACTTACTTAGTCACTGGGCTTCCGCCATTTTCCGTACCCGTCACTAGGTGACGCTGCGCATGCGCCGTGAGGCCGTGTGACTGTCAGCTGGTGAGGGCATTTAACCCCGCTGGGCTGCCACGTCTCTGCGGGTACAGACGAGTCGCTGTATTACCGGCGCCCCTGCTCAGCGACAATGGCGCTTTATTACAAATCACCCTGTTTCATATAATTATCGTATCGCTTATTAAATATACCGTTGTCCCGTGACTCATTGATGTACCAGGTGAAATGAAATCTGGATGCTTTTATTATTTGATTATTATTATTATAGAGATTGGTTTACCTTATGGGTTAATGGACCTATTGTACAGCGCACCTGCTGTTTCTGTAAATCAGATTGTTACACCCGTTGTACAGCGCTGAGGAATATGATGGTGCTATATAAGACAATAGATAAAAATAATGCCATATAAATCCATAAATGCTAATAATCTGTCAAATGAAATACGTTATATTGCAGATAACAGAGACTGTGTAAAAATGATGTCAAAGTTACATAACAATTACTTTGCTTCATATGATTTTGTTTGGGGTAGGTAAGCCAGCTGCAGTGAGGCGATGTATGTGTGAGGTGAGCCTGGCCATCTGTAACACAACGTGTGGCCTTACGAGCATTCCTACGGATCCCAATGAGGGCCAAAGTCTTGACAGAGAGATGGCATCTGGGTTATTTCACTTCCTTCACAAGCTGAGGCTAATACCAGCTCACCCAGCTATACATATTATGTCAGAAATAGGGGACACTCCAGCCATCATATGCACTTTAATGAATATTATATCTGAGGTCCCTTTAAATTTCTCTGGTGCGTGCGGAATCCACTCCAAGTTTGCTTGTCGTCGTCCTCCTATTTTAAATGCATGTGATATATTTTAAATGCATGTGATATATTTTAAATGCATGTGATATAGTTACTGCTAGTCAGTTCCAGTGATGGCTCGGCAAATGTGTGAAAGGTGGCAAGAACTGACAAGCCATGGAGAAGGAGGGGAGCTGCCAGGGCCTCCATCAGAGGGTACAACCCTTAGAACTCTAAGGGGCCCAGCTGTCCTAAAAAAGATAAGGATGCAAAACATTCACCAATTATAGGAAGCTTGAGGAGAAGCCCACACCAGCAGAGATGTCACGGGAAACTAGATGCCGTCTGCACGCTGGTACCGTATCTTGCAGACCCGAGCATCACACATGGCAGCAAGGAGGTAGAAAAAGCTGCAGATATTTTCTGCCATCTTTATTTCCAAATAGCTTGCCTGTGCCATTTTTGGCCTGGAAGAGCTTGCCTGTGCTTTCTTTGACCCAAACAGCTTGTGTTGTCTGTGCCAGCTTTGCCTCCAAACAGATTTTCTGGGCCATCTTTGCCTCCAAACAGCTTGCCTGTGCCATCTTTGTCCCCAAACAGCTTGTCAGTGTACACAAACAGCTTGCCTGTGCAATATTTGCCCCCAAAACAGCCTCCCTGTGCCATCTTTGCCACCAAAAATAAGTTGAGTAAAAGAAAAAAATCCTTGTATTGTGTTTGTGTGTGTGGAGTCATCTGGGGTAAGTGCTATATATTGTTTCTTGTTGATTTTTTTTATATGCATTATAACGTACTTATAAAGTACTTTAATATGCATTCCTCTGTCAGTCGCTGTCAATGGCATTAAACTGTATTTAACTGCAAACAACTCCCTTGATCTAGATATGTTGTGTATGCAGGTTGTATTCAGCTTAGGGATACACTCAGAAAATTCCATGTTAATTATGAAATGTGTCCAATATGTAACCATTTAAAGCTAATGTCCAACCCTAGGATACTGCTAAATTCTTTGACACGCAAAATGCCAAAATCACTTTTTTTTACCCACTGCTAACCTATTACTATGAAATTCTACGTCAATCATCTTTTATTCCTCATCATTCATTCTTGAATATAAGCAAAGCAGAAATTAGAATGCAAACCATTTGGCAATTAATTATTATTTTCATTAAGTGACAACACACTATGTTGTAATTACAGTTCAAGAGACTAAAATAAACAGTGATTTTAGCAGCCGTGATTATGTCATCTTAGAGGGGACAGGCACCCGATATTGTTAACCCCTTCAGGATTTTTTGTTTTCATTTTCCCCATATGTTTGTTAAACCACGATTTCCTTTTTTCATATTTGACGAACCTGCACAAATGATAAAAAAATAATAAAATTATTTAAAAAATCCTTATACTGAAACAGAATTTTTTTTTTGCGATTTTGCTTAACATTTCTTCTATACTGTAGGTGCAAAGATGGCAGAGGCAGGTTGGGGCAAAGATGGCACATGCTGGCTGTTTGGGGGCAAATTTGGCACAGGCAGTCTGTTTAGGGGCAAGGATTGCATAGGGGGCTGTTCGGGAGCAAATATGGCACTGGGAGGCTTTCTATTCTAAGGATCTGCTTGATTATTGTCCCTCGTTACCTTATTTTTCACTTATTTTTCCATTTTTTGACTGGATGGGTGGAAGGGAAGGGACAGAACCTCTGCCACCAATCTAAGCTGCCAACAAGTGAACTTTTAAACTAAATATTTCCAAAACAATGACATTGATTAATCAAGGTACCCAAGCTGTAGATGGCTGCCATGAATGAATGTAGTTCTACTAAAAGCTTTAACTATATGCATATGTTTTAATTTATATGGCATTAACAGATAACTTTAGGGGAGGTACAATATGTGAAATTGTATATGATGTACAGTAGTCATATAGACAGTATGATCAAGTTAAAATTAATTTTAAAAAAAATTACCGACACGCTGTATTAGACCAAATATAACAGATTAATAAAAACTGTTCTTTCTTGCCACTAGTGCCCGATCACCCAAAGTTTTCACAGTGTCTCTTCCAAAAAAATGGGGAACAAAAAGATTTTGGCAAACCAGTGATGCTAATATCTCAAAGAGCTCTCAAGCCATAATTCACTTGGAAAAATGCAAAAACAAAATAGGAAAATATTAAAATGAATCACCAAAATAAAAAATATATATATTCTTTTTTAAAGGTGTTCATTAACCCATGATAACTAAAGAATTAGTAAATTAGTAAAAAAAAAACAAGTTTTTTTTTAAAAAACTACCCCAAGCCTCTTAAGCCAATAGTATTAATAAATATGTAACATATGTATCCATGTAAAGCATGACTCTAATCAGGATTTTGCTGAACATAAATTGTGTCATTATTCAGCTGTGGCACTTACAGTATAGAAGAAGTTTTAAGAAAAATTGCAAACCTTTTTTTTATTTTAGTTTACTAACACTAGCAATTATTATGTTTTATGTATTTCTATGATTCTAAAAGAAGGCTCTACTGAACAAAATGATGTAAAATTTGTGTGGGTTCATCATTTATTGGTAAAGAGGAATCATGGTTTAACAAACATATGGTAAAAATTACAAAAACAAACAAATGGTCCTTGGGTCATAAAAACTTCAGGGCCTGAAGGAGTTAAATAAGCAATGGCAAGGTGAGCTCCTTCAGCCATAAAAACTACAAATCCCAGAATGCCCTTGTACCAGCTCACCTCCTGGTGACATAAGCACTTAGGAATGTGGAGACTATCACATGTGAGATGGGAACCTGGGGGAGAGGAGGAAGATTGTTTATTAGCAGACACATCCCAGTGATTTTAAGACCTACAGTCATTTTTAACTCCCTAGTTACCGGTTTCCCGGAGCTCAGTGATAAAACCACTCTCTTTACGTCTGTCTGTCTGTCTGTCTATCTATCTATCGTTTTATAATGACTGCTTACTAATTAATGCGTACATAGCATAGGTTGTCCTGAAGCCATCCTTTGTTAACCCCCTGTTATCATGTGGGGGTTTTACTATAAAAAAATCTCCTTTATTGGCAGATGGAGACTTTGTTTAGTTGGGTTGGGGGTTACAGTGTTTATAATTTATTACACAAAAGAATACATAATTTCTGTTGGGTAAGCAGGGCCGAACTGGGGATAACAAGGCAGTCCCGGCAGTTTAAAGCTGGCGGCCGCCGGATGGATATGTGCAGTTACGCGTTGCGTTTTTATGCTTGTGTAGCATGCGGCTGACGCAGGGTGGCCTCACAATACGGCGATCTATCTGTCGCTGGAGGGGCAGATCAGGCTTGGATGGGGTGATGTCGGGCAGTGGTCCGCAAGGCATTCGCCCAGTGTGCCGGATGGCCAGCCAGCATTTAGCTGTACATATACGGCAAGAATCTGGTCCAAACACACAGATTCATAACAACTATTTCACTTCACTATTCATTATAAAGGGCCAGCACTGGCAGGTTCCTCCAGCTGGAAAGGCTGAACTGGCCCTGTGTAATGCATAAATTAATAAGGGGCCAGCCAAGTTCTTTTTGCAGCCGAAACTTATTGCGGATAGCCCTTCATAATGTATAGTAAAGTCAGGTAGCAGAAACACAACTCTCCTTTCACAGAATACACCCCTTTAAAGTGTTACTCGTGGAGCAGTTAGCTGAAGCATTCCAAAGGTTTCCATGGCGACTGCTGCGCATTTACACATAGCGAGTGACTGGGAGGATGTATCATTGAAGAATGTTCCCCTTTTGCTGCTGTGAGGCGCAGGGTTCGTCTCTGGGCGCCGTGATGTCACTCTCGGTATCGGTGATGCAGTCATGCGTGTGACTGGATCTGCCCTCCCTCCTTCTACCTATCCTGGCGAGAGTGAGTGCAGGGAAGGGCAGTCTCCTCCCCCCCGGATGTGTGCGGATTGGTACGGTCTCCCAGGCTCTGCTGGGACTCAGGAGTGGCAGGAGGAAGAAGGTGTGAGGCCGCAGGAGCTACAGTGTTCCCCGGCCGCCTGCCCCGCACCCCAGCCGGATCTGCGAATCCTCAGGACATGCCGACACAGCGGGACAGCAACATGTCCCAGCTAGTAGATCACTCCCACCAGGTCCGGGTAAAGGCTTATTTCAAAGGGTGAGTACCGAGATTCCATCAAATCAAACACCCCCCTCCGTGTATCCGCTTCTGTACCCTCAACCACCTCAACTATCATTCAAGGCATGCTGGGACTTGAAGTCCTGCTCTGCTGATCTTTTGAATGGGAAGCACTGCAGGCTCACGGTGCATTATGGGGTATTTGGGGGGTAGCTGCAGCATGGAAGAAGAAGTTCTCCATGAGCTAGGAATGAAGTGAGCTGCTTAGTTAACTCACACTGGACTGCATTAGTAGAGTCCTTCCTTCTTCTTGTACTAAGCAGAGTCTGGACTCCTGTAACACATCCTTTTAAAAGGGGTTCTTGGGCAGAGTAAGAGATACCGGTTTACTCAGAAACCGGAATGGCGACTCTTTGTAAGGCCCTGTTTGTGCGCTTTCTATGGGATATCTCAGAGGTGAACTGTACGAGTTGAGAGGTACACCCTTAGAGAACATTTTAGAACGCAGTATGTTTGGAAGCCATGGCTGTCTAGATCACCCCAGTGAGAGAAACCGTCCCTAATGGGACCTCCAGTCCTGTCGGTAGCTCCTGCCGGCAGGCACGGTGATCCCGCTTCTTTCCGTCCTTCACGCAGTGCGCTGATGACATCATATACGCAACGGGGCCCAGAGGGCACCTATTATGGGCCCTTAATCTAAGCCTAGGGCTGCTGCTGTCACTTTTGTCCCCTTAGAGTCAAACTTTACTGTTAAGAGTATCTTGTAATATTGTGTGTTGTTTTATTTGCTTTCGTTGCTTCTGCCTTGGACTTGGAGACCATTTCCAGTTGTTGTATAAAATGTCCAGAACAAGGTTTGACGAATATTTGTAAACAATTTAGGGAAAAAATGTATTTGGAAGTCCGAGACGATACAACTTAAAAATCATATGAGAAAACTGTAGGTACCAGCGGAAATTTGTTTGGCCCCCGACATAGGCATTGTATAGAGTAGATGATTTCAGGTCCTTGTGCTGATCCAGGCCAATAAGGAAATGCACAAGGAGCGCGTGAGCACAAGTTATGGGCACGTTGGTGGTTTATGGGGTACCTGTTATAAATATTTTGTCTACTCTCGTTCTGAACGGAACTGTTTTTAATGACATTGTGGAACTTTAGAGAGCTTTCTTTTAAATATTTTCCTTTAAAGTTTACTAGTTCCATTCCGGATCATACATTTAAAACATCTGCCTTGGCAAATGTTTGGGGTTAATCCAATAAAGTGTGAGTTGGCAGTAGAGTTTGTAGGAGAGTTATAGCTTGGTCTCATTGAGTTCGCTTTACACCATGAAGGACCACTCCAAGAAAGCTTCTGATGCGAGGAGACCTTGGCTGCTCCTGCATAAAGTGTCGATTTCATGAGTTCCAGCTCCATCTTTCTTGAAGAAGAGTAGTGCCATGGATGGCCTTCAATGTTGCGTAATGAATCCATGAGTTTAAACCGCACGTTTCCTGCTATCTACTTCACTGAAAAAACCTATTGGTATCCCTGGAGGTGGACGAACTCTTTACTTCTGTGTACATGTCAGAATATGGTCAGTCACAAAGGACTGCGCAGACTATGCTCACTCATCCCTATATTTATCTCGCTAAAGATATATGCATGGAATAGTTTTATCTAGTTACATTAGAAAGGGCAATAAAAAGGAGTTTAAAATTCTTGGTAGGTCTTTTAAAAACATTTAAAATATACTTGTCCATTTCTATTTTGTTTTCCAACAGGAAACCCGATGCCATGAGTTTGAAACATTGTTTGAACGCAGTACGCTACTCATTGCTTAAAAGGGACACTCACGTTTCCCAGGCAGACCACTAAACATTTAATTCATATGAAAGTACTTTCGTATACATTCAATTAACTTGCAAAAAATGTTTAGGGAGAAGCTGCAGCTCCTCATCCCCTCTGTGGTCGGATGTTTCACGCTGCTGAGGTGGGCAGTTAGTGGCAGGAAAGCACTCCCTAGACCCCACTACCGCATATCGCATGTCACGAGATACGTTCAGTGAGCATCTCCTGCACCTCAAATGCTTTTGGGGGAATTCTGCAGAATCCTCTATGCATTTACAAGGGGCACACCATGGAAATTAAAAGGGGCCACTTGGCTATCGCATGAAATGAAGTGTACATAATTGTATATGTGTCCCTTTAACCGCTACATCAATTGTCCCCACCAAACTACATTTATTTAAAATATGGTTTTCCTCCGAAACCTGGTTTCAAATAAAACTTGTTAAGTTAAAATCTGTGTTTAAGGTTACACCGGATCTCCGCTCTCATATCTGAATATGATATCAATCATGCAACAGATCAATCGTATTATTTTCGTTATATAAAATTTACTTTTTTTTTACTGCTGTGCTGTAAAAATCACATCCTAAATTGGTGCCTTTCTTTGATATTTGATGCATTCTACAGAATCCCCCCGCATACATTTACCCTTTTCCCACTGCTCACTTAAATGCAGCAAAGAAGATGATGTGTTCGGCCGCAACTTCTCTCCTAGACAGGAGTAATTCCCATGCACAGTGCTCGGTGAACGCAGCGGGTGGGGGTCTCTTCAGACCCCCATGTGTGCTGCCATTGATTTTGTTTTGAAGGTATTAGGAGTGTCAGGGATATCCCCTTTAGGATGGCGTTGTATGTTACTAAATATTCAAGGATAACATATTATTGAATTGGTTACTTTGTACCGATATAGCCACAAGCTGTTGCTTTACTAGGAATTGTAGGGTTTTCAGTCACGCCTTAGCAAGACAAAGGCTTTTATGGGATTATGGGAGTTATAGTCCGGAAGCAATTAGAGTTTTACTCTTTTAGGCTAACCAAGTAGAATACAGATTTTGCAACTTATTTACATAGGTTTTACTTATTTTACAAATGGTGAAATTCAGGCCCCCACTTATTAGGCAGAACCGTTGTACTGCGCATGTTCATATTTTGGGAATTTGCTACCATTCCGCCGAGTGAAATCCTTTGGCTTCGCACAGATTGTTTTATATTAAAAGCGGCGGTAGTAAATGGAAGCTGGAAAGGGGCAAATACTTACAGGGGGATTATGCAGAATACCATCATGCATTTGCAAAAGGAATACCACAAAACTGTAAATGAGCCACGCGGCTATCCTATTCATTAACGTTCATATGGTGGCTGGTGTGCCCCTTTACACGATAAAAAATCTTGTAATGAGTTTTCCTTAAATTTCAACGTTTTGTGTTGATAAAGTGGAAGGTGAATGCTACAATAATAAAAACAGATTAATTTTGAAAATGATAATTATCTATTATTAAACGAACATTCTATTCCCTGATATTGTGTTTTGAGTGCATGTCAGACTCCATTTAGTGTGGGCTTTGATTAGTATGTATACTAGCTCAGTAGCGCTCCCTTTGAAATCAGTGAAGATGCAACATGTGTGATCAGATAGCATACATGTGATTGGCTGCTTCTACATTCATTGATTTCATTGGTGGCTCTATTGAGCATGTGCAAGAAGCATACTGAAGTATGCTTTCTGTTTTTAGGAGAGGCAGCTGGTGGAGGAGTTAAATGAGACAGGTCTCTTCTTCTATCTCCAGTAAAGATACTGATACGGATGCGGCAAAATGTGTATCGCTATGTGTTTAACATGAGCGTATACGGATGGTGGGCTCCATAGAAGGAAACGGTTATTAACACGCACGTTAACTTACCTGTGAAAAGAGACATTAATGAATTGGCTTCTGATAAAGACCTTTCACAGATCGGTGTGGACAATTCTTGTCCTGGTCTATCCTGTTTCTTCGTGTAGCAGGAACGCCACAATGTTTTATAGAATGGGATTTATTTTATATGAAAGAAATCGCCAAAGCATCAAAGTGAAGATTATATTTTTTTATATGACCGATTTAGAGAGTTTATTTCGGTCTTAAAATTGAACTTTCACTATTGTAACTACAAGAATACAATATGTATTGTTTGTCATCACGTGTAATTGCTACAAATCTTGGCATCTGGGCTTTCTGTGTCTACAGCCTACCGCATCTGTTAGATGCAATTACTTAGGCGGGATTTTAAAGAAAATTATCTAGTTTCACACTTTTATTATTTGGTTTGTCATTCATGATAAAATTAATTGTGGGGAAAAAATACATATATATATAATTGTTTTTTTCCATGATATTGCGATGTGATGTACAGTTTGCCCTAGACTATGCATTAATGAATAGTATAACCTCTGAAAAATATGTATAGGTTTCCCTGGTCAAAGTGTTAGCTGTGTATAAGGTTTCCCCCTCTATATCCAAGATATCCCAAACCACAGCCCTTAAAGGGTTACTGACCTGCAGTCAGGGAGGTCTACTTGACGGCATTAGGAGGGTAGTTCATTTACAAGTAAGATGTGATTTGTCACCAGTTCAAAATGAATGGCTGATGGAACCGAGCCCTTAAGTGGCTTTTAGGGAGCCATTGTAAGAGAATTGTCAGCTCTCTAATTATAGATCTACTAATAAATAAGGCAGGTTTGTTTGTGTTGTTTCACATCCTTGTTGGTGTTTATGAGCCTTCACTCACCAGAGGTGTTATGACTCTGTATAATGCATTTTATGCTTCTGATTTGATGCCATATGCTACCTAAATGCTGACACGCGGATGGATTGTGTTTGGATGAATTTGTATGCTATGGATTGGCACTCTCTCTTTCAACTATATAAAGGACGAACAAGACAAGGTCAGAACTTATATATCTCGTCCTGAAGGTTCTTATCTGCTAATACGTTCTATGTCCTGGCTTGAGGGCATCTCAGATATTAGCTCCCAATAACACTCCATGCACCCCCCTGATTAGGGCCGAGACATACGACTGGGGTTGTTGCTTCCCTCATTTGCCCTGTTACAATTCTAGACTGCCGTTGTGTTTGGCATTAGTGTGATAAGCTTCGGAGAGTGCAAACTCAAGGCTCTTCACCAGGGATTCACCGTTGGCGATTGCCTTAACTCGACCTGGGTTAAGAATTTTACTGAACTTGTTTTAAGTTAATTTAAGTTTTGTTAGACCATTTCTCAAAATGTTGATGTATTTTCCTCCTACCCTTTTTTTCTAATTTAAAGTGTGTTTGTGTGGGAGGGTAAATTGTTGTTGAGAAGACCAGAAATCCTCCATTTATGGGCCCAGCCCAGGCTGCTGCTTCTCCGTGCTCTGCCCTTGGAATCTCGACCCTACTTAGTGGAACCCGACCTGACTCATTTAGTGATTTGGCTGATGAGCTGCACCCGTTGTGTAATAATGTTTTAATGTGTTTGTATTTGTGATTAATAATGAGATCACTTAAGATGTCTTAAGTAACTACGTAACTATTTACCCTTTACTGTTTGGTCTTTGAAATAACCCCTCTACTGTTGGGTTATCAGAAGGGGTATATATTGATTAATTTGGTCATTCTGATGCCGACCACCAAATGTAGCATTGGTGTGATTGTTTCCAAGGATCTCTTCTATCTCTGCATCATGAGTAGATGTTGGAATTCTATTTCTTGCTCCTTGTAGTTAACAAGAGATAATCATTCTTGCTGTCTTTAAGATTAAGTTGGATAAGGTCTGGTCTTCGCAACATACTCTCTCACTCCTTCCCCTCCCCCCCACAGATGAAGCAGATACGACAGGAAGGGAGGAGGCAGAATAAAATCTAGAAATTTTATTTTGGGCATCGGTGTATTGAACAAAAACAGGGTTATGTTTCATACTTATTTTATCTGTTGACCTGTAGGGCATCCTTGTTGGCACGTGATATTTTGTGATATTCCCTACAGAAGCACCATGCTGAGCTCATTCTTTTACACTGAAGACTGATTCCTCGGAATTCCATCCGGGTGATTAAGATTGAGCAATTCTATTGTTTACCACAAGGCGGTATGATAAGGAGGAAGGGTGTTTGACTAGTAGATTCGACTAAGATTACAGAGCTGGAAAACATACACATGACGTGCGGTTGTCTAAAAACATTGTTTTTAAAAGTAGAATTGGTTTGAAACGGAAAGCAATGCAAAGTTTTTAAAAAGTTGATTTGGTACTTGCAGTAATACAAGGTTTTTTTTTTGTTTGGTTTTTTTTTTTGGTTAAAATGGTTAAACCCTATCACGTTTTAGGAATTCTTCCCATGAATTAAGTGTACCCGGTCTCGGCACGGTATATGCTTGGGTGCAAAGCTTGGCAAAAACAACTTGTATCTGTAAGTGAAGTGGAAGAAGCCAGGTCTTTTTTATTTCAATTTTAACCCCCCCCCCACAGATGTCTTAAGTTTCTGTATAATGTACGTATATGAACGTATCACAGGGCCAGTGCTCCCTCCACTGTTCGTTTGCTTAACGAGACCTCCTGCATGCGCGTGCTGTACGTGTTCTCACCGATTTCAGTGCTTCCCTGTCAGGACTTACATGAAAGTAGATAACATAGGGGCAGTTAAGTGCTTCTTGTATTTATTTACAGCTAAAGTACGCACATTAAAAGTACTTTGATCTGCATTCTTTATCGGTGAGACTGTATGGGACGTTGGGGTTACTACGGTAAATGCTACGTGTTTTCAGTTTATTTCCCCCCCACAATGTAATATTTATTATGCAAACTGCTGAATGTACCAGTATCTTTAATTGTTACTGTTATTCTTTAAATCCAGTATTATTCCCACAATGATCTACGAAATATATTGCCATTTACCGTATGTATGTAATGCCACCATGTTTGTTCAAAGGGATGCTCTTTTTAAGCGTGCTGTTTACAGTATTTTACCTGGAAGTATACTTGATATACACAGATCAGCCATAACATTATGACCACCTGCTTAATATTGTGTAGGCACCCCCTTTTGTCGCCAAAACCGGCACCAAGACGTTAGCAGCAGATCCTTTAAGTCCTGTTAGTTGCGAGGTGGGGCTTCCATGGATACATCCTGGTTCCATGTGTTCTCCAGGCAAGCGACTGTCCAGTTCATCCACCTGATGTGAAAGAAAATGTGATTCATCAGAGCAGGCGACCTTCTTCCATTACTCATTGGTCCAGTTCTTATGCTCACATACCCATTGCAGGCACTTTCGGGAATGGACAGGGGTCAGCATGGGCACCCTGACTGGTCTGCTGTGATGCACTGCGTGTTCAGACACCTTTCTATCAGAACCAGCATTCACTTTTTAAGCAATTTGAGCTACGGTAGCTGTTCTGTTGGATTTGAGCACACGGGCCAGCCTTCGCCCTCACGTGCATCATTAAGCCCTGGCCGCCCAATGACCCTGTCGTCGATTGCGTGGTGATTGTGCAGGGAAAGGCACCCAAAATATGACACGACTGACAACAGTAGTAGCCTCCAGGTATGGAAATAAAGGAAGCTGATTGTAACGTGTTTTTGTTAGTCTACATTCTGTATACAGCATTTAATTTAATGATCAATATATTCTTTTCCATTGGCTTTTTTTGTCTATCACCAAATATTATTGGCTGAATTATTTGGGTTTCAATCACCCAATTTCATGGGCTGTATTATTTATATACTTAGTACTATTTGTCTTGTTTAGTCTTGTTTATGACAATACTAGAGATGTCCAGCTTGTCCAACAGAGTTCTTTAATCCAGGGCTAAAGTCAGTCCTGGAACTTAATGGCAGCAGCCGATGAAATGATGTACATGGTGCTCCCTGCAGGATGCACGAGGTCCACATAACATTCTTATACTTTTTTATAAATTTATGGCCGTGTTTATCAAGGTGGCAGCAGTAAAAATACATAACGTTTTTTTTTTAGTCAGTGTAAGTCACTGGGTAATTAAGACTGAGCTGCCCTATTTTTTAGCATGATAAGGACTAAGGGTGTAAAATAGCAAGCCTAGAACATGTACAAATTAATAAAATGCAGCTGCCTGCACTAATTCAGTAACTAGAACTGTTTAGAAAGAAAGGGAACACGGCACAAATTAAGAAATATACATTTTCTTTCCTGTGTGATGGTAGAGAGATTAACATCATTGACTTGTTCGTTAGTCCCGTTACCCTCAGAGCTGCTATCAGTTCTTATGTAGTATTTTAGTGACTCTTAATTCTTTTTCTCAGGAGCCCCTCCATCTGGATGCTTTAGAGTTGGGATTGTGTAGTACGGTTATGCGGGGGACCTTTGCAATAACGATTGGAACAGTGTTTCTGGCTCATTCCTTTTCAAGAAGCATAACAGTGACTAATTAATTTTGCCTTCAAAGTCACATATTCTGCAAAGTGAGCATCACTTATAGGATGACACTGGTGGGGGAGAATAAACTTGTCAAAGCATGCTGCGCTGGTGAGACTCCACCTCTGTTCTCTAATTAGACGTGGGTTAGCTGATGGATTTTATCTATGTGCTGTGCCGGAGTACACACGATGAGTTAATGTTTCATAATCTAAAACATTATAGGCTGCTCCTATAAAAGGAACGATGGCTACCTGGCTCAGATATCGCCAGGATAAGCTCCCATGTATGCCTCCTCCTTGCCCTTCCCAGCTATCCAAGGAATTCCGACAGCTACTCTCTAGGTCTTGAGAAGAAGGTTGTTTTTCTTGAATGTTCTTTACGACCTGGCATGGCCCCTGCTCCAGAGTACTCTGTTTTTTTACTCCAGAACACCATCCCACCACCACCACATATGGCTTCATATAAAACGGCACGTCGCTGTCCAGATCTCATTCTTACCTTTAAGGCTTGTCAGTGCTCATCCCCATTTATCTCTGATATCCTGCCATATATCTACATGCTCTCTACGCTCCATCCATCCAAGTGTCTCTCTTTAACAGCTACTTCACCATATTCTCTAAAAGCCTTCCTTGCTGTCCCTATCTCAGGAACTCGCTACCACTGGGCACGTGCCAAGTTTCAACTCTCCACAACCCCAAAAGCAAACTAAAAGAACATCTTTTAATTGTAGCACTACAGTAACTTCGCCTTGATTACTTCCCTTATGGTATCTGTTTATCCACTAATGGAACCTCCTTTGCCGATGTATTCATACCTGTTATACCCTGATCAGTAGACTGCTGTTCTACCTATGATTGCACCAATTCTACCCCCTTTTTATTGTATTGTAAAATGCTCAATAATATTAAAAATATGTATAGTCTATATGCTTTTTATGAAAATAAAATGATAGTCCTTCTTTCTTATTCCCTCTAACAATGTATCCATCAACTCTTACCTTGTGTCCACGCCATATACTCCAGAGGTCACGACTGTGTCAAAGCCATACATTTTCTATGTGTTGAGTAGCCTTTTGATTGAACTAGTCTCGGTATGTCTGGGCATTAGCCAGGCTCCTGCATTGAAGCAGAAATGGCTATAATATATACAGATCTGTGTACGAGTATCTGTGCCAGAAAGTGTCCTGACCTGCGTAAAAACCTTCGTATGTCTCCGGCTGCAAGTTATCAGAAAACCGTCAACTCTGTTGTCCAGTTTTATCCTTGTTTATGGGGCGTTTTTACATATTTTTTTGCTTTTATTATTATTGTTTTATTTATATAGAGCAAATAGTTACACAGCGTTATTTACAGTACATACGTTCAAAGGGTATGACAAAGCTATAACTGAAAGACTATTACAGACCTTGGGGCGATTATTTCCAATTATGTTTCTATATGGTGATTTATATACTGTTAGTGGCCATGATTTGAACGTAGCCAATCAGTGCCCTGCCATGAATACATATGTGTCATTTCTTCTGTGTCTCACTGCTGGCTTTCTCTAAAGTGCAGAACAGCCCAGCCCCACAGCTGTTATGTGCAAATAAATATGTATAGGCCATGAGCGAAAGTACGCCTTAATTGGATTTATAGACGGAGGTGTAAAGCGATATAAGCTTGCAAATAAAAATCAGTGCTATCCTAATACCGGCGCATACAATGTAAGTGATGGAGTAAAGGCGGCTGGTAATGTGCTGCAATGGTCGTTGTTTATTCAATTATTATAAGGTAGAACCCTATTGAGACATTGGCACAGATCATTTTAAAGTGGAACTCTAACCTTACAAAATGTGTTCATTTAAACTGTCTATAACTTGTAATATAATGTTTTGGGGATGTTCATTTTCTTAACATCAACCTCATGGGAGCTCAGATTGGTAGCTGTCTGTAGCAGGGCCTACATTATCTAATACATCTCCTACTCTGAAACTCTGTTCCTTCTCTTTAACCCACCTTTACAGATTGCTCCTTAACAATAGGGTACAGATACGTAAGTGGGAAGGAATAACAATGCGGATCCCTAGAACAGGAAGACTTTCGCTATGGAATACATGCAGGGTGTTTTTAATGCATATAATTGTTGTACATGTAAACACTGCTAAATGTTTGTAGACGTCTAAATTATAGTGTTTGTTTTCTCTTTCCAGAGACATAATGATCACCCATTTTGACCCCACCATAACCTTTGATGGACTGTGCAATGAGGTTCGGGACATGTGCGCTTTTGACAATGAACAGCTCTTCACCATGAAATGGATTGATGAAGAAGGTAACTTCTTACTTAATGACCGTTGAAAGGAATGTGATCCATCTGGGTTATTGGATCACAATCAACGTAGAAAAGTATTTAAAAGTGGAATCATTAAAGGCTTGGTTAATTAAATGGATAATTAAAACTCATGCTTCGTGATGTTTAGTAGTAGGTAGAACATTTTGACCAGCATACAATCTGGAGCATCACATGTTCATGTTACACGTTTCCTTTTTTGGATTTTTCCGCACTAAATTAGGCAAAACATGGGGCCTATCTTAAACCTAAAACAATTTCAAAATAAGTAAAAACAAAAATGCTGTGTGGGAAAGGCTAAGATGTGCTTTATGAATAAATGTCACCTATTGTTGGCCATTGGACCACACACTCTGTCTGTTCTGTTGTATGTGTGTGTGCGTGTGTACACAGTTTGGTGGCCCTTCAGTCTGCTGAATGTTGGGTGCATGTCAGACTCTAGACAGAGAAAGTAGCTGATAATCTACAGAATCATAGGACGGTATTACAGACCTAAAAGGCTTTATTCTCTGTATCAGTCATAGCGATCGGTTTACAGAGATCCGGAGAGCTGGAAATAAAGTGTTATTTTTTTATCTCATGATATTTTTTTCTTACTGGAGCCAATCACCACTTTGGGTATGCTATATTTTATTGATTTAGGATAATACGCCATACAGAACTGTGTTGACACTGGCATTAGAGCCTGGCAGGCTTCTCTTTCAGTGTCACTGATGCATTGGGAGCAGTGGTATATTTACCTTGGGTGCTGCCCTAGGCCCAGGGCATGTAACCAGTAATCCCAAATTTAACTGGTATTTTGATGATTCAG
The DNA here is from genome assembly GCF_027358695.1 of Spea bombifrons. Classification (NCBI taxonomy): domain Eukaryota; kingdom Metazoa; phylum Chordata; class Amphibia; order Anura; family Pelobatidae; genus Spea; species Spea bombifrons. The sequence continues at coordinate 89,894,863 of NC_071089.1, read as the reverse complement.
AGCGAAGTTGTAAATACCTAGAGACAGGTTGTTCCCCTTCTTCTGTATGAGAGCGATCACAGTTTCACAAAACTGAAATGTCCCCCTCTGTCCCATTTAATTAATATTTAACCTTGCTTTTTTTCCTCTTTATTTTAACCTCAGGAGATCCGTGTACAGTCTCTTCCCAGCTGGAGCTGGAAGAAGCTTTCCGCCTGTATGAATTAAATAAAGATTCGGAACTACTCATTCATGGTAATAGTTCTATCAACAATTATATACTGGGGCTTTCCCAGTGGTAAAAATAAGGTGCTTTAATTCTATGTAAAGTACCGTATTTCCTCGATTTATAAGAGAATTTTTTCTGAAAAAAATAATCTGAAAAACGACCTTGTTTTACACCCAGACCTCAGATCCGACTAAGCCTAGGGGCTTGTCACTCACTCTCTCCAAAGCTCTCATTCGATGTCTCTTATCTTCTCCATCGACTGCTTCAGTGTCTCCTTTTTCTGTAGCTCTGCTAATTCTCTTGCCTCTTCTTGTCCTTTTTCAGCCGCTTCTCTGGTATCAGCCCCGTTATCCAGGTACTTCTGCAACAGGGGGAGTCGCCACACATACCCTCTCTCCTGATTGGATGAAAGGAGAGAGGCTGTCCCCACGGTGCACACCTTGGCTCCACCCATTTGCAGAAATACTCCAAGAGGCCAGAATATTGCAGTGGCTCATTTTGTGTTTGGGCCTTTTTTTTTTCTTCATTAAGATCTGAAGTCTGGGGGGTCGTTTTTAAAATCTAGCAAACAGGATAGATTTCTGAGGAAATTTTACTTTCTATGAGCCGTGAGTAGGGATAACGGATATTACCTAAGAAGAAACATTAGTTGAGTTTGATGTCTTTTATTGGGTTGACACAGAAATAAGATGTAAAGTTACATAACGTTTCAACAGATCTCTGATGCCCCAAAGCCTATGTGAATATATATCTTTTCTATGTTGGCCCATTAAAAGGTATCTACTATGTGAGGTTTAGCAATTTTTTTTTTTTATTGATAGAATTGCCATTTGCCCAGTGTTTTGTCAGCAGGCTGATAAATTTAACCCTTAGCAGTGCAAATGTACAGAACAGTAGAGGGTAAATTAGCAGTCCATCACTATGATCAAGTGCTATTCTTATTTTTCTTGTTTTATATAGTGCTGTCGTATTCCACAGTGCTCTAGAATAAATCTACAGTTACAAAATTGTATCCACCTTCTTATTTCCATGCCCACACCCAGAAGCTCTTAACTCATTTAGAAATGTAGATTTTCATGTTTGGGAAAGGAAGAGGACTTCAGGACATTTTGTTTCTAACTCTATATACCAGTGTTTTCTGTATGTACTGAGATATATTATATACTGCCCTGGGTAAAGTAAAGATGATCTTGTCTATACTTTGCACTGGCCAGATTACTTGGATATGCATAGATCAAAAGAACTAGACCTTTTGGCTTATATTTCAGTGTCACTGTATTAGTTAAATGCACTTACAAATCTTCTGGGTTTTCCCTTTTTCCTTCATTTCTATTTATTCCGTGCCAATGTCTTATCCATGTATAAAAGTGCTCTTTAGCAAAAAAATCCTGGAAATGTGAGTAGTACACTCTGTTTCATTAAGGCTACGATTACATGTATTTGCAGTATTCCCTTGTACACCAGAGAGGCCTGGCATGCCTTGCCCTGGAGAGGACAGTAAGTATATTTTATTGCACTTATACCGTGTCATTTTCATATTTCTCTAGAGCTACATACTGCTTCTTTTCTTAATCAAAATAATCAATTGCGTAATAAACTGGGTTGGCCAAAATAAGTTCTAGGGCTCCATACACATAGGATCTTCCAGTATCCAGAAGTAGAGGGTTTCTGCTCCCTTCACCCCCACCTAGACTCTTACTGTCCGCATTGTTGGGTGGAAAGGAATACCTTCACATTACAGACACTCTTTCTCCTGGAAGAAACCATGTGTTCAAAGTGTTGGCATTTCTTCCTTTTTTTTAGTGCTTTATATAACTCCCTAGAACGTAAAGAAAGATTGTCTACGATTTTCTTCTCCTAGAAACATTTGGCAACCCCAAGGCTAGAATACTATTTGCAAAGCTAGAATGAACATAAATAGCTGTGTCATTAATACAAGCCTGACAGCTAGCATATGTTTATTCCACACCACACGATACATTATAAAGACTGTTTTATTATGGCATATTGCAAAACCAGAGCACCCTCTACACACAGATACAATTATAAGTAAACTATTAAGGCAAACGCTTGAAAAATTGGTACTGCTGGATCCTTTTCAGAGAAAAAATCTTGCAATTAAAAAAATATTCTAATTCACAAGCACCTTAAAGCATAACATCTGTTATTTTAGTAAAAAGATGTAGTTTTTATGTATCAAGGCAATTGAATCTGTCCACGTAACGGCTTTCGTCAGCTGTGAGAACCCCCCATTAGGACTTCTGACACACAGAAAATATCTAGTGAGTTTAAATCCCCTCTCTCCTCCTTTGCATCGGGGGAAAAGATAGAAACTACTTTGTTCAGAGAACCAGTTGGCATCTGATTCTTCAATCTAACGTTCAGCAGTACCAGCTTTATACGCCTTCACTCTACAGAGGCCAGGCGATCATGTCCAAGGCATCCAGTTGAAGGAGCTGTCAACTAAGCTTTCTGCGAGTGAATTAAGGACAATACACAACCAGATCACACCCTGAATTCTCTTATATATCCGTGATCTATGTGCGTATGGTGGGGGCTGGAGACAGGACTATAAATCCATTAACTGTAAGCTGCAGGTTCCTAAGGAGTGACTCAAACTTGTTACCGTAGAGTGTGGCTATCATGCTATAGTTGTACCAATTGTCAACAAACTATGGCTGTCAGGATAGGATGATCTTTGTCAAAGCTGGAGACACGCTAGACTGCTAATTACCCAATGGATTTCTCACTCCCTCGCATAATGCCAGTATCACATAAAGTCACACAGTGACAAGAAAATCAGTCATTTTGTCCTTTAATCTATACCTCTAGTTCTTCTAGTTCCTCTTGTATGTTTGTTTTTTTCTAGTTGTGCATTCACTTAAAATCTGATGAGGTATCCTAATTCTTGAATTGTAGAGTCTATCTATCGACGCGGGGCTCGAAGGTGGCGAAAGCTGTACTGTGCAAATGGTCACACTTTCCAAGCCAAAAGATTTAACAGGGTAAGCAAAACATGCTAATGGGAAAGTTGTCGCCTCTAAGGGGAGCAGAACCTTCCAGCACTGACATGTTAGCCAGATGTGTTAGTGATCATATGTAACGTGTATATGTGGAAATCCAGAGATGCTGTCCACAGAAAAATCTGTTTAATATTATTATAGTAGCTGGCAGTCTCATTCTGCTCACAGTGATGTACCCTAAACCTTATGATTCCTGTACTGATCCCAGAGACGAAGGCTTTGATGCCTTTTAGTGGACCGCTGTTTTAGAGTAAGATGTCGGGTCACACGACCTTGCAAGGCCTCAGATGTCCATTACTCTGACCTAATAACATCTAAAGGAAGAACCTTTTAGGTTCTGGAAGCTCTGAAGTCACATCCACTTCTAGAAGCAGAAGGGATTGAAAGGGGTGCAGTGACACACCTTGTTGCCCCTCGCCCATAGGGCTGGTAGCTTAAACATATTATTCTATGAATGATGGCCAATTAAACGGTATCCTAAATATGGTTTAGATGACCACCATTTCAGCTATTTTAATTCATTTTAAATACCTAAACATAAATAATCTGCAATTAACCAATGTTAGTGTGCAGGAAATATATCTATATTGATCTGGAAGCTATTACAATATACCATGTGCTCAATGGAACATAAAAATATCCATGGTAATGTAATTTAAGCTATTCCTAGTGTTTCAGTATCGGCATACTAGGAAGCATTGGAAGTATTGGGCATCGGTGAAAGTTGTACTGCAGACAATGAGTATTGTGTAGGGATTGCCTGTGTGGGTGGCTGTATAACCGACAATCTGCCGGGATGGAAATGTTTGCGTTTGTGTTAACTCTCTGTTTAATACCTTTCAGCGAGCACATTGTGCCATCTGCACAGATCGGATCTGGGGGCTGGGAAGACAGGGCTATAAATGCATCAACTGTAAGCTCCTGGTTCATAAGAAATGCCACAAACTTGTTACCATAGAGTGTGGACGTCACACTATAGTTGTAAGTAGCGATTGTCACTACAGTATGTATGTCTGGCTGATCTTTCGCACTAGCTGGCTGTGTACACTATACTACATTGCATTAATTGGGGCGCTGGATTTCTCACTTGCTCCTCACATCTTTGGTGCAATCTGTGAACCAAGTAATGAAAGGAAACTACATCTAAAATTAGCACGGCAAACTTTGCATTCTTCCAATGGTCTTTTCTTTTCATTGAATTCTATTATTTAGTCTTATACTTCTTTGTGTTGGAGGTAAATAATCACACATTTGTAATCCATGATGCCAGGGTTGGAGGGGAGGGAGGCATGATTTTAATTTACCACTTTTGATGGTGTTTGGTGGGCACGCGTATGACACATGCTAGATTTGGATGATGTGCCTGCTATGGGGTTCCTCTGTTTATCACACAGAGAACTGGTAGGACCTGTTCGTCAAATCTTTAAAATATTCAGCCCTTTGTAACTGAAAACTTAAAGGGACACTCTTTCAGCCCCACCAACGAGGATAGTAAAAAAAAAAACGTTTAGGAGAAGCTGCAGTGCCCCCCCCCCCCATTGTCTGATTTACATCGTGTCCTGCCCTCCAGCCAAGGAGCTGGAGGGCAGGACACGATGAAAAATTCATATAGGACATTCGGCTGAATCCCTACATACATTTGCAGTGCATTCAAGTGCATATAATGGCTGAAGTGTCATTCAACCTGCCATTAACATAACCTTAAGTTGTAGAGATTTATTGCATGTCCCCTTGTTGAGCACTAGTTCAATTTGTACTATCAAAAATGAAATGTTATAAATGCCTGATTATGTATATATATATATATATATATATATATATATATATATATATATATTCCATCTATTTGCTGTGAACCAGCAGTGTTTCTTCTCCATGGGGAAAATCGGCTGATAACAGTATACAAATACAGGGTGTGTGTCTGATATCGCACTTATTCAGCCCTCGGATATAACGACATCTGCATTTAGGATTGTGAAAAATCCAGCATCGTGTGATGTAACCTGTGCAATAGCTGGAGGGAATAAACATCTAACATACCTTTTTTATGTTTATCAGGTGTATAAAAGCAACACGTATAGACCTATACACTAGAGTATACTTATTTAAGTTCACATTAAATTGGACCTTATCTTGTTATACCTTTTAGTGACAGCCCCTCAATGGTCTCCTCCAATTCAGCTCCAAAAGCACATGCTGAAAATACATTGTAGAACATGCAGTCATATTTCCAAAATCATTTTAAACAGACTACAAACATGTGAAGCGTTAAAGTGTGTAAAAATAAATTGTTTATTTTTGCAGGAACCAATACTCCATATGGAACAATCAGGAATTCATCCAGAACACAACACTCCAGGTACAAACATCTAAGTAGTCTTTAATGGTGGGAATGTGTAGTTCACAGAAGCTGCGGTTAAACTGGGTTTTTCCCGGCGTATAGTGGCAGTACCGTTGGGTTTGCTCTCTTCCCCGGGACAAACACTAAAAAAGATAGAAGGGGTTAAGCTCCACCCCCCCCTTACCCTATAACTGCACATACCGGCGACCAGCAGTCAGTTCTTTTTTGTCCCGCAGGGACGAGCACTGGGGATTCTGCTCCATTCTTCTGCCTCAGCAGCTTGGATCCAGATCGGCCGGCACACGGGTTGTGTCCGGTGAAAGGGGGTTCCTGCAAGTCCGTTCGCTCCCCGGGTGGGAGCTCGGCTGATCTTTGCAGCACCGCGTTACAGAGTGAATCTGTAGCGGTGATTTGTTTCAAGCAGGGGAGGAGCATGCGCAGTACGGTGGAACGCACGCCCGGGTGGCTATGCGTTCCACTGATGATCCGGCCGTGCTACAGCGCATGCGCGGCTCGGATCATCCGATTTTGGCGCCAAATTCAAAATTGGCTGCCTATTTTATGCTGTGCAAACCTGTCTGACCACAAGAGTGTGTGTCAGGACAGGTTTCCGTGTTGTCTGAACCCCCCACACGGTTTTTGGTGATCTTTTTGATACGCCAAAAAATATGTTAACCTTCATCTCCAGAGAAGGATAAAGTGCCTTCGGCTCCTCCCTGAAAGGCTTCATGCATGTCTAAACAGTTGGCTTGCCTTGAATGTACCTACTCTCCCAACGGCTACAGGAGGAGATGTGCCGGCAGTGTTTAGCAGATATCCGGGCAAAAGAGAAACAGAAGGATATGCTGTCCTTTCTATCCTGGTTCCAGGATAATTTGTCTCAAACATTTCAAGCATTTAAGGAGGCTGCCAAACCAAGGGTGCACGACAATCGAAGTTCATCCACATCAGAGTTGTCGTCTGGGGAATGTTCGCGTTCATCTATGGATGTGTCCAGTTCTGAAGGTTCAGAGTCGGAATCCGGTTTTCCTTCGCAAAAACTGGGGAAATTTGTTACAGGAGTAAACCAGATATGGTTGAATCCAGAAGCTAAGAAAAAGGGTTTTCCAATTTTGCCTCACCTAATGGAATTTGCACAGCGTGAGGGGAAACATCCAAGTGATGTGTGCTTGTTTCTAGACACTTTTAAACATATTTTCAAGCTTTAAGATGACATCATGTGGGGAGAGCTTCCTAAGGGTGATGTCCAGATTGCTCAGTTGTCTAAGAAAACTACGTTGCCGATCGGAGAGGTTTCCGGCCTAAAAGATACCATGGACATAGGAGCAGAGACCGCTAATAGCAGAATCTTCCAAGGTCATCAAAGCAAAGCAACATCAGCTGGAGCAGCAGTAGCGAGAGCTCAAGGCTTATGGCTCCAGAAATTGAAAGCCACATTCTGGAGGATGCAGATAAGGATCTTTTTCACAACTTTTGGAGAATTTGAAGCTTTGTAATGAATTCTTGATGTCTAGCCTACATGGAACCGCAGGTATCCCTATTATAGGCAGAGATATTCCACGGCAGCGTGATCCTCACCGTAGGATAGATCTTTCTTTCAGAAACATAAAGATTCCAGATTTTTCCCTTAACAGCTAGACAAGATAGGGCAAGACGGTTCTGTCAAAGTGGGAGGTCGCCTTCAGACTACCAGCCATGGATCCGTCAGATTATATCAGAAGGCTACACCATAAAATTTTGCAGGTCTCCATGCAATTGTTTCCTAGTATCCTCTTACCCAGCGTTGAACAAGTATGCAGCGTTTATTATAGCAGCATCTACACTCCTCGAGCAGGGAGTTATAGAAAACGTTTCAAAGATACAGGTTCCTGGTCCCATAGCCGGGGCACTCTTCATCCTGTACCGGATCTGAAGTCCATCAACAAATATATTCCATATCAACACTTCCGTGTGGAAACCATCTCTTCGGTTACTCAAATGATTCAGAGAGAAGATTATGGGGCTTCCATAGACCTACAGGACGCTTACCTGCAGGTTCCAATAGCAGTAGAGTCAAGGAGATTTCTGAGATTTGCAGTGAAGACAAGCAAAGGTTTCCATCATTTTCGGTTCAAGGCGCTACCCTTCGGCCTATCAATTGCTCCAAGAGTCTTCACCAAGATTCTCACTCCGTTGGCGGCAGAACTGAGATTGAGGGGAATAGCTGTGGTTCCATATCTGGACGACTGGCTGATAAAAGCTTCATCCGCTGCACAACTTTTAACAGCTCTTCAAGTGATGATCACTCTTCTCAATGTACACGGCTGGCTTCTGAATGTAGCCAATTCACGCTTAACCCGACCACAGAGATCAAGTTTCTGGGGTTTCAGGTAAACTCAAGATCTCTACGCCTCTATCTTCCAATAGTCAAGGCCATACGCATTCGGCTAAGTGTCGCCGAGCTACAAGCGTATCCTCTCTGCTCTATCAGAAGGGTAATGAGCAGCTTGGGAGTTATGACTTCCACCATGCCGGCGATAGCCTGGGCACAGGCAAGAATGAGGCCTCTGCTATGGCACGTTCTGTCACACTGGTCCGGGACCGACGAGGATCTAGACAAGTACATTCTGATATCTCAGGTTGTACTTCAACGACTAGAGTGGTGGAAGGTCAAAAGAAATTTGACAAGCGGACTGTCCTTCCAGCCTAAGCAGTGGCTGATAGTTACCATGGACGCATCCCAGACTGGTTGGGGAGCTCATTTCCAATTTCACACAGCACAAGGGAAGTGGTCAGTGCAGGAAGCGAGTCAATCGACAAACTTCAGGGAACTAAATGCCGTCTTCAAGGCTTAAGTACTCTTCAAACCGTGGATATTGAGCATCCCAGTGAAGATTCAATCCGACAACGCCACAACGCTAGCCTATATTAACAGACAAGGAGGTATGAGAGTAACCAGTCTCCAAAGTTTATGCACAAAAATCATGCTATGGGCACATGAAAATCTATCTCGGCGGTCCACATCAGAAGTCAGAACAATGTACTGGCAGAAACAGATGTTCTCAAGCAGATTGGTCCCTTCATCCGCCTATTTTTCAAGGGTTGGTGGCAATAGTAGACCTGCCGGAAGTGGATCTCATGGCGACAAGACTGAATCGGAAAGTCCCTCTTTTTGCCTCTCTATACAGAATGGTTTTCCCTCCTTTTTTTGGGATGGTCTGGAGATCAAGTGGCGATTCAACCTGGCATACATCTTTCCTCCGGTGTCTATGATTCCTCGAGTCTTGCTCAAAGTCAAGATGGACAAGAAAAGAGTACTGGCAGTTATCCCGTTCTGGCCAAACCAGAGCTGGTTTTCCCACCTTTGCCAGCTTTCGGTAACATATGGGGACCTTCCGTTGTTCGCAGACGTTTTGGAGACAAAGGGAATTCCACTCCACATCCTTCAAATGTTCAGATTGACGGCTTGGTTGCTGCAAGGCTGATCATGAAATATCAAGGTATAGACCCAGTTATGACTACTCTCCTCTTGGGGTCAGTAAATCTCTCTACATCAAGATTTTATCTAAGAACCTGGAGGAAATTTCTTGAATGGTGTCAGTCTCAAGGCCTGCAGTCTTCTCCTCCACCCATTCCGGTCATTCTGCGTGTTTTACATGTGGGATTTAAAGCGGGCCTCAAGGTTGCATCATTTAAAAGGGCAGATGTCTGCTGTTCGTCATTTTCTGCTACTCAATCTGGCGTTGGATCATTTCATTCGGAGATTTTTTGTTTTTAAGGCCATCACGATTAGAGACCTCCTGTTACATCGCTTTTTCCACCGTGAGATCTTACCGTTCTACTCAAGGCTCTATGCTCGACTCCGTTTGAGCTTCTCCAAAAGGTTTCACTTATATTCCTCTCCCTGAAGACAGCATTTTTAGTAGCTGTCACATCGGTACGACGGATTGAGGAACTCCAGGCTCTCTCAGCCTCAAAAGGTTTTTTCTCATCTTTCATCAGGACGACGTACTTATGTATCCTAGGCCGTCATTCCTGCCTAAAGTCTTATCTCAAGCTACTATTAGCCAACCTGTAGTCCTGCCAACGTTTTCTCCAAACCCGATGACACCAGAAGAAAGTGACTGGCACTGTCTAGATGTTAAGAGAGCTCTTACCATATACTTGGGGCGTACCGCTTCCATTTCGCTCATCTGCCCATCTGTTCCTTTAGTTCCATGTAAGATCTTCAGGTCAAGCTGTATCTAAATCTACCCTGGCCAGATGGCTTCCATGCCATCCGGCTGGCATATGACTCCTGTGGTGCGACTATTCCTCCTCCGATTAAGGCTCACTCCACACGATCCTTCTGTCTCTTGGGCCTCCAGGTCTTCAGTCTCTCCGGAGAAGATTTGTGAAGCAGCAGCGTGATCCTCATGGAACACTTTCATTAAACATTGCAGACTGGACATTTCCTCTGCTTCGGCAGCTGAGTTTGGACGTCAAGTCCTGCACGCTGTTCAGATCTAACTCCCTCCCTTTTTGGGGGGGATCTTGCTATATCCCAACGGTACTGCCACTATACGCCGGGAAAAACAGTAATTTTACTCACCGTAAATTCTCTTTTCCCAAGTATAGTGGCAGTACAGGTTTCCCTCCCTAATTTCGTTATAAGATAATGTTTTTCCATCCTTTGGTCCTCTTGTTATTAACTGACTGCTGGTCGCCGGTATGTGCAGTTATAGGGTAAGGGGGGGGTGGAGCTTAACCCCTTCTATCTTTTTTAGTGTTTGTCCCGGGGAAGAGAGCAAACCCAACGGTACTGCCACTATACTTGGGAAAAGAGAATTTACGGTGAGTAAAATTACTGTTTTCTGGTTAAAGGGACAGAATAATGTTCAGGACATCCTCACTCAAAAAAACAAAATGCATATTGAAGTACCTTATGAATACTTTCATATGCATTCTTTAAAAATAAAAATGAAGGAACCTATCTTAGATAGAAGCTGCAGCTCCCCTGCTGGTGGTCTGATTATAGCCACTGATTGTTTGCATGAAGCAGCCAATCAGTAGCAGGCATGTTCTCCGGCGCCAGGGCTGCCTGGAGGTAGGTATATCACACGGCAGGAGATGTGACGGGCAAATGCATCTCGAGGACTTCTGCAGAATCCATCATGAATGATACAGAATGATAATTTAAAGGGTTTATCAAGTTGGCCATCAAGTGCATAATGTGGCTGGAGTGTCCCTTTAAATATCATTCGATTTTCACTGACCCTAAGCTTTGTAATTTCATTGAATTATGCCCAAACTAAGTAAAATATGTTCCTGTTTTATATTCCGGCAACCCTGAACATTTTTCCCATCTGAATGTAAAACCACGCAGCAATCAAATAAGAACAAATATCGACAATGTCTTAGAGCATTGTAGTAAATCCACTTTTCATTCTGTAAGTGTGAACGAAGCCTGAACGCTTTGAGATTTCAATTTGTAAAGCGTTTATTGTAGAACAGATGGGCATAGCTGGAACAGAATTCCTTCTTTTGAAGTATAAAATGGAACCGGTTAATGTCATTCAACATATCGATCTTTAAGTTTGTTTAGAAGGATTGTGTTACTAAAACAGATACATTTGCGTTCATTCAGCTATTTTACTTTTTTTATATTTTATTTGCAGATTTATCTTACCGGCCCAAAAGCCAGGACAGTTTGGACCAACTTGGTGAAGAGAAAGAGGTAAAGTTCCTTAACGTTCTTGGCGCTATTTGCAGCCTTGGAACTTGCTAATCGTATAATATATATTCGTGTGTATGTATGTATAGGTGTGTGTGTGTGTGTGTGTGTGTATATATATATATATATATATATATATATATATGTGTATACATACCCATATGTGTGAGGGTGTTTTCACATCTGAATTTTAAGGCCCGCTGTGTTCCTTCACATTGCTACATGCGCCCGTAAAGCATGTCAGGCTGGAGTTTTATTTTTGCTTAAGTTCTGCCGGCCGACGGGTTCCCTCCAGAGTTGTGTAATGTTTCCAGGAAAGTAAAACATTTGTTGGACTCGCAAGTAGCATCTTGGCCAGTGACTGTGTGAGCTATTGGTTCTACGGAGTAAAGTCATCTACACATTGATTCCCGCACACGCACATTGAGTCCTGTCACTGACCATCATTAGACGTTTGGCAGGGTTGAGAAAGAACTACAAGAAGCTGTTCGGTAAAGATACGATCGGACAGCTCTAACAAAGCAGCCTTTCCAGATCACATCTGCCCGCAGAGAAGCGCAGCCTGACACCACTAGCGGCGCCGGTGACAGAAGATAATGAGGTGTATTCACCAACTGACGAACTGACGTTTCCACTCGGGCATCACTATGTATAATGAAGGGCCGGTCTCACTAAGTGTCTCCAGCTAGAAGGTCTGAACTGGCACCGCACAATGTAAAGCTATTGTAGGGAAATTAATTGAAAGTGACGAAATTAACTTAACGTTTTGCAAGACTGACTCAGCTCCCAGATCGGCGCGAAACGCGTTAGGTGGCTTTCTTCATGCCTCCGATGTGAGATGTTAAGGCCTGAATGCCGTGCTCTTTATTAGCAACTTGCCTTATTAACTGGAAACATCCAGTGTAAATATGAATACACGTGACAGACTGACAAACCGCAAACCTCTCAACTATAGCCCTAGAAGTGGATCTCTTTCCAGTGCCTTTTGGGCTATTCACAATTACCCACTTTCTGGATAATTGGCATAGGGCAAGATCGTAAACAAAACGTTTACAAGCTTACACTTCGTACCAAGTTCTAAACTAATTCCAACTTTATATGGAGAGAATTCAGAGTTTAAAACGTATTTAGGGGATTCTTCATTAACCAAGCTAATAGCTAGCTGGCTGGTTGATTTAAATGTCAGTTGTTCAGAACACTAGGTTGACTTTCATTATACTTCTAGGGTTAGAATGATGAAAAGTCCAGAACTCTTATGTGACGATTGACATAGTGACGATTCTGATTTTTTTGGGTGGTGGAGCTCCTTGTACTGAAAGGCTGGAGTCCCCTTTATCTTTTATGTTCTTCTGCAAATATGACCATTATTTATACATCGTCTTTTCTATAGTTCAGTCTCCCAGATGTACCTGGTCTGTTACCTCATTACCCATGTCTCTTGTTAGATTATTTTTTAAACTTTAAAATTAAGCTAAATATAGAATCAAAGGGGCAGAGTGAATGGCCCTTCAGTAGAGGTAGAACACGTTCATATAGTAAGGTTGGAGGTCACTTTAGCTTAGTGTATTTTCACCTCTTTAAAGGGTCATGTCTAGAACATAAACATTTGTCTAGAAGGACTGTTATCTCCTTTCCTACACAGCAGCGTGCATTCTCGGCCTCACAAGTTGTTTAGGAAATACTATTAATGGACACTTTGATATTTCCGGTGAGTATGGGAGAGACTGAATTTAAGGGGAATGACTGTGGAAGATGCTATAGTAAAAAAAAAATGTCTTTAAATCGTTCCTACGTATTCCAGCGGCTTAAATTTACCATTTCAACTGTAAATATCCCTAAACCAGAAGAGACGGCGGGCTGATCAATGTGCCCCAGGAGTAATAAACCTTCTAATTGAAGTCTGATGTAATCATACTCTTGCTAATCTTCTCAGTACAAACATATATGCCTAGCCGCAATACCGTGATTGGGCATACATAGTCAGAGAGAATAACGGATCTGAATCTGCAAAAGAGCAAACGCTACTCATACGCATTAATTTCATAAATGAACAGGGAGCGGGTGGAAATTTCTTACCAGCATGTTACGAGAGAGAGGACCTTTGAGATAGGCACACATCTTGGGACTGTCTCTTACTATACTTAAGACAGGTGGCATACACATATATGTGTGAAAAACACTGAATCCTGCTAATTACCATGGTTCTGGTCGCCATTTCCCTTACTCTGATACCAGTCACCTGGGGTACCAAAGCTTGCCCATCTCTCATGTGATTGAGGTGCGAGGACAATAACAGAAGGTCTACATATTGGGCTTCTAAATAAAGCAAACGTTATTTATGATATGAAGATCTACGGCTATAGCGAGGAATTCCTTTTACCTTCGTACCAGTTACATGGTCGTTTAATTCTAGAAAGAAGGTAATGTCCACCGGGGCCTCCTGCTGCGTGCAAAGCTCTTCTATCCAGCTGACTGAATGCAGTAGATATTGATTGCCGAAGCATGCCATTGTCTAATGCCGTCAAACTTTCTACAGGAACACTTTTTTCATGTCATTATTCCTGAATCCAATGTCCCATTTTCTCCGGCAGCTTGGACGCAAACTCAATAGCCGGAGCGCTGCTTTTCAGACACATTAATAGGAAAGCGTCTTCATTCATTTCTTTGAACTGTCCCCTTTTGTAGGCAACGAACAGCACGGAGAGCGGCAAGTCCCCCTCCAGCTTGGGCCTGCAGGACTTTGATCTGCTGCGCGTCATCGGAAGGGGCAGTTACGCTAAAGTTCTTCTGGTGCGGCTGAAGAAAACCGAACGCATATATGCCATGAAAGTGGTTAAAAAGGAGCTGGTTAACGATGATGAGGCAAGTGCCAATGTTAACATTTAGCGTGTCCTACACTCCTTGATGTGGCTGTCTAGCCTAGAATAGTGCAAATGTAGCCTCATGGCTTTAGCGGGAGGGCAACTCCCATCAATCTTAGCCATGAACAGTCAAGCAGTGGTTTAAATATTTTCATTTGGCTCATACTTTTTCATATTGTTAGGATAGATGGTATATGTTGTCCATTTAATTCTTTAAAAGTTTGAGTGGTAGCTCTTTGGTATAAAATTTTAATTATTTTTTATTATAATTTATATTACATAAAATATATGAAATGTGTTTTAGCATTGCAGTCTGTATCATGTGTATGCACGCTGATCCCCCTTTTCTGCTGCTTGTAACTACTGACCTCTTCAACAGCTCCCCATTTATAATGTGCTTCTCAAGGAGATGGTGTGTGTGTATGTATGTGTATATATATATCATCTAACCAGGCAACTGTCTCCACACCGCGAGAGCCTTCATGGTAATCAATACAGCTATATAATACAGCTAGATAGAATATGCTATATAGCGGCACATTTTGACTATAGGCATATTTACATGGCTTTGTTACACTCATGTGCATGTGACACCTTTTCTGTTCTGTGTTTATATAGAAATATTTGTATTATACAAGTATGATTTATTTTTATTTTTAATCGGGTTTCTGTCATCCCAGCTTAAAAGTTTCGATCTTGTTTTTAAATAGGGGTGACATATTGTCAATTATGGAACAACAGTACGGAAGGTGTTGTATAGCAGAGCCTTTTTATCTGCTTCACAGCGTGATTACACCTTTTGGAATGTTTTTTTTAGTGTACACTAAAACATCTCCCTGCAATGCAGTTACAGCTATATATTTATATATATATTTCCCGCACGCCTAGGCAGAAACGGGCTTTTATATTTAACGTTCGTCTTTCACGTTTTTTTTACCAGGTAGTCCTAGTTCTGGTAACAGATGCCTTTTTAATTGGCATTTATAGATGTCCAAGTAATGAACCCACTGATCGGTCCTCCACAAAAGCATTCAAGTGGCTCTTCATAGAGTGACGTCAACCCCAACAGGAGTTTAGTTCCAGAATAATACAACTTGTCTAATTAGCCCTCTAATAGCTCAAAATAGCATAAGAATAAAATTTGGAGCACCTCAGCCGGCACATTTAAATTAAATCAGGCAAACAGGCCTGCCTGTGATAGCATATATCCTGCCGTTCAGTGATGAGGGCCCCGCTGTTATCTTATAAATGATGCTGTAATGTGATAGTGGTTTTTTTGCTATCTTTTCCATGATTCTTCTGGAAATGGTAAACACGGATTTTTCCAGATTTCTAAATGTGATAAAAATGATATATTTCTTCAAGATGCCAGGTGTTGAATTTTCATGGCCTGCGCCTGTGAATCTTTACTCGGTTCTTCGTTCTAACTTCTGCCTTTCCCCCTCCTCTTGATGTGTAGGATATTGATTGGGTTCAGACAGAGAAGCATGTGTTTGAACAGGCTTCAAACCACCCATTCCTTGTTGGATTACACTCTTGCTTCCAAACAGAAAGCAGGTAAGATTTACTGCTTAGTATGGATTTTTTACTTTTGTCCATGATGACCTACCAACTTGAAAGAACAGCGATATCTTGTCTGTCGATGGGTCCCTAGGTTGCTGGATCAGACTTTATACAAAGTTGGCTAGTTTAGATGAAACATGACACAAATGCTCAACATTTTCAAGATATTCACATTTTATCGACCACATAGACAAACCAAGGTCCGGGAAGGCCTCTTCATGTACCTAGAGAAGCTAATTATTTCTACATTTTGTTAACGCAGTGAAAACAGATTCTACAGGGACTTACAAATGGAGTTATACAAAGTAATGCCATATTTAACCTGTTCACTATCCTATGGATGTACAGCCAACGAAAGGTGTGGCAAGATTACCCTCAGGACGTACTTGTATGTCTCACTTTTTCACAGTGGCAGGGACACCAGGCTGTTTATTGACTCCCAGCCTTCAATTGCTCCCCTGCTGGCTGATTGCGCTTACTGCCATCAGCAATGCAAGGCTTATGGAGCTCTGCTTGCTCATCACATTGTGATCAGAGCAAAAACAACATTTCTCCTTTTTCCCACAAAGGTTTATATAAAAAAAAAAAAATAAAACAGTGAACTGGCATGCATAAGATGGGGCCTCTATCCATATTGCACTGATAACCATGCAGAAAAGAAGAATTTTTTTTTTTTTAATGACATCCCATTGCCCTAGCACTAAATGTAAAATTTATAAACCCCTCACCCCCGTTCACTACCCCCAAACCCCTTAACAAGAAGTATCAAAATACTACCCTATAGGGTTATATGTAATGGATGGATGTGTCCCTCCAGAACTTCTTTCTATGTTTTCAAATTAAAGATATATTTTGTGTATAATTTGTGTGGGTACATCAAACAGAGAAAATGGGAATCTTAATTAAACCAACAATGGGGGAAAAATGGGTTACGTAGGGTGCTAAACACCTTGCTAGGGAAAGGGTTAAACAAACAGCCCCACTCCCCAGAGCTTACAGTATGTGGCGTCAAAATGACACTGTCTGCACTCACATCTTATAAATGTCAAACGTAGCTCTAAGTGAGGGCGATGTGATGGAGGCAGATATGTCGGAGCTGGAAGAATACCGTTAAAAAATGGAACAATCGGTATGAATAATAATAAAATCATCAACGTTTTCAGCGCTGGATTCAGCTTTGATTGCATCTCCGATGCGACAGTTTCGCTGTCAGTAGCCAGCCCTGCCCTAACAGGCATAGTAAATCATTTTGTGTTTAGTGGGATTACCGTCATCGGGTGATAGATGGGGTGTTGTGTGATGGTGATACCGTGCCGCGGGTCTACATTCATCCTTCCCTCCTTTTTTTTTTTTGTCTTTCAGGCTGTTTTTTGTCATTGAATATGTCAACGGTGGGGACCTGATGTTCCACATGCAACGTCAAAGAAAACTTCCAGAGGAGCACGCAAGGTCTGTTTTAATTGGGAGCTGCGCAAATAACAAGCTGCCTTTATTAATGTTGGTTTAGTAAGGCGCTTCATCCGTTTCATTCCCGCACTCTGCCTGTGAAATTACGAAATGATTGAAATGGAAATGGCATCGTGATAAAAGAATCCATTCGGAGTAACGAAGCTCGTTTGATAGGGAGATACTTTGTAGCATGCAAACCACAGGATTTATTCGGCAAATATGTCACGCGTTGGTTGTTAACACACGGTGCTTCTGTGTAATAGACTTGTGATTTTCTGCCCCTAGGTTTTATTCTGCAGAAATCAGTCTGGCATTAAACTACCTTCACGAGCGGGGGATTATTTATAGGGATTTAAAGCTGGACAACGTCTTATTGGATTCTGAAGGCCACATAAAGCTTACCGACTATGGCATGTGCAAGGTGAGGAAATGCTTTATGCCTCCTGTCAACTCTACTGCTTTTCGGACCCTTCAATTCCGACAACGTAATAAAGAAAATGCCCTCCTTTATCAAGTGTACGCGTTCAAATCAAAAAGAAATTGACACCTACATTACTGCGTCCAAAATTAAGATTTCAATAACCAAGCACTGTGTTTTCGTGTATCCCAATGTATCAAGGTTTTTTTCTGAGTTTCTTGGGAACAGTGAAAAATCTTAACTTTTCAAATGGACCCCTGGTGTTGTATGGCCCCCGACATTGTTTTTCTTAATTCTCTCAATGCAAGATGGTGGACAGTGTGTCAAAAACCACAACTATCTGGAGTTTTGTCCATTTCAGATATACTATAACCAAGCCACACTGAAATCCTTAATTCAAATATTATTGATGAAAAAATATTTGGTTAACTTCTTATTGTTCCCTGCTACATACTAGAAAATATAAACGTTCCATAAAACGTATTATTTAGAAGAAAAAAGGCATTTTGCCTATGTGTTAGTGTGTGGATATTATATAAATATATATATCATATGTACTATTAGTCGAGGACTTCCCAGAGATATACTATTTATGCCCAGTAGGGAAGTTGCTGATTACTCAGACTTTTTTTCCCCAAAGTTTATATTCATTCATTTATGCGCTGTATGGGTTTATGGGGAAATCTTCATGATTGCCATGCAGTCTACTGCAATGAAAGGTCGCAACGAATCGATGTAACATATTGGGTCTTGTCCAGCTAAATATGTTATGGGAATGCTCAGAACGTTAAGGCTTCTCAATGTAATGGTTTTTGTTTGTTTTATTTGTTTTTCAGGAAGGGCTGCGGCCAGGAGATACAACCAGCACGTTCTGTGGGACACCAAATTATATAGCTCCAGAAATCTTGCGAGGGGAAGATTATGGTAATCATCCAGTCTGGCTCTTTGTAGTTTTAATGCCCTCATGGCTACAGGCATGTTCTGCGGAGTTCTGCCATAGATAAAAGTCCATCAGCACTCTAATGTTCTCTTGTGTTTATTACATACACGGCATACAATTATTTCAAAGCAGATAAAATGAACACAGCTAACGGGAATCTGTATTCCAGCTCCACGTGTGAAATTTAGACGTGTTATTGCTGTTGTTTAGTTGATGATGGCAAAGAGTTCATGTTTATTAAGGCATATCTCTCCTTTGTTGTCAAAGCGGAATGAATCTGCTCTTTAGACTGGTGTTTTTAGTGATTTGCTTTTCTGTGTGATGAAGGTTTCAGTGTGGACTGGTGGGCTCTGGGGGTCCTGATGTTCGAAATGATGGCTGGAAGGTCTCCATTTGATATTGTTGGCAGCACGGATAATCCTGACCAAAACACAGAGGATTTTCTTTTCCAAGGTAACGATTCTCCGTTTTTCCGGAGGAGTAATCTCTCGTACAATATGTAGTTCGCTAAGCCGCACTGCATACAGAAATGCTACTGCGTTTGGTTTCAATACTAATTCTGAGGGGAAAAAATCACAATTTTATATATATATATATATATATATATATGTGTATGTGTGTGTGTGTGTGTATATATATATATATATATATATGTGTATATGTAAATGTGTGTTTTCTACTCACCCATTGGTATTGATTCGGTGGATGATTTGTGGTTGTGCAGTGTTGTTGACCCATTGGATTTGAATATTATATTTTTTACCAATTATTTTTCTAAAATTGTGTATGTAGAAATACTTTGATTACATTTTGTTTTTATTCTCTAGTTATTCTGGAAAAGCAAATCCGTATTCCAAGATCTCTTTCTGTTAAAGCAGCCAGTGTATTAAAGAGCTTTCTTAACAAGGTAAGCGGCAGAACGTGTTTTGTTTTCTTGTAATGTCTGTTTATCGCATGCTGCAGATATGCTTTATTGCAATGTTTTTTATTATAGATAATTTGTTAAAAATTTGTTGTTGTTAAACCTTTTAGGAACCCAAAGACCGCCTTGGCTGTCATCCACAGACAGGATTTGCTGACATTCAGAATCACCAGTTTTTCCGAAATGTTGACTGGGACCATGTGAGTAACGTTGCCTATCATTATTATTACTTATTGTTTTATATAGCGCTGTCAGATTCCGCAGAGCTGTACAAAGGGTAGACAGGACATAACAAGTTATATATAAAATAACAAGATGGCATACGGTAACAGGTGAGGAGGGCCCTGCTCAAATGAGCTTACGATCTAAAGGTTGCACAATTAGTGACTCTTAACCACTGTGTGACATGGGCCAATCCTAGACCTGTCAATATAAAACCTCACATGATACATTAATGTTCCCACAAATCCCACAAAATCCCAATATTCCCAGCTTAATCATCGGCTGTGTCCTTTGAGGTACAAGGGCTATAACTCAATCTACAAACTACTGGTTTAATGTGCCGTGCTATACCCAGTGCTTATACGGCAGTTCTCTGCTTACGTGAATGCCCCCTGTTGCTCCCTTAGTTACCATATTGTTTGCCCCAGTGATTCTGGATGCTTCACCCCAACAGTTTCTTCTAAGCCCTCGTGCTGTAGGATATGAGGGAGCAACAGGGATGTCCTCCATCACCGCGGGATAGAGCTGTTTGGACATCCATGGAACCCAAAGAGCTCCATTTCCATTATTCTAATTACAGGTTGATAAATGTATTTGTTTATTATACGGCTCTCGCTGAACAAGGTGACCTTGTTTTCTGCTCCTGAAATGTCAGGCCATAAATTACCGGGAAATAAAGCCTAACACCCACCCTCATTAATTGAAGCATGAGGCCTCCTCGTTCTTTGCGATGTCCCGGTGGCCACACAAAAACCCTGCGACTTCTTATATGACGGTTTCTTCTATTTCTTTGTTTCAGATGGAGCAAAAGCAAGTCGTTCCGCCCTTTAAGCCCAACATATGCGGGGAATTCGGATTGGATAACTTCGACGCGCAGTTCACGAATGAGCCTGTCCAGCTCACTCCCGATGATGAGTATGTCATCTTATGTTTTAACAAGTGTGATTTTTCCAGAGTTTTTCCTGCTTTTATTTTTAAGCGTGGATGCTGGGGATGTGTTCTGGAGAGTCATTACCATAAGGTGACAAGCCAGGCTTGTGTATCGGGATTTCATTAACATTTAGATGTGTTGCTGCGTGACTCTTGGTGATGACATGTAGTGTATTAGTTAAAGGGACATTAAAATGATTCGGTTTTAAATACCATAGAGTTGTTCTCGGATCAATTTATATCTATATATTGTCATGTCATGGTAGCCTTTAAAAATTGCTTGTGTGTGCGCATGCATACAAAGTATACCCCTCTGCCATTAGAGACTTTATTTAACTGCTTGCCATAATCCATAGAATCCTGTTGGGTAAACGTCTTATGAAAATATATGGGCCTTGACTTCTGCATCATTACGTTGCAGATGGCTCACATTTTAGATAACAATCTTTAATGAGAATGGTCCTTTCCCAGGGGTTGCACGAGCTGCCTCGGAATTAAGGCATATCTTATGGGGACATCAGGTTTAGGACTAATCAGATCATGGGAAAACCTTTGTTTTCTGTACAGTGGACTTCGAGTGGCCAAGGTGTCTTGGTCTCCTTCCACTTTGGTCATTTTTTCCAGACATTCTTCCAGGGCAAGGTCCCCATGCGTCATGTTGGCAAAGTTATTAATAACCATCGGTGCCTGGTGTCCAGAACCGTTTTTGCAGAATTTTGTATGTTTTAGTTATAGTATTTTAGGGCACCTTTTATACAGTTCAAGAAATTCTGACATTCTAGAAAAAACATTAATATAATGGGGTTGCTGAAACTAAAAGATGCGACTTGGCCTAAAATCAATCAGAAAATCTAATATTCCCCCCCCCCCCGATGAATTGAAAACACAACGTTAACCTTGACGTACTGACACCTCACATCTACGGATCTGCTTTTGTTCTAAAAGCACAATCCTATATCCCAGAATATCCTTTACACATCAATCTATAGCGTGATTCTTTCTTATAAAACCTGACGATCGCCATTGCGTTTGATCCTGGTAACAGGCCCCCTACGTGGGGAGATTATTAACCGTTTAACTCTTTGAGTTTGTGGCTCATTAAAGGTATTCATCATTTTTTTCCCTTTTCTTACTTTAAACAGTGATGTTGTGAGGAAGATTGACCAGTCTGAATTTGAAGGCTTTGAATATATCAACCCTCTCTTGATGTCTGCCGAGGAGTGCGTATGATTCATTGCACATTGACCGAGCCGGCGACGGGGTCATTCCACCGCACGGTTGTCTGTTCTTCAATACCATCCAGGAATTCACACCGTTCCATACTGTTCTGCCGCTGCGTCTTAATGTATATCTGCCATTCATCCGAATCAATGAAAGGGGATCTGTTTGATGCCTGGACCTACTACTGTTAAACACATGCCTTTTTATGATTGTAACTATATTAGCAGGAGGAGGCTGTTGAGCGGCTGCTGTATGTAGATGTACAAGAAGTTGTGCGGCTATCGGGGAACAGGCCAAAACACATTCATTTTTATTTTCCATTTTATTTTGGGTAAGACCACGGTTTGTTTTCTAACCCTTTAGTAAAGCATCATCATTTACTTGAGCGATCGGAGTAGCTTTGGGTGCCTTGGGTTTGGGTAAAGTGTCTCTCTGTATAACAGGAGTGCCCTTTAGTCTCACGGGTCAGCCTTAGTAAGCCGCATGTGCTAATTTAACAAAACACCGTCATGTTTGGAGCATGCGGGACGGATAGTGAGATATACAGATTTCAGTGGTACCCAGTTTTCCAGTCCAGACAAAGAATGGACGTATGCTTTTTTAAAAAAATTTACTTTTTCTCCACCAGGAGGGCTTTCATATAAATGAGCAATGTGTCGTCGATGTGCCGATGCATGCTGGCGATGAGTTTTTGTCTGTGCCGGCTATACACTGCATGACTTCCCAGGCTTGCCTTGTAAGCTAAAAGAACCCGAAATCTCCCCGTAATGTGCACAGTAGGGTATTTCTGGCGCGCACGCAATGCCTGCAGCACCACTGCTTATTAATCCTCAAATCCCAGTTGTTTACAGCTGTGAAATGAGTCAATTTGGAAACACTAGAGCTTCGTGCCATAACACAATGGAAATGGAACGGCGTTTAACGGCCACGTTAACCCCTACCCGCTAAATAAACCCGTATGCGTGTTTTTGGGTTTTTTTCTTTTTTTGCTCGTCTTTAATAACCTTTGTAGGCGGTTGCGCACTACCCCTTCTGTTCTCAAGGGTTCAAAGCAATTACGGTAACATTGGACGGTGGAATGCAGCAAAGGAATGAACTATATTGACTTTATTTTCTTCCTTCAGCCCAAAACGCAGTATATTTAAATATATCCCTTTCTAGTACAGTTAGCACATTCACAGCCAAAGAGACTGCTTTCCTCGGAGCGTTAATGTGTTGCAAAGACACGCTGGTGTCACATGATGTTCAGCTGGCGGAGCACATGCCTGGAACACGGGTTATTTACCTGGCATTTGCGCCTTAAAAATGTTTATTTTATTTACAGGCTGTTTGGTACACCTTAAAAAAAAGACATTGTGTTTCTACCATGTAAAAAAATGCCACTATTTTCCTCTATATGAAAAAAAATTGAATGCTACTGATTCACCGTATGGTCAGACACACAGCGACGATAACCGGAGAGGGACATCCATCGCCTGGCTGGATGAGGGTTTTGGGAGTTGTAAATGATTGCTGTTTGCCTGACCTTTATAACAATTATACTAGAGATAAAACCCCTGCGGCATATCTCCCTCAATGTATAAATGTACCCTAGAAAATAAGATACCTATGGCTTCCTAAGGTGTTTGTCGGGGGGGGTGGGGGGTGGATTTTTTCCATCGTTGATGAACTTGCTGCTTTAGAAGCCGTCATATTTCCAGCAGACGTGTTAATGAGTTTCCCTAAATAAGTGTCACGGTTCCTTGACAGAGAGTGGCATACTAACTATAATAATGCAACATTAATAAGCATGTTTCATTATGCTTTTTCAATCTCGATTGGCCACAACGGTATAACCAGGGCAGAAACATGAAAGAGACGCAGCCTCCGTGTAACTTGGCGATGAGAGCCGCCATTATAACGCATCGCCACGTATTCTACCTGGTTGTGTTTAATGGGCGGTCACACGGCACGCGCCCGTTATAAAAGCGAGCCTTTATGCTCATCTGTTGCCCACTTTATAGTCGTTCTATATGTTCTAATATGTATAAGCCCTTACACTGCATCTATTAAGTAGGGTAGTCTGTATAATATGTCTGATAATGTTACACGGCTTCAAGGGTTAATTTAGCATACATCGAGGAGGGATAGGGCCGCACATGCTATCTATAAAGGCCAGGGCGTCAAATATTTCATTTCAGCCGTTAACGTTATACTGTAGATAGCTTTGTGTCACTGAGCACAAGAATAATCCACTGGATCTTTATCTGTAAGCAGCCAGGAGTCTCGAAACCGCAGGCAATCACCAGCCGGTGCCTGTCCTGTTATTCCTCTTTAGAATGGATATAAGTTACTTGTTTTATTCTTTTGTGGTTTTTTTTTTTGCTATTTTAAGTGTCTCTATCTGTAGGGTCTTTCGTATTATTATTTTTGTGGGCTATGTTTATATGCTTTTTTTTTTATATACTGGTTACTTTGCACAAATACTTTTTTTTTATTTTTTATATGTTTGATGATTTATCTTACATTGCGGTTCCAGATTCACTAAGATGCTTGTACTTATGTCCGCCTTAATGTCTGTGCTAGAAAGCAACGAGGAAGGGTGGTGTTCATGAGTAAAGGATCATTCATGGAACACAGAACCTTAGCAGCCCAGAGCCGGCTGTGATAAGGAAGAACGCTTCGTTAACCATTTCTCCTCTGTACAATACGCATGCCTTTAATTGGATCGGAACCAAGTATTGCAATCAGTGTATTTATAAAGTGGAAATAATACAACATGACTGTGGTATGTCAATGGGTCATTTTATGTAAATTATATACTTTTAGCCAGTGCCAATAAACTTTTTACATGGTACATTTGCCTTTTATATGCTGAGTTTTATCTTGTATTGCACATTTAGGCAGCCGCTTCCTGATGATATGGTCAATTTATGTTTTTTATTTTAATGTTACAAAGTTGATATTACTATTCAGATGCTTACCAAGATTCAATGTTCAAACACTAGAAAGCTCTTTCTCTACAAAAGGTTTGACCCTTTTATTACATGCTTTAAAAACGTGACCTCTTGTATAGTTTAAAAGAATAAATTCTTAAGAATCAAAAAAGAATGTGATGCCAATGGGTAGGAGAGAGAGCAAGCAGGAATGAGTATCAATTTATTATATATATTATGTACCATTGTCATAATGAGTTCATTCACAAAGCTCACTGATCCATGTTTAATTTTTTTTCATTTTAATAACATGTTTATATGAACATTGATGCGATCAGTAGAACATATTTGACATCGGCATACTTGTAAATAGTTTGTTATTGCAGCGTGAGTAGCTGGGAGTAGATAGTGTGCTCTTTAATTTTTTGTTGTTTAACCTTTGAGTGTCCGGTGGTAATTTAGCCTTTACTCACACTCTGTGCCACATGCACATTATTTGCGTTTAGTGACATTTCGTATATAAAGGGATCGCTTACTATGTGATTTTTCGTTTTATGGATTAAAAGTTATATTTTACAATACTTCAGGGTTCTTTTCAAGTTCTCTCTCCTCTTTTTTGGTTTTGGTGTGATGTATTTCTGTTCATTTGTCTATTGCATGGGACAGGCATCAGGATTGTGGCTTCGTGAGTGTGTGTATGTATAATATATATAATATATATAAATATATTAGAAGAATGAACTGAACCCTAGGTTAAGGAGTCACATGAAGCCATAGTAGAAAGCATGGTCTGCAAGATAATGTGACAGGAGACCCAAAAGCATCACCTTAAGAGAAAATGGCAAGAAGTGATGGCTTTGAGTGCTCGGAGTCAGGAAGCATTTAATCATTGTGAACCTGGGGCAATTTTTCTACCTTTACTACAGTTCTATTTGGAAGAGAACCTTATAAATGTAATCTTAATCTTACACTTTTCTTTTTTAATTTTTTTAGGAGTGGTTAAGCTATTCATGGATGTATAGTTAAAGGAAATCTGCTCATCAAATGACATAATAATAATACTACTACAAATGCAAAAACGCCTGCCAAAGCATTATTTCCCTTATGTCTAAGTAGCTGTGAAACCAGATATACAATGTTTCCTGAAAGGCCAAACCCCTCTTAGTGAATGTAGCATATGGATGTAGATTGCGCATGATACCCGTGTTAGTGGCAAGACACAGTGTAGACATCCACACAACGCAGATTACATACCATGATTATACTAGAGAGTCAAAATATCAACAAACATTTCCACCCTATTCACTCCGGTGCACCTGTTTATGTAAATTAAAGCTCAGATGACCCTCATCATCATCATTGTGGCACATAAAGTGCATATTTCCCTTTTTTTTTTTTCCTTCTTAATGTTTTTACATGTTTATATATAGCAAAAAAGTTAGCCCAAAGAACAGGAACTCTCTGATCTTATGCAAAAATACCCTTAAATTACTGTGACATACAAAAAGTGGTGGTCAATGTTCCAGCGAAACCATTTCAGCTGTGTGTGTGTGTGTGTGTGTGTGTGTGTGTATATATATGTATAATATACTGATATATATATATATATATATATATATATATATATATATATATATATATATATATATTACACACACACACACACCGATCAGTTGCGAGGTGGGGCCTCCATGGATGCATCCTGGTTCCATGTGTTCTCCAGGTAAGCGATGCACCCGGCCATCCTCATGATGTAAAAGAAAACATGATTCCTCAGATCAGGCCCCCTTCTTCCATTTGTCTGTGGTCCGGTTCTTATGCTCACGTGCCCATTTTAGGAGCTTTCAGCGGTGAGCAGTGGACATGTCAGGTGTCCCAGTACTGTTGTCCATATAGTGTGTGTATGTATATATAAATATATGTATGTATATGTGTATAATATATTTGGGTTGAGGGATCTTGGGAATATGCTGAGCATCCAAGTTAACACAGGAGATCCCTGTATAACAGAAGATGGGAAGTCCAGCGTATAAGAGAGAGCTGCTGATCCCCTGCATAACTGAATTCCTCCCAGTGAGGACTCCCACCATGCATGAGATACATGTTTGGTCACCATATTTTGCCAAATACAGCTTCTTAAAGGTGCGCTTAAGCCGTGATGTGACTTAAATGCATAGGATAGCTGCGTAATCCCTTTAACGCTTCATGTGGCTGTTTTGCAAATGCATGGGGTATTCTACAGATTCTCACTAAATGCCCTGCAGGATGCGTCTGACCGAACACATCTCCCTACACGTGACGTACGACGTACTCCAATCAGCTCTGGCGGAGCGCGCATGTATGTGTAAAGTCCTCCAATGGATTTCAATAAGAGCACTTTACTGCCACTGATTGAGAGCTTTGAGCAGCCAATCAGTGGCAAGACATTTTAGATGATGGAGGAAGAGGGCTTTATTTTTCTTTTTTGTTTTAGAAATTGCATAATAAATTACTCGCAGAGTATGATTATAGACGACTCTTTAACATTTAAAAAGTCTAAATATAAAACCCATTACGCAGCAGTAAGATCTGCTCTATTTCCCTTTTTTTTTTCAGCATAAATGTAAATATTTTGCTTTCCTTCACTTGCCAACTTCGTTTTCCAACCTGCTAAGCAAAGCTGTGATTGAGACGAGAGCTGTAGCTCACCGCATCTTGGGCACCAAGAAACATCGGTGACTCAGGGACACAGAGACTTAATACCTACAAATGATTTCATTACGAAATAGACACCAAGATCGCGTCAAAACATGGTCTGTGTTGAAACTAAATAGCCAGAACCTTGTTCTTCAGGGACAAGGAGGTACCAAGAGAAGAACGCTTTTGGAGACCAGAGACTTCTATCTCCGCTGTGTATTCCAGATTATACATAGGGAATAGTCATTTCACATCAGTCATATAGACAATGTATGTTGTGTTTTACAATCGACATGCATGTGATCTTTTTATACATGTAGAAATTAGCTACAATAGTGATGTCATTCATTTTGTGCGCTGTATGCACCTTGAAACCTATTCAACTGGTAAACCGCCTGGATTTTGGGACGATACCCATCTGTGTTGTATGTATAATAAAGACAGACAGAACAGGCAGAAGCATTACAACATTACATTACAACATAACATTACATCACACCATCTACCCCAAAGGTAAATGTATACGATAAAATATAAATGATTAATCCTGGCGTTTAATGATACGCTCAAAATACTTTCCTTTATTGCTAAATTCAATATTTGGAGCGTATAATTTGGCGCCAGAATTAATGAAGGATTTAGGGTGCGCAATTAAATTGGGGTCAAACTGCTAATGCAATGGTAGACTAGGAGAGCTCCCGCGCTTGGCCAAATTATGCCTGATAAACATTTCAAATATCTGTTCGAGGCCAGGTTAAGGAGTTTGGGGCCCTGGAGTACTTGTTCAAAAAAGGACCACTTGTTTCTTGTGCCACATCATTGATTTTCCACAAATAAGCCATTATTAATGCTTCACTACCTGGGTTCCTTGATACACTTAGTACATTTTTTTTGCCGTTTTTTCCTATGTTTATTTAATTCCCCTTTTCCGAGCTTGATGTACCCACAAAATTATATTTGTTCTTCAGAAAAAATAAGGCTTTTGTGCGAAACCTTAGAAAAGTGCAAAAAAATTATAATTTTGAGCACTACTACGTACAAACCTATACAAAATGATGTAGCAATTTTGCTTTGAATTTCTCCTACCACTGATGAACAATAATCCACTTTATATTCGGCAACAACCCCTGATTACATACATACCCCATATTGATATAGGTATATATTGTTATATATAGATAGGGATCTCTTGTACATTTTATGTATGCCTATGATGTCACAATAGCATCACTGAGCTCACTGATTTCGTTTAAAAAATGACAGTTTTTTTTTTTTTTTTTTTTAACTTTTTCCCTGTGTGGTAAGAGAGAAACATTTCTCACTTTCCTCCCTCCGATCTCCCCTGCACGGGTCGCGCTTTCATCAGTGTCTTGGCACAGCTTTTAAGGAGGTAGCGGTATGTCCACACAGTCTCGAAGGGGTTAAGCTTTGGTATCACATTATGTCCCACCAAATTTATGGCACTGGTCACTGTGCATGTGCAGACAATGAAGTACCAATCTGTTGTGACATTGGACAGGGCTGTTGGAAAGTGGCATATAACTCCTGGCCCCATTCATATCAGGACAACTGGCCAAAAATATAATGTAAACATAATATTCCATATAGCACACCACACACATGTGGAGGAAACTATTGCAGTTGCAGACATGTCCTTATTGTCTGTGGCGGTAGTCCTCTCCGCAGCATGGTACGAGCTCCTGCGCACAAGCCCCTGTAACATGGAGAGACTGAACAGCCAATCAGAACATGCTGTGCGACCTAAAGCCCTCCCACTCCTCCTACGTGGTCGCAGATGGACCCTGGGAGTGAGGAGCCGGCTCCGCACTCAGTTAATCAGGTAATATACATGCCTGCCGTAGAGATGGCTCCTGACTGCTAGTGTCGGACCACACATTACGGCAGAAGTGGAGTAGCCCAGGCTGCTGCAGATTAAGTAAGTCCACTACAGGATGGGGCTTGGGGGTCTCTACCACTCCAGGTCCCTGGAGCAATTGATCACCTAGAGTATTGTGAACCATTCTGGAAACCCCATCTCTAGAAGGATATTGACATGTTGGTGAGAGAGAGGATGGTGACTAAAATGGCTAAAAAAAATATCAGGAAAGAATAAGCGATTTTAATATATAAAACGTGGAGGAAAGACGAGAACAAGGAGACGTGAGAGAAACATTTAAAAACTTAAAGGGATTTAACGCTGGAGTACAGGGGGGAAGTTTGCTGTAACGGATGAGAAATGTTAGAAAAAGATGCCATAAGAGAGTCAGAAGTTTAGATATAATGTAAGGTAGTGTTTAATTTGCTAAGAAGGTGATAGATAAATGGAACAGCCTCCCATCAGAAGTGGTTGAGACTAATACTTGCTTGGGATAGGAATAAACAATTTAAGACAAGATCAAGGATTGGTTAAGATCTGAGTCTTGCATCAGAAGAAAATGGGCAGACTAGATGGGCTGAACGGTTCTTATCTTCCGTCAGAGTCTATCCTACTAGCTGCATTATAAGGTTTTTATCCCATCAGGAGTAAGGTTGGGGTTACTGCACAATCTAACTATAACAGTAACTCTATAGCCGTATTTTACATGCTATGTCAAATCCACCTACACAAATTGAAGTCTGGTTAGAGGGAGAGCACTCATACACACATGGGGAATGTCTCTGACAAAGTCTGATCACTGAATATGTGTATCTCCTACGCTAAGTATGCCAGCTGGGCTCAGTGCCACCTCAATCCCGCGGAGACCGGGCCTGTCTGAACTGCATTCAGCTTCACAAAATCTGCATTGTGAGGATATTTACAAAGCTATGGATTCTGGCATGAAATCAGATCTACCATTTAATGTGTCTGTTTACCGACAGACTAATCCTCGCCGTTGTTGATTGTATCATGTCTGACCTTGCAGATACTTTTGTTAGGCTTGTTTTCTCAGACAAAAAGCCAGAAGGTATCCTCTAGGTGGTCTGAAGGAATACATGCAATAACAAGCTTGGCTACTACTAGAGTTCAGCACAATCACAGAAGATACTGGTTAATCCTGTGGTGAAGCTGTCCAAAGCACCTTGTTTTTAGGAGGCATGGTCCCCCTGAGACAAAGGGGCTAAAGAGCTATGGATCGAGTAAAAAGTGCACCCCCCCCAGCATGCACTTGCTTGGGAACAATAGATGAACAAAATATAATATTAAACCACACAGCCTAATAAGTTTATTACCTTACCTTTAAACAAATCTTTTAAATAAAGTAACGGTCAGGTATAAACTCGAAGGCTACTTTATTAACTCCACCTGTCTAGCACCTTGATCTTCTGCTGCTGTAGACCATCCACCTTCAGATTTCGATGAGATGCTGTCCTACACACAAGTCTGGTTACATCAGTAGTTGCCTAAAAATGCTTAAGAAAGCACAAATTGCCTCCACTGCCCCAGCCACATATCCTACAACAGTGGCTCTTTTTATAGCCGATTGAAATATTTGTAGGGTGTCAACCTTCTGAACAGCCGACAGGTTCAGAATGATCAAATGTAAAAAATACTGCACTTGGTGTTTTACATGTATACAACCTTTTTAAAATATTACATCCCGACCAGAAACCAAAAATCAATACATATGGCCCATAAAAACATATATCTGAATTACTCCACTGGGCCTACAGTAAAATAAATAAAAAAGCATAAATGTGGCAGCGATTCCCACCTTCGCCTGCCGTGATTGATGAAATAGGGGACTGGTGATTGCTTTGGCACAGCTCATGCATGACTTCATTTTACAACAGGAGAAGACAGCATAAGGCGTTGTAAAAGAATTAATGATGAGAGGCATACATCACTGGATTTCATGTGAGAGGGGTATGTAACAGAAAGCAAAGGCTCCTTTCCTTAGTACAGCTTGCAGACATCCTTTGAAATATTTACAAAACCAAATGTAATTCTATGAACACAGTCAAGAGAATCTATACGGTCTCCGTTTTCTCCGTTGGCTGAGCGTCCTCGGGAGTGCTGGAACCTCAAACATTCAGAAGATGGTGAATAATACTGACTTTGATTTCATAATAGAACAGGCACTTGATGTTGATATAACTGTTCCAGGTTCCTCCTGGGGTAATCTCTTCACATATTTTACATACAAGGTTGAATTTATAGGAATAATAAATTATAGTAATACAATATGAAATAAAGAATATCTATGCAGTGGAAATATGATGTCTTGTTTTTCCTGCATGGAGGTTTGATTGCAGGAATGTAGTACGGTTGTATTTGAGAAGGTCCAACATCCATCCATGTCAAAGGGGTCAGGTGTAGAAGTGTCAGGTCAAAGACCTTTTTACTATATCCCCATTCTTTTTTTTTAACATGTCTTTTATCTAATGTGTCATGGCTGAGAAATCTTAATACATTCTTCAGTATCTTCTGTTAAAGGGTCTGTTGAATTCTAATTAAATACGTGGGCATGAGATGCTTATGGCAATGGTCAATGTCTTCTATAAATGTATATATCTTTTTATTATATTAAAAAATGCTCTACAACTGAAGATACTACATTAGCGTAAACTGCGCCATTAACTTGTGCAGGAAATCTGAATGATTAGGATTGAGGAGTAAGTCTCCTGCACAGCTGAGGGATGTGGAGTCTTGAGGGAGTGGAGCCAAGGCTATAGTCAACTGTCTCCAAGGTACATAAGGGTTTTCTACCCCACAGATTAATGCCCATGGCTCCTGATTAGTGAAAGTCAGTTCAGTGCTGTTCAAGGCTGCTTCTTGGAAAGACGTGATTCATCATAATCTCTCAGGTGTTGGCATGTAGGAAACGTAGTATTCCTTTTAACAAGCAAGACTCTAGGAAGCACTGTAGGAACCATGGCGTTACTCGATAGCTTCAATCCCGAATTCTATGCAATTGTTATGCTATGTACTTCTTGTTATGTGTCCTGTTTACCCATTGTACAGCTCTGCGGAATATGATGGCGCTATATATATCAATAAATACTAATAATAAATATTTTGAATAATGATACCCCGCAGGCGAATAAGGAAAATGTTCAAACTATTTCATATGAGCTCTCACAAAACAGGAAAGGGAACAAGAAGAAAAATGCACTTCCTCATAGACTAAATAAAACACATCCCCTGCTTGCCAAAGCTCGCTCGCTCCCATCTAGTGCTGGCTCAGAGTTCCAAGTGGTCTAACAACACCCCCACTCTACTTGCCGCGGAGAGGGCACTCCCATTGTTTTTAATGGGAACACTTTCCTGCCACTGAACCACAAAAGGAGCGAAGTGGTAAAGACAAATAAACGCTATCAGTTTCATTTGATTTGTTATAGAAAACCGGCACACGTCATTTTGAATTAACTAACCAAATAAGAGCAATATGCATACATATAGGTAGAACGCACATACTGGACATTTTTAGGGTGTGCAGGATTTTAAAGGTGCTGTTCCACCTGCTTAACATTTGTAACAGATTACAGCATTAGACACTTTGGTGTTAGTACTGTTGAAAGCATAAAGAATTATCAGGTGATGCTTAGTCTCATTCTGGACATGACTCATGAAGTGTCATGCGTTCATAGTTTGTTGGCATAAAAACTGAAAAAGCTTATTAAAAAGTGAGTGCTGTTTAAATGTTAATTATTAATTTAAAATAACTGGATAACATAGAACAAAAGTAAAGCACATCTTCTGCCGATACAAGTCTACAGCTAAACATTAACCACTGCTCAAGGGTAAGCAAGTTGGAGACCCATCCACAGTTGCCATACATTTCAGCCCCCCATGCGGAGGGTAACATATGCATTATAAAGGGAAGGGAGAGTTCCCATATTAACCAGGGGGTGGGCATCAGACTGGCCTTATTACATGTATAGCCCTTATTACATGTATAGCCCTTATTACATGTATAGCCCTTATTACATGCCTAGCACCATCTTGAAGCTTTCCTCTATGAGCAACCAAGTGCATTTGGAGGAGATATAGCTTGCCTACGGTACTGGAAACCCTTGGGCTAGCCCTGGGTTGTCATACATCTACAAGACAACAAGCAGGTAGCAGAGAGGGGCAAGTCTCTACAAGTGTTTACCCTCATAAGCCCCTTGGGAAGTGTGTAGCTATAGCACTGCTCTCGCCAGGCTTACATAGCTGCTGGCTGCCTCTATAGATTGCCTGTTTGGCATCTCTTAGCCACATCATATCCTTCAGAGGCAATGGTCTGAGGTTTTCTACTTGTTGCTATATTATTTCTAAACACTACATGGCCAGACCACCTTCCTTTTCTCAATAGCTATTTTCTTTCCAATTTTTAGAGTGCTTTGGTACTCTCACGTTTTGAATGATTATCACCTAAGCGGGGGTTCTGTTGGTGGATCATGTCACGGCTTAACGACTTTGACACTCATACACATGTCAGTCGGGGTTATTAACAGCTGTAAACAAAAATATTTAGAACTCAAGATGGGAATGTTTATACACAAAATATTAGACACTGGGATTTCAGTTCACTGAAGTGGCGTAGTATTCACATAAATCTGTATGACACCTCAAAAAGGTCCATGTCACACCTCTAGTAGAGTCCTACAGATCAATGGGGCCCGAAGATATCTATATAGTACAGCCTTCTATTCACTCGTAGCTCTGCCTGTAAGGTCCACTTCACTGTATCCATGCCAGGACTGGGCAAACATATTGGAACAATTGTGGCAGTGAGCCAGATCAGAAAACACGCAGCACATGGGATGTCCTCTCTAGATGACAGCTGGCTTCATCCCACAATTGTCCCTTTTCTCCATTGTACCTACTATGACAAGACAGAGGACCAGCCGCCCAGTGAGTGACATGGTATGTCCAACCATTATACAGCCATGAATGAGGAGTGCTGCAGCTCTCTGTATAAGGGGTTAGCTATATCAATTAAAAGCTAATTATTTAGCAAATATTAATTAGAAATTTTTTGTTCAAGTATCGTCGTATTGTGCTCCTTGAAACATCCACACCGTCTTTTCCTGAGTAGCCTGTATTTCTCCTGAGGTTACCTGTGGGTTTTGTACCCAGAACAATTCTTCTGGCAGTTGTGGCTGAAATCTTTCTTGGTCTACCTGACCTTGGCTTGGTATCAAGAGATCCCCAAATTCTGCACTTCTTATTAAGTGATTGAACAGTGCTGACTGGCACTGACAATGCCGGGTCTACCCAGTGACTAGCGCCCACAAACTGCAATATAATTTTCCTTCTGTGGTATATGGGATCCCCTTATCTCATTCATGTACAGCCACGGTGAACAATGTGCTTCTGAGTAGTTTTCCGGACTTGTTTTGCATCTGTATAGAATGATGTTTACATCGCAAAACCAATGGCCTTAAGGAAATGACCACAAGATGCTATTACCTGTCCAGGAGAATACCGAGTGTTACGCGTGGACTGTATGTATGGAGTGTTACGGGGTTTGAAGGGAATACAGACGTGTTAACAGGTAATCCATATGAGTGATATAAGCCATGTTTAGTTGAATGCATATTTTATTGAAGTTCCTTAAACTAATCATGCCAATTATTACATTTTCTGCTGCTTCTTAGTTCTTTTTTGACGGCTATAACATTAGATATATAGGTACAGGGCTGGCTTTTGTCTATATCGGGCACCTTTTGTATACAGACACTGGTATACATGTCCCCCCGTGAAACGTGCCATTGATGAAATCCTGGGAACATGTAAACAATGAAATCTGAGATAAACCAATTAAACTGATGTCTTGTTTATTCAACCTTTTCTTTGGGATTCAATTTGGCTGCCGTGTCTTAATACACATATTTTACTGTCTCGTCTTCATGCAAAAGAAGGACGCTGGTTGTGTGCGCCGGGCCACCCCGCTGCTTCTGTTTGTTCTTTTTCTATCCTCCGACGTATTGTTTGCCATTGTGTCTGTATTTGCCTACGCGCTTGTCACTCTTTGTTTGCATTTATTTTGGCCTTAGCGCTTGCACCTTTTGTCTCCCAACCCGGAATGTCAGTCATTGTAGACTAAGAGGTCGCTCTGTGATTATGTGTCCATCTGTTTGCGGTTAAATCCCGTGGGCTCGTTCGCCAACAAACATAAGCTGTGTGCTGTCGCGTCTGTAGCCCTTTAATTCGTTTATACGATTCTTGCTCGGTGACGTCCTCGTGTTCCAGGATGTCGAGTGTCTAGATCGGCCTGTGTGTTTGTTATCGGCTTGTATCTGGGTTACTCATCAGCTGGGCGAGGGCACGCGCTTGTGTATGTCGCTCTCAGATAGCAAAGGGCAGACAAAGGGGACAAAGGCTTACACATGCACAGTCACACACACAACACAAACAACAAAAGAGACACAACAAAGGCTGCGGAGAAGACAAAGCAGCTGGAGTTAAAAGGTCTGTTTAGGCAGATGCCAGACAGACACACCTTTGGGGAAAGATCTCAGATAGACGCTTAAGCACTTATTTCACCCCTTCTTTCATCTGCTCTGTATTACTCACCCCTTGGGTGGTGACAGGTAGACAGAGTGTAATAATTATTTGAATATCTTTTGCTTATTGTCTAATACTTTTTATAGGGCCTATATATCACATTTTATTTAGTGGCAAGAAAGCCAACTTTGGTTTCCTAACGGTAGAGGTGAAGATATAATGGTGGAAGTTCACAGATCCATCTTGGAGTTTGGGGAGGGCATCTGTGATTAGCGGGGTACGGTTCTGGGGTCCTGAAAAAGAGTGATCATATGGCAACACCGCATCAAGCAGTGGTGTATTCTGGCCTAGGCTCTCCTGGCCGATCAGGCACCACCGTTCAGAGGGCCTGCTAAAAGGGAAGTCACTGGTCTCCCCAACTGGCCCACTAACACTATGGCACAGTCCTCCACAGTTGGCCTCTGCCAAGCGCGTCCTTAAACAGCAGAGTGCTGAGATATGATGTCATAGCCTGGGCTCACAGGTAAGGAAGGCAGTGCCCAGGTGTGGGCACTGCCCTGGGCTAGGCTGAACATACGCCACTGACCACAAGAGGCCACGTACAGTATATCAATACATATAGCCAGCCGAAAGACACAATTCTAATCACCATAGTAATCTATTACTCGGTCCTCTCGGTGGCCCAGCTGGGCTTGGCTGCTGTGTGCCAGAGCGGACCCCCACATTCCCCATCGCCAACTGCCTTGTTACTGCCCATCAGTGAGATAACAAGTGGAAGCCTCATAAACATTTTCTCCCAGACTGCAAGTAAGTCAAAGGTTTCTCTATAAAACCATAAAACTATTCATACGGCATATTTTCCATTCTAAAAAGAAAACCACCCGCAGAACCATCATCATTTATTTAGGAGAGTTTAGGGAAGAATGACGACTTTTATTAGTGAATAATTACAATCAAATATCAGACAGGAGGTAAAGACGCAATGTGAAGCTGCATTCTCTTTGTCGATGAGACGCAACAGGCATTAAAGAAAATATTGGGATAGCCGAGGCAGTTGCGTGATATTCGCAACACGTTGATGTAAACACATCAGCACAAATTGTATTTAATTATTAATATTAATAATTATTCATTAATTCCTGATACAAAGGCTCAGACCTTAATAGGTTCTTATTTTAGTGTTAAATTCAGGACAGCTTAATGCTGTTCCCCGCTGAGTTAACCTTTACCACCTCTGCTCGGTAGCTGTTCCATTTATCTACCACCCTCTCAGAGTTTCCTATAAGCACAGCTAAATGGAAAACCCAGTCCATATGAAGCGTTTTACTACTAGTGACTTTTAAATAATAGTAATTGGGGTCGCTGTACTGGGAAAGTCCATGATGTCTGTGCCTCCCCCAGACATTTATCGCGGCAGCGCTCGGCTCCCTGACACTTCCAGTCACAGAGACGCAGCCATACACGTCACGTGACAGACCCGTCTGCCCTCTGCTCACCCCTCCCCCTCTCCGCCCCCTCCGAGCGACGTCACTGCTTCCTGCGCACCGTAGCCCCGCAGACAGAGCAGACAGAGCCGACAGACGGCAGGAGGGAGGCGGCTCGTGTGCAGCGGTGACGTCACGGGCCGTGTACAGGGAGGCTGGGGGGTGGGAGGCTGGCTGACACCGAGCCAGAACGGCATCGGGAACGAGGGGAGAGCAGTCTGACTCGAAATGCAAGGTAAATGACGTCTACGGGGCTCTACAGTTTGATTGCGGGGCAATGAGGCTCTTGGGAGATGGGTATAGATCATTGGGGGTAACTAAAGGACCCCGTGATTGCTGCCATGCCTCTTTACCTTGGCACTAGGCATCGGTCCAGAGAGTTCAGGTGTTGGGCAAAATACCTCAGATGGCCACCAGCAAGGGGCAGAAAGAAACCTATGGCAGGTGGTTAGTAGGGAGTGAGGGGCAGGTGAGTGGACACTTACTGTGATGTCAGTGAGATGTCACCAGCAGGGTGGGTACACATAGGGCACTTGTGGCACTGATAAATGGGAGGGCACGGGGTAATGGTGCGAGGACACTGATCAGGCTTGGAGTGCCAGGCTTGTGGGGTTACCCCAGTTCCCGGGCGTACGGATATTTCTCGCGGGTAGAATTGCACCGCGGAGCTGGCGTAGCGGCTGGCTTCCAACGAGGAGATTAATAAGGGCACCAGCTGTGTTATTAGTTGCTGGAAGGCACAGACCATTGATGATGGCATGAGCCATATGCAGATTCCTGGGCATTAACCAACACCAGGCTACGAGGATGGATCCGTCGGTCAGAAACAGAAAGAAGGAGCCCCTCAACTGTCTGCCCAGTGAGGGGCTTCTGCATATTTTGTTCCTCCCCTGTAAGGGCGATCTCGATTAACGGTGTAAACAGCGATGATTGAATGAAATGCCAGTGATAATGGGGATTCCCTCGTCCCATTGTTCCCTTGTCTTATTAATGACACAGTGTGTGCTGCAAGCATCCTCGCCGCTCCTGTTCAGCGCTGTTATGCCAAGATGTCAATTTTGTGCGTTGCTCGTGACCACCAAACGAGACCGTTTTGCTCAGTAACGGTGATATTAATGAAGCACTGAATTTAGATTTGAAGTGAAGAACGGCCGGTCAGCATCGCTTGCCTTTGTTTTTGTGCATAGCTTAGCGGCGCCCCTTAAGCAGCCGTGTTTAGATTGACCGTATATTTCTGCCGTAGCAATAATAATAAACATATCTTCTAACCCCTGGATGCTGCCGTTACTCCAGAAAGGTGTGATGCGCATGCATAGCCTGGGATCGTCTGCAGCGTTGGCAATTAATGTGAATTATTTTAACTAATAAATGGAATTTTTTTTCCTTAAATCAGCCTTTTGGAGGGCAGAAGCAGATCCTTAATGATTATTCGTATCCGTTGTGTTCGGAGGCTCTCGTGGGTATTTGGAGTTGTTCGAGCACGCGAATGGTTAACAGCCTTGGGGGTAGTAGAGGCAGGGTGATGTTTACAGTTGCACTGTCAGGCAGGGATAGCGGAAGCTTCTGGGGTCAGGCAGTCGTCGTGTCTCTAGCTGAGTTATCAGCCTCCTGCTGGACTGCAGTGAACTGTTAGCTGTCTACACAAAGATTATCACATGACGGCCTTCAGGGAGATTTCCGCGTATTCTCTCGCTCTCCCTCCTCCGTTATTGGGGTTTTTCCAAGTATCTACGCTTGATATTCTGCCATTAAAAGGAAGTTTTATTGCATCCTGGCGATCGATTATGCGGCGCCCATAGTGATGCACAGCATGGCTTCGATTACCAAAAAAACGGAGGCTTGGCATATGACTTGATGATGTGTAGATAATGTAAGCTTATCACAAAGGAGATATGTCATGACCTTCTATAACAACAACGTCTTAACATATTTTTAACCCGTGAACCCGTGATGCGCGGCTGACTGTGAAAACGGCAGCAGGCTTCTTTCTGCATCACGTGTGTTCGGTGGTACCCATAAAAAGCACGTTTAAAGGTAGACGTCTTATGTTATAACAGTGTGACCTTGAGCAAAATCAGGAATATTATCAATGTATTTTTTTTATTTTTTTTCTATTTTTCAGATAAGTAAATGGCAGACTGGATTGTAACGTACCACGAGAAGCCGAGCGCTGGTTTATCTTCCTTCCGCATGTAACTCACGTTAGCCGGTGCTTGAAAACACAGTCGCCATTGAAAGATCCTTTTTTCCTACCGGCTTCGTTCTGCTCGCTGTATATATTAACGTGGATGCAAGTTCGTAACATTGTGACCAAAAAAAAGCCGCTACGCTTCAGATCAAAGGAGAATTAACTGTACCTGGGCACTTTGTAATATATGCACACCGCACTCTTTCAAGTCATATAGATTTCACGTGTTTTGTTGAACAGGCGATTAACATTTTTTTTAAAATTATTATTTATTTTTACATTTTCTTTGTCTGGGTTGGTAATAGGAAATGGAAGTTGCATGTTAAAGAAGCCTAATATCTATTAGTTGCAATGTAGTTCCATAAACGGAAAAAATATATTTTTTTGGCTAGTTGTATTGTCGCTCCTTGAACGCAAAAGGGGCCATAAACCATTTTCTTTGGATTTTTTTGGGTTTGTAAAGAAATTTAAACATGGGGGAAGACGGGAGTCCCCCGTTGAAGAAGCTGGCTAAGGACATGGACATCAGCACTGACGTTCCCAATGTTGTAAGTAAGGTTCTGACTATAAAGATGGAGGTAGATGATTATAAAGAATCGCCAGGGGAGGAGAATCGGGACGGTGTTAAATCAAGCGGTCTCCCTGTTTGTGCAGCTTCTGAGCTGAACCCCGGACTCAAGCACACATTGGCACAGTTTAATTTAAGCAGTCGAAGCTCGTTAGGTGGACCTGCTGCTTTTTCTGCCCGGTTTTCACAAGAAAACATGTCCCCTACGGTGTTCCTGCCCCTTCCATCCCCTCAGATTCATCCCGGACCCCTCCTCATTCCATCGGACAGCTCAACGGAACTCACGCAGACGGAACTGGAGGGGGAATCGATCTCCTGTTTTATGGTGGGAGGAGAAAAAAGACTCTGCCTACCTCAAGTCTTAAATTCAGTTCTCCGGGACTTCTCACTTCAGCAGATTAACATTGTCTGCGATGAAATGTACATCTATTGCTCGCGGTGTACTTCCGACCAGCTCCACATATTAAAAGTTTTGGGAATCCTTCCATTTAATGCACCCTCCTGTGGATTGATAACCCTGACTGACGCTCAGAGACTATGCAACGCTCTTTTGCGACCACATACTTTTCCACAAAACGGTAGCTTGCTGCCCGCAAAAAACTCTTTGGCGCAATTGAAGGAGACAGGTAGTGCCTTTGAAGTAGAACACGATTGTTTGGGGAAGTGCCAAGGTTTATTTGCACCTCAGTTGTATACCCAGCCAGACGCCCCGTGTATTCAGTGTCTGGAGTGTTATGGAATGTTCTCTACCCAGACGTTTGTCATGCACTCTCATCGATCTCCAGACAAGAGGACCTGCCACTGGGGGTTTGACTCTGCCAAGTGGCACTGTTATGTTCATTTGAGTTCGAAGCACCTGGACTCGCAGGATGTGAAAAAGATGAAGCTTCTGTTAAAGGAAATGAAAGAGAAATTTAGTAGGAAAAATCAACCTAAGAGGATCCAGCCCAAAGTAAGTCTTGACCCACTTTTGTATTTGCCATGTTTGTCAATACACAATAACGATGCAACGTATGAATGTAAAAAAACAAAAAAATCTTGGCAATGTTTTGGATCTGTTGACACAAGCGGTGGTGTATCTGTACAAGGCTTTTGTTATCAAATTTTAATTTAAAAAGTAGTTTGTAAAAATGTAACATAGGTCAGCTTTGGGCGTTCTAGAGCAGGTCTGGACTGGAACCGGGTGATTGCCTGGTGGGCCAACGTTGCTGTATATTCACCCGGTCTGCCTCTCCAGGGCCAGATTGGGTCCTACAGTGTGTGTGCCCACTGGCTAGATATGCCAGGCCATACACACCCTGAGAATAAAACCATGGCACACGACCTGTCAGGCGCCCTGAGATAACTGGCGGCTGCCAGCCTTGAAGTGCCAGGGCAGCCTCATCGTCTCCAGTCTATGTGAGTTCTATGTGGCTGGTGATTCAGTGGTCAGTGGCTGTGATTTGAAGAACTTTATCTTCACCTTATGACCTGTGGTTCATGGGCCATTATCGAGGACAAGAATGTCACTGGGGTTTGTGCTTCCAACTTCAAAGTTAATGGAAAATCATGGTGCTATATAAATAAAATTAATAATTATATTAATAATAATATCATGTGTTAAAGTCTAACTGCAACTCACCTTTTAGTAAATAAATCTGTTGTTTGTCAAGTTACCCAATTTAAGGGCTCTAGTAAATAAAGTGGTGTTCTACTCATCACACAGAATTAGAGTACATTTTAATTTAGCGTCTTGGACTAATAATTCAGTACAATAATTATTATTCAATCCCTACTTTCTTCTTTCTCCCCCCCCTACTTTGAGTAATGTTATCATTGGTTTAACTGACATTTATCTGGACTGATCTTATAAATATGAAATGTGCAACCACCAACCCATATGTAAGTGTTACGAATGATTTACATTTATCTTCAGGGTTCCGCTTTACATCCAAGGTATTCCGTTGTCGATTTGTTTTGAGTAAAACCATAGCAGACTATAATCTGTCACAGGGTTTCTATGTGTATTACTAATGCAAGATCTTGTCACATGCGGATTGTAAATTTGCAAGCAAAGCCCTTTTTAATCGTGTAAGCGGTGTGTCTCTGTCAATTTGAGTCTGCCGTACCCCCTCGCTGTAAATTCTTGGTGCTATATAAATACATCATCAGAATAATAATGTAACCCGTGGCAGCACGATGTTTAATTAATGCCCTCGCTCTGTGTCAGAGCACAAATGTATTCTACTTTGTTTAGGGATGCATCCTGGAAAGAATCGGATAGCCTCTTGGGAATATCTTGCTGCTGTTCCCATTTATTTTTGCTCTATACAGTAGTTAATTAAAATTGTATTTTTATATTTTTTCCTGGAAATTTTGGAAGATGAACTAAAAAATATGAAGTGGCTATTTCTATGTTGTGTCTTATTGTAAAGCCATGGAACTATTTTCTGGGGGTAATTATCATAACCAAAGCCCATGATGTTATTCCTGCTAATCCATCAGGCGGTGGCTTCCCAGTATGTTGGTTCCTCAGAGTTGGTGCTACTATAGAAGAAGAGTAAGCAGCCTCCTGGGTCCCACACTGGATCAGGTCCACAAATGGGACATATACATTATCTAACTAATAATAATAATAATAAAAATAGGTCATTAGTATTACATTCATCAGTATATATATTTTGTTGCTGGTCACATCTTTGCCATTGAATGTGTGAATTCTCCATTGTTCTTTCTGGTAGGATAGCATGTAGACTCTTCTGAATGCTACATCTGAAAGTTCTATATTTTGCTACTTATGGATAAAACTGTGGTTTATCGTTAAGACTTAGAACAGCTAGCAGCATCTTGATTTTATAGGATTCTCTTGAAATTAAGGAGATTCCTATTGTATCCATAAGGATGAGGGTTTCCACACTGGACGCATTGACAGCTGCCCAGCATGTTGAGTACAGGGGGTTCACAGAGATATGAAAGTAAATGCTGATGGCATCTATGAGGAGGGTTACTTTGACTACAAGTTGGGAGAAGGAGCTGAGGCAACATTTCCCAGGGATGAGCTACGCATGGTGGGCTTGTGGTTATTTTCGTAAACGCCCAATAATATCGCATCTTGGGTCCGCCCTCCATAAATTCAACATTTGCTCAATAAACTTGATGGTTTTTCAAACATTTCTCATAACCATGCGCTAGGAGCACAACTGTTCAAAAAAAGCAAAGCATCCCTTTAGGTGTTGGTGAACTACCGTACATATCCCATTATGCACAGCTTGCCGACAGGATAACCAAGCATCCTGGGGAAAGTAGTTCAAGTGGTAGAGGGCCACTCTTTGCTAACCCCACTCATGTTACACGCATTTATCAGCCCAGTATATAAACTTATCAAAGTGGAACAGTAGACCATGAAGGTTAATGGCTTTCAATACCATCTATCAAGTTGTATTATTTAAAGGGCTTTTGAAAGCCAGTCTGTAAGTGTTTGCATATAATATAAATGCAGGGTATGTGGTGTGTTTATATGTATGCGCCACTCTGCCATCACCCGGCCAAAGTAAAGCAGGCAGGGAGCTGATAATGTGCAGCTAGAAAGCTTGGCTGCGTTGGTTTGATTGATGAATGCTGGCCATAGGCTTTTCTTCTGTGGAAACTGGATTAGAAGAAAGGAAGAAAAACCGCCATTGGTATCATAAAATGTTACATTACATTTATTTATATAGTGCCAGCAGATTCTGTAGTGCTGTTGCAACAGTCGGTA
This sequence comes from Spea bombifrons, assembly GCF_027358695.1. NCBI lineage: Eukaryota > Metazoa > Chordata > Amphibia > Anura > Pelobatidae > Spea > Spea bombifrons. The sequence goes on along the minus strand of NC_071089.1, from coordinate 89,851,096 downwards.
AAAAAAAAAAAAAAATCCAAATCCCAAACTGTAACAAACTGCTACAAAAGCAGAAGAGGGCTCTGCTCTTGTGAGCTTACAATCTAGTCGGTGGTTGAGTGGGAAGTGAAAGAGTAGGAGAGGACTGCTTGGATGGGGGTGGGTTGGCCGAGTCAGGATGATCTGTAGAGGTTGGTGGTTGTTCAGATGGCTTGATTAGGATGGTTATAGAATAGGTCACACAATGTTTTTTTACCCATTTGCAATACGCGTTTATAAAATAAGTTCAATATTTCTACAAACAAATGAGGAAATGAATGTCTGAGTAAAGACACTAACGGGCCTGAAAGTAACTTCCAGGAATTCACGGACGGCTTTTGTCGCGGACTGATGCCAGCTTTAAACCCACATGTTTATGTTAAACAAGAATATTGGGTCTGGTACTAGCTATTCATTAATGAGTAATAATTAAAACGAGATAAAAGTGAGAATGTTTTTCTTGTATCGGCATGTATTAAATCCCTTTGTTGTATTGGAGAGGGCCTTTAAAAGAATCGGTACCAATGCTGAAATGTGGCTCAACCCGCTAATAATTTATAATTTATAATTGTTAATCTACCAATACAGCCGAGGTGCGCACGCAGCCAGCCTCTTTTACGCGTGTTATTTCTATGAATGTATGAGATCGCGGGCCTCTGTCTATGTACATTCTTACCAACACTTCCAAGGGCAGTCCGGCTGATTTCTGTGACATTGCTGTAAGTCACAGGATATGCACGAGATCTTTTGCGGAAAAAACCCAGCCCTTGTGTGACAGAACAGATCGTACCGTGCGCAAACGTTAGGACAAATAGCAGCGTGTCTGTGTGTGTGTGTATGTATGTATGTGTGTGTGTATGTGTATATATATGTATATATATATATATATATATATATATATATAATCTATCTATATCCAATTAACGTTATGCTGGGCTTCCTCCCGTGTATCGGATGTCGATGTGTGTTGAGAGTTCAGTCCCGAGGTCTTGACTTGGTGCCAAGATATACTTTGCATGCTTGTGTCTGGTCTCGGGACAGCTTGGTTCTGTTTGAAAGGCTACCACCACATCAAAGCAGAGCTGCTTATATAAAATAGTCTATATAATCAGTGCTTGAGGATAATCTACTGTCTGTACACTTTACTTTAAGGTAACAGTGTGTGTCCTTAACTTAAGTGACCCATATTATTTTATTTATATATATATATTTATATAATATATATATACTGTGCCAGGAACACTGGTTATTGCCATAGAAACTGAAAAGGCATCTTTGTACGTGTTTAAACCTTCCGATCTGCTAAGCTGTTTTGGCTTACCATAAATAGAGTGCGATTTATTGTTCCGTCTAAGTGGAATAGCACCTTTAGGTCAAGACGAAGGTAAACATCCTCATGTTTGCGGCGTCTGGAACGTAAAGGGACATCTCCAGCCATCTCATGGACTTTAATGCACGTTAGCTGCCTAGTCATGTTTTCACTCTTTCAAATGACATTACATTTATTTATATAGCGCCAGCAGATTCCGTAGCACTGTACAATTCAGCAACCCCCCCATATGTATTTTTCCTTTTCTCCACCCTCTAGCTAAATACGGCTGATTTGTTCGACCAAACAAATTTATGTTATATGCTTCCCAAAGGGTCAGCTTCGGCACTGGCTTGGCGAATGCTCCCAACGGGGAGTCTGTTTAGACCCGGAGTGCATGCCTGGAAAGTGTTGTTCCTTTGACTTTACGTATTTTGGCATGATCAAAAAAGGGTTTTTGTTTTTTATTTTTCTCTGGATGGGGGTGTTTGAGAATCTGTTGTGTTCAAACGGGGTCTTCCATTTGTCTGTACTGGATTTGTAAATGATGATTAAGAAATGTGGCAGTGCAGGGCGCATCACCCACGTTCCTACACAACACAAGCAGCCTGGGGCTACACAAATATTTGAGGCTTTAGTAATATCTTGTGGCACTAGAGGCTTTGTAATCAAACCCTGCAACACTTTATGCTTCCCCCCCAAAAAAAAAAATATAGAATGGCTGAAAGTATTTTTTTAAATTATTTTTTATTTTTTACTTTTATAGACTGTTTCAGCCACGGTGTTTTTAATACCCAGGTATCGATCGGAAACATCTAACGGTAATTTCTGTGGTCTCTATAAAGAGTTTAGCCCGCAGACAACTGCTAAACCTTGTCTGAGCTTTCCCAGTGATTTAAGTAATTGCTTTGCCAGGCTTGACACAAATAGACTCTCATTTAGATCTTATTTTATTTAAATCCCCAGATCATCGGGCTCGTGAGACTAGAACATTATTTAATAGTTTTATCCCAGACAAACCTTACCAAGACCATAACTGCTGAAAGCAATATTTATTCTTGCAAAACTAAAAAAAAAAAAAGGAATTAAAACCTTGACCTTTACGTTATTTCTCCGTGCCCGACTCACGCCGGTTCCCCTCACTGTTAAATAGGACGAACTAAAGGTCCAAAACATAAAAGTAACATTCAAATCCTATACTGTAAAAAGGACTATACTCTTCTTGTTGATGGCAGAAACATAGCTGGTTTCCTTTTATCTCCCGTTGGATCTTTTTGTTGAGGTACGGGAAGTATTGGAATCATGGAAGTGCCGGTTTCTTGCGTCCCCGAAGGTGGCGTCCGTTACTGTTACGCGGCCCGGTGTATAGAGCTGTCGGGCAGGATCGCTACCCTGTTCACTTCTTATCTGGATATTGATTTAGACTCCAAGACTCTGCCTTGCCAGTTTAATTGTGTAATAAAGAACAAGGTGCTTACAAAGGTTACTAGTTGAGCAAGATTCTAACTAATCTACGTAATCACATCTGATTGTCCGCATGTAATCCTACTCATAAATTAGAGATGTTTCCGACATTTACAGACAACCATATAGGCTGCCCGGCAAACGCATTTGCTTCTGTTTTTTGGGGGTTTTAAAGGTATGCGCAGAGCATCCTCATCATTTGGCATAAAGGGACCTTTTAAGACCATTTGGTCATCTGCATCTGTAAGGTTGTGCTAGGATTTTTTTTGTCCTTTCTGTTAACTGTATCTTCGTTACATCCAAAAGTTGAAGAATGATTTAAATGTTAAAATAAAGCACTAAGAGATAATGGAACTGAACATTCCTTAAGTAATGCCCGTGCACATAAAGTGAAGATTGCAGCTTTCTTCACTTCACCAACTTCTATATTAATATACTGATAAAATATGACAGCAGAATAAATATTAGGCAAGGATAAATGATCATCGGTTGAACAGTAGGATAGCTTTTGGTGCTTCTGAATAACACCTGCAGTTAATCCCTCATCAATAATACAGAATTTGGAAGAATGGCAACTTTTCTTGGTTTTATGATTGTTCTCTGAACCAAGAAGCCTTTAGCTAATCATTTTGGGGGGGAGTTTAGAATCTATATGCTGTTTGGTTCTCCATCTTCTATTGAAGGAACACTTCCACCACTTGATTGTCCTCTGTCCAGTTTGTTTCTCTTTGTACCAAACAAGAACAGATTTGTCTCTGGTCTCTTGAGTTGGATGTTGGGTTCTTAAGACATTTCTCAATTCTGCCTCCTTGGAAGCTCCACTCTGCATCGAGTCATCTGAAACCTTAGCCTGTTATCCTTCAATTTTGTGAGATAAATGGGGAAACTAGGATTTCCACCCAAAAGATGTTCACTGTCCTGAATACTGACGCTGGCTTAAGTAGAGACCCGTAACAGCATATTCTGATACCGCTGGGACACATTTCTTCATATTTTATATATATTAATGTTTGAAAACAAGAGATTCTCTGGCCCATCTTGTAATACCCATAATTGGGTAACAGTAATTGATTTTGTAGTGGCACATTGTTGTCTTATTGTTCCAATTGCTGCAATTTAAAAGAATAAAACCCACTATTGAGATCATGGATGCACAAGCAGTATGGACCATGTAGTGCAAGCCACATGGCAGGTACACTATTAATCATGGTATACTATAGTGTATGGTGGCAGAGGCAAAGTAGACAACTGTAAATCTGTAATATAATCTAGATGAACCCAAAGACCTATGTCTAATAGGCACAGTAGGTACTTTAAAACCTCCAAGTGGATGTCATCAATTAAATCCTTTCATTATTAAGTAGGGTGTCCAACACTACAGAAAAATATGTAATTGTATACCAAGGGGTATTATTCGGAAGGGGCTCTTCCATTAATGATATTTCATTGGGACTTCACTAGCTATGGGATCCTTGGACCAACCACAAAAAAGCATGGTTCTTTTTACCTAATCTGTAAGAGCTAGCTGCCAATTTGATTGTTTGTTTGAATAACAAATATTTTTCTTTTCATAAGGTCTTATTGATTTAAAACGGTCACAGGTGTAAACAGACTCGCATGTTAGACAGCACAAATGTCTGGTCAGATTCCCGCGTAGACCTTTGTTGACCTTAGAAAATCCATTTGATCTCCGGGAGCGTGCAGAATGCAAATTACACGGCGCAATAGTCAGTAGTAACGTAATAAAGCGGCATGGCAATAATGTCACATGTAGTTGCATTGGAATCGTGGGCACGGGGAGAATCTGGGAAGGCTATTTTGTCTGACAGGTGTTATATTTCCAAAATGCTGAATGATCAATGCTGCAATATCTGGCAGAATTTTAAATATATATATATTTTGTATTTAATTCATTATGGGTGCATAATTGACTGTTCTGTAATGTCTGTAATGAGTGTTTTTATTAATTAAAAGGAGAATTTCCAGCTTCCCCAAACATGGATACATATTCAAGTGGGGCACAAGGCTAACGGCTGGGGGAGATGCAAGGAGTACGTGTGTACGATTCTGCTGAGTGCGTCCATGCATTTGCATACAGAAAAAAGTTAATTTAAACCATCCGCTCAGCTATCATGTGCGTGTGAGTGCTGGAGTGTATCTATAATTGCCGGGGAGATTATAAAACTCATTTAAAAACTCCAGAGACTGGTTCTTATGCCATTACTAATGTGCTCAAAGATAAAGTGCCTTAATCTGCATATTTTGATGGATTTTGGATGGGCAAAAAGAGTCACACGTTGGTCAGCTGATGCCTGGTGTCTCCTCAATCTAAGTTCTTCATAACAAGAATCCTCCCCTCCAGTTTAGTACTGTCAGGGGGTCTTCCAGTAGAACCCATGGTGTACCACATCGAGTGTGATCAGGTTTTATATAAGCTTAAAGCCAATGTCTACTGGTGAAATGGAACCATGGAGTAAGTGCCATGTTTGACGCTGTGCTACTATTATTGCAGGTTGAGCATGTGCAGACTTTGGAATTGCCATCCTGGTACCCAGTCATTAAACAAGAAGATGATGTGACAGGCCGACGGCAAATGCTGCATCCAAGGTAACAGAATGATTTTTAGGACTATGTATATACCCTCTATACTGTGATATTATCAGGGTGGGTATCGGGTGTGAAGTGTTGGAGTGCGTTTATATCTGTAGGTGTGGGTATGCTCTGAAAGACATTAATAAGACATAGATTCTGATAATGCTGAATTGGTGTATTACACAACCCAATGATAAAAATAGCATCACGTGTCTCACTTTAACCTTTATTATGTTAAATTATTTGTTAGTAAGTGCGATAACACTTAATTTTTCAGCTGCCGCACGTACAGTTATGCCATTTGGACTGCACTACACAAATGTTTAGGGAATACAATATTATATTGGTTACACCTGCTCATTTGCAGAAATAATCCAAAATGAATTCTTAGAAATAAGAATTTGAACCTCGGGGAAATAGAAATAAAATCGGGATCCAGATATATATTCCACTTTTGCTTAGTAGCTTCAAATTCCGTGGCTAGTTGCATAAGCTGCAAAATCACATCTCGTAATCAAGGTTCGGAGCCCCGAGGGATGCATGCTTTGCTTTCATAAATGGTTTTAAATCCTTCCACTGCAGGATGTGAATGCTTATATGCGTTTTATGTTTCCAGTTACTATCTCTACATGTATGATAAAGTGGTTGCACCAAATGTGTCCCTCTCTGCTGCTGTAACACAATGCAAAGAGGCGAAAGCAGACAGAAAAGAGACGGATGCCAATAAGTCTTTGCCTGCTGAGTCAGGGAAGCAGACTCGGAGTAGCAAACCCAAATCGGCTAGCTCGTATCCTGACCTTTCTTTAGAGGAGCAAGAGAAGGTGGATCTAAAGCTGGGTATACGCGGCAGTAACAGACCACGTAAGTACACCTTCTGATGAACTGTTTTCCCAGGATTAACTTGTTGATATATGCAAATCTCTTTCTAAATGTTGGGGCTTCTGCTTCACATTGGGGTGAATCGTGGTGTATATGAGCATATGGGGACTCCCAATCTCCTATTTTCTTTTTCATTGTGGTTCTGATGGTACTTTTAATCTATATATACTGTATGTTACCCATTGCTTGTCTGCCTTCTGACTAAGCAGGCTCACTTGTGATTTTTGAGCCACTTGGTATTAGGGCACCCGGGTTTGCTCCACATGTTGATGTGGTGCAAATAAGTGCACATTGATGACCTGGGTTTTCTGTTTGCCTTGCGCTTTTAACTTGTTATTCTTCCTACTTAAATATGCCCTGGTGATGAGAGAGGGCCATGAGCTGGGGCCTAAATTGGGACAAAATCACTTCACCTTTGGGTTGCATGTGGTTTTGATTTTTGGTCACTGATTTGTTTGAGACACATTGAAAATGGCACGGCAAAGCTGGGTTCCCAAAGACTTCTTGGTGGGGGAGATCGTTGAGCCTTTTGGCCACCATCCTTCCTTGACCCAGGTCTGGGAGAGAAGAAAGAAGATGATGATTGGAGACCTGATCTTCCTGTGGCCCTGGAGCACTTTGTCACTTTTCTTCACATTGGAAAATTGTAGCATGGCATCATGAGCTTCAAGAAGAGAAAAAAAATAAATCTATATTTGTATATATATCCATGCCTTCCTCATAGTCTCTCATTCATTGAAATAATACTTCCTTTTTTAAGATGGGAGAAAAAAATAAATAAAGCTTGGTGTGCTCTTATCCCGTCTCAAAATTCTGAATGGCAGCATCGCCAATTAGAAGTTTGATCTAAATGGAACATTTCCATGCTAACTCCAACAAAATCTATTTCAAGTTTCATGATGCTGAGAAAATTCCAGATCATGGGTTGGATCAGATCAAAGTATAATTATCAATGAAAAAATATAAGCCCAACGTGCATTCTCAGTACAACACATCCTTCTGCCGGGGCACGCAGGTCATTCAGAGTGACATCATGTAAAACTAGTGTTGTTTTGTACCCCTTCGCCTGGGAGTATGTGCATTTGATGATATATTTCATCGTAGACTGTTGCCTCTGATTTTTTTTCTCTTTAATAGAGGATAAGACGTTCTTTTGTGCAGCCGTCAAACACAAGTTTTTGATGAGAATCTCCTGTTCTTGACGCATGAATTTCACATCTTAGATGTTTTGAGACATGGTGCAGGTGTCTCTGAATATATTGCCTGAGGAAGAACGTGGAAAGTGTTGCAGAAGGAAAAAAAATCCTCAGAAATAATACTAAGAAGTCACCAGGCTTAGGAAGAAAAAACATTCACTTAATATTCTTTTGAAACATTTATATAGCGCCAGCAGATTCTGTAGTGCTAGAGAAGGAGCGGTAGAGAAGGAGAATGGGGCCCTACTTTGATGTGGTAGAGCGGGAAGAGAGATGTTTGGGTGAGGATGAGCTGATATGGAGAACAATATGTGTTAATCTTGCGGGTAGACGTGGCAGATGGTTTCTTTGGCACGCTGGTTGAGGGTATTAGGAGGGAAGGTTCTATGCTTCTCGGAATAGGTGGGAAGGTCTGATAGCACGAGGTAGGCAGTTTCATAAAAGTGGTACAGAACGTGAAAAGAGAGACGTTGGAGGAACAAAGCAGGTGAGTAGAGAGATATAGGGTACCCTGTAGGTCAGGGTCAGTGTATAGGAAGCCATTGGAGTGATTGACACCATGGGGCAGCAGATGAAGAAGGGTGGAAAAATAAAATAAATCCAGTTTGGTTGCCATCTAGCTATTGCAGGACTGCTGGCTGGCTAAGCATTTAAGAGTTGTGGTAACACAAGACCAAGCGAGGAGCTGTAGCTTTGGGCCACTCACACTGCAGCAGTAAAAGATAAACTGCTTTCTCCCAGTATTTGCCTTTTTACTGTTCACTCTATAGTCTTTGGCATAAATTTGAAAAAGATTTAAGCAATCATAGATCATAAAAGATGCAGAGGATATATTACTCCGAGCATTTCCACTTTATTGCATTTCCAATATCCCCTTTCCAGGCAGAACTATGGTTTAAATTGCAATCCTAGTTCATGGTTAGCGCTGAATTATAAAACCGAGCAGAACTAAACAAAATAAAATCTGTAGAGTCTATTCCTTATCAGTGTTGCCTGTTACAATTAAATTACAAAATATACATTATAAAATAATTTGCTTAGCAAATGATTGGGTGGACAGTTTGGCTTGTGATTTTCCCATTCATTGTGTTAGAGTTAACGTCAAAATGTGTTCATCCATCTGTGTGTTTCATCGTAATGCATCAGTATTTACATGTTAATTGTGATCTTTGCGCTCTTCTTAATATTGGAATCTGTCAGGGGGGGATCTTCTATACAAACCAGCGCTTGAAATAGAAGGTCCACAAATTCCTCAGTTTAGTGCATTGCTTGAATGATTAATGCTTGGCATCTGTTTAATTGTCTCAGTCTCGGTCACCCTTAGGGACTCTCTGACTAATGAAAGCCTATGGCGGAAAGGTCTGCATTAGAGAAGCGAGACTTTATTATCATTGCCATGATGAATCAGCTCGGTGGCTTATCAGGAGAAGTCGCCCAAATACCCCATGCCTCAATGATTACAGCTACAATACACATTCCACAAGTACCTTGGAAGCTGAGTAGCTTGACATAAGTGGCTTGACTACCGTTTAAACCGCTATCTATTAACATTATACTTGTACACGACCAATGAATGCTACATGGTGATGCGGGCTCTAAGGCTCCAGAGCACCCCTTTACAGTAAAATGTATTATTATTTATTGTTTTATATAGCGCCAACTAATTCTGTAGCGCAGTACAATGGGTAGACGGTACATGACAAGTAGTATGTAACATAACAAATTGACTAACAGAGACAACAGGTGAGTATTAGGTTTATGCCAGCCTATTTAAACAGATGGTTGTAATAGAGAAGTCAGAATTGTGTTTTAGCACCTAAGACATGATATAGTGCACTGCTTCTCTAATCCCAGACACCTCTGGGGCATTCATGTGTTCTTAAAAGATCTGCTTAGCTGCTGTTAACGTTGATGCCTTTGAAGTCGCGTGAAGCGATGTGTGAAATCCAGCTCTCAGTGTAATCTTGATCTTGTTGCAGAGCAAAGTTCTCCAGATGGAGAGAAAGATGGACCGACTGGCAATAAAGACGGTGTGTGCGAGGATGACAAGGGTCACATTTTGGAAGAAGTGGTGAAAACATTCCTGAAACAACAAGAAAAACTCAACTACATTCTCCAGAAGAAACAGCAGATTCAGATGGTATGTGTGCAGGGAACCGTCTGCCATTCTAAGATTACAGACCAACATTTCATTTATTTAGTTAAGCATGACATGTAGCAGATCCTTAAAATTAGCCTTGCCAAGGTCTTGAGTATCCACAGACTTCTTATTGAGTCTCCTCCAAGCTTCCCCAAGGTTGCATAATTTGGGTAAAATGTCTTGCAGTGCAACCCACAGAAGGTTTCTCTTGTGGACCTCAACAATAGAGTAAAATGAAAATTATCACTTTGGCATAACAGCGCACCATAAGTTATATAGTTATATCAAAACAAATTCATTCTTTACTTGACACCGGACATAGTCACTGCCAAATGAAATTGCCAAATGAAATTTGTCGGGCAAGGCTCATACTAGACCTTAGTAGCAAGGTGAAACTCAGCCCATAACTTTTTTGAGCTGCTAAGGATTTTTGGGGCCTTACACTCCACATTGTTGGTAATCATATGTTACATGGGTGTCATGGACCAAAACCCAATGCTTGGCATTATATTATCATAGAGCAAATAAAAAAAACATTTACCTGTTTTTTTCCAGTGTTTATTACTGTTTTTAATTCCTAGATCTAGAATATGGATGACTAGCTGCAGTTTTTTGATAATTTTGCATTATCGTGTTTTATAATAAGAAAAAACTTCTCTCTCTGGCAGGAAGTGGAAATGCTGAGCAGCTCAAAAACGATGAAGGAGATGTCTGCGGAGCAGCAGAGCTTGCATAGGGAGTTTGAGTCCTTGCAGACAGAACATATGCAGAAAATGGAGGAATTGTATGACGAACAGAGGGACCTGGAGGAGAAGCTGAAACAAGTGAAAAAACAGAAATGCCTGTGCGATTCTACCACAGACCAGGACAAAGAGACACAATACGCAAACCAGGTGAGTGGCAAAGGTGAAAACACGCCAGAGGACACGCTGCTTTGATGCTTTCTTAATCTATGGGAACAGGCCATTCAGTTTGTGCGTCCGCCATTTTTCCATATTGGTGGCCATTTATCATGGAATCCATTGGTACAGTTATTTTTAAGATATTGGAGTTAGAAAAAGAGACTTATGTTGCTCAACTCCTCCTCAACTGCTTTTTCCTAAAGTGGGGACATATACCCCCGTATGCTTCTTGCACATGCGCAGTCGAACTGAAATGTCAATGTAGATATTTTGCTGGCATTCACGCATTGTCTGCTGCTTCATTGGAGTCCATGCCAAATCATGCATTCAAAATAAAATTCCAAATACAATTTGGAAACTATTTTTTTAAATTACTTGCAAGAAATCAAAGGCTAAATGCCAGATATGACATGCATGCATACTATACAAAACACTGATAAAGACATAGTCTTGGTTTACTGCACAGTTCCAAAGTCCAAGTGTGCTGGAAACCTGCTTTCCTCAGGGCAACCATTTTCTCAATTTTATATAATGTCGATTAGTGTTATATTTCGGTCCGACAAACCTTGAGCAGCCGTGTTTAAATTGAGCTATATTGGACCACATTGGGTTAGAAAGACTAGGTCATTGGGGCAAATGAACCACTGTGTGGTATATTGATAATAGAAAGCCACTAATGTGATTTGCCTCCCTCATGGTTGAGTTATTCATTTATATACATAAACACATAGCGTATATATTCATTTTTGTACTTTTTCTTGGTAACCTGGTATATGATAAGTGAAATGTTTACGTTCACCGAAGGACATTGTAATAAGATCCTTGAGATGTTGGATTAATACCTGCTTAGTTGGTTTTCTTAATATATATGGATAGTGGATGATGAATTTTCTATGCTTTTCACATTTCATGTTCTTGCTTAAAAGCAATGTTGTTGCGTTTGTTTACGAGAGCATGGAGTAAATCCGTATTTTACGCTGTCTGCTTCCACCGTGTAATCCTTTAACATATCCTTTTGTCATTGTTGTGGAAACACCTAAATTATCCCAATAATGCAGCGAGCCCATTGCCATTACAATTAACTTGTCACTTGCGACGATGTGATTTTCTGCTCCGTAACCAGCGTGCCTTGTGTCTTTTCACGTTGATTCAGCTGACAGAATTGCGGCAGAGACTGGATCAGGCCGAGGCAGACAGGAGGGAGCTGCAGGACGAGCTCGGGAGAGAGCGGGAAGCCCGAGAAAAGCTGGAGCTGATGATTAAAGAGCTAAAGCTTCAAATTTTAAAATCGACCAAGGCTGGTGACGGTGAATAGAAGACGAGTTCTTCTTCTGCCAGGACCTGGGATGGTTCGGTGGCTTGGACTAAAACGGGAGCCGACCTTCCGGCTGCGTGATAATGTTACGTGATAACATCTGTAAAAGGTGGTGAGAAGATGATGTGCAATTTGTGATACCTTTTGCTGCTGAGGCATCTATCAATGTTTTAATACTTCCAGTTAATTGCTTAAGGAATTTTTTTTATCTTCATCCAACCCTTCTTCATCACACGTATGAAACACGTCACTACTCACCAACCCACCTCACATGAGCAGTCTATCCTTGGGTTCATGGTTTGCAGTGGGCCCTCTCTTCTTCAGAACCATGTCTTCACTGCACTTCTTGGTCCCGTCTTATTCTACTATAATAAATATTATATATAATGTTACTTTTCAATGCCCCTCATTTTTTTTCCACATGATGCTGCTATGACATTTTTTCCTTTATTTTTTTTGTTCTGGGGTGTGGAAACGAGGTATTAACACAATCTCTCCTTAAAACCATATATACGGAAGGATTACGCCTTCATTATATGCTAATCAATTTGAAGACGCATTGGATTCAAATTCAAAATAAATAAAAAATCCTCTGCGAGTGAAAACAGAGGCGTCTGGAAATTCATGAACACAGTGAGAATCTCCCAGTATTTTATGGTTTTTTTATTATTATTATTCTTTTCCCATTTTATCTCCTGAATTAATGTTCGAAGCAGCTATTATCTGCGTCCTGAGATATTGGTTTAATTTTTTTTTTCACTTCCAGAAACTTTCCATTAAATATCCTTTAAGATTTTCTCCCGGCTTTATGAATTATTGAACTGGACATCAAATCAGTATGGATCGGTGAAGGAGATATGCATTGCATATATATATATATGTATGTAGTCCATGTCATCTTTTCCGTAAGGAGTAAATTCTGCTGTGGACTAAGCAGTAAATCAGGGGCCGTAATATTTAGATCACTGCTATTACTTGTCTGCTGTACATGTCCTCTGTGTATAATTTACTAGGTAATCTGATAAACAGGATTTGTAAGAGAGGACATCTGAGCGCATAAATAGACATGAAGAACAATGACAGAGAATGTGCCTCATTAACCCTTTCGAGTACCGTTGTGTTGCTGCAGTACACCTTTCTTCACATATGCCGCATGATCAGCCTGGAACTTATGTTTGCAAAGTAACGTAGGAAAAAAACGGTGGTAAAAACCAACATTACACGGCGGGCAGTACAGCAGACAAGGCATGTTTGGTGTGGCATCTCTCTGACCCTGTCATAGGTCAATATCGTTCACTATTTACCAAGTCATCTGGCTCTCTAGCAGCAAAAGGTATTCTCCTACTTTTCCTTTGTATCCCTATGTATTTCTTACTAATTTATACTTCAGTCGGATTAACAAGATATTTGTTATTCTGAATAAGGAGTCCGAGGTGTCCCCTTTTCCCCCCTGCAATTTAGTTTTCATTTTTTCCTTTTCTAGCATACTGAATTGCTTTGAAATCGAAGCCATGTTTGGGGCCGTTTGCCACGGCCGTGTATGTCATTTTTCACATTTACGAAGATTGACGAGAAAATGGATGCATTTAATAAGCGTTCTTGAAGGTTTTGGCTGTTCAATGGCCAACGTTCTGTGCTTCTGAGATGTATAAAGAGCAGAAAAGCGAGTACCCCGTTAGTTGGTTCAATATTGAATGCTTGGGTTTATCTTACCGGAATATCATGCGAATGTTTAATTATATATGCACAAATAGTATAAAGTAATGGTTAAACACTTTAATCATGTACTTAAGGTTTTCTGAACTATTCCTTCGTTTTCTGCCTTATCAAGCATCCTGCCTCAACTTTATCATATCATATTTATAGATTCCTGCCATACACAGGACACTTGCAATACTGCATATATATACGAACCACAGGGTCTCTGTAGCTTTGGACTGTGTCAGTCCCTATAATGCGATTTTCACATTCGAACGTTGCGTTCAATATAGTTTATCAAGTATCGTTCTGCGCCACTGTTTTACGTCTGAAATGTCAAAGCTCCTATCGCAGAAAAGCAATTTTTTCCCATTAATTTAACATTTTATTTTTTATTTATTACTATATGTTGTCATGACACCCGGCATTTGTGTTTGTTTGTAAATACAGAAATATTTTAAGTTGTAATAGATGATCTGCATAAAACGTATATGCGTTGTTTTATTTTCTACGTATCCATCTGTTAAATCTAGCTAGTATTGCCATAATTTAATTTTAAACTCCTCTTTTTTGGGGTTTAAACTTGTATATATATATTGTAAAGCTGAATCAATGTCACCAAGCTTCACATACCATTGCAGTGATGGCTAATGTGTGCATCCGACATCTTTTACATACCACTTGTAAAGACAATATTTAGATATTGTTACGTGGTGTATTTGTAAATGCATGCCTATTTTGTAAATTTAGTGAACGTTGAGATGCTATGTTCAGCTTTTTTGATACTGCCGCGATTTTTTTTTAAACTTTTTTTTGTTTTTGTATACTTGTGAAGGCCATCTTGTTTCTGTTTTTTTAAATTGATTTCACAAAGAAAAATCCCAGTTGAAAAATCCCAAGCCTTCTGCTAGAAGCGACCATGGAGAAATAAGTGGTATCGGGATGCAGGTTGGAAACTACCCATAGGCCATCAGAGCTGATAGGAAGCTTTAGGCTGCTGAATATATACTATATGTATATGTTTATATGGCAAACTATGGGAAACGTGTGCCATGAGTTAGGGTAAAGCCAAACGAAATAACCTCTCCAACACAGATCCTGCTTACCAAGGCAAGCTAGAAAACAGGTCCCCCATCAGAAGTCTTGGGTCCCTCTGTCCTGCCCCCTTGCTTGGCCAAGACCCGTACACAGATACTGGTCATACCCCCCTGAAGGCTGCCCTGCTAGAAAAAGTAGATTGTTTTCTTTCTTCTAAAGACTTATATTTATCATTTTTTAACATTTTAATGGTTGCTGAATGGTATCTTTTCTGGCTGCTTCTTAAAGGCATGGAAAAGGACTTCACCAATCCCACCACCCCACCACCCCTTCCTGGGTGAATTTGTGATTGATCTGTGAAGGTATTCGGATGCTCCTACAGAATATTAGGATGGCCAAGGTAGCTGCAATGGCAATAAGGAACTGCAGGGATGGGTACTAGAATGCTGGCCAAACTGCAGTGTGCAAAGACTGACTTACTCAGGGATGCAGGAGCCAAGCACTTTGATAATTACGTGCATCCAAAACACAGCCCCTTGAGGCGTAATATATTATGACTATGATGCAGGCGGAACATAATGTGTATTAAATGGCAAAATCTCCTATTTTTGTACAATTTGGTAAGCTATTTCTTGCTAGGTGTAGGTTTAGAGGTGCAATGTGTCTTAAGTAAGAGGATGAGAGATACAGTTTAGCCATAGCCACCTTTTAAGATGAATAAAGGCATTTTTAGTAAAAAATAAAATAAAAAATCTTGTGTAATTAACCCTATAGTTCTTGCTAAGAGTGTCTTGATAAACATTTTAGTGCATCGATATATTGCACGTCCCTCAAAGGGTTAACGTAAATCTGGCTTCACCTTTTTATTTTCTAAACCTCTTCTTTATATGCTGTACTGAATTAAAATACATAGGAATGCACTGGATTTAGAGTCTTGTGCCTCTTAATAATTCCACTTTGTTCCCAGTGCTTTAAATGCAAACTTATGCAGAATATTTGGGGGTGGGGTCCCCTTTCGGTATTCAGCGGTAACTGAATCCCCATATCTGTTGGCATTACAGCCACTATAGGTTCTGTGATATCGATGCAATGCAACTCACAGCCAGTATGGTTTTTAAAGTGACTTGGCAATCATTTTGGATTTATACTTCATTATTTATTAATAAGTCTCCTTAAGTGAATCGATGATCAGTTAATTAAGCAAAATAGCATTGGCTATTAATATAAATACGGTGTAGCCGATCAGTGGAATAAAAACTAAACGTGAATAATATGAGGTTACTTATTGGCACAATGGGTCATTTAAATAGTGGCTTTCAGATTTTTTTTCCAGCAGTTGGAAGACAAGATCCCACATTTTGTCACTTACAGATTGGCTGAGGATCATGAGAGTTGACAAATAACCTTTAACCTTTGTTTCGCCTTGATAACTGGCTAGCAAGGCACTGACTGTTGCCATGAGGTCACCATAGTTCCAACACAGTGAGCTCAGTCGCCTCTTATGGCCACATGGCTACTACCTGGTAAAAGAGTTTTGTTAAAGGAACGGTCAAAACCTAGACGCGAATGTCTATTTATACCTTTAACGACCAAAATATAAGGCTATTAATGTTTGAATCGAGGTGAAGTGGTTAGTCCAGCATTATGAATATTGTGTTAATTATTACTTTTTCAGCAATATTCATTCTAGATTTTAAACACAGCCATTTTTTTGTTGCTATATAATAATCCTCAATTATTACATCATACAGCCCAAAACAATATATTAATTAGTAATTATTGATAAATCTTAATAAAGCCATAAATGTTCCAGTATTTCTTTTGCTTCATTAAGGAACATTTCTTTTTGTACTAGGGCACGCATTATTCATATGAACCATGGAAGAGATACAGAATACAGTGCCCATAGAGCTTTGGAAGTTTGGGTGAATTTTACCAATTATATTTTCACAATATTTGGCCATTAATCCTTTACTTTCTATGTTTTTTTTTTTTTTTGGAGTAAAAAAAAAAAAAAAAAAAAAGTTTGTCCTCCTTTTTGCCCCATAATTTGAAATTATGCTTAAAAAAAATAAAACCCATCACAAAGCACTTTCTTAATAGATGGGACGCAAAACCCGCAGGACAGCACTAAGACCGTAATGCTTACTCGTAAACGCTAATGTGAAGGCCATAAAGTGGAAAATATGGAGGGGGGGGATTTAATAATTTAAAGCTATATCAGATATTTATTATATTAAGACTATTCATGTAATTTTTAAATGAAGAATTTCAGTGGAATTTTTTGGTTTAATATTCTTTAACTTTTTTAATATACATTTTTAAAATATTTTCGACATTTTGTGTGTCACACAACTTATGTTATTTTTTATATATATATAGAAATATTTAAAATTTTACAGTGCAAATCAATTAGCCAGATGACATTCTATTTATTTGCTCACTTTATGAGGCTTTTATCAGTTCCCTTCGAGGCTGAGCATTGAGAAGTTTTCTTGGTAATAAGATGGTTCTGGTGGATCTGACACTTATCTCCATACCAGCGCGCAGGATGTAATGCGAAAGGGCGCGGGGGCAATGTTTTAGCGTAATAAGATGTTCTCGTGCAGTGTTGGCCATGAAGATATCCCCATCCAAGATCTTATCTTTTGAAACAATGAATATCAATGTAATTGCATTCGGGCAGATAATCATACATCTGAAGAGCCACTTTATAACAACGCTCCCTTATACGCCATATTTGTGTTGTTATTCTGAAGACCTTGTTTTAATGAGCAAGTAGATGCAGAACAGACTATAGACTTCACGATAACAACCAGATTGTTTATATCTCTTTTTGGAAATGATTGGTTCAAAGAAAAATAGGTTTATTATAATCCTTAAAACCAGAATATCTCCAACCATGATTTCAGTGGTTGAGTGTTTTCGTCTGATATGTTCTTTACCAGGAACAATAACATAGACACCGATGGGTTACTCTCCTTGTTGTTGACCACGCAGTAGGTATGGTCTTGCACGTACTCATGTTTTTTGCTACCAAGAATATCCTGAAGCCTCCAGGCACCTCTTCTACAGCAGCTTATGTTCTGAGACCTCATTAGATGCTAGACCCTTGGCATACTACTGCAAGAGTACATAAGGTCCCTTTCTTCAAAACATATGCAAACCTTATCCATTAGCAAGTATAACATGCATTTACCCGTATATTTATATGTACAAAGGCAAATCGCCTAAGTACTGTGCACATTTTCTCTAGCTAAAAGCTGCAAGTCAGTAACCAGCATTGCAACAAAAATATTACAATGTGAGTCGATAAAAACCAGCATTACGTGGTACTTGCTTTTCAGGATCCAGAATTTGTAACACTATTATAATGTATTTATACATTGTGCAGCTATGTACAATTCAGGTGTAATGACACTAGACACAAGTGACCCAGAAATCACATTGCACCCAACACTAGACGTGGCTACGGTTTTTAACAAAGTTAAAAGAAAATATATAAAGAAATAAATAATGCTAAAAACCCCATATTGAAAGCCATAATTTAGATTAGTGAAGAACCAATATTCTATGTGCTTTTGTATTATTCCTTCTTTATCGCAATCTTTTTTAACAAAACTCGATTTATAGTCCTTTTTTTCCCTCTTGTACATTCAACCAAGTGGATTAATCATTTTTTGTGTTGTGATTGCCACCCATCAGTCACATTAAGGATGTACAGATGCTTTATGCAGTCGTGCTGAAATACGCTTGCGGTGATAGTGTCGTTTTTTACATTTTCTTTTGTACATTTTGCTTGCCCGGCAGCGCATGAATATTGTCTACTGCTGCTTCCTCACCTTGATATAAAGCCCCCCATAACCTGCAGTTTTAATGCAAATTTGCACAAGTAGTTGGCTATTAGGAAAGAGAGCTCTTTCGGAAATATCTTTGTTACTGGGGGCGTGTGGTGGGGTAAAAAAAAAAAAAAAGAAACATTAAAAAAAAAAAAACTTATTTTTCAGCTGGAGTGATATTCCATTCTCATGCATATTCACGCAAAAAGTTCTTTATGTCGCATGGTAACATACTTTATAATGTGAAATATTGAATAACGAGCATGTGCAAAGTGTGCAGACTTTTGTAAAAAAAAAATAAAAAAAAGTTATTATACATGGAATACATAGGACACTGAGATCTCTTTAGTTGCAATTATTTACCAAAAGGTGTCTCAGTGCCACGATATTTGTGCAGATCATATTTTTAACCTTTTGCGTGCTAGAAAGGAGTGAACAGTGCTTTCCTCGTCCGCCTGGCACCCAAAGGGTTAAGCGAACTGTGATTGTGAATTACACGACTCAAAACTGTCCTCTACCTCACAAGAAACGAACAGGTGTTTTTTTATAGGGTTTGAAACAAAACAAAATGCATATATCTGGTCAATCAGTTTACAAAATGTGGAATAATATATATATATATATATAGATATATATTGCAACATTACATACTGTGCTTTCTGCTTATACCTCAAAATGTATTTTTGTGCTGTTCTTCATTGTCATTTCTTGTAAATAACCAATACAGATGGTGGATTAAAATCTTAATAAAATATATAACGTGGTGACTTTCTGATGTGTTTTTTTTTTACGCTCCAATAAGGCACAAGCAAGATTCCTACTTAAAATAACCTGTGAATAAGGTTTATGTGCCCTTGTTCTGTGTGACGCCAGATGTAATTCTGCCAAATGTCCCTTTTTAGTATATATAGTGATAGAAACGTCTAACATGTTTTTATTGATTAGACAATCTGGATAATACTTGCAGTGTTTCTTAGCTATGCAAAGTGTTAATTGTTTGTGTTAATTGGAGAAATATCTGGAAGGCCTGTTGGTTTCCGCACGCCTTTTAACAAGAGTATACCGGAATCCATGTCAGTGGGAAGAGACGGGAATCTGATGGAAGAAACGAGTTTCTACAATAGACATTTTAGTAATATAATAAGCAATGTGCTGTGCTAATAGTCTAATAAACTAACTGCATAGAGCTATAGGCGAAGCTGAGAATTTGGAGACGCCGCTGGTCCACAGTAATCGACAGAACTTTCCCATTATTTCCAATAACACTGTTTGAACATTTCTTGTTTGTGGGTGATGTTTTCAGACAGCTGCGTATTAGCCATAAGAAATATTACACATATAAACATATTAGCTGTGTTATCTTAGCTCAATCTGTTGGACAAACTTCCCCACTCCTTATCATTGTGCATTGCTGTTAAGTAATAGAAAGGCTCGGTCCCATTCACTCAGCCTGGTGCTCTGACTAACAAAGTCTGTTGAAGAGCGTATTTAATTGGACGAGCAGGTCTTAATTAGCGTTGCCATAAAAAATCAACTCCGCGTGGTGATTGTTTAGGGAAAGTCACCTGCAAAATGACACGACTGAAAGCAATGGCAGCTTCCAGGTCTGCAGATAAAGGACTTTTATTTGAACTGGATGAAACAAACCCAAAATGTCTTCACTGCATTTTATGCTCAAAGAAAAGCTATCCAGAATATACGGTAACTACATGCCAAACGATGCCTTAGTTGCTATACCCAAAAGAACTATTGCCTTATGTATTCCTTAGGACAATAGAATAGAGTCGTGAAGTTCATAAGCACTTCCAACTCTAGTCATAGAATCAGAACCGTTAAGTGTTTGGTTTTAACTTCCATATTGTCTCTGTACAATAATTATAAAGAATGCTCTTGGGGTATTTATGAATGCTTATGCTGCCCCCTTGTGGCTATAACTGGTGTTACATTATATGTCCAATTCCCTAATCGCATTAACTTTGCGTCTACGTGTTGTTTTTACACATTATCACATTTTATTGAGATGCTAAACAAGGCGGGTGGGCTGCACCAGCTAAGCTTAAAGAAATGAAACTAAACTTCTATTCAAAGAACCAGGAACCCACCGCATTTAGCCTGTAGTACTATGCGGTTTACTCAGTAGCGTCAATTTAACATGTCACAATCTTCTCGCTTGTGCTGTTCAACCCGCATAAGTCATCAAAGCAACTCATAGCACTCCTTATTCTCTGCTGACTTTGGATTTGGCCTGGGTGCATTTTAGTTCATACCTACCGTGTTTCCCCGAAAGTAAGACAGTGTCTTACTTTCTTTTTATCCCTAAAAGCCCCACTATGTCTTACTTTCGGGGTATGTCTTATATTGGGAAAAAATTGAGAGTGATGGGAGTTATGATGTACTTTTAGAGCATAATTAGATCATGAAAAAGACATTGGAAATGGTACAGCATAACACCCATCACTCTCACACACTTACCAATCAACACACCTACCAATCCACACGTATACCAATCCACACACATATACCAATCCACACGTATACACAAATCCACACACATATACCAATCCACACACACATACACCAATCCACACACATATACACCAATCCACACACACATATACACCAATCCACACACATATACACCAATCCACACACACATACACCAATCCACACACATATACACCAATCCACACACACATACACCAATCCACACACATATACACCAATCCACACACACATATATACCAATCCACACACATATACACCAATCCACTCTCACTTAATTCTTTCCTACCTTTCCTTTCTTCTTTCAGCTTCTTTTCCTCCTCTTCGCTCCTCTTCTTCAGTTCTGTCTTCTTCCTGGTTCAGAGGGCACGGACAGCGGTGGGCGCGGCTTCAGTGTTGTGCGCCGGGATCTGACAAGAAACCCCGGCGCACAACAGCTGTTGCCGCGCAGATCACAAGGGAGCGGTATCGGAGGTCATTAACAGACCTCCGGCTCCCTTGAGTGATTTTAAGCCGGGTTGAACCCGGCTTAAAATCACTCAAGGGAGCCGGAGGTCTGTTAAAGACCTCCGATACCGCTCCCTTGCGAGCCTGCTCCTCCAGCGGCGGACATTACTGTCCGTCTCTGGAGGGGTGCCGGGTGCCGCAGGTTGGCACCTCCTGGAGTGTGGCGCCCTGTGCGGTCGCACACCCCAAAGGTCGGCCCTGCTCTAAGGGGCCGGCCTTAGGGGTCTGCGGCCGCACAGGGTTTAAATAAAAACATCGGGGGTTTTTTTCAACTTTATTTAACATCCTCCATGTTAAATAAAGTTAAAAAAACTTTATTTAACATGGAGGATGTTAAATAAAGTTAAAAAAAAACCCCGATGTTTTAATTTAAATCCTGTGCGGCCGCAGACACATAAGGCCGGCCTTGGTGGGGACTTCCCGGCCCCTTAGAGTGGCGGACCCGGCAAATCCCCCGTGTTTCCCCGAAAGTAAGACATATGTCTTACTTTCGGGGTACGGCTTATATTAGCCGACCCCTCTGAAACCCCCGATACGTCTTACTATCGGGGGTGTCTTACTATCGGGGAAACACGGTAGTAGTTTGGCAACCCATGACTGTAGCCGGTGACATTAACCTGTGATCCTGTGTGGCCCGTTATGATGATGTATTGAGTTACATTATGTTTCTCTAGTGGTGGCACCAGCAACACATCTGTATCATGATGTACTGCTTGCCACTATTAACAGGGAGTGTGTAAAACTGATGCTTGCTGGCGGTGGGGCACCAGTTGTCCATGTGGTAAAGAAAGGCCTTGTGGGTGTCAGAACTGGTCCTTGTTCTAATAGCTCCCCAGGAAAGAAGTCCCTTTGGGATGACTATAACCCCCTAGTCTAGACACTGCAGGCATTTAAGAGGACCCTGCTGTACCTTCTATGAAGCTGAAAGGCACTGGGGCAGGACAATTCACTAGCAAGTACTGGTTATCTCATCTCCCAGGGGATATAGTATGTGGTTTCGGGAGAGTACTGGTTGCACTCTATGTGACAATAAAAAGGTAGTGTGCAGGTCATCAGGTGGCCGCCTCGACATTCACAGTCCGGCCCTATATATATTTTATATATATATACATATATACAGTATACACACACATACAGATACGTGACTGCATCTGCTTGAAATCTGCTCAAGCGTAGCACACGAAATCAAACAATGTTTTAGGAACGAAAAACATTGCAACAAAACCAGGCTGAAATGTGATAAATTGTGCTTTGGCTCATGCTCAGAATCGTGTCGTTGCACTACTACTAATGGCCACTAGTGGTCACTGTTTGTACGTGTATTATTAACACCATTAACCAGCTAAAACCAAGATCCGCTCTTTGATCATGATATTCTTTTTGCTTTTTAATTAGAAAAGCAACTTTTATTTCCAATAATACATTTTAAGCATTAGCTACAGAGTAAATAGTTTCTGGTCCAGCATAATCATATGTTCTTTGAAATCGTAAATAGACATTTTACCAAGTTTTTGTTTTAATAATGTGACTAATACCAGTTTTTTAGATTGCTTCTTCCCACTGAAAATGATATCATGGAGGTGATGTGACCTCCTAGGATCTAATCTGAGTGAGTCTGCTCCCTATTGCACTAATTGTACCACTAATGCAGTGAAGGCAATCACAGCTTCCAAGAAAGTCCTCGCTGTTGCTCCAAGCGATTGGTTGAGCCAAGCCCACAGTTCATCACTGCTCCCCCTACATTTTTCTGATTGGTGTAAAAGTTTTTTGGGGTTTTCTGTTTCTGATAGTGGGTGGGGTAAAGGATGAGATTTCTGGTGGGGATTGAGGAAGAGATCAGAGCAATTCTTTTCGGAGGTCCTGAGAATTGGTTAAGGTCCCATTCGCAGCAGATCCTGAGCAGAAGAACCCACCAGTGTTCCAAGGACAGCGCTCCAGAGA
The DNA here is from genome assembly GCF_027358695.1 of Spea bombifrons. Taxonomy (NCBI): domain Eukaryota; kingdom Metazoa; phylum Chordata; class Amphibia; order Anura; family Pelobatidae; genus Spea; species Spea bombifrons. The sequence continues at coordinate 89,827,756 of NC_071089.1, read as the reverse complement.
ATCAGAACGACTTGCGATGGCTGGCACATGTCTGCAGTTTTTTGGCTTCATCTCAGGCTTAATTGGCTGGATCGGTGTTATAGTTGCCACTGCCACCAATGACTGGGTACTGACTTGTGAACACAGCATCAACACGTGTAGAAAACTGGATTTGCTGGGATCCAGGGGACTGTGGGCAGACTGTGTCATCTCGGTTGGACTCTATCATTGTAGGCCACTATCTGACATCCTTACCCTGCCAGGTGAGGACTTACACTAACTCAATGAGATATGTCCTATGTATCCCCTGTTGCAGTTGCTTTTTCTGCCCCAGTTATTGGGAAATGCAGAAGACAGAACGTTCTTCTAGAGAACCCAGACTCTGATTGTATAAATTTATACTTGTATAAAGCTTATGACATATACTTGAAAATGTATGTCCTAGTTTGAGGTTCTTCATAATTCTAAAAAAAGATTTAAGGTCATATCACAGTTTTTTTTTAACCAATTCCAAGGGGGGTCTATAAAGTCCAGGCTTCTTAGTAAAGATGTGCAATGCTGACAGGTGCTTTTAAAATGCTCCAAAACACCTCTTCTAATGTTTACTGCTTTTCTGGTTAAAACCTTCTTGACCTACTTATGGGCATTTGAAAAGGTCGCTTTGCCAGCTTTATACAAACACCTGAATAATTAATAAACATCTATTTTATTTATCTCTTCTTACTCAGCTAAGAAAGGGGAAACATTGTATTAGATAAAAGAGCCGCACTGTCAGATAAAGCTTTTATCAGAAAAAGGTCAGGTGAGCACAGACTCCAAGTCCAACAATTACTGTATCCGCCAGTGTTTTGGAATTACTTTTGGTTTCTGGCCATCACCTTGGGTATTAGTGCAGAGGGTCTGATTTGGAGACTGTACAAATGTTATAATATGGAATACATAAAAAATATTGACTTTATATTAAGTTTCAAATCAGTTACATGCTATTATTATTATTATTTTAGTATTTACAAACTATGTATCAGAACTATATTACTAGAGCTGGACCTTGAATGACCTTTCATCTAAAACTGATCCAAACTTTTTTATAAAAATGCTTTACCAAGTTCATTTTTATTCTTAATGTGTAATTTTCTCCCCTGCTCTTTTTTTTCTAAATATCCACATTTGAAAGAAAATATAGAAAATGATTGTGGAAAAAAAGTATAGAAAGGGTAGACGTCTTGTGATGCCAAATTTATTTCAGATAATCTTTTAAGGTGTTGGTATCACTGTTCCTTTAATTTGTGGGGATGAGGAACATCACAAAGATTTTCCTTTCTCCCAATAAATCAAGAAATGCATGACTTTGGTAGCATGTCAGAGAGTCAAAGGGTGTATGAGGGGTGGCTGGGGGATGGAGTTTCATCACATTATGATTTTGTAACCTATAGATACATTTACGCAAAAGAATAATGTCTTTCCTTCCCATGATGTCCACCTTTTTGTAAGACAACTGGGTATGAGGGTATCATAATGTTCTACAGTCCTAATTCATTTATTAACACATTTGGAGTTGTTTCTGTACAGATTTAATGTGACTTTTAGGACTGTAGAACATTATGAGACCCTCATACCCAGTTGTCTTACAAAAAGGGGACATCATGGGAGCAAAAAGGGAAATCCATACATATTGTGAGTTAATATACTTAATTCTATTGTGAGAATAATATAGTACAAAAGACATTTCTTTGAGCAATAGCTTCGTTTTAAGCAACAAGATGAGAAACAGAATTTGACAGCAGAATAGAACCATTCCGTCCGTCTAATCTGCCCATTTTTTCCCTAAATCTCAGATCTTATTCAATCCTTAGTCTAGTCTTAGATTCAGGATAGCTTTATGTCAATCCCATACATGTTAAAACATCTCTTACTGATGGGAGGCTGTTTCATTTATCTATCACTTTCTTTGTAAAATAAAACTTCCTTACATTAGATCTAAACCTATAACCAATACAATTTAGACTATGGCCACTTGTTCTAGAGATGTTCTTGTTCTCATTAAGAGAGAACTATAGATTTGTGGTTCTCAGCTTTTTAGGCATAGCAACCACTTCTTGAAAATGATAAATATGCACCAATGTGTCTTCTTGTGCGGTGTTATCAGTGCTTTTGAAGACTGTTGGAACACATCAACATAAACTTGCAACTTACATTTCCTTTTAACAGTATAAACCTTAAATGATACTTTAGAGATGCTGCCTGCAACTTTATATCCTTACAGTCAACCATAATTGTTTTCTCATATAAGGGCCCACATGTCCCATATTGCCAGTGACAGCGCAGTGTGTATTCACTAACAAAGCACACATTTGCACCAGTTTTATCAGTATTATCAGGGATTCTTCACTTTTGGGAGACTTTACGATTCCGTTGTGTATTGGCGTAACATTTCTGAATACTTCGGTGCATTGTACATTCCCGTCGTATCAACTGGTATGAGCTGGACGGTACAATCAATATGCTTTGTGATTTGTACACATTGTAAAGTACATGTACTTCATTTACGATGTCATTATTATTATTGATAGCATCAAAGTAGCAACCTACGCTCAGAAGACTCCACAATCTCTTTCCTCAGACAGAGAATAAACATTGTGTCACCGTAAATTGATGACATCTCTGTGCATATAATATGATCGTTGTCCATGTCAAGAGAGAACTGAAACCTTCACAGTTTACCGTGTATAGTATAGCCATTTTATTTAGTCGGTATAATTGTTTCAGATATATTTTAAATGCTTACCTCTGGGAGGTTGATATATGTGTCTCAATATGGCACAATGAGCATTATCTAATCAACTAGGTTACCTCTCCCCGCTCTCCAAAGGTTGCTTGTGCTAGTGATCATCAATCAGCAACTTATTAGTAGGGGAGAGATAACATGATGGGGAGGAATAATCAAACAGATCCTGAGAACAGAAAGTAATGTCTGCCTCCACGGTATACACATAAAATGGGTTTTGTAAAATAAATCTGTAAACACCATTACCTACATTTACTTAGAGTACTGAAAAGTAAAATGTAGGCTCTAAGATGTAGAAATGTAGAGTGGCCGGTCTGCTCTATAGCAGCTACGCAAAATACCATGACGTGGAGAGACTGGAAACTTGGAGGTAGCCATTTGGTAGTAAGGCCTTCACATCAAGAATAAAAAATAGCACAAGGTAGAAAAGTGAAAGTTGGGTTAAGTGAGTCCTCTAAATGTAGTTTACGTGTTCATCTCCTAAACTGCCAGTTATATGGGTCTGTAAATTAGCTGGAAACATTGTTAATGAGCTGACCCTCGTACTATTTCAATTATATACTACTAAATCACCCATCTAACACATTCAATACTGTTGGGAATGGCCACCTACATGTAAACTTGGGCGACCAGTATTCTTTTGGGCCGCCTGGAAATACTGATGAGATGGACAGCTTGAGAACCAGGCTTAGCTGTATTAAAAAAACATAATAATAAAACAGAGTAACCCATGGTATACCCATAGTAGATACTGGTGTTGCCATAAAATCCCAATCTACAAAATCTTTTTTTGCCCCAAATGGCAATAGATCCCAATAGAGACCTGGCCATACATGACGGGAAGCCACCAAAGCCAATCTGGATGCTTATTCAGTGTCTAAAATGATCCAGTTCTACCAAGGTTGAACTTTTAAGCCGAAACTAGGGTTGCCAATTTTTTAGTTTGCGTTTAGATCAAATTTATTATTTCAACTCCAATTTGATTTCTTTATTAACTGTTAGTTTTATTTTTTAAGAATGTTCCCAAAAGGGTAATTTTACTGCAGGCCCTTTATGGATCATCTGTGATCATTGACGTATTTATTGATGCTGCCCACCCATCCGCTCTTAGCTATTACATTACAATTACCCCTGTCTATAAAGAAATATTAGGTTTACTGACCACTGTAGCCTTTTAAAGAAATTAAGTATAATTAACTTACATTCAATTGTATCTGTAATAGTGATACCTATATTCCACTCTCTTAAGGCTCTCTCCCCCCCCCCCTCTATATATGTGGACAATTTAAGTCACTTACAAGGCACTCAGATGTTAACAGAAGTTGTGGATTGAGTCTACATTTGTTCAATCTCCTGTTTTGGTCATGAGGTTTAACAGTTTTATTGAAGGACACATTTCATCAACTCATTGTCTTCAAAGTGGGCTTCATCCTCCCTTTGTGGTTCCAGTGTCATGTTGGCTTTTACATTTCTCCCTATATCCTTTTTAGTTGATTACCATGTACACATTATTGATCTGAAGTTTAAAGGGATGGCATCAGCTTTCCTGTTCCTATAAGCTAAGAGAGGAAACACCCCAGACAGCGATTCACATTTATTTCCCTAGGAGAGGCTGAAAGTTTTTCCTTTTTTTTTGTGGTTCTGTTTCCCATAAAGCAGATGTGGCAGGAAACCAATCAAATGGGAAATAAATCAAACGCCATGAACAAAGGCAATTCAAAGGCAGGTAAAAGTGATTAGACACAGGCTAAACAACTATTCCGTGCCATTAGTAATTCTCTGATGACTTTGAAAAACATGAAACGTCCTCCATAAATGAATCCTGGCGCATGATCCTAGCCACGTTCCTGGAGAAAGATGAAAGATGTGAAATGTTTCAATACAAGGCAAGTGGCTTTGGTTGATCATGTATTTTGTGTTGCCAAGCTTAGGAAATGATGGAATTAGTGGGTTTTCGTCTTAGTTGGTGCTGCCAACCTTCTCTCAGCAGGTCCATGACCTGCATCATCCCTCATTCCAAAATACACAACGTGTACCACACCCTATATAATCTGCCATTTCCTATCAGTGCCGGCTACTGGAAAATAAAGGGACTTAATGCTAGTTAATCACATGAGATGCAATCTCATGAGGAGGAAAAGCAATAAAGAAACCAGGATATGACCACCAAAGCCAACCGACTGCAGCAAACCAACCGAGTAATTCAGTGAATTTCGGTGAGCAGTGGATTTATTAAAGTGCTATAGCCTCTGATCGAGAGACACGCACAACGTAAGCAAATGCCTGCTGTACTACAGCCTTTACACAAAGCGATAACCTCAGTGAGGCAGATAGGGACTGGCTGTTACATTGTACTAGTTGCAAGAGATTACTTTAATTTACCGTCCTTCAAAGGGAAATACTAACAATGATTAAATAATCTTAACCCTACTGAGTGTGTAATACAGGTGTAAATAATACTAAAGAATAAAATACTGTATATTGCGTATTCATAACATGGCCTGATACAGATGTGTAAAAAAGAATATAAGTATATTTATACAATCTGTTTTGTATTAAATTGTAGAAAACAAGGTTCTATATTTTATAGTAAGTCTCCACATTACATACATCCAATGCAGACCTACAATCATGTACTAGCTGAGTAATGATTTAATATAAAATGCTAATATATATATATATATATATATATATATATATATATATTTATTTTTTTTTAAATATAATATTATAAATCATTGAAACAACCCTGAAATATTTAACTGACTTCTGGCTACAATTATACTTTCGGTAAAAATATAAATGGCCCAACATTTGTCAAGATTGTTTAAGATTTTTTCAGGACCAGCCTTGGATATCTAGTTTTTCTTGGTATAACATTCCTATGTGTTCCTGTCCAAGACTTGTTTTTGTTGAGCAGGATATACAGAATTTATTCAAATGTAATCTCAAACGGAGTTACTCTAATGGAATATGTTCTTTAAATCATCTTTAAATAAAAAAAAAAGTTTAATTGAATATTTCAGCGATGAAGTATAGTGCACCCATGATTAAATAGCATTGTCCCAAATCAACCAGACCTCTTTATCCATTTATAGTAAAGGATTTGAGTGGAAAGAGGTCTTTCCAAAGGAGGGTTTGCTCATTTCCATTGTTTGTCTTTAAATTCAATTTATAGATAATATTATATGTGCTGTTCAGTAGATTTAACGTTTTGGTAGGCGGCCGGTCATATTTAAGGCTCATCTGTAATTGTAAAGCTAGGTGCATGCACATACATGACGTCGGTGATATGCAGGTGTATGGTCAGATGACTGATTTTGCTTATCACGCTCTAACATGCTTCCTGTTGCTGTTGAAAGCTCACATCCAGGCAGCCCGGGCACTGATGATAACCGGCTCTTTCCTGGGACTTCCGGCGGTGTTCCTGCTCCTCTCCTCCCTGCCCTGCATTCGCATGGGCCATGACCCAGGAACCGAGAAGCACAAGCGCTTTCTGCTGGGAGGAGTGCTGCTAGTCATCCTGGGTAAGTCAAAGAGCAAATGGGTTTACATCTTTTTGGGGGGTTTGCATTTACATTGGCGCAGATAACACAGAATGATCCTCTTCTTCGGCATTCAAAACATTTTGAAATATCCAAACCTGTAAATGCGCCATTCCTCTTTTTGTGCCACAAAAATCACTGACAAAAAATGAAAATAATTTTTAAAGCAATTTTTGTATAGTAGAGCTTCTCCCCATAATATCCTTTTTACTAAAAAAACAAATTTCAGTAAAGAAATATATATATTTTTTTTCATAAAGCTGTTGTGTGGATGGGGAATGAGTAGCGTGTGGCGCATGCTCAAAACTAACTGGCTTTACCTTTAAGCCCCACACCCTTTCCTCCAGCGAGACCCTAAAAAACATGGCATACAGGCCTTGCCTTGCCTGCTTGTCTGGGCCATGGCCAATTTGATTTTGAGAGGGTCTCGGATTATTCACTGGCTTCCAGTGGACCTTGGTTGATCATTGGCCATAATGTGGACAATATCTTTCTTCAACGGAAAACTGAGGCATTTTCAGGTCAATGCGGATCTAAAATGATTTTAAAATAGCGACTTTCATTCAGACGCACTAAAGCTTTTTCCACGTTCAGAATATAAAAATAGGTGGACATCGGCTGTATCATCCAGCCGGCCTAGTAGGTAAATCTAGATTATGTATTTGTAACAGGTAATAAAATCCAGCCAACGTTATGGCATGATTCCTCATGGAAAATAATCCAGCCCGGGCCTTTATAGATACAATGGAACTGTCGGAGATATCGGAGAAAGTGAAAGGAATATTAGCAGGTGATTTATACAATAAGCCTCCGGAGGCAGCTCCATCTTTTGCCAGACATTGGGGGCCGTGTTCGGAAGACGCTGCAACATCTATGATTCCGTCAAACATCTCTCCAGACCCTCATATAAAAAAATTATAGTTGTTTTGATATCTCTGACAAAAGATATAGTAATCCTGTACAAGGGCGCTGAATATCAAAGATAAAACAATTCCCCAACCATCATTTTAATACATTTGTCAGAACGGCTTTTTTTTTACATTGCGTTAGGAATAATTATGAATTTTTATTAAATCACAATATTCCCTCCGGGCCGATGATGTTGCTTTGTCTGTACTTTGTGCGTATGACAAGCTATCATCTAGCTACACGCTGCTGATCCTTCCCGATGCACTCAGGAAAGAGACGAGTAACGCATTTGGTAATATGAAATAGTGACTCATGAATGACTCACCACTCCGCCACTACTGGGGAATTAATACTTTTCCATTTCGGCACAATGTAACCCTCTCGGAAAATTAGCCTAACCCTTTCACTGCCAAACCGTCTACATCGGTTTTCATTTTGGAGGCGGTGATTGCTGCCGGGTTTCCTCTACCGCAGCCCAGCACCCAAACAGTTACAGCGATTCAGTATGAAAAATACATTTCACGTGATTGATGTCAGTCCCATTTCTTCTTAAATGCATTTTTTTTTATTCTGACTTGCATGAATAGGGGTTTTGTGTCGGTGTGATACTATCGTTATATTTAAACCAAATAAATTACTACAATGTACCTTTTCTCTGCAAAAGGCAGCTATTGGCTACAGAATATTCATTCCAATGTACCATCAACCATGTTATACAGTTTGCCTTAAGGAAATGTCACAGCAATTATATATATATATATATATATATATATATATACCGTATTGGCCCGAATATAGGCCGCACTTTTTTCCCCCACTTTAAGTCTTTAAAGTGCGGCCTATATTCGGGGTCTAGCGCCGGGCAGGCAGCGGGGTCAGGATACAGATCCCCCGCAGTGGTGCAGGGGACCTGTATCCTACTGTCTGATACGCTCAGACAGCCTCCCCTGCCAGCACTTCCCACGAGGGGGAGTGCCGGCACGGGAGGCTGTCTAAGCACATCGCGTGGACGTTCACCAGCAGGGGCGATGCGCCGCTGCCGGTGAACGTCCGCATGATGCATTTTACATCCCCCCCCCGACTTACCAGAGCAGACTCCCGGGTGTCTTGCAGGGCCGGCGGAAGACATCTACGCAATACGCGTATACAACTTCTGGTGCCGGCACTTCCGCTGAGTGGCAGCATATCTCGGGGTGGGGGGACAGAGTGGCAGCATATCTCGGGGGGGAGGGACAGAGTGGCAGCATATCTCGGGGGGGGGGAGAGGCCAGAGTGGCAGCATATCTCGGGGTGGGGGGACAGAGTGGCAGCATATCTCGGGGGGGAGGGACAGAGTGGCAGCATATCTCGGGGGGGGGGGAGAGGCCAGAGTGGCAGCATGTTTTTTTTCTTTAAAAAAGCACCAAACTTTTAGGGTGCGGCCTATATACGGGGGCGGCCTATATCCGAGCCAATACGGTATATATAGATAGATATATATGCTAAATCTGTTGCCACCTTCTAAAAAAGAAAAATTCTGCCCCGATTGATGCATGATGCCAAAGGAGTTCTTTACTCTCCACGGATCCTGGTATCAGAGGATAAAGCTAATTCATGTATCCTCTCAGCAGGTGATATAATAGCCAAACGTTTACGCCTGATGGAACCATTTCTCAACTTTCCATGATACATTTCTTTTTAAAAGCGCATCAGTGGAAATTCCACAAAAGCATTTTTCCATGGAAAAAAAATGGTTCTTTTTGTTTAGATGAATATCAACAGCGCCATAGGAAAGGGATTGTATTATCTAAAAAACATAAAAAAAATATAGGCAGCAATTTCCATTAACTCTGCTCTGTTCCTATTGGAACATTTACTGTACATAGCATAGTTCAAGAAGAAAAATAAATAATAATAATAAAAAATTGTAAAACTCCCACATCTGGGAATCAGTACTGTTTTAATACTTTTTGGAGATATGCTTTGAGGCCAGGCAATAATATTACAACTAAGGAAACAAAGAAAACAATGGAATTCATAACATTGCTCTATTGTGGATGTTATTTTTGAGTTAAAGGAACACTAACATTGTGCTTTATTCACTAAATAGAGATATCTTATGGGAGTTTCAACTCCCTCGGTTCAAAATGCATTACGAAGAGCTGGCACGTTTCTCCATCAAGAAGAGCTGAGCTGGACCTGTATAATCAATATGTTAAGAGACTTCAGAGAAGTCACACTGATTTAACTATACATTATACAGGGCCAGTCAAGCTCTCCCCGCAGCAGAAGCTCATTGGGATTGGACCTTCATAATGTATAGTGAAGTAAATGAGCTGAATCGCAACTCTTCTTGAAAACTCTGCCTTTATGGGGAGAAGAGGGAGAGTATTTGTTGGTCATAAAGTCCTAAACTAAAACTAAATAAGACAAAGCCTGAAAACAAATACATCTCTGCTGTTGCATCCGTAATAACAATATGCATTGTTGACTTTAAGTGGCAGAGAGTAACAATTCTGTAAGCAGTTCATCTGTTTTTAAATGGATGATCTCAGTTCTTGGCAGTGTTCTCCTACAACTGTGACAATAAACATTTGTCACAATCACAATCCATGCCAGTATGTAGGCTGGGTGCAGGTGTTAAGGTTATGTAGCTCACTGTTTTAAGATTATATTCCAGTTTAGCTGTGCTAGCACCAGTTTTTCCCATTAAGTACCCATAATAACATAACTTCTATTTTTACAAGAGCACTTTATACGAGAAACTTTTGGCCCATCAAGTGCCCTAAACTTCTTAAATGGTGACTCCAGCCATCATATTAACTTTAATGCATATAGTAGTTGAGCGGTCCCTTTAAGTTTTCTTGAAGACTACCCCTGCAAATGCATGGAGGGATTTTGGAGAACCCCATAGGTGCTTGGCTCTTTCACCACCCCAAGGTACTTGGCTTCCAGGAGATCTGTTCGGCTGGACACATCTTCTGCTGCCTGTGTCCTCGTGTGCTCACCGCCCCGGGCTGGATTATGGATGACTAGGTGACGGTATTAGTAAGTATCTGGCCCTACCAGCCACCAGGCATCTGCCCGGCATGCCAGACGCATTGTAAAATATTCAATAAGTAATGCATTCTTGAATTGATTCAGAATTAATTATTTAGCAGTGCTCTGGGTAGATAGATAGATAGATAGATAGATAGATAGATAGATAGATAGATAGATAGATAGATAGATAGATAGATAGATAGATAGATAGATTTAAAAAAAAGGAACATATTCAATATTTCCATGTGGTTTTACTTTTCTAAGCACATCATTGGGAAAATGTATTCTTGCTTAAGAAGGCATTACAGAATTCTACAGTGAGTAACCTTAAATGATCCTTCTATATACATTAAAGATGAAAAACATAACAATAAATCGTTTTTTTAGGGCTGACATATGCTAGACCAATGAAGATAGAATGAGTAGCTCCATCCATATGTGACCATACTATCTTTTCTCATTCTCCTGGGTCTCCTCATAACTTTAAGTATGTTTAACTATCGCTATATTTTAAGTGGCAGGGCTGTACTAAATTGAGCAACTGGATACAAGCAAATCACCACCATCTGTTCTAATTTCAGGTTGCATTTTTAAAGACGGAAATCAAAGTACTGATAATTTTAGTTTATTTTAGATAAAAAAAAAAATTGTGACTCCCCCCCCACCATCTATAAATCCAGAATGACTTAGTGTTGCTTTGAAAAGTGCCCTCCTACCAAAACCACACCCTTATGTGTAATTGTTTTGTGGTTGTAACTGTGTAGCCTATATGTAGATATCTTACATGCCGTGGCTTTATTTCTCTGTTCTCCTCTGTAGCTCTGGCCACCATCATCGCCACCATCTGGTTTCCAGTTTCCACTCACAAGGAGACCACCATCGTGACTTTCGAGTACTCCCTGTATGCCGGCTGGATTGGGGCTGCATCTTGCCTTTTTGGTGGTATAGTAATTGTGTGTTGCACTGGAGAGTCTCAAGCGTTCATGGAAAACCGCTTCTATTACTCATCTCAAGGTTCTGGATCACCAACCCATGCTAAGAGCGCAAATGTTTAGGGATCCGGTGATCTCGTGTTCTGACTGATTTGAGCCCTTGTTACGCTGTTGCTGGTGGACCAACATAACTTATGTTCCTCTGACTTTTATCTGTGCATGCTGTTCTTGAACATAAAACTAGACAACAGTCTTTATACCCATTTAGGGTGACACGCCTACACCGTCTATTTCATTGGTGCTTTTCATGGATTAAATAGAAGAGGAAAAATAATATATTACTAATTCCCTGCCAGAGGACGTAGCAATACATCCATTAATTTGATGGCTGATTTAGCAGCCACATCCTTAGAAGCAAAACACTCATTCTTTTTTCAGTCTCTGCATTGTATTAGAGTATGTATGCATATTAAATCGTTTTTATGTTTATTAGAAACAACAAAAATGACCTAACTGTGTTCCTGTTGAGTGAAATAGCGTGTTCTTCAACCTGACTGTTACTGTGGCCGATGGTTGATTGATGACGTTTAATTGTGGTTGCTTAAAGTGACAAAGTACATGTAAAACGTGGTAAAAGTTGGAAAAACTGTAATAAATTTGTATCTCTAAATTTTCATTCTTGTATTTCTGTACAAAGCCAAAACCCTACTCACATTAATTGAACTATTCATTTTAATAATTTGGACACCAAATGGATGTACCCATGTGGTGCTTATTATTGTGCCGCTTAAATGGTTAATGAACATTGTATAGCCCTTCATACTGAAACAATGCTTTGTGGTCTCTATTCATACTCAAATAAAGGCGACGTAGTCTGAGTGTGTAAGTTACAATGGCTGTTTTCAGTTCGACACACAAATCTCTCGCCCTGTAAACAAAATAAACAATACCAATATTATGTCAGTTTCTTAAAGAAACAGCATGTTGTGAAAGGAAAATGCATCATCTGTGTATAATGTTATTCCAACCCAGTCCATTGTTAGTGTCTGAGTTTTCAGCCCTGTTGTAAATTTGCGTTTCCCATTTATTGGATTCAATAGATAAAACTTAATTTAGACGATGGATGCGTCTAAGAATGTTCAAAACGAGAAGTTTTTGAGTAGTTTGTCTACGTAAGGGTTTTATCTAGATTTATTTGTTCAAGTTTGATACAGTTGGTGTATGAGTGTTATATACCTGGGATCCTGGGATCCAGAGATTTACAACGTGGCATTGCTTCATATTTGGTAAATAACTTTTCATTTCTAATATGGCTCTCACACACAAAGTATAAAGGAGAACAGTATACTCTATAATAGACACGGAGCATACTGCTTCCATGAGCATTATTTCTTAAAACTCATGGTGCTTAGCAGTTGTTCATATTATTTATTACCCATGATGCTCACACAATCATAGGCATGGTGGGAGTTGGGGTTCGACAACTGCTGGATGCACCCAAGTTGCTAATCCCATAGTGACAAATTGTACCATAACGAGATCTGTCTTTTCATTCATGTACATTTACCTTCTTATTTACATTTAGCATTGTAACCAAATGTCTCATTCATCACATTTTATTTTTGGCACAAAATTGACCAATGATTTCATTTTGTTAAATATGCCAAAAGATCAGCTATGAATATTTTGGTGTTCCAATTTGTCTTCTGAGCCATGATTGGAATAGAGTGATCTTTCTCTACCGATCTCTGTACTTTGGAATATGTAAGGTGGTTCCACAGCAACCCTACCATGGAACAAGTGATGGGCAACGCTCTACCAAACGTACGTATACACTAACATGCACACCACAGAGATTGGCAAGTCGTCCAGGACCTTGGCCACCTTTTTTCGGCTAAGCTTTTGAGACTTTACATTTTCTTGCACTCACAGCTCAGGGGAGGGGATGACTTTTTTTTTTACTATATTCATTCAAGCTAGTAGTGTTAAATACTGTAAATATTATCTTTTTTTGTTTGTATATAACACTTGTTTTATAAGAACTCAGTAATATGTAATTCTTTAATTTTGTACATACTGCTTTAAGGCAATGCAATTTCCTAAGTTTTATAAAACCTGCTTTATGCATGTGATTCTGTCCTTGGTTTAATTATGTAAAAACTCAAAAATCATGTGTTATAATGACAATAGACCAGTATATATATATATATATATATATATATATATATATATATATATATATATATATATATATACTGTATATACACCCACACACACCCTGGACCCATCTCAATATCTTTGGTTTAATTCTTAACCCTCCTTAAAGCACAGCTGTTTGACGTGGCATGTCCAAAGCAGTGAGTTAACTGTAAGTTTTCATGTTTAATGAAATTATGTTTTAATATCTGATATCAGTCTTAAAGGACTGGATTTGATTCCAATTAATCCCATACTGACAATTCTTCAAAAAATGTACTCGCTGTTCAATGATATTATTGTAAAGTAATATTATTGTCTGGATTTTTATAAATAAATAATATTCAGCAGATGACTTCAAGTGTGTGCAATTATGTGATGTAAAAAAGAATGTATATAATGTATATAAAAGCGAGAAGTGTCTTTTCATTGTCACTGCTAATAGAGACTGCATCAAGCATGTGATATCACAAACATATTGATGTGGGGAGAATTATTCCCATCATCCCAGTGATTTAATAGACTACCGCTTTGCATATTCCGCCCGTACTATGACATATGGGCTCTGCCAGTGTCACCATGGGAGTGTACCATATGTGAATTTATGTATATTGCTCTTTATTCCTTGATAATAAATGCTATTATAAAAAACTAACAGACCGCTGCAAAAATCAGGAACCCTTTAAACAATAAATAAAATCATGGAAGGTTCACCATCCATCTCCTCTGCTCCCAGTGTTGCGGGTCAAAGTAGGGGCTGGTAATTTGCCTCCATTGGAAGTACAATTTAAATTACAGTACTATACCATATCATTATAATACACTATTAAAATAAATCCAGGAGGCCCTCACCCTGCTAGCCTTAAGCTAGAATAACATCCCTCCATGTCTTCCATGCCCAAAATATCTACTGGGTACAATACAAATGTATTAACAAACGTTGGAGGGGATGTTAAACGGAGGTAAAATCCCTATATCCTTATTTGCAAAAAAATATCTATGTGCAGCCAGTTCTTTAATTTAAGACAGAACCTGATCTACAATCGTTAAATTAATTATGTAATTTAAATAAAAAAGGCACACAAAAGTTTTATGCATTTATTAAAATATACACATTTTTCATAAACTGTGTTTTTAAATAGTAGTTTTGAATCAGTAGATATAACACACAGTCATTTGAAAATGTCACTCCATGATATATTTATGTTTTTTTTTTGTCTTTTTTTTTAAATTTGCCATTGCTTACATCACAATGTCCCATTGTCCGGTGCACCAATGGGCTTTTGTAAAACACAAAAATAACAAAACTCTTAACAATACAGCATTGTCGGTTAAGACTTGGAGAAATAACACAAGAGGACATCTGCAAGAACGCCATACACAGACAGACCAAAAGAAATTTGAAAGCCGACACTGTAACGGAAAAACAGACTTTTCTACCAAAGTGCCTTTAATGATGCAGAGTCTTATATCGGAGCTCCGAACCCTCGATGACATCAGCAGCTTCCAGGTTAAAGATATCTTAATGCTAATCCATCATAATGTTGAGGTAGACGTTAGGAATCTAATTTCGGTAATTTGACTAGTGCAATATTTTTATATCAGATATAGAAAATTTATTTTAGAATAAATAACTTATTTTTTTATTATGTATTATTATTTGCATTTTTGTTATGCCAAAATGGCACTTCTGGATTATGCAATCATTTAGTAAGAATTGATGCTCATATTTTGTATTAGTGGTGGAGTATATTTAGATTTGGATATACATTTATTTCAGTACACACCACTACCAATACAATAGTGCCCAAATATATGACGATTGAAGTCTTAAAAGTATATTTGTGCTTAATAGGATAACATGGGACACCTATTCTTATTTTTTTACTGTTTAGTGAAGGTGGAAAAAGTTAATAAAGGATTTGTTTTTGTAAATAACTATATCTATATCCTACGTCTACATGATACATTAGAACACTCTACACTAGAGATAGTGCAGTGTGGAATCTTTGGTGTCTTTTAGAAACAATTGTCCACTGCGGTGAGCTCTAAAAAGATCGCCCTATAAACCAATTTATTAAAAATTAGCTTTATCCTGGTATCTAACACAATGCTTTATCTTAATCAACTGAGCATAAAACCATTTATTTGTTCCATGATGGTCAAGCAAGTTTAAAGATATGTTTAATCATACATTTTTTTCCATATTAAAATGATCTTGTGTATATTATTACATAATAAAAAGATCTTGCGTATAGCACTCTTCCCATGCCATATTTCTTTGTAGTCTGCATCTCATCTACATACCTGGGGACTTCCCATGGCTTCCCCCTAGGGATCGCCTCTCGCCTTAAGGAAAATAGCCTTAAAATTGGACATAGTGGTCATAAACTGTGAGAGAAGCAGAATGAAAGGGACAGAAGAGGACATTACCAACTTCAAATTGGAGTTCGAGGTCCGGTAATCAACTCTGGATTGTTAGGTTTAGGGCAGCAAGGAAGATAATTATGTCATGGCCATTACCCTTGAATATAATTTCTTTGGTATAGGAGCCTTATAATGGTTGTAAACAAGATGAAGCATATGTATTTTGTTTTAAACTGCTAATTGTGAAGAAATCAGCATTAGTAATTGCCTGAAAAACTGCTCAGCCACATGCAGCCACTTTTAGTTTTTTATTCTTGGAGTGATGAGATTAATATGGCAACCCATTACAAGTCTCTCTGGAACAGGAATGACTCATTTCAATGCAATTATCTACTTTTGATTTTCTTTCCTAATGAGGCGCTTATACGTATAGATTAAGACACTAATCTGGACCCAACTTCCGTCAGTGGAGTAAACAGGAAGACGAGGTTTAGACACACATTATATAGCACCTACACCAAAGACAGACTTGCTGTTTTATATACAACAATATATATAATTAATTTTTAATTTAGATGTAAATTGATAAGTAAACTGAATCTGGTCCAAAAAATGTAAAGAAAACAAAGCATGAAGTGACATGGTTCTCAGCTCTCGTTTATGAAAAACTACAATCTTAATGAGTAACAATGTTCATTAATGTAAAAGTTTAGACATTGAATTAAGGCATTTTTAAGCGTTGCTACATTGCCCAATATTCACAATATGTAGTCTTCTATTTGACCTCTTCTGTGTTAAATTGCACTTTGGAGAGGCTTATACTCTAGTAAGACACATAAAAATAACATGTATCGTTGGATAAACCGAGATGTATTGAAAACCAATACCCCTTTATATTGTCTGGTAACTCATTTAGGAACGGTCAGTTATTTCTCAACAAGGCGTCTGATCGGAGTGTCATCTTATAACCTATTTAAATACAATTGACTGCAATAATGGTGTCCTTTTGTCTTCATCCACCCAACAGCTGGTCCCTCTATCCTCACGCCTGGATCACATTGATATAATCTATTACTGCTTTATACCTTATTTGTGTAGTTGAGTATTAAGCATGGCAGACACTGCATAACAGTGATATGGAAAAGAGTACTATATACATAGACGTTTGCAATATCAGTATCATTCAATCGGGGTCATTGTTGTCCAGGATTCATGTGCTAAGATAAAGACATCAAACATTTGGAACCATAAGAGCAGAAGTAGAGTACCATACAACAAGTGATAAAGTAACATGCAAATATTACCAGACAAAAGAAAAACTCCAACCATGTAAAAATATATTTAGACTATATATGTGCTGCATCAAAGTGTTGAGCAATGCGGAATGCTGAATAGTAAACCGCTTCTACCACCGCTTTCTACCACAGGATGCACATGAGGAGCGCAAACCTAATCCGTCCGTTTTTCACTGGCTTTTAGCTACAGAGGTAGGACAATAAGCGATAGTTTATCTCCATGCATGCTGGAAGATTGTGTGATCCATCGTAGAGTGACACAAATATTGGTCCAATAGATTATTTTAGAATTAGCTCTACACCTGGACATTACAACGTTATAGGAAAGCATGTACACATCATTATACCCATCCCAAATATAAATGATTTCAAAGGGCACTTAAAGAGGGGCAGACACCCTTTTACAGACCCTCTCTCCAAGCTCTCTACAAACTTAAGGTCTCTTGACCAGGTCCATCCCTTTGTGTGAGCAGCAATCAGGTAAGTAATCTTGCTTCAGTAGCTGTGGATTATAACTCCTATGATATATCTGAGGTTTCCATGTCCGACTATTATTATGGTCTAACATGCTGATGAAGTTCATGACTTCTAAAGGTACCTGATAGGACGTTTATTTTCCTTATTTTATAGTGTTGGATCTTGACCGCTACCTCAATTGCTTCCATGTGCAAAGAGTATATTATCTCTAGACCATTTGGCACACTGAGTTTTTGAACTAAACTAGTATTTTAACCGCTAAAGAAAGCCTGGGCAGTAGTGGTAATAATGCTATGTAACATGGGTTATATTTTAGATCATATATGTATCTATATATGTATATATAACCCAGCCTGGTAATGTTGAGTATATATGAATTAACGTACTTACAGTAATTATACTAACTGAACCACAGAACAATTGACATTCTAACTTTCCCTTCAAAACTCGTGTCTGGGTCTCCTTCCAAGATAACCCTTGGTGTTAGTAATTCGGATGCACTTGAATGGCCCATACCTATGATCAGGGCCGGCCTTAGGGGTGTGCGACCTGTGCGACCGCACAGGGCGCCATGGTTGCAGGGGCGCCTGACCGGGACTTAGATTAAAGCATCGTTTTTTTTTTTTTTTTTTTAAACTTTATTTAACATCATTGATGTTAAATAAAGTTTAAAAAAAACCAAAACGATGCTTTAATCTAAGTCCAGGTCAGGGGCGCCGAGCGGTTGCTCGTGAAGTTCTCGGCAACCGCTCGGCGCCCCTTACTCTCCGTGACTCCGTCGCGGTGCCAGCATCTCATGAGCGCCGGTATAGTCCGGCGCTCAACATGAAATGCCGGCAGAGCGAGAAGACGGATGCCTCCCGCTCTTACCGCAGGACTCCGGCAACAAGGTAAGTGGGGGGGGTTTGAAGGGGCAGAGGGGAGGGGTAGTTTGAAGGGGTAGAGGGGAGGGGTAGTTTGAGGGGGGGTAGTTTAAAGGGGCAGAGAGGGCGGGTAGTTTGAAGGGGCAGAGAGGGGGGGTAGTGAGGGGGGGCGCCAGAGGAGTAGTCCGCACAGGGCGCCACAACGCCTAAGGCCGGCTCTGCCTATGATTCCACTGTGCACTATGGGTGTGCAGCAACAGGCTTTATGGTGGACATTTAAGTAGAGGCCCCATAGACACCAATAATTTTCACAAGTCTTTTCATTGACAAAGGTGTCCAGGTACAGATGCCCTGCCTATCTCACCTGATCACCATTGTATTGTACGCTCTGCACTACATTCCTTAAACCCATATTATATCTCATTTATGGGCCATTCTAAAGAATATACTAATAAAAAAATCACCTTTCCATCTCTGAGAAATCGAATTATTCGAGTTCATGTTATGAGTGCACTTTTTACCGATGTGTACCTATTCACTCAGGTTTTGATTAGTCCTTTGCAAGCCTTCACTCTTCCCCTGATACTCCACTGCCTCATTCCTTACTGGGTGGGACACTTACCCTACGGTTTAATCTATTCTTGTCTGAAGAACTTTTTGTATTTTTTTTCAGAATCACCCTCCTTCTGGGTCTGCCCACTTTGAACCAGTTACCATGTGCCTTTTGGAAGCCTCCACATTTGCTTTTTATCCACCTGATGTACCCCGCCTGTCATATCCAGGCACCTCCAACACATTGATCTAAAATATCACTCACATGCCATTGCATTATTGCCATCACATGACTGACACAGATTCTGAATTAGAACCCTACCCATTGTCCTATAAGTAAAGCAGATGATGACCGCCTAATTTGTAATATATTTGAAAATATGCGAAATATAGAAACAGCTGAATGTTTGAAGGGCTATGAAATTATTCTCATGATAGAAAATATGGCAAACACTCTTAATAAGCAGTATTATGCGGTAGACAGAAGAAAAGTCCCTACACAGCCCAAGAAGCTGTCTTATGTTGGGCCAGAGTTGAGGAGCATCAAACACACACACACACGACAGGTTTGTTTTTTTTACTCTGCAGAGTAGTCAAGCTCATCATTGGCGATCAGCGCATCCGAGTCCTGTTTATGTCTCCCTTTGCTTTTGGATCTGCTGTTTGTCCAGGCGCTGTCCTGAGCCTCTGCAGAATGCTGATAGTAATAACCTTTGCTTTCAGTATTTTCCCAGTCCTGGGTTTTTTCTCCTTCGGGAGCATAAGAGTATCCTTCATCTACGGAGAAGGTGTCATCTACATCATAGCGCTGATAGGTGCTCTGATGAAGCACTTCTTCTCTAGCACTGATTTCTAACGTACTGTTCCACATCCCATAACCAAAGTAAATCAGCAAACCTGGAAATTAAAAAAGAAATGATCAATTTTCAGTAGAATTTAGTAGAGATTTGGGGCAGACTTACATGTCACCTGGTTAACTACGATGGTTGAAGATTGACAAGCGTCCTTTATACTATTTAAAATGTCACTTAGGGTAGATACCTTCTGTATCTAATTACCACATATATGCAACATGAATGATCTTTTGGACGATGTCCACATTTGGAACTGTGAAAGTGCACACAGCAATTAAACTTTAAAAGCCCTTCCATTCTTTTATTTACCTTTCCATGTTTTCTTGCATCCAAATTTGAGAATTTTGAGTTTTTGAATCACATATGTTTTTGTTTGTTGATGTGTGTTACCGTGATATTTAGACACAACAGGAGGATTTTGTTGTGCCTGTGATGTAAAATTCTTTTATCGCTGACAGGTTTGCATATTAAAAATGCATGACGAGTGATGAGAGAAATCTCTAGATACGGAGAGAAGCCTCGGGACTCGCACCGGCAGATGGTATGTGAACGAAAGGTTTAGCTCATGGAAATTTAATGAAGCTTCAGGTGAACCTGGTCATGGAGAGCTTTCTTGCATCAGCCTAATTAAAACAGCAACTAGATGCTCAGATAGGCCAAGTTTCATGAGTTGTCTGTCAAAAAATCATTCTGTAGGATGTATTAATTGCTATTTTATGTGCACGGCACTTTGATGTTACATTATGTATGCATAGTTCATTAGTCAAAGATGCAAGTAAGTGTCTTCAGTGGATAAAGGGCCTGAGAAAAACAGTTTTTCATTAACCTACACACACGTGGCTCTACCAGGATGGAGGATTAGCAGTATTACTGTGCTATTCATATTATTTATCAGCTTTTTGGTGTAAGAAAAAAATATGTCCTACTATTCTTGGTTTGATTTAGGATACAATTGGTAAAACGCCAAAAGCTGCCTGTGTTATATCATATCGGGGGCCAAAATGACTAAATAAATTGATGATTGCAATTATCCATGAAGAGTTTCAACCCATCAGATACGTTTAGCAAATAAATCCTAGTGAACTCAAGCCACAGCAGTTGCAAACTGCTAATTTCTTGAAATAATCTTCAATTTAACTTAAAAACCATTCCTCAAAAATTGCAAACATGGAAGCCGTAACTAAAAATTCCTGATAAATACGCAGAACCAGTGATGTTTTTGTGACAGACATCTCAATGCCAACTAGCCAGTCATATACGGGAGAGAAACCCTTCCAATGACATGAAGGAATCCCAAGTATATTATATCACATTCAGCTCTGGATATAGAATGGGTCTAGGGTGGATAGACTATACATTTTTAATTTAGGTGTAAATAAAGAAATGAGAAAAGCATTTATAAATTGCGGTATATTAAAATAAATGTGTTTCAGTAATGTAAATGCCTCAGTATATTTCTGGTCCATTGGTAAAAAAGATTTCTGGAAACGGAATACTATGGCAATGCACAAAATAAGCATATGGAATTTTGCTTATATTCTGTGTAAAGTCTAAAGAAAAAACAATGATTTATCGTTTTTTTTTTTGTGCCACAAAGAATGAAACATTGTAAAACGCAATGGAACAGGCATATATTTAACGAGCCCTTTCTTAGAGGCGCATTGGAAGAAAAGTGTATGGGAGTTAATTGTAAATCTACCTGCTATGGCTTTTCCCCAATACATTTTCAAATATACTCCATCCAGTGGAGCTTAAAAACACAAGGACCTGCTTCAAACCAATTCCACTATTCCCTAAGTCTGCATTCATCCCTTTTATAGAACATTACACCAAAAATAAGTACATTGAGTTCACCGGCGCATTTCTTTTCGATGTATGCAGTTGCTGTATCCTCATATAGGGGCTCGGATAAAGCAGTAATGAAGAAACTGGTAGGTCATTGGTAAAAATGCTGCTTAACAAACTAAGGTTTATTTATACTTCATCTTTTTCGTCTTATTAAAATAATTTAATTAATTAAAATAAAGATGTCTATTCTTTGATGGCTTATTGTCACACAGATTACATTCCATGGGTTAAATCTATGTTCCTGTACCAAAAAAGAAACCTTAACCTTATGTTAACCTTAACATAACACTGAAAAATAGCATCAGAAGTAGCCAATAACTTACCTACAAAACACCAGACAGCAAATCGGATCCATGTAATGGACGATAGTTTCAGCATCAGATATGTGTTTACCAGCATGGCAAAAGCAGGCACAAATGGGACACATGGTGCCATGTAAGGCAACTTCTTTGGGTTCTCTGGTTGTTGTAAGATTACAAAAACCAAGGCAAAGATTAGAAGTACCATAAAAACTACTAAAAGGACAGCCCACCATACTTGGTCATACACGTAGTCTGCACCAAAGATAATAAATGAGCAGAAGATGAAGGCCAAGATGAACAGAAGCATAACACAGATGGTGACTGTACGACCAGTAGCTACGGTTGGGCGATCCATTTTGCCAGGCAATCCAAGACGAATTCTCAATGTATAATATCGTGGTCCGATAAGTTTCTTCAGCTTGATAAGGTAGATGTTTTCAGACCCATCTGCCTCTATTCCTGATGTCATATCAACTGTTCCGTAATTTGGGTGGTTTACATTGTAATTAGACTTATCTGATTTACCAATTAGCATTTCGTTGTCTCCAAGGGATGGTAGATTCTTCGCACCGCAAGTGTTGGTAGCTGGGCCACTGAATTCCTCTCCATCGCTCATTGGTGAGCAAGCTTCCTTCTCACAATCCGCAAGAATCCCTTCCTTCTTTTTTGTGTGCTCTTCAGAAAGAAACTTTACAAACCCATCAATGTCACTCTCAGGTTGGTAGCGTAATAATAAGACGCAAACAGACACCAGAGTGTATGCTAACAAAGTGCCAATTGACATCATTTCTATGAGATCCTGGAGACTGACCAACAGAGAAAGGAGAGCCGCTAAAAATCCAGAGACAATACATGCCACCACTGGAGTTTCTGTATATGAACTGACATGTGACAGAAACCTGCAAACCCAAAGAAAAATATGTTTAAATCATTGCCATGAGAACAACGTATCAGTGTCTCATTACAATTAAGCAAAAAAATGTTTTAGACAAATTTTCACATGAATTAAGAATTATTTCTCTGAAAGGGTTGAGGCTTTAGAAAGCACGAGGAATGATGTTTCTAATGCTGGATTTAGCTACAAAGTATTAAATTCATTGCAGTCAGTGGAACAACACCTTTAAAACGCAGGGAGGCAACGTGTTACTATAAGTAAATGAATAGTAAATAAAACACAGCATGCTGACCTGAACAAAAGTCCATCTCCAGCCATTGCATAAATGACCCTGGGCATGGGGAACAGCGAGCCAAAAAGACTGACCGTGAGCCCAGCCACAGATCCTATCGCCACAATGAATTTAGCTGTGTAGAAGTCATGGGCGACAAACATCTCCATTAACGGGGATTCGGAATCAATCATATTGTATGGCACCATTAACGTTAATATAACACTTACCTAAAAAAGATAAAGACGTTACACACATATAGGTCATAGATATCATGTAAATGATATTTAATCTGAAATTGGTTGTATTGTATATTTAGAGAATAACATGAATCTCGTCACATACATTCTATCCAATGGCATGAAATGCACAAAATGTGCTGGAGTAAAGCAAAACAAGATCAGATTATTGACACATTTCTTTGCTAAAGCAAGAGTCCTGCGACTCTACCTTCCCTGTGTTTAATAAAAATGGAAGCCTGTGAGGGTTGGCCATTCATCAAGCAAAGTTACGTTTAACTGCTCCTAAAGGTTGAAATTCCATCCTTAGTTAATAAATCCCTTTCTCTCTCAACATAGACATAGCTGATCATATCCAGGTTACCTAGTGTTTACAGCAGCTTAGCCAGTGTCAGGCTCTGTGTTTGCGTGATGCGCAGTAATATGCATCTAATTCCCTGTCATGCCTGTGCCTTACTTTATGTTTCTCTGTTCGTTGTATTTAACCTTCCACACCCTTTCCTCTGTTTAGTTCCTACCTGTTACACAGTAAGTACCTTGGTTCTGTTTTCCCTGTTTTAGTTTTGGTGTTCTGCTTTATAGTTTAGATCTAGTGTTAGGACCGGCCTAATGTGAAGTACCATGAAGTGGTGACAAGTTTATGGCGGCACGATAAACTGAACCTTCACATGTTTTGCGTTAGAGTCAGTTCATAGAACTACTCTATCTGGTTTGTTTCTATCTTTGTTTTTGTTTCATGATTATCTGTATATTGGACTCCCGATCACACCATCAGATCTGTGGGTTGTCACAGATAAGGTTTGAACAGTTTCAGGTAAAAGAAGGACCAATAGAGCTAAATATAAAACATAACACACAAATAAGATTTAGTTGAATAAAAAACTGCTATAATAAACTAAGAACCTATTTTATAATAACTAGGTTGTAGTTAAAGCAATAATTAAAGCAATGTAAAATGAGCCCCAATGCACATTATACATCTCGTAGCAGCTGGAGAGCTTCTTTAAGAATAGCTTGAAATCACATAATGATATCTCTTAGTAACATTAATGACAAAATAAATATCGTATTTCTACGCATGTCTACATATGAGAAATGACTGGGTAATACTTACAGAGACATATGCTGTCAAACAGGTGATCAATGAGGCAGTGATGGCATATGGAATAGAAGTATTAGGGTTCTTTGCTTCTTCCCCTGTGGTTGCTATGATGTCAAACCCTATGAACGCATAAAAGCAAGTCGCAGCACCTTTTAGTACCTGTGAAGAATGAGATATGAGTGTATGAGATTCATGCGGTCACACAATCCATATTATGCTACAAACCATTCATCAACAGCTATAAATACTGATATGGAAATACTAAAAGTTCCTTGGTGCTTTAATGCGTTGGTGCAATTAATAACTGGGAATGTTACATATTTATCCGTGTTAAAATGTATATTGAATAACTGAAGCTATCTAAGAAATGGAATTTGATTCAGTTTGCACAAATAGGTAAATAAACAGAAATTTTTCCATTATTATACTCAATTTGTAATAATTAATAGTTCCATAAAAAAAATAATGATATAATTTAAGGGATATTTAATTAGTTAATTATTAATGTGATTAATTAAGCAAAATACTAATGTTTTTTAAGCAGCTAGGAAAAAATAAATAAACTCCAGATGCTGTGGCCTGCAACTCCGATTCAGCCACAGGCTGCAAGTTGCGCAACTGTATTTCGGGTGGAATACTAGGGTCTTCCTGGGACAAGGTTATATAGACATATAATTCATCCAGCTTTGGCTCATTCATTCAGCAGAATATATATTTAGAATTCCACAGTCAACATTTTTAAATGATATTTGATCGCTTGCCAAGTCTGTTCAGCGTAAGCCTGGATGGTATCCAGTTTGAGGACCGTTCACAGAATTAAAATCTTCTCTGCTCACAAGCACCTGTTTACAGCTAATTTACATAATATCGGGAGAGACGCCACCCAAGATGATACAGTAGGATTTCCAAATCGCAAACACATCAGTTTAAATTACAGGGAATATATCATATAATCAGTGTATGTTTTGTAACTTTTATCTATGGCAGTGATTTGTTTTCATTCGCTTTGCCAAAATGTATGGTTTTTATTCAACTGTAATCCACTAATTGCAGAGATTTTGCATGCGAGTGCATTTTGCAAATGGTCCAAAATCTTAAATTATGTTCAGCCTTGGGGGCAATTGCCCCTCTGCCCTACCTATCCAGCACTCACCTGTTGTAGCACACTATTGTATTAGTTGGGGGGAAAAACCCTCAATCCCAGCATTGTTTTTTTCTTCTATTCACTTTAATTTCCCACACATACGGGAAACATGCTTCCATATTCCATATACTGTATCTAATTTATCTAAATCGCCAGCACCTACCCCCGACCATCCGTGAGGAAGAAAATTTCCTTCCGACCAGTTCTTTCCATTGACGAAAAACAGGCCTGCTATCATAATGAAGATCCACACCGCCAAGTTAATTACATTCAACACGTTATTAAATCCAACTGAATTTTTTACTCCAAGGGTGACGATTATTGTCACGATAACGGCAATGACCAAAGCAAGAAGATCTGGATACGATTCTTCTCCTTTACCTAAAATAAAACAAAGTCAAGTAAAACATCAGTTGAGAAGCATTTTTTTGTTGTTTTGATGCCAAAAAGTTTTGGGGAAAAAGTAGGAATTTGCTTTCGCACTCTTTGAGTAAACATAATAGGGCCTGTAAGAAGGGCCAACATGGGGTCACTTGTATGCGCAGTTGAATCTAAAAGCTTGTTTTTAAAGATTGAGCTATGCATTATGACTGGGATCCTAACCTTACCCCAACTCAGCGTATGCTAAATTATTATTATTATTTATTATTGATTTTTTTATACAGCGCCATTATATTCCGTAGCGCTGTACAATGGGTAACAGGACATAACAAGTAGTATGTAACATAACAATATGACTTACAGAAACAACAGGCGAGGAGGGCCCTGCTCAAACGAGCTTACAAGTATTGCTTGTATCTTGTCGTTGAGAGATTTGGTGTTGTGTTCTAAGTTGGTTTATTTGTTCTGCTTCAATATTTTATTTGTTCATTTGTTTGGTTCCTGTGTCAGGGACAGTCTAGTCAAATGGCATCTTTGTGAATTTCCTGTGTTTGACAAGTTGTTTCCACAATTACATTTTGGTATTTTGTATGGTGGCACTGTCAGGAGTAAAGTTACTTTAGTTGAGAGTCCATACGATCATTACCATGTCCATGGTATGCCAGTAAATATATCGCCAGGGAGTATTTACTTTTGGTATGAGGTATATAGTGTGTATGAGTCGTTGAAGCTTGGTATGAGCTCGAGCATCTTGTAGAAGTCTTAGCTATGCTCATAAATCTGTAGGTCTGAAATGTCATTTACATTAACCTTTAACAGTCCTCTGAATTCTTTGGGGTTAGTCACTAAAGGGAGAGCTGCAGGGGAGTTGTAGTTTCATCTCCTTGGCTTCAGTATGAAGGCCCATCCTCAATATACTTCTGTTACAGGAAAAGCTTAGCTGGCTGCGTATAATGCATAGCAAAGTCAATGCCGTTTCTTCAAATTCTCCTTAGCTATTACGTTATTCATTATACAGGGTCAGCTCAGCTCGTCATGTGTTGGCCCTTCATAACAAATACTGAAGTGAGGGCTGAATATGAATACCCAACTCTTAGTGAATAGACCTTCTTTAGTACATTCCCAGAGAGCAACCTGAATAACTATCCTCTTTTATATAGGTGGCATCACCACACCAGACTCCTTTCCCACATTTTTTTTTCATCTGGTGTTCAAGCTGCATCTCATTTATAAAATAACATTTTGCATTTTGTTTCTGATGACCCTTGCCAAGTTATGGACACATATGTTGTATTTGGTGTGAATATTTGTATGTTTAACATGTCGGTGTTTGCTGTCAGGATTGTGTCTGATAAACAAACCTATGGTGTCATAAGGGCCCTTTTTTTGGATATTTCCAGAGACAAAACAAAATCCCATATTTACTGCAGCCACAATGGGAATGGTCCTTTAATTATACAAAAAAAGTTTATTTTTCTGTAATGTTTTGTAAGAACTGTAAAGCAACAAAGTGCAACTGGAAATTTTGGAACCACTCCCGAGGACACTCTAAGTGTGAGCAAGGTCGTAGTGAAGCAGGACATGAAGATGACCTGGTTAGATCATAAAGTAACGGTAATAATATTGTAGTATAAAATCCACAGATCATCTGTAAAAATATCTCATGGGAAATGAGCTAAAACAACGAATAAATAAGTATATTAAAGTAATTTAATAGGCCAATACAAAAACCATTCCAGCACAGCATAGACTGCCAGCCAAGGACAAACATATCTGGCACTATAGATTCTGTTATGCAGGATCAGACTGACCATGAGGTCGCCCTCTCATCAGCCATGGAGCAGGTTATCAGGATCTCCTCATCATAAGCATTGCACATAAACACGTCTCAAAGATGACTGAGACAAGACGAAAAATACATGTAAAACCTGGTTGTCTTCCATGATGTATAAGAAGAATAAGCTCCAAATCTGAATGGGAATATTGGTTATTACACTGTAATATTTTTTGGTCCCTATTTTAAATATCATATAAAACATCATCCTAGCATCCTTCCCCAAAACTTTTACCAACGCATGTAACTATGTCAACTTACATAACTCAATAAATAACATATTTTTAGAATGTAATCCAAATTGTTTAATGTATGCAACACATAAAACCGTAATAAACAAATGGTCTTTTTCATACATTGAGATAATACTTTCGAATAATTCTTACCCAATCCATTTAATGTCCCAACACTACTTATAATCCAGTGGCTGATAGAGTGATTTGCGAGGGAATCGAACATACTGCTGAGCGCACTAGCACCGGCTGCTGTACCGATCAGATACTCTAAGATTAAATTCCATCCGATGAAAAATGCCACAAATTCTCCAACAGTGACGTAGCTGTATGTATAGGCAGAACCGGTGGTTTTGGGGACACGAACTCCAAATTCAGCGTAACAGACACCTGTGCAAACAGAAATGTGCCAGAGGGTGTTCAAAAAATCACATAATTAATACATTAAAGTAAAAATACCACAATTTGTACAATATGCTTATATTGTATAGGCAAATTTGGCTGAATTCAGCAGCTGACATGAGCAGACCAATGTGCAATTAATTGAACACTAGCAACCTATCTGTAGAATCTGGGGAGATATGAATTCCAAATGTGGCCAAATATAGAGCCATATTCCTGAAAATGGACATTAAGTATAACACTGATTTCAAGTAATTTAAATTCAGTTTTTAAAACACATGGATGATATTGATAAAACAATGCTAGTGACATTTTGGAAATGTAGTAGAACCACGGAGGTCTCAGCAAAAATTTTGCTGTTTGGGACTTGGCAGCCTTGCCGGGAATTAAATCTTTGTACAGATGAAGAATGCAATTCCCAGCCATTTAATGCTGTTACCGCAAGACTGTGCAAAAAGATACACGTTCCGACAGTAAATGTCCTTGTACTCAGTGGAGGTAAAGTGCAAATGAGGGCCGTTTGTTGCTAGTAATCCAGTAGATCACTAACTGTCTGAACCACAGAATAAAGGTGCAAAGTATGCCCTTATTTCGTAGTGTAATCCATGTCTGCCTCGTGGCATAGAATTTGATTAATGTGACAAGGGATTCATTCAATTAAACTTATTCCTACATGTGGATCTCTAAGAATATTATTGTAAGAAAAGGACTGTACAACAGAACAACCCAAGGGGTTTTCTATTATATTAAATTATTAAATTACAGTTTTGACATTGTTTTAATATAATCCAGGCTTCATCATAAGACCTTGACATGCAAGAGGTTCAGGTAATACATGAAATTATATATTTATATGCACACTGATCAGCCATTACATTCTGACCACCTGCCTAATATTGTGTAGGTCCCACTTTTGTCACCAAAACACATCCCACAGCACATCCCACAGATGCTCCATTGGATTGAGATCTTGGAAATTTGAAGGCCAAGTCAACACCTTGGCCTTCAAACCATTCCTAAACCATTTTTGCTTTATGGAAGCGCACATTATCCTGCCAATGCCATCAGGGAATATCGTGTTCATGAAAGGGTGTACATGGTCAGCAACATTGCATAGGTGTTCTGACACATTTCTATCAGAACCAGCATTAACTTTGTCAGCAATTTGAGTTACAGTAGCTCGTCTGTTGGCATTCGCCCCCCACATGGATCAGTGAGCCTTGGCTGTCCATGACCCTGTCGCTGGTTCACAGCTTTTCCTTCCTTGGAGCACTTTTGACAGATACTGACCACTACAGACCAGGAACACCCCACAAGAGCTGCGGTTTTGGAGATGCTCTGACCTAGTCGTCTGGCCATCACAATTTGGCCCTTGTCAAAGTCGCTCAGATTTTTCCCTGCTTCTAACACAACAACTTTGAGGATGAAATGTTCACTTGCTGTCTAATATATCCCACCACTGACAGGTGCCAGTGGGGGGATATATTAGGCAGCAGTGGTCAGTGGTCATAAAGTTATGACTGGTTGGTGTATATATATAATTCACTCAATGTCATTTCAGTGGTGCTTATACTAATAATTATTGGCTGTGCCTTTTTTATACATCACATCCATCATATATCAGATACAGTTTAAACAGACATATGGTGAAAGGCCTTGCCTTTTCTTAATTGGATATTCATAATCAATTAGCTAAATGATGTATTGCATTGTTGGCTAACTATGAACTTGTATTAAAACATAAAAAAAAACATGACCTTTTCTATAAGGCAGCAGTTCCACGCATCCACTCCCCCTTATTTTCTTTTCTTTTTATTTAAAAAACCAACATTCCTATAGCAGATCTCCCCTGCGCCTTACCCAGATCATTGGTGGAACTCCATAATTTCATACTTTATTTAATTACTGTAATTGACTAATGTTATTTATTCAAGGATAATGTTTTTTCTTTCGTTATATTATGATGAACAATAACAACTTAATCAAATAATCATAATAAAATAATCCAGAACAAGCCTGCTGTTTGCTACCAGCAGGGTCAATACTGTGATTAGGGATTTGTAGTCATTACATGTGCAGTTGTCAGGCACAAATTTGGATTTTCTGCATTTATATTTTTCGTTAGGTTGCCTAGAAACAAATGTGATGGTACCAGTTGCCATATGACCCCTCTCACATTTGTATTATACTGCGCGGTGTTGTATGACAATATGAAGCAAATGGGATGAAGGCCACTAATAAGTAAAGATACGCCGTAAGTAAAGACACGTCAATGTATCACATGCCATATTACAACTGCTGGATATGATGGTTAGATTTTTACATTTATATATGATTAATTTATGGATTTTTATCTACTGTCTCTCTCTTTTAAAGCAAATGGCTGATGACAACACCCTCAACAATAACCACACTCTATGGTGCACTTTGTATCTTCAATATTCCATAAAGAGATGGAACACAGAATAAAATGTAGGTCAGCGATAGCCTCTTCTGCAACATAAGAGTTTATTTTTATGATGTCTCCCTGCTGCATTTTTTTGGATGCTCTATTTTTATACAGTGTAGCAAGTAAATAATTCATAGCGGTCACATAAATTCACACTTGATATATTACATATGTTTTGTCAATGAATTAACTAAAATTCAAATCCATAAACTAGAAGTATACAAGAGGAGACAATGAGACATTCTAGGACCAAATTCCTTATAAGATACACAAGGCATAAACCTAGAGCACTGGTTTCCGACAAGGGCCTTCTAGAGAAAAAGAGGAGCTTAGTTATTACCCATCCCAACCTGGCCAATGCTTTACTCTCTTTGGAGCAGACTTTATCTGGATCGCACTTCACTCCATATTCTAGTGAGCATTTAAATTCATATATTAGTCATTAGTCTTTTGCAATTACTAAATTGAATTCAATAACTAGCAATTTGCTAATTAATCTGATAAAATTAGGATTTTACAGGTTAATTTAAAAGTTAGAACTTGAATCAGATGCTCAGTCATCAATTCAATTAGAAACAGATTATTCAAATTTGTGCCAGGATCATCTAACATTGATGAGAATTTGGCGGAATATTTCAAATTAATTCAGATGTATCAATTTGGCAATAACCAAGCATGAATAGCTAACGATAGCTACCGAAATAAAAAAAAAAAAGCCAAAACATAGCAAATTTATGTCATTCAGCATCCATGATTATTGAGCCAAAACAAATGAAATTCACGTTCTATTAAACAGGACAAATATGAGTATGGAAATGAGAGCAGTGATTGAAATCTCCAGACTGGAGCAGTCACCGCTAATGTGTTAAATGTCGCCCCCATTTCTCTTTATTAGTGTCTGATGATGTATTATAGAAAATGAGAACTCTTCGCCATGGCCTCATGAGTCATGATAGGTCCTTGACATTAACAAAGACTATTAGATTTCATTGCAGACAGCATTGTGCGCACTTGGGAGAAAATGACACCTTGAAAAGCAAAATGACCAACAGCAATATAGAACATGAGTTGCAATAATCTGAAATCGTTTGGACAACTGATTAAGACTAATGGGAGAAACCACTTTTTTGTGTGTACGTTAAATTTGTGGACTTTAGAGATAACATGGCTGGTAAAGCTACATATAAATAATATATAATATTATAAAAGAACTTGTTATATAACAAAATACTAGCATTAAACTATATCTATAGTCGAAAATATATCTGTAAATTCCACTTACCGCTTTTGAGTAAATTTATAGTTGAAACAATATTTTAAGCAAGAGTTGGCTATAAAAGTCCAGGTGTTACTATTGTACATATTGTTTAATATTTATCTTGTTAATCTGATATATTGTATATATATATATATATATATATATATATATATATACATACCGTATTTATCGGCCTATAACACGCACTTTTTAAACCTAAATACGAAGCAGAAACCCTACCTGCGTGTTATACGCCGATAAATCCTAGAGCTGCACGATTTGCAGCGACGTCTCCCTCACTTCCGGTCCTGGGGATGGTGCGTGTTATACGCCGGTGCGTGTTATACGCCGGCAAGTACGGTATATATATATATATATATATAAAGCATTAATGTACCAGGATGTCAGTGTCATCAATAGGAAATACTGTGATTGTAATACATTGTACATAAGTGCTGAAGAATTCTGTATTATGTAATATTCAGAACCCAATAGTTAGATTGTTTTTGATAATATAGATAAAATAATACACTCACCTGATAATATTGATGCCACGGCTGCTATTATAAAGGACACAATGACTCCAGGCCCCGCCATTTCTTTAGCGACCAGTCCAGAAACCACATACATTCCTGTTCCAACACAGCTTCCGACCCCAAGTGAAACCAGATCCACCGTTGTAAGCACCCGTGCCAGTTTGGTACTGTGAGCTGCGGATCCACCGGCCCCTTCCAGCATAGACTCTACAGGCTTGGTGCGTAAGATCCTGGCATTGACGGCATGCCATGTGGCTCCCCATGGAATCCGCCTTGGGTCCATATACGACAAGAACCCGGTCATGGTTTCAGAGGTCTTCAAACAAATTCAAGGACGAGACTTGGGTACACGTCACAGCCCTTTCCTTTTAGCATTCAGTTTTTAGTATTGGTATATTGGACTACAGTTGCTTGAAATCAACACAAACCTGCATGATAAAATTCTCCAGATATCAAGATATTTAGTAACCTGTAAGAGATAAGATATAGCGTATTTAGATCAGTGTAATGTGCGCTGAAATATCTCTAGACTCTACCATACAATTTCTTGATGCTGAAATGATTAATCTTATTATTCTGTTTATTTGTACGCTAACAAAAAGCTATGATTATCTATTAGTTATCAGTGCCGGGTAAGCTGGCATAAACTCAAGTCTGTCTCAGCCTAGCTGGCAAGGCGGGATTAGTGTGACTTACTACATACGGTGGGCAAATGCCATATGGCTCATCTCCAGCTTGGCGAGCTAGATCTGGATTTCCTTCCGTTTGTGCCATGCCAGATACATGTGCTAATCGCCCATCAATGTCCTGTACACCTCTAATTCAAAGGGACCCACAAATATGATCATATACATCATACATTTTGAGTTTTTAAGTAATTTCCTCAAGCTACTAAAGCCAATGCCCACTAGTTATGGCCAGCTGTCCACAAGGGCCGCAGAATTTTTCATGATATTAACAGTGATTTAAGATAAAAGAACCCTAAGTAATATACAAAATCATTTTATCCAACATGCCTGTTTTAAATGTTTCCCCCCCCCCGTTAAATTATTCAAATAAAGGAGGAAAACATTTCATAGTAAAAGTGTGCCTATTCCTGCAATCTTTAAAAGAGTTAATAGTTTAATGGGATCTGGTAAAGTTTCATGCCACGTCTATTGTTTTAAAGTGCTGAAGAATTCACAGATTCTATTCTAGCATCTATGACAAAAGAGAAAATTACTGGCTATTGCCATAGCAGCATAAAACCATTTCTGAATGTTACTTTTGTGATTGTATTTATAACATGTCGATTTAAGTTTCTCTGACAAATCTATAAAAGTTCAATTTGAACAAACACAACAATATACTCTGCCGGACGTGTTAATTCCATAAAACATATTTTTTGGATTACCACACTTCCTCTAAATTATTTTTTGCCTGGAATTTATTATTTAGCAGAGACGTTCCTCTCCAAGGAGAGCAATCTCTCAAGATTACCACAGTTTAGTGCATATCCTACTGGGTACAGTTTTTTTACCACCACTTTTACTGTGTAAAGCCGCTGTTTCCTGTTGTTGTTATGATGTCACTGACAGAAGAATTCCCATATGCACAACGGGAGAACAAACTTACCAGTCTTTTGTTATAAACGGAACTCCAATAGGAATTCTCTGAAGATATATTAAAATTATGTTTCATTTGTATAGCACCAACAATGTATTCAATGCTTTATGTGACATTTGACAAATGACATAAGGTTAAAGATTAGCGTTGTTTTCTCTCTAACGCAAGCAGCACAATGCGGCGTTGCCCAAAAAAAGCTCTGTGGACTTGTATTAAAAAATTATATGTTAAGGTACAAGTGTAGTTTCCTGAATAATCAAACAGTCGAGCTATTACAAGACTTAATGGATAATTAGAACCTAACAGCAATTAGTCTCTGCAGCACATGAAAGCACATTAATTGGTGAGCACAAAGAAGCATATGGTACGAACAAAACAATACACTTAGCACAAATCAATGAGGACTTTGGAAATTCTAAATTGTATTCGGTAAGATTTAAGAAATTGTTTTATATTAAACTACCACATGCTACTGAGTGTCCTGGAATATGGATTTAAGAGGAGGGCTGGGCAAGGTGTAAAAGAAGGGCATTTGCCCCCCGGGCTGATCCATTTTAAAGTTTTTGGGCTTACAAAGCTTTGTTTGCAATGCCACATTTAACCACTAGGGGTAATCAGAGTAATTAGGTTGTTTACCAGCATTACATACTGACTGGATCCTTTGTGTGATGTCTGTGTTTTCTATGCACTCTCTTTTCGTGAATGTCTTTCAGCTATGCATCAGTTTCACTCTTTTGGCTATTCCTCCTTTTTTTGCTGACTGTGACAACTCTGAACAACTCTGGCAGCCTTGGGAAGAGGTAAAAGGACAAGCAATTAGTTATAAAGGTTTCCTAAATAGAATACCCCATTCACTTTCTCTGTCTGCCAACACAATTACACTAATTGGGAAAAAACACTAGCTACATTTAGTTTTAGTAAATAAATTTAATGGTGCTGAGACTGTGTAGGTGACATGCGCTGTAATTCACTTGCTCTGATGGCTATAAGTCACACTGCACAGTCAATATACTTGTGGAAAGCCTTTACTGGCACAATCCAAAGGATCCATATTTTTCTTCATGCCTAGGGCCAGAGACAGCCGTGTCCTGAATTGCGAACGGTAATTTCCTCTTCTGTTCAATAAACCATTGGCTTTCAGTATAATGCTTTATGATAAAAAGGCCGAGGAGATTGAGCAGTGTATGGCACTGTCCACATTTATGTGTTTTATGGCATCGCATTTTGTTGATGATGTTTAGAGCCGACTTCAGGCCACTAAAAAATTACAAGTGTGCTGCTATTAGTAATGATAACGGCCCAAAAGATTTATCATCCAGCTTTGTTTTAACAGAATGAACACATTTTCTGTAGCAGCCAAATAGGTTATAGATTTATTGATCTGTCTTTAGAAAAAGTACTGTCCCTGAGTGACGTTAGTGCGAGTTCTGTGTCTGTTCACATCTTGAAATGATTAAACAGAGCTTGGAACAAAAACTACCCAAATGGTGTACAGTTATTTCGCATTTTTGTATCCTGTGAGGAATACTAAATACCCAGATGCTGCCAGCCGCACCTTTAATGTTGAAAGGTATCCAACATTTACATTTTGTATAACCCCATTTATATACCTCTGTGTTAGTGTGTTGTCGCATATAGTATTGTCCCTGGGATATGTGCTAGAGTATGTTCTAGAGTATGTGCTAGATATATATGGTATGTATTTGACCATGTTATACTAAAATGCTGTGTTTTGCTACTTGAATAATACTAAAGGCCTTGAAGATCAATTGTACTTCCATATTTATTTATTGTTTATTTGTAACAAATTATATCCCCATCCCACCTCTGAGCTTCTTTTTGTGATAACGCATAACATGTTAGCTGATGACGTAGTGTTGATACCTGTCTGTTGGGAGATAGGAAGTTCGCTCTTCACAACTTTAACATCACATAACACCTAATAGTAGCTATTTGTGGTTATTTGGCGGTTGGCAAACCGATACATACACCCACCCATCATCACTTATTAGGTTGTAGAAGGCCTATGGATCTCCTCTTTCATGTAAATTCTGCATGCCATGCTTTTTGTGTGTCATTTTTACTCGTACATCCTGGTATACGCTCTGGATACAAACCAATCCTGCATTTGTAAATTCCAATAAATTACTTTTCCACATAAAAACAGTTTACATGTGTGTAATTCAACCATCTTTGACATACAGAGCCCCATGCCTCGTTCCATCAGCAGTAGGTTTTTCTTGTTCTTGAAAAATCGACACTTTGCAATGGTAACACTCCAGTTTGGGACTAAATACAGGATTGCTGCCATTCTGGTATTATTCGCTATTCCACTTTTAATGCCGTGTCTCTGTCTGCTTTAGCAGGAGGAAATGCCAGTCATGTTCAATAAACGGTATACCTGTCATTCACAGTCAGTTACTGTAATTGAGGACTTGACGTTTGTACTAGTGGTTCTGCAAAGCAAGCTGTAGACTTGCAGGATTACCCATTATGTTATTTTTGTTTTGCTACAGAGGAGTGGGCTGGCAACTTTCAGCTGGTGGGAGACCTTAACTGATTAGCCCAGTAGTGTTTTGACCCAAAAGTCATTTAACAGACAGCACACACAATACACACAACACACACTCGCCAAAAGGGGCTGCACAGAAAGCCTTAAAAAAGACACTTAAATGCTTCTGGAGGTGACTCAATGTCCAAACCGGAGCAGCTTGTGGAGTAATTGTTCCTCTGCCATCTCTACCCGATTTGCCTGGCATTCCCTTTTGCTACATATGGCATTAACCTATTTATGGTGTAATAAGAAACATTGTGGAACTGCTCGGCGTTTCATCCAAAGTTACTTTGCTGAATTTATGTGGCGACAACTGAAACAAGAAAATCTCTTTGAAGCAATGTTTGATTCAATTAAACGTTATTGCCCTCCAGAAACTAACATGTTAAGAAATTGAATTACATGTTTGCAATATTAATTATGTTTTAAAAGTTCAGTAAAAATAAAATATGTTATAAATATTATTATACTGTAATTGAAAATTAATTGTCAGTATGGCAGAGCATGTCCTGGTGTGTGTTTGGGTGCCGGTGTGGCAGAGCCTGTCCTGGTATGTGTGCTTGGGTGTTGGTATGGCAGAGCCTGCCCTGGTGTGTGTGTGTGTGTGTGTGTGTGTGTGTGTGTGTTTGGGTGTCAGTGTGGCAGAGCCTGTCCTGGTGTGTGTGTTTTGGTGTCAGTGTGGCAGAGCCTGTCCTGGTGTGTGTGTGTTTGGGTCAGTGTGGCAGAGCCTATCCTGGTGTGTGTGTGTTTGGGTCAGTGTGGCAGAGCCTATCCTGGTGTGTGTGTTTGGGAGTCGGTATGGCAGAGCCTGTAATGGTGTGTGTGTTTGGGTGTCAGTGTGGCAGAGCCTGTCCTGGTGTGTGTGTTTGGGAGTCGGTGTGGCAGAGCCTGTCCTGGTGTGTGTGTTTGGGTGTCTTGATCCGGCCCTGCCTCCAGTGTGCGCCAGCTTAAATCCAGCTTGTACTCACAGTGTGCTCCAGCCTTGTGCATTTGTTTTGGCTATTATTTAAATGGTTTGTGGACTGACTTTGTTTTACTGTTTAAATAATTTAGTATTGATAGAATGACAGAAAAGACTAACCTGTGGTCGCATGAAGTTTTATTTAAGATTTAAATAAAAATCCCATCCATCACCACAAAAGTAGCAGAGTAAGTTTAATAAAAGCTCTTCAAACAATGGTTGATGATTACTATATAAACATGTATCAAAATGCTTGTTTCTCATTATTCAAGCAAAGAAACCCTTGGTTACTTGTAGTACTAATACCTCAGATAAGAAAAGCGGTGAATATAATTCTATGACAGAAGCCAAGGTCTAAATTTGATTATCATTGGAATTTTCACAAAGCACAGTATAATGTCTGGCATACCTAATGTTCTGGTACCTGCTGGCAGCTGATCAACTGTTGATGGCATTAATGGTGTAAACCCTCACTCCAGACAGTCAGCACCGCACAAGCCTGGCCCTTCACTGGTATTTACCCTTAAATGAGGTACGGCTCACAAATAGAACTCCTATAAAACATGAGCAACAAGAAAAATGTTACTCTGTTTTGTAATTTTTTTAAGGGCAGGATTCCATTGCAGTTGACGTGTCTTCTTTCAATCCTTTTTAGTATATATGATAACATCTCCATATCTACCATTATAATGTCTACAGAGCAGTGGTTTAAAACAGAAATGACAGCTAGTGCAGACCTTTAATGGTAGAACATCCACCAAAATAAGCAGGATCACTGATTTCTGTTCTTTATCATGCGCTTTGGAGCTGAATATCTGTATTGAACACTATGATTAGACATCACTCTGTTCGCGGGAAGAGGAGAGAACCAGCTGTGGGAAGTGACTGTTGAAGCAGATGGTCCTCGGTAAATAAACAAAAGCTGAACCCAATCCAGAATAATGTTAAAAACACAGTATAGTTTTTGGTATCTTCTGGTTTATACGGCTGAAGGATGTGGACATTGCTTCCATCTCTTTATAGAAGTGATGGCCACCTGTTTGAGCAGTTAAATGGCTGCCCGTTTACTCTGTAATCCCATCCAAGGAAAGCATACAGGTGGTCTTAAAATGTGATGGTTGCTCTTTGAATTGTGAAGTTTTAGGCCCACAGATTTGGCAGGCAATCTGAATTATATGTATAGGATATTGGAGCCATTGATGAATCATTTTGAGTTTGACTTTGAAGAAAACGGTAAGAAACACTAGCCCAAGATAAGGGGTCTCTTCCTATATCCTGGTATTGTAATAACCTGAACAATTTAAGGTTCATTTGCCTCTCCAGCAATACACACCAGTCCCTACAATAACTTTTACGGCTCATTTAAGAACCAGAAACAGAAGTGTATCTTACAGTATTATGCATGATAATCGTGCATCCTAAGCAGGAATGTTTTCCATCTTACACTATGTACAATATGTACTTGCAGGAAATTAGCTTGTGTCGCTCGCAATCAAATCAGTACTTCAACATAACACAAACTTAATTGTAGATATACATGTCTAAAAAACTCCAGACACACAGATCTAATTAGCGGTGTCAGTTTATCAAACATAATACTTTCATACTTCAGTGGGGAAAAAATAATCAAGGTTTCAAGGGGAAGTCCCACTGAAAAATATTTATCTTAGAGCATTAGATACTGTGTTGTATACGGTAATATAGATCAGCATTAAAAAAACATGTTGTAATCTTATTTTGTTCCAATAAACTCTCTTAATCTCTAGCCTGAAGGGCTGCCATTGTTGTCAGCCATGTCATATTGTGGGCGACTTTCCCTGTTTGAACACCACACTGAAGGGATTCTTTATGGCAATGGTAGGGAAGTCTGTCTAATGTTTTATCTATGAAACCCTTACCTATTCTATTGTTTAACACAAGTCGTATGATACAAAATCAAGGTATTGTTTAGTAGCTAGAGCTAAGATGACAGAGCTTGAATACATGCCACCGAAAAACATTATTTTTTGCAAAACGAGAACTTGGTTAAAAAATGAAAACAGCAGAATATCTTGAAAAACTCATTTTAGTGTGATGCCAATAATAAAAAACGATGGACGTTCCTCTTTATTTAAATGTCCAGATGTCCAGTCTTCCCGGCCACAATGACGTTGATGTACACGTCTGATATACGCTCATTTACAGTACATTACTGGGTATTCCTCAAGAATAATACTAAGGAGACCAATTAGATTCAAATTCTTGTTATAATGTTGATCATATACCTTATCCATTTTGACAAACGTCTAAAACATAGGCAATCACCTGAAATCCTGCCACTCCCTAACAGTGCCGTAAAAGTGCCGTAACGGCCATGGGGCAAGAGAGTAGGAAACTGGCTTATTTCAATCTTACAGCACTCAGGTATTTATATCTGTAACGTTCCAGAATAGTAAACTACTACTAGATAGTTCTACTCCCAGCAAGACATGTATTTTACCGATGTTATGCCTGCTCCGTAAATAAAAAATACCCGGTGGCAGTGCAACAATACATTCATAATAGTATTCTATAAGAATGTCTATTAAAGACTATGTGTTTTTAATACACTTAAGGGTTAGGTACATCAGTTAATGAACAGTGCAGTGTTTTTGCCTTGGAGCCTGAAATAGGAACTCCTAAGGGATCTGTGTTATTTACTACATTGTTGATAGATCAGGTCGGGCATGAAACACGTGGCATCAGGGGCAGACCATGGAATTTCCACACAGTTGTATGACCAACACTCCCAGGAGCTATTCCAGGTAAGCTTCATTGGACCCAAACGGCAATACGGTCCATCACCATATCGAGCCCCTGCTGCAGGCTTGTGCAATTGATATCCGTAGTTAGCAAGGATTCTTTTTTGTGTATTCCATTGAACGAAGCAGTCCTCATTCATTTCTATTTAAGTATACAGCCACAGACTGTAAACGGGAACTATCAGAGACAGTCACTTGTTTACATCATCCGTTTATGAGAACTATAATTACAGATGGAACATTTGACCGTACTACAAAGCAGCGCTAAGTAAACTAAATATATGTTGGGTCTGCATGTACAGTATTTATGTACAATACATCAGGATAAGCCTAAGCTAAAGTATATATTACTTAAGTATAATATATATAAAGTATATACTGTATTATTTAATTCTCCTATAAGTGCAACACACACAAGTTTATGGAGAGACCCTTTGGGCCTCATTATTCTGACGCTTTAAAGGTGATATCTGGACTACTAGAAGACTAGACAAAGTAAGACGCTGTAGCGATATGAATATATAATACTTTTGATATTTAAAACATCTAAGGTTGTCAAGGAGACAGGACAACTTCACATTTATTTTCTCTCCTAGTTCTCCCTGCACCCTTCCTGTTAGGGTCATCCATAAGACCATAAGCCCCAGGCAGCAGTGCACCTCTCTTAGTGGATAATGACCCACTGAAGACGTTCAATCTTTGCCCTAACATCTGTAAGTGTAATCGAAGATCCCTGGCTGCAGGCAAGGAGCTTATAGAAAACCCAGCAGGAGTTAGATAGGCTTCAGGAAACAGCTGGATATTAAACACAGCGTGTTTGAGCACAAAATAAAAATATGAATTTATTTTTAAAATATAATATAATCACGATATTCGGGCTTTTACATGTTTTCATTATTTTTAATACTAACTCCTCACTCACTAAATGCCTATGAAGTAAGCACAGAAAAGGGATAAAATTGGCAAAGAACAGAAGTATCACAACATAACATTAAAAGGGAGATTAAGAAGGATATTAAAGCCCCAGCAATGCAAATAAAAAACATCTGACAACATCCATGCAGACATTTGTAATATATAAATTAAGGCCTAACCCCCTAAGAGATGAATATGGTATCATAGCTGAGAAGGAGGTCTAGGAATGATCAGTAATATAAGCATCACACAAGCATGTCAATCCTGCTGTAGATCAGGTTTCAATGGAATAATTATTACAGGGTACTGAGTACATTTAATCTCATAAAAAGAATGACGTCAATGGGCCATATCATTAAGCCTGACTCAGACGGCAAATATTATCTGAATGCTTCAACACTTTCCAGCATGATCCGTTCACATATATACGTGTAATATACTACAGCTTCATACATAAGCAAAGATTTGATGAGACCGGCTATGTTTCTATACTGGCATATGGATTCTATACCTAGGTCTCTCCTCAGTGCAGTTTTGGGGCTGGTCCACCCATATCTTATGTATTCCAATTTCTATGTAAAATTGTATGCCTGTAACCAGACCACCTATCAGCACACAACTATAGAGATGGAAATTATGGACAGACATTCAGATACCAAATGACCAAACCCACAACATGTCCTCCTAACCCACAACATTTCCTTCTAACACACATTTGCTTTTAATACACAACATGTCCTTCTAACAAAAGTCCTTTAACATACAACATGTCTTTCTAACACACATTTACTTTTAATACACATGCCATTCTAACACACAATTCATTCTAACACACATGTCCTTCTTACACACAACATGTTTTTCTAACACACATGTCCTAACATAGAACATTCCTTCTAACACACAACATGTCTAACACACATGTCCTTCTAACATACATTTCCTTCTTACACACATGTCCCTCTAATGCACAACATTTCCTTCTAACACACAATATGTCCTTCTAACTCACAACATGTCATTCTAACACAACATATCCTTCTAACATACATTTCCTTCTAACACACAGCATGTCCTTCTAACGCACAACATTTCCTTCTAACACACAATATGTCCTTCTAACACAACACTGCCTGCTCTCTGCTGTTCCTTTTCAATTTCTAGCCATCTGGGAATGGTTGGCAACTTTTATGAACAGAATTATTGGTTGTGGTATCGCTGTTATCTATGGAACATAGTCACCTAAATTACATATGTACTAGCGTGTGATAATACCTTCCAAAATTCAATCCATAGCAAATCAACCAAATATCACATGAATTGTAATCCATAACAGCTAGTGTGGTCAAAACACGGAATAAGTAGGACGCTTAGGTCATTCTCCACATCAGCTCCTCCATGTAGTGGCTTCTACACCTAACTATGCTGACCTAGTGTCCTAGGGCACTGGCAATGAAATCAACCCTAGGCATTTTTTTCTGACTCTCCAAATACATTTTTTGCTCACACAAATATGTAATTAACAGGGGAGTGAATAAAGGGTTTGTTGCGCATGTTGACAACCCTGAACAAAGGGCTAGAGCTTGGGTTACCTTTTCTTTAGTTCAACCATCTGCCATAACTGCAGTCAATGGATAAACTTACATGGGTAATGTCCTTAAAAATAAACAGCTTTCACTCATCCTGGTTGAACTGCAAAAACAGGACTAGCCCACACATATCTTTCCTGGACTGGAGCAATAAAATAACAGGTGCAACATGTTTGCTTTCCTGTTTGCGTTAATAAAAAACTGTGTATCAACGTTTACCAATCAGAGATAATATAACTGTAACAACAGTATGGCCCTTGTGTTCTCGTAAAGAGAAAATATTATTAAAGCAGGTAGTACTTCTCTTAAATAAAGTTTACCGCTCACCATAATGTTAAGATTTAGCTTTTAGTGACGTTCAACATTTCTAAGGGTTAAAGTTTACAAAATACAGTATGTTTAAAATATTTATAATATTCTTTATTCATAAAGAGGTGTTTATCTATCCTCATCTCAACACAACTACTGATTTGACTCTCATACAAGGGATTTTTTATATATATACAGTATATATATATTATACCTCATTTGCAACAGGCGGTGACATCACAACATAAAGAAAATGTGGCTTTACAGAAGTGTGAAGAAGCACTACTTTCCAAGTTCTACATGCTTTATCTCCTGTTCTGGCACATAAATGTTAGGAAAGGCTAGTGTGCCATATCACTGAAACTGGAGGAGACTGGAGACTTTATTCAATGTAAAAAACAACACAGGATTTTTTGGATAAGGCCAATAAGGAAATGGGCTTCAGTTTTGTAATATCGGGGACTACAAAAAGTGGTCTTGTCATCATAGGATGACGCAATAAACAGGACAAAAATCCTGGTTACTGGGAAGATAAATCCATCTTTCACACTTCGCAATAGATTTATTTTTGTACATCATCCCCACTGTCTCAGGAACAACTTTGACATCTCGGTTTCATTGTATAATCATATAATTTATTCAGATAATGTGAGAAATACCTTTTCTGTTGTAGCCTACACTACTGTTTAAGGTTGGGGTTACTTGGAAGGGTCCATGTTTTTTAAAGAAAAGCACATTTTGCCCATGTGTTTAAAGGGTTAGAAAACCATTTTGTAATTATATTACAGCTAGAAATTAATTGTTTTCCATGGAAACAGTTAAGTGACCCCAAACTTTTGAACGA
Source organism: Spea bombifrons (assembly GCF_027358695.1). NCBI lineage: Eukaryota > Metazoa > Chordata > Amphibia > Anura > Pelobatidae > Spea > Spea bombifrons. Next base: position 89,783,530 of record NC_071089.1, on the reverse strand, counting down.
TAGTGTATAACATAGTATTGCTTTCTACACTGACAAGAAACTTCTCTATCACAGACTGCAATTATATGAAAATGATGTTTTGTAGAAAGTCCCGACAAAGATTTGATTTATAAAGAGATCATAAGCATTGCCAGGCAGCGAATGGTTTTAGTTATTCAATGACTCAAAAAGTAAGATGGGTGAACATCTGTCCTGAACGGAGCAAAAATGACGAAATGACAGCAAATTAAAATATAAAAGCAGTGTCTATCGCGTCTAGAAATAGCTTTATGTGAAACCAGAAAAGAATATGTTCACTTTTCATAGCAGTCAAATAACTGTCGCAATCTGTATTTGTAAATGTGATTATTCAAAGCCATTCAATCATCAATACTGCATTATAGGAGGTTGCTTGCAATCCCCACGTCAAAATATTTCTATTGGGCATTTACTGTCCTGTGTATTAAAGTACATATGATCGCTGGAGTGTACCTTTAATGACATGGTTAAATCATAGTTAGCGGTTACAATTTATTTAGGATTGCCCTATGCCTGTCCCATACATGGTTTTATTCCCTCAACTCCTGATGATGGATGGCTGTTCCACGTATCTAATAACCTACTACTACTAATCGCTTATTATATTGCATGTATCATATATCTGCAAACAGAAGCCGCTAGCAGAGATGTGGCATCAATATTATGGGAACCTTCTTCTACACAAAACATAGTGTTTCTAGCCGGGTAATAAAGCTGTCCGCAGACCACAAGCTTTAAGGGAAGTCACAGCCTATCTGGTTGATCATGAGGGCCATGTGTAATATACGTTCCGATCATTTTGCCCTCATTTGTCTCTCTACTGGGGCGCTGGCGCCTAGTTGCCCTAATGGGTAGAAGCCAGATGAGTGGAGGAGCACAAGCTGGAGCAGAGTTAGAACATGGTCTGACTCAAAGCTCACTTTCCTCTTCAGGGGTGGATGCCTTATGGGGCCCTTTTGGATATGTGCTGTGGGAGAACTGGCTCATGGTCGGGCTCCACCAGCCAGGAAAGGATCCAGGTTCTGCTTGTGCCACACACTTGCTGGCTCACCTACCACTAGCACATTTTATGCATGAATATCAGTTTTATAATGGGGATCTCCTACAATGTGTATCCAAAAACAGCATATATGGTTTGGAAGGTAAATATAAAATAGATTTTCCCCATGTTCCGGGCCTTGCTTCTGCCGTTCTACATACAAGCATACGCAGTTGAATAAAATGTTACCAGTTGATTAAGGACATTTAATTGTCAGCAAGGACAATAAACCATCTTAGAAACAGTCTTTTAATCTCACCTTTTCTTCTGTTCCTGCTGGAATAGGCAGGAACAGCTAGCAGGTTCCAGATTCAACTGACCCCCTGCCGCACTTGCAAGCCGTCCCCTGGTTATAGTCTGAATGGGTTTTATCCATGTGAGCAAAAAGGCATAACGTGACTCTGTCTTCTCTGAGACTTCTGTGATCTTTTGTTCACAATACAGAAAACACCACTTATTGGTTTGCTCAGAATGATAACACTATGAATCCAACTAAAAAGAGCTTTCATGCTGTCTACAAAATAAAATCATCAGTCCTGGGCACAGACTTTATATAGTCTCTCCTTGCTTATAGACAATTATAGACATCATAAAGCCTTAAGATTATTAGAAACTGAATCTGGCACTCTCCTTGAATGGAATTTTGGGTGACTTTCCTGCTCAAACGCTACACTGAGATGAGTCTTTATGGCAATGCTAATGAAGTCCTTTCTTCCACTGACTTCCATTACCCACAGCGTCCGGCTGGATGATTAAGACCATGACATTCTATTGTTCCTCAAAGGCAGTATGATAAAGAGTCAGGTATTTGTCTAGTACATTAGGGCAGAGATAACAACACATATGAATGGCTAATATAGATGCCTGAAAATATTAAGCAAATCGAGAACTGTTCTAAGAAAGAAAACAATAATTTTTAAAACATTTTTTTGTCTTATACTAGTGATTCTTTTGGGCAGGTCTTTTACAGGTTACTGCAAAGAATAAAACCAAAGTCAATTGTGACGCAGTAAGTTCATCCTATTTGAAGCTAGGAATAATATTACCAGACAGACTGCTTTATTACTTGCTACAACCCATGGAGGACATGATATGTTTGTTTTTCGTTTCAAAATCTTGCTTGCACTGTGTTTTATCGCCTTCATACTGCAAGTGAAAATGACATATTGGTTCTATTTATAATATTTCACTGCAAGGCAGTTGCTAATTTCAGAACAACGTGTCTTTTTAATTGTCTATGATAAAGAGCTTAACTGATCTGGGTAAAACTAAAAGAAAATAAATAAGTAATTTATTAATATAAATCTGAAATAATACAATATATTGTAGACATTCAATGTGTATCTGCACATTATATTAAAAAAATGTCTGCTATTGAGATGGCCCCTGTGCTGCTATGCAAACTTTTACAATGTTCTATATATAATTTTGGGTTGGATAACTTGATTATGACCACCAAAGGAAACATTACATTTTAGTATCACATTATCTTCTATTTCATTTACAGATTTGAAAAGCTGCTCCTGTCAGGCTTTTGCCTTTAAATATTTTTAAAAAAACTATGAGGAAAATAAGACAAATTGCTAATGGCGATTGTCAAATTTGATGTAAGTATAATGAAAACACAGAAAACTCTTAGGGATAAATATTTTTCACCACACATTCTTTATATTGGTCTATGTCAAATGTACTTTAATATAAAGGTTCTTTGATATATTTTATATATTGATTTATATTGATAAATATGAGTTCAGAATCAATTTATAACTAACTAAACAGAATATTTTGTATTCCTGTGAATCATTTGTAAATGTACTAGCCTTAAAATGCACTACTTTAATGCTTCATTTGAAATTCATCCTATATAAAAAAAAAATCACTTTTTAAATAGATATGAATATGGTATGTGAATTGGATATATTGTTATTATTATTATTATTATTATTATTATTATATTTGTTGCTCCAAAGAGGCATAACAATTCGGTTATTCTGATTTTTAGGTGATTTGAAATCACCTAAATCATAATTCAGTTTTGAAATAATTTGCCAATTTTCCATGTTTCTTTGTCAGTATTTTACCCAAAACAGGGGCTCAGCAATGTCCTAGGTATTTTACATACTAATTTAAGATTCTCTGTGCCAATTAATAACAAATCATAACTGATCATTTCAATATCCCTTACGCTGACAGCCACTAGCGAAAGTGGAATGCTCTTAAAATGTTAATGAGAACATAAAATCTAAAGATAATAGTTGATCCATAATCAGAAATTGCTATCACATTGTCTATTTGTCAGCGTAACCCATTATACTTAAAACACTGAGTAGGGTCTTCCACAGATTACAGTATTGAATAATCAAGTTATATTAGAACACTCTGCCCTCTCTGGTTTCTATTCTTTAAAGCTATACATTATAGCTAAGCTCATTCTTTATATATATATATATATATATATATATATATATATATATATATATATGTGTGTGTGTGTGTGTGTATAATTATATAAGTATATTAAATCTTGTTAGTGAACAGAATAGCTCATCTAACTTAATTATGATTTTTCTTCTTGATGATTCATGGTGACTCAACATGCAGATTATGTAGCGGTCTTGGCTGGGTCCCTGCTAGTGTGGGGGATTCAGGACCTTGGAGAGCTACAGCAATCTCCCATAGACCAAACAGAAGTACATCTTAGCGTATGTTTGACTGCTATGTGATAAGCTATCATTACATCAATGTCATGTATAACTGATAAATAGGTCTCCTGACAGGTAAAATTAACCCCCTCAGGCAGAAAGCACTTGGCTTTGTCACTGATATCTTAAAACCTTAATGATCACCTTTGGGCTACAAGAAAAAAGCTTCCTACATGAGATGAAAATAATTACACGGACGCTGAGAAATAACAATCGTTAGACATCTAAAAAAAACAGACAGCTGTATTTAACCATGTATTCACCATACAATATCGAGCAGGACGGTGTGCAAAAAAAGCCAGGCATTCTAGTTCAAAGCTAAAGCTGTAATTACATGACTCCATTCAAAAGAACACCTGTTAATTGTCAAATACAACTTGTGTGCTGCAGCGTCTGCCAGTCCTTGGTATATTATACTATCCTCTATATAACTTTGCACTGCAGATCCTAATATATATATCCTATATATATATATATAAATACCGGTATATATACATCATCAGCTACTGTCAATAGACAATAGATATACCATAGATCCAAGGCTGAACAATAGAGGTTTACTGTCCTTACTGGTAATATGCAGATAAGGGAATATGTTGGCAATGGTACCACACTTCTGCAGTGATGCCCTAGCAGCTCTTTTTAAATAATTAACCATCTTGCTTTTTTAATCATTGCTTGCAAACAAAAGACAGAAATGTATTAAATAACATTAAGATGTAAGGGTAATGGGTTTAGCTATGGAAACTGCCTGGACGGTAAAGAGTCTACACAGATACATTTGCTTCATTGTTACCCATGGAACTGATACCCTGGGTGTAGGTGACTACCCACGACCAGATGACCCCAGGTCGATTACACTTTCCTATGTCCCAGAAGGCAGTAGACCCTGGTGGGGGCTGGGAAAGTATTAGGGCTAGAGCAGTCCTCTCTATGGGACTCGCTGGCGATCTTGTAGCTGGAATATGTAGAGGTGAACGCCCTGGTAGAGACTGCAGTCTTATATAAAGCCCCGGGAAGCTCTCCTGCCCACCATGTATGATTTGGCACTCAGCAGTAATATAAGAAAACACTACAGGGGATGTGGAGCTGACAGTATTATGAAGGTGCCAGGGTCTCTGAAACAAGGGGATGAGTATTAAAAAGACAATGGTGGGAAGGGACCTTAAGGATGACATAAGTATGGTGCTGCATTCTTGAGGCACTCACCCAGTCCTGGAAATCAGCAGGCAGTGCAGGCAGTGCCGGGCTCCATGTCTCCTGTCTGTGCGGCTGGCAGGGAGGAGGGGGAGGCAGGATGTGCACGCACAGGTCCTGAATCATTCACACTCAACCTGGGTCACGTGGTCTCAGCACCATGCATAATGCATCACATCGCCTTGGGAAGAGGGGATAGGGCGTGTGTGCTGGACTGGTGACAGCAGGGGGACTGTGGGCTTCGCAGGGTTAAAAGGAAAAAAATAATAATCCACACATGGTTAGACCAGCGTGTTATGAGTTAATAGGCATTTTATCCAACGAATGTGCCGTTTATGAGCTACTATCAAAGATACAGATTAGTTGGGAGAAGATCATTGGATATATACTGTTAGAATGAGTCATAGGCTGTGCAGAGAGAACTCTAACAGTCCTTAACAATAGAAGATGTTTTCAAGACTACTTCAAACTGTGTCAGTCTAGTATTGTAAAAGATACATGCTCATGCATGCATTAGGGCCACAGCAACCAAGGCAATGTTCCCACTTACTGGACTATTTCATTGTTGCTATGGTGATAAGACCACTGTTTCCACCAGAATCACTTAACTTTCCCTCACTTAATCTTAGTACAAAGCTGTTGAACTCATACACTAACCCAGGGGTGAGCTAAGGGCTAGAGGCACCCGGGGCAGTATTTCTTCACCTCCCTATGAAGCTTAAAGTACCTAAAAGGAACATACATAACACTTACACTTACATACACGAACTCTTTCTCTCACAATCCTCTCTGTTCCCCTTTTCCTGAGTGACGCTAACCCTAGGCTCCAACACCATATGGTTACCAGAAGCCTGGGAGCCGTGTGTCTGCGGCACCTGCCTTACTGCGCCCCTGATTTAGTTATGTCAAGCATCCTATGTGGTACTGTCAGGATCCTACACAGGAACACAGTTTAGTTGTGGAGCCTAGTTGCATGGAAATGAACATCCTTAAAAACACTAACAAGGGTTATCTTATTGTTCAGTTGAACATATCTCCAGCATTGAGTAAGTATAGTAAAAGTGGCAAATGCATATGGCGCCGTTCTGCATGAATTTGCAAATAGGACACCGTTTAAATGGACCTCAAGCTAGTCTGTACATTACAGTACATATGAATACGCCGGGTAGTTCATAGATCCTTAATCTGTGTGAAACTTTAAATAACAGTCAATGCTAAACATACATAACACATTTTTGAACAATAACTTCAAACCTGACTCGGGGTCTGTTAGCATTCATGAGCAAATAAATTAGCATTCATTAGCATTTACAAGAATCCAAACTACAACCTTTGCTATTGTGAACAGCAATCTAATTATGGTGCAGACATATAAAGGTCTATATGACATAACCGTACTAAATGACAGGCTAGAACAATAAGATATAATTGGTTAAAACAATAAGATATCATTAAGGAGCTATAGTTCATTCATCTTTTATAAACAGTATAAATACAAAAAGAATTACTGTAAATTCCACACGTAAACCAATCATGACACATGTACATTTATATGGTGTCCTACTCAAACCCTTTTTAGGAATATGAACATTAATACATTTTAATGTTTATTATTATTATTTATTCATATGGTAGCAATGTCACGTTTAATATATTTAAATATATTATATTTTTTTGTTACTTACAATAAACATAAAAAAATGCAATGTGTGTGTTTGCAGCCCCCTACAAGTAAAATCTCTCTATTCTATGAGTTACCTGCAGGGGTGATAATAGGTCTTCTATCCTAAATTAGAGGTTGTCCAACCCAGATGATGTAGGCACACGGGTGGTAGTAGCCAAGCAGCCACAATCAGTTTTAATATTGCCGGTAAATAAAAGGTACAAAATATGATGTTTACCAAAAAAACATAATGAAGAAATCAAACATTTTAGAGTGCATTCAGTTGTAAATGAGAAAACATCAATTTCACATGCCAAATTAGTTTTGTCTGACAAATCTTTGTGTTGTAAATGGATTTTCCTAATTTATTCATCCAGCAGAACCTTTTTCAGAGTGGATTTGAATTCAATTCATGTCCTGTATACAGCGTTCTGCCATCCTTTGAAGATATGTTAACGTTTTTTTTTTAAATGTCACGCAGAGAGACGCCACATGCGTAAATGCCGGTTTGTTAGATTCACAGAGGTTTGTAGCAAACTGGAAACAATATAAGAAAAAAACGATACATGTTCCGTGCCAAGGTGTGCCAACTTTGTATAACTATTTTATATTCGTACAGAAAATTAAATTATGGGTATGGTGTCTATTATATCAAAGCTGATCCTGATTTTACAAAAACCCTGAAGAACTTCTGTTTGGGATTCATTTGTTAATCTCAGGTTTATTTTGAGTCTGTAATGTAATATTTTATCAAACGTTAAGCCTGCAGTGCAGATATGTGGATGGCGTAGTACAGTTTGATTTCTCCATGGTAAATGGCCAGGCCCTCATCTGACGCATTTTTCATGTTAATTGGGTTTTCTCAAACATGATATGGAATTTTGTCAGCCATAGCAAAGGTCATCTTATCAGTTTTCCCCTACTGAGTTGGCAATAATGTGAATTAATAATATAAAGCCAAGAGGCCTGCATGCTTTCACAGCGATTGTGTAGTCTTCCAATAAGGATAATATGGGTACTATAAAATCTTGTGTACAATGTTTACATTCTTTCCCATTCTTGGACACTTAGGCAGTGTGTATCGCAAGTGAAAAAATTCATAACCTCTATGCATACCCCCCAACAGTCTTTTCCCCCCAATTTGCAGGCATTCTGCTGCTGTCCAACAGAGCAGCCCCACTCCCCTGCTTTTGTGGGAAATGGGGTTCATCATTTAATCTCTTTTGACTGGCCCAGAAAGGTCTTAAAATCAATGGAGGTCTATGCTGAAGCTGAGCACAACAAGGTATGGTGGTATGGTGTTGCCTCCGTCCTGCCTCCAACCACCTACAACTATTGCTGGACTTGCCCTCCCAGCATCTTTGGCCACCCCCGCTCTGGCCACACACCCCTACAAAAGTGTCCCCGTTTGTAGACCTGAAATGGTAGCAGGTATTTCGAAATTAGGCATGTATATTATACAAGAACAGATATATCTGATATTATACTGTGGGCACAAACACGAGAAAGAAGATATTTCTTAACATTTAAATAAAAATTACCGTATTTGCTCGATTATTAGACGACCCTGATTATAAGACGACCCCCCAAAATCTGAATATTAATTTAGGAAAAAAAAAGCCTGAATATAAGACGACCCTATAGGAAAAAAGTTTTACCAGTAAATGTTAATTCATGTAAATTATTGCATTTTTTAATAATAAACCTATGATTGAGAAAAATATTTTTTTGTTTTTATTTCCTTGTATTTTCCAACCTGCCCCCCAGTTACGCACATCTGCCCCCAGGTTTGCCACTCCAATATGGCACTGTGGCCCATGATATGCCTTTGAACCCTCTATATGCCACTGTGCACCATGGTATGCCTTTTAACCCCCTATGTGCCACTCTGTCTCCAGAAATGCCTTATACCCCTATATCCCATTCTGGCATTTAAGGGGTTAAAAGGCATATTATGGGGCAGAGTGGCATATAGGGAGGTATAAGGCATTTCAGGAGGCAGAGTGGCATTAAGGGGGTTAAAAGGCATTGTATAGAGCACTCCGCCTCCAGAAATGCCTTATACCCCTATATGCCACTCTGGCATTTAGGGGGTTAAAAGGCATATTATGCGGCAGAGTGGCATATAGGGAGGTATAAGGCATTTCAGGAGGCAGAGTGGCGTTAAGGGGGTTAAAAGGCATTTCATAGAGCACTCTGCCTCCAGAAATGTCCTATGCCCCCATTTAACACTCCCCCACCCCACACACACTTACCGGTGCTTCCAGTTTCCTGCTGTATTGCCGGGGCAGCGGGTTGACGTCTACGCGATTCGTGTAGGTAATGTCCGCTACAGCCGGAAGGAGGTGGAGTTGGCAGCGGGGGTTTGTCTTCGTCCATCGCGCAGACCTTCCCCGGCTGTCACCGCCGCGGGGAACTCTGATCTCTGACAGTCGGGGAAAGTCTGCGCGATGGACGCAGACAACCCCCGCTGCTAGCCACACCTCCTTCCGGCTGCAGCGTAAGTAAGCGGATCGCGTAGACGTCCACCCGCTGCCCCGGCAATACAGCAGGAAATTAGAAACACCGGTAAGTGTGTGTGGGGTGGGGGGTAGTGTTAAATGGGGGGGGGGGGACAGAAGGATCCAGGTCCCCTGCAGCGGTGCGGGGGATCTGGATCTTAGTCTCATAGTCAGACCTCTATTTGAGGTCTGATAATAAGACGACCCCGAATAGAAGACGAGGGGTATTTTTCAGAGCAAATACGGTATATATTTAAAAGGAATTCTAGGACAAGAGGTTGTACTCCTAAATGAAAGTTTGGAGGGTCAGAGAAGGATATGAGCATGTCCAGTCTAGGTTGGAATCTGGCTGGATTTTACAGCTATAATTGTATAATAACCTTATGACATGGCTTGCCTATTGAGCAGGCCCGGACTGGTCATCTGCCCAGTTGGCTGCTGTCCGACAGCACCACACACACACACACACACTCACCTCCACTCCATCTGCCACTACAGCAGCACATTGTGTGCTCCCACTGCCTGGATTTGCCTGCATATCTAACTGCCAGCCGCGTGTCATCAGGTAGCCACTGACCTTAAAGTGCCAGCACTTCCGCGTCATCTCTGCCCCTGCTCCTGAGCATGATGAGATGTAGTTCAAAGCATATTTTTTGTATCTCAATGTAACTCTGGAATTGATTGTAATTATTATTTTGCTTTTAATTAAAGACTAACAAGATTTCTCAAGCAGCTCAGTTATCGGCTCTTGCTAAAGCTGCGTGGAAATGTTTAGCAAACCAGTACCTGGAACCATGGAATGTTAATTATTATCCGACATTCAGTCTTATTTATATTCTTTTCACCAACAGTTGCTTTAGGTTATTATTTCCTGTCAAATGGGAAACTGCTCTTTATAACCCTTGTGCAATTATGATTTTTAGTAATGGAGTCATTATGTGTTAAACTACAACTGCTTTATTACGGACCCCGCTGATATGAATTATATACAACCATATCGCTCAACAGTGTAATGAAAATGAATGTGAAATGTGTACTTCAAATTTCTTGCAAGTGATCTGATGCAAGACAAATACTGTTAACAGTCTGGATATTGGGTTCTTAATCTTATTCTATCCATTTTATAGTTGTAATAAGAGCTTGGGATTCAGAAAGGTGTGAAATCTCTTATTACTTTGAAATTCGGAATCACTCAGCAAAGTAGCGTTTCCTGGATATCATGGATTGTGGGGTTACAAATACATATTTTAGTCCCATGTTCTGGTCAAGATGTTTCAGTAATACAACCATTTAATCGAGTTATTAAAAACTAAAGATTATTTTATAACATTTTGGAAAACGGCTCCAAATAATGGAATTGATTCTACTGAATGCAAAACGAGACCCCGGCAGTCACTCATTGGTGAGACATTGGTGTAGGCTGCTCCAAAAAGTGGTGCAAGGCATTTTATACAAAATTTATGGATGCTGAAAGCAATTTGGAAGATACAAATTAAGCGACATTTTAGCATGCATCATGTTTGTGAATTTGCATCACTGAAGACTTTGTCTTCATAGAATTTGATAAAACCATTTGGTCCATCTAGTCTACCCTGGTTTGGTCCCAGGGTTATCCCCTTTCCTCATTCTTTCATGGCAGGTGGCAAGAACGCTTGAAGTTTACAGTTGGGCAAGCCTGCCATAGCATGGCACGAGGCAAACGGATGCCAAGGCCACACTTTGGCTTATCACACTGGTTTACTAATAACAGCTGCTGGCAACATGAATCAAGATTACGATGACAGAGACCACCCAATGCGGGCAATGAGGATAATTCATTTAATGGGTGTGAGGCTGGAAAGCTTGACCCTCTGCACCCTTCACGTCTATGAAGGCAACGTAACTTAATAAATAACAGATTATGAATGTGCTGAAACGGTACAGGTTAATCTAGGTTATGCCCAATAGCCCAGGGCAAGTAAAAGGCATTTTTCTGCAGGAAAAACACCCAGATATTAGAACCAGCAGCAAAATCTTTTTCTCTGATGAGCAGTCTACAGACCACGTTTATTTATCAGGGGCTTAAATCTGTGAAAGGCGTTCATTAAATCTGTTGAAATGAGCAGTGCTAGCGCTAATTACTAAAACCTGTTAATCAGATTTTTGTTGTGGGACAGGAAATGGACACCATGTTTTACTTATATCTTGGATTGAAACGGTTAATTACATAAGGCTACTTCAATAAGGCTGATCTTTAAAAATATACATAATCCTTACTTTGGTGTAACGTTCTCGTTACTGCAGGATATAACATTTCAAATGATCATTTTTTTCTTCTCACAGGAGATAACTGAAAAAACAATCTTTTATCACATTCAGTTACAAAAATAGTTTGTGTTAAAAATGTGTTCTCTCTTTAACCCTATTTGACCAATTTATACTCTGAAATATACGAAAGACTTAATAATGTTGAAAAGAGATGTTAAAGGAATTTTTTTGTGTGATTGGATTTAAATATCTTTCAATACCCTTGCCTCAGTAATTATTTCTGAAAATAGCTGGGGGCAGGGAAAGGGGCACATCCACATGCAAAAGGGACACCACAAAATTTAAAGGGACCACTCAACTCTCATGTGTATTAAGGATGCCTGGGGTATACCTTTAATTGCATATACAGTCTAGACAATTTGCTTTCAATAGGCACTCCTAACTTAATGGAGTCGTCCAAAGCTTCATCAAAACCACAACCACAACGTTTGTTGACAACATTCATTTTCAAATTGATATAAGTTTGAAGCCAGCAGGGTATTCAAGGTAGTGTTTCAAAAATTGTCTGCAACACTTACAGTGCAATTTCTTGACAAACAAACTTAAATTGGAGCTCCTAGTATAGTTACAATATTTCTTAGGCCTAAGGACCAGGCTGTTTTTTTCATTTCTGTATGCTTTGTGGCTAAGGCTGTTTTAACGTTTCTGCAGTGTTTGTATTTAGCTGTAATTTCCTTCTTTCTCGTTTAGTGTACTGTAGACACACAAATTATATATTCTTTTTTTTTCAGGACAAGACTGGCTTTTTTAGATAATTTTTTTTGATCATATCATCTATTTTACTATAAAAAAAATATGGTTAAAAAAAACCACTTTTTTCTGATTTTGAGAAATATTTTACTCATCTGAAAAAGCTAATGAAAAAACCTGCTAAAAAGAAACAACATAATGTAATACCACCCATGAATAGGTTTGTCAGTTTTTCAACGTTTATTTTTGTTGTCTTGTCATCCTCTGCCCATGTCCCTTTTGGAACATCATTGAAGTTTTGTTGTGTGTGTTTTTCACACACATTGTACTTCAGGTATGAATTTACAGCTCCCGGTATATGTTGCTGCCACAATATTGTGTTCAGCAATATCTTATGAGTCCAGTGATACCACCCATGCATAGGTTTGTTGGGTTGCTTGGGGTTAAAGCAAATGCTGCTGTGAAAGATTACTGCCTGTGTAGTGATCAATAGCAAGGAAGGGGTTAAGGACAAGGCAGCAATTTACATGAATGAGTATGACCAGTTTCTGTCATCCTTTGTCAGAACTATTACACCTTTTAAACTATAAACATCTCTTTTATACTGACATGATCATATAAAGAAACTACAAATCCCTTGTATCAGGTAAAGCTGTCAGCTTAATGCTGCCATCAACGCACCACAAAGCAGATGGATGCCATATAATATATATCTCGAGTTCATCTGACTAACACCACAAAAGCTGAGAGGCATAACGTATTACCTGAACAGTCATTACTTCGTGCTTCATATTTTATAACCCCTTATTTTCTTTTAAATTATATGAATTATGCTCAGCCAAGATGGTTGTTATAAAAATACTAAGTCTAAGCTGTTGTTTTATCTCTGCTCAATTTTACATATTCACACCTGCATGTGTGCGCCATTAGAAGAACTAGGGTGTTGTGGAGCCCTGTGGAGCTGGGTGAGCTGCCCCGTATTGAGATACAAGCCAAGGCTAGGTTGAGGCAGACTCAGTGGCTGGCTCAACTACCCATGCACAAGCCAAGACACTCACCCACTGGACATGGAAGCTCCTCATGCCCAAATGGCAGGACATGTGCAGCATCCCAAACACAGGGATACTGTGTTTTAGTATTTTAGACAGCTCAGCTCCAGCTGACAAGCCATTAAAGGTGGGTTGAGAGCGACTAGCGTCTAGAGCAACCCCCAAGCTGCAACCAGCAATCGTGGGGCACAGTTACAAAACTGAAGTTGGTCATGTATTTTGCCATTATAGGTCAGCAGACCTGTCTGGAGTATTATTAGGTGTATCATTCATCCTTCCAAAAAAGTGACAGTATTGTAAAATGTAGCTCCACTGGCAAATAGGCATTTTATTACAACTGGTCTTTCCCTACTAAGTTCACATACAATCTAAAATGTACACATTGTGCAGGCTAAGTGTCTAATTTCTATGGTATTCATCACACAGTTGTCTACTGGTTCAAAACCTACCGCTCCCATCCTTCCTCTTTCTCCTGCTACAATTCGTTGATGTGACTTGGTGCTCAGTTCTAGTGCGTATGTTCTTCTACATCTCCTCTGTTGGAAAAATGAATCTCTCCTTTTAGATTCTAGTACAACCTCTATGTTGATAACACAGTAATTCACTCTTCCTCTAGTTACATCTCACTCTCTTTTCTAACTGGCATCACTACTTGTCTCTCTGCATTCAACTACCTGAAGCTCAACATCTCAATAAATATAATTGTTTCTTGTTAATTGTTAACCCAATAAACACCAGTCAACAGGTCATGGAATCATCTAAAATGATATGCATTGATGTATTCCATAAGTTAGTAGCTATTCTAGTTTGCTGAGGGAGCTGTAGTCAATAACAGAAAGGAGACATGAACTTGCCGCACATCATACTGAAGAACTTACAATCTAGATTTAATAATATTTATAAACAAGAATTAGAGCAATGAAACATAATATTTGTCTCCACTTTTCTTAATTACATTGCCTCATTTATGAATGGGGAATTTGCACTTTATAATGACGATAATTACAGCACTAATTAAAGTTGACAGTGTTCTCATTCTGTGCTACCAGGTGCATTTTTAACTCATTAATATTGATGGTTTGTTGTGGCAGGTGTTTACTGTTCAGTGCTATAAAATAATATTTTGATGAAGTATAACAGACACACACACATGTTACGGCGCTAACTGAAAGCAAATCTACCTGTTGAAAAATATTGTTGGCTCTTATAACCATATTAAGAGGAATTGCAAAGTCTTTTCCATGAAACTAGCACAGTAAATGTAAAGGGCCTCCTTGTCTCTTGTGCTAATTGCTGGAAGCAGGCCCAGTATGACCATCTGGAAAATTCCCATTGGGCTACTGGCCGACAGCGCCCCATACACAAACTCGGGGGCTGCAGTGTGCGGCGACCAGCTGGATACGCCCTTCCGCATGCGTTGTTGGCGTAAAAAAAAAAGGCGGCTCTCACATCCAGCCGTCGGCTAAGCTTACGTCATTAGGAGGCCGACGACCTAAAAGTGCCAGTGCCTCCTCTTATCCCCGTTATCGTCTGGTCGTTGTTGCAAGCGTCATCAAGTCCTATTAATGGATTGTGTTCCACACAAACTTTATAATACACGCAAAAACATCATTTAAAACATGGGACTTAAAAGTGCTGTTCCACAAAACATGAACTGAATTCTCGGCTATGCTATGCAAATAAGTCTTAATGATAGAGAAACTAAAGAAGCGGTGGGTTTTTATGGCAACAATCTATCAGTGCCTGCTTTATTTCACATGAAAATAACATGTCCCTGGCAAAAATTATAAATGCGGAAAAAATGTACAACATTAAGGAATTATTTCTGGGAAGGAAGTGGACTTTAGAGAGTATTGGGAATTATGTTTTTAGTCAGGCACATTGAGAGTGATTACTATTTACCTTTCCCTACTCCTGCAAGTACCCAGAAGACAGCCGTGCGAGTGAGTCATTGTCTGTTGGCTTTAAAGTGCAATGGTTTATTTTTTAACCCCTTAAGGACAATGGGCGGTCCATAAACCCATTAAAAACAATGCATTTTGAGCCCGTACATGTACGGGCTTTGGCATTAAGGGGTTAACATTCCAGTGCGGTACCGCTTCTAGGGCTGCATTTAGTTACAAAAGTGTTACATTCAGCAGAGTAGGTGGAACTCTGCGTCCGGGTGCCAAATTGATATGAATAATGGCATTTGTTGTTAAATAATCGTCGCCAGTTCCTGACGGAGTTTCCACCTTGGGGTTCTAAACCAAAGTTGCTCTTATGACCCCACTTTGGCAACCTCAAAATCTTGTGTCTCTTCAAACCTGGAGCCAAGGACATCCAAGTTGCCGTCAACTGCCCTTGGGGTTTATATACCTATTGCTAATACAGATATAAGTAAATTTTGATGGTAATAAGATGACTGCCGTTACACACAGTAAAACTGGCAACCTGAAATGTTTTAACTCCGAGTACCGTAGCACCGGGGGCTTAAATGGTTTGCATAGATAGGAAGATTTGTAACACACAAATCGAAATAAATTCCTTTAATAATATGGATAGTAGTATGAACACATTTTTTTTAAAATTTCTTATTTCTTCAGGCAGCTTGGGTTGATACATTGGAAAATACGCAATATTTATTGTTAGCGTCTAGCTTAATTTTATTTTTATGTTAAGGATTCCTATTTTGAATTCAGGATGATGTTTCGTAGCTGGCAGAAAGGGCAAAAGTGATGAAACGCTGTTTATTTTAATTAGTTTAGTGCCATGGCATAACTATCCGTAAGCCTAAGATTCGCTCTAACGTTGTAAAAAAGGAGCGTTGCTATGGAAACAGTAACCTATAGAGAGATAGTAGCAGTGTTCTATGAACAAACAGGAAATCGATGCCCTGTCTGGGCTCATCTGTTGCTGAGATCTGTCATTCGTATTAGGGCAATACTGTGTTTCCTCTTAAGCAGATATCATCCTTTTTAGCTGAGAATAACATGACTTTGTGGAATTAAGAAAAGGAGAAAAAATTCCAACAAAATATATATTTTGTCTGAAATATTAAAAAAGATTGGGAAATGATGCATTTGAAGAGGTGCAGCAAAGCTCCCTTTTTCCATTGTCGACATCAACTCCCCGGCATTTTTACTTAGTTATGCTAGGTTATTTTTGGAAAATGTATATTCCCTTAGGATAGCTGCCTACAGCGTTACTGTGTCAGAACAAAACATAAGAAATGCTTGAAATCCTTTGAAATAAAGATGGCACATAGGCAATGTAAAGGTTTCTAACATTACAGGGAATACTGTTTGCTTTTTTTGTTCAGAAGAAGGTAATAAAAAGACCTGAAGTGATCATCTACAAGGGGTACTAGGGTAGGGAATGGTTAACTCTGCAGTGAAAGCGTCCTACACACAACATCACGCATAATTCACACATTAGTCTTATTAAATTATTTGTTGTGTAACTAAGGTTATGGCAGAGATGCAACTGTGTTCCTTGCCTGGTCTTGAAAATACAGAGCAGCACCTCACCAGCTGTGCAAGGGAGCAGTTCTGTGGCACTGCTCCTTTCTGCATATAGCCACTGGAGTTTGGTGTAGTGAGCACTAAAAGCAATATTCACACCCTGACTGAATCCTTTCTGTGTATAAAATGATATTTTAGGTGAAGTAATATCCATGTTATGTGCCTTCACAAGTTATGTACGTGGATGTGCTAACCTACAAAAAGCTTTTTTTTAAACAAAATATATTTGAATAGATGAATTTTTAAGTGAATCAGATGCGACCGTAGGTCAATTCTAGATGCCCCTTGTGGCCATGAGTGGAAGTACACGTAAACTGCAACTTGTGACTCATGTTTTTCAACTCAGGGTATTATGCGTGACCCAAATATTACTTCTTCCAGAATCTAGCAATAATCATAAATAACAAAATCAGCGAGCGTGACACCAACAATGGTTTTTACATATAATTCCTAAACATTTCATTTGCTAGGAAATGGATCTTTGCAAGGAAATTGCAGCTGCTGAATATCAGTGTGAGAGAAACTGCAACATGAGGCTGGGCAGTGTACATTCTGCCTGTTACTGTGCTGGAAGCTGCCTATGAATTATGTAGCAGAGCTCTAATGGGAGCCTTTGTGACCCCTTGGTGTTTTTTATTTCTATACACAGAGTATGCCGAGAGAAGCAGTGAGTCTGAGGCTGCTTATTAAACGATGCCCAGTTGAATTTCCTTAGAGTGAGATGTACAAATCAGTTACTATGAAATGAAAGATTAAAGCTGCACTTTCCACGTATCTCTGCCTTGGATTAAAAAAAGCTATTTTATTTATGGTAGGAATCATAAAATAAAGCCTCCCCTCTAAAACATGTCCTTGCGTCAAGGCTTGTTGTTAGGGTAAGAAGCAGAGTCTGATTCTGGTAGGAGGTTTGGAGTATACCATGGGCCAGATTTGGCACCTTGGCCAGTTTTGTAAGGTCGGTAACGTATCCATTTATTTAAGAAAGAAGACGGAATACATTTCTATCTATATGGAAATAAGGATAATCAGTGGATTGATTTTAAGAAAACAATACATTGTTTAGTTAAATTGTACATGGCATGGGTAAGCTTGTAATATGTATTAGCACAAACAAAAGAGCACAGCACCCAGTGGTACTCAAACAGACTCATAACAACTGTATTATAAAAAGAATAAAAAGAAACCCACTGTCACTAGCAGCTTAACAGAATCACAGTGAAGCCATTGTGCTTCTGAATCCCAGTTTAAAGAGTCCTACAATCTCAAGTCATTCCACCGAGAGGAGAGATGGCTAAAAAGATAGGAGAATCAGGCCATGAATCAAGAATGTTATTGCTGGGCAGTGATCAGAGTTGTACCTAGGGATGTTAGTGCAATGTAAAGTCCTCCTAACATCACAGCAGGTTGCATCAGGTCAGATGTTGTGCCCTGCACTGATGACCCTTATTGCTGGAAGCATGGAGAACAGACTGGGACAGCTATGGGAAGAACATGATGGCACAGGGGCATTGGCACCAGGAGGCTCAGGCCCTTTTCATAGTTATTCGATCAATTCTATTCATGTGTGTTGATTGCATCATGTGATAAGGTCTCTAAAGAAGACTTTGTATTTCAATTTTGCACTCTGAGAATATTGGAACTTGACAGATGATATAAAACAGATGCCTTCCCTGTCACCAGCCTTTTAACTTGTTTTACAGGAAACACAAAAATCAAGTTAGTAGCAACACACAAGCTACTCTATATAGGTTGGATCATATTCCCTGGAGTTTATAGTTTGTGCGTCTTGAAACACCACCAATACACCACAGAATGTGTAGAATGTGACATAAATTTGAAATATCTGGCTAGATTCCATGTTAGTGATCAGCAAGTGCCAAGACATTATTGCAAACACTTAGCTGACATCAGTTAAATTAATGGAGACAAAATGTATCAATGGCATGGAAAAATAACAAACACATGGCAAGGTTTCTTTAATTGAACATAGCGCATCTAAAAAAAATGTGCGACAAATACTATTCCTCAATCCCGTAAGGGGCATCATTACTTTGGTGATGTAGTTGTTGATTGCTGCCAGGGGCACACTGCCACCTAGTGGAAATAAACACATTTCCTAGAAACAACTCCTAAAATATATAGACCAGTGGTTTTAATTTAAGGCATCAAGGACTAATCTACTAATTTAATATTTTTTTAATTGCGATGCCTATCTGGGATATCCAAATGTTGTGGCCAGTTCCCAGCCATTGAGGCCGATTTAGATTTAGACATTCCCTCGTCTTAATACTAAGTGTATGCATGAAAGATGGCTTTACAAGCCAAACTTGTATCTTCAATTGCACATTTGCCCTTGCAATTCCACAAAGTGCAGAAATCATACAGCAGCCAAATTAGTGACCAAGCAACTTGGCCAGTGATCAGAAAGCTCCCGGTCCTCCACTGCTCTGTTTCACCCAAGCCATCTAAGTTGTGCACAGGGCAGGCTATTTTGCAGCTCACAGGGTGAGAGTTTAAGACTTTTGGTGTTGATAATGTGAGTGGGTAATGGGCTTAAAGTCAGCAGGGGGAGATCTCACCTGTTAAAAGAAGTGTAGGGATCAGAGAGGAAAGTAGGCAGGATTCTCCTGGAAAAAGAGACCAAAGACCTAGAAACAAAGTAATAGAATCTCTTGAGTTGTTCTAGATATATTTATTTATTTGTTTGTACTTTCACCCAGCAGTATAAATGTGGGTTCATTTGTTCTTTCCTTCATTCATTGTTATATATTCAACCATTAATTCATTTTTATATTCCTTAGAGTTACCCACTCATTATTCTCCCACATTAAATGCATGTTTTCAAAAATAATAATAATATATATAATGTTATATATTAATACAACACAAAAGTATTGGGACACCTGACCATCGCACGTATAGGGGTATGCTGTAGGGGACAATGCTATGCTTCCAACTTTGTGGGAACAGTATGGGGAAGGCCCTTTCCTGCCCCAGCATGGCTGAGCCCCAGTGCACAAATCAAGGTCCATAAAGACATGGTTGGATGAGTTTGGTGCGGAAGAATTTGACTGACCCACACAGAGTCCTGACCTCAATCCCATCGAACACCTTTGGGATGAACTGGAACAGAGATTGTGAGGCAGGCCTCTCATCCAACATCAGTCCCTGACCTCACAAATGCTCTACTGGATGAAAGTTAAGAATTATGGAGCGAGGAAAACATTTTATAGAAAATGTTAGCGCTCAGTTCGATTTGGCTTCCAATTAACCTCAAGGAAACAAAGTATAGAGATGTTGTCTTACTATTGGGAAAAAGCTGTCTGCCTTGGGTTCCTTTTCCTGCGTCTCCGCTGTGCGTTTTTTGTGTGCACAGAAATAGCTGTCTGAGCTTCAGTAATAACTGAATTCCGTTTGTCAAAGTAACTATTTCTTAAACTGGATGTGAAGGAACAGTAATTAGGATCACATATCTCATAGCCGGAGCTTTGCACAAAGAATTCGAAGAGGAAGAAGAAATGAAGATCACAGAAAAGCTCGCTCACAGTATGTAACGACAGATCCGAGTTTCCTATCTGTTGGTTAAAACAACTTGAAAGTGTTTGATCATGCATTTAACGTGCATCTCCACTACTTTATAGCAATAGCATGGTATTGATACAAATGTTAATACATAATGTGATCGCATTATAATGAATGTTATTGTATCTATTTAATGACTAATCGAGACAAGTTGTTTAAAAGGAAAATCAAGGATATTGCCAAGATTTCTGCCTCTGCCGGCTTCAGCCAAACATCTGCGGAATGGATCCAGCGCACATTACTCCATCGTAACACTGGGGGATGTGTGCAGAAAAGGAATCTGTTTATGCTAATGTGTTTAGCAATTATGTTTCAAAAATGGGAAAACACAGTCAAAGGAGACAAATTGTATATTCAAATCCAGTGTAGTGGAAGAAACAATAAAATTTGTTAGAAATTGTTTATACTACAGTCACTCTCTGTGGCTCCTATCATGTACTCTTCGTGTTAACTATTTTGGGCCAAACTCTTGAATCCCATTAGAAAGCACTAATATAGAACAACAATGCTTAGTTTGTGTCTGTGTGTCTATATCCATATCTCTATCTATCTATGTATCTATCGATCTATCTATCTATCTATCTATCTATCTATCTATCTATCTATCTATATATATATATATCTATCTATCTATCTCTATTATCTATCTATCATCTCTCTCTCTTTCTATCTCTCTGTCTCTCTCTCTCTCCCTCTCTCTCTCTCTATATATATATATTTATATATATATTACTTATTTATAACTTGATCTATGTGGCAGGTCCTGCAACACCAAGCTTTTTATATATGACCCAATATGTAACGCCAACTTTTCAGATACGTATAACATGCTATCTACACCAAGTGTTTCTTCTGTTAAAGAGGATGCCGAAAGACTTGGGGGTGAAAGCTGCCCAACAGAAAGCAAACGGCGGCACCACAATTCATAGTGCAGACCCTAAGGTGGCTACTTTACAGCTATGGCATTTCAGAGTTAAGGCCATATGTTTAATGCACTAGGAAACACTATTTGAATTTTTAATATATGGTTTCTATGGCAACAACCTATCAGCGTTCACGTTTCTGACAGTTAATCACCCACTGAATAATTGCACGAACACAAAAATATTTCCAGGAAATGCTTGTGCTTGTAGCGGTACGAGGAATAATGAGCTTGATCTAATGAGCCATCGAAAATGCAGATGGATTTTTTTTAAGAAAGAAAAAGAAAAAAAAGCTAAAACTATAATCATTAGTAAGCAATACAGCTCCCCAGCCAAATAGAAAACTAAAAAGCACTACCGGATTAAACTCATCTACATGTTTAATGAATGTAGTTCCAGATTTCATCATAGCGAACTCCAGGGCCGGCCTGCGAGGTCAAAGAGGCCCTGGCACTTAAGCCCAGTAACCGTCCGATGACACAGAGGCAGCCGCCGGCTGGATACACGCGGCCGCATGCAATGTTTTAAATTCACGCCGCGTGCAGCCGGGTATATCCAGGTGCTGCAGATCGGTTGAGTATATGATGCTGTTAGTCACCGGCCCACCTGGCATTAGCCCATCATGCTAGATGGCCAGTCTGTACCTGGTGAATCTTCAAATCAAAATCACCATTTGTCTAAGCAGATCAAAACAAACCTATGGATTGCAAATGGTCATAAAGGTAATTGAAAAAAATAAGTTCAATTAAGCTAAACTAGTCCTACAAAATATGTTCAGATCCACTTGATGCCATTTCATCTGGCAATAAAAGGGTAAATTTGGCCGTGCTGAAGTGTATTTGGACCTCTCTACACATGTGAACATTTTAATTATCTAGAAAATCTGAATAAAACCGATCAATTTAATGTTCTATTTTTCTGTGAACTCCATTGAACCGCCAGCGCAGATGTTTCGATTAATATTAATTATAGCATTTCCAGCGGTTTACAAAATTCTATTCCTGAAATTTTCAAACAAGGCGTTTTCCACCTTTGTTTAAAACCAGTTTGGATATGTCATTAAACGTGGCCAAATGTTTTTAGAGCTGCACTTACTTATTGGATCATTAAAGGGACACTTTGGCCATCACATGCTCTTTAATGCATTGCATAGCTGAGTAGTCCCTTTACATTTTCATGTGGCAAATGCATATGGCCACGTCATGTACTCACCTAAAGTCAGCCTCAGCACTGGCTTGGGAAAGGTTCCAGGGGGCTCTAAAGAGGAACCTTCATGCGCATGCACAAAAAGCACACCCACAGAAACTGTGTTGTTTAAAAATAATGTACCTACAAAGTACTCTAATATACATTCCTTGTTGGTGAGGCTGCATGGACAGGGAGCGTTCCTTTAACTTCAACAGATCATATAGAAGATCATCTTTCATATAAGGAAAGACCAGATGTGGAGGTCAGTTAGATGCATGATAGCATCCCCTTTTTATTGGCACGTGTAGTTCTGGTTAACAGAAGCATTGGAAATCAATTTGTTAATGGAAAAATAGAAGCACCACAGTTAACATTCTTTCTTTCTTTCTTGCCTTATTCATTTTTCATTTTTTTTATATGTCAGTTCTTATTAAAGTTATATAACCACATAAAACTTAAAGTTCTTTGGCAACAAAGCCATGGAAACAGATTTCGGCACAATTTCTAACATCTGGCGCACCATGAACACAGTTCCAAAAGCTTGAGTCCAGCTGCGTGAAGACACGACCAGCAAAATAACCCCAGCTCTATTGCTAAAGATACCAATAGTTCCCACTACAGTGGAGCTGATTTATAATAGGAAAGAAATATGCTTACATTGGTTTAGTGTAAAAAGATCAGGAAATCTAACCTTTGGAGTTCTGTATAAAAAGTAGTTCTGGTCATTGGCGTAACAGAGACCCCTGTCCAGGGGGCCCCTAATTCCAGCACAGCCCTGCCAAGCCCTCTTCCCACCCTGGGCCGTGCATACCCTCTGGACTGGATCAGCACGCTCACATCATCCTTCTAAGATGTTGTGTCGGAATATGATGTCATATTCTGGTGCTCAGCAGACAGGACGGCAGCCTGAAGACGGTGCCCGGGGAACGCTAACATCTTTCTAAGACAACATGCAGACACCCTGCAAACATTTTAGCTGAGAAAGAGGGCCACCCAAATAATAATAGCAAAACAATATAGTATGCTCATTTGAGCTGGACCTTTCACATCGTTTGTTTGTGTAAGTCCAAATTGTTATGTTATTTACTACTTGTACTACTTGTCCTGTTTACCCATTATACAGCCCTGGAAAGCATGATGGTGCGATATAAATCAATACAAAATAATAATAAAACAAGATGCTCCTTATTGGCATGAGGAACGTCGGCGACAAGAACATTTCTTGGATTTTGACCTATTTATTAGGTTTATTCTGCAAACCGTGCAGTGTGCTGTTGAAAGGAGGAGATGAGGAGCGATGGGCTTTCTAAACTAACGATTTGCAGCATGACAGAGCAGCAAGTTATAAATCAATACTCAGGCGCTTTGTGATACAAGCCAAAGGACATTATATTAAAACATAGCTGGCTTTACTAACTTACAAGTTTCCAGATCATAAAAGCATTCCGCGTGGCAGTAAGACGAAGTGATCTGTCCGAGGAGATAAAAGTCTCATACCAACATATCCACTTTTATTAAGCTACTGTGAGAAATTCATGGTTTTATTATCATGCCAGTCTAACTATGGAAAAAACATAAAAGATTGAATTGAAAAGTGTGTGTGTATATACACACCGATCAGCCATAACATTATGACCACTGACAGCTTAAATGAAGAACATTGATAATCTTAGCATGGCACCTGTCAGCGGATGGGATATATTGGGCAACAAGTGAGCCTTTCCGTCCTCAAAGTTGATGTGTTAGAAGCAGGAAAAATGGGCAAGCATAAGGATCTGAGCTACTTTGACAAGGACCAAATTGTGATGGCCAGACGACTGGGTCAGAGCATCGCAGTTTGTTGCATCAGGATGCCCATGCTGACCCCTGTCTACTCCTGAAAGCGCCTACAATGGGTACGTGAACATAAGAACTGGACCACAGAGCAATGGAAGAAGGTCGCCTGCTCTGATGAATCACATTTTCTTTTACATCATGTGGATGACCTGGATAGTCGCTTGCCTGGAGAACACATGGAACCAGGATGTATCCATGGAGGCCCCACCTCGCAACTAACAGGACTTAAAGGATCTGCTGCTAACGTCTTGGTGCCAGATGCCATAGCACACCTTCAGAGGTCTAGAGGAGTCCATGCCGTGACAGGTCAGGACTGTTTTGGTGGCAAAAGTGGGACCTACACAATATTAGGTAGGTAGTCAATGTTATGGCTAATTGGTTTATATATAGTTATAATAATATACAGTATAATAAAAGCTAATATATTTTCAGTAAATATAAAATATAACACTGCCATCATTCTAATCACAAAAATAAAAAAGAAACAACAAAACTTTTGTGAATTGGTGTGAATTATCTCTACTCTAACACTAAGCAATCTTTCTAATAAGCACACGAGGAATATTGATTATTGATTTAGAAGAGTTCTATCAACATTAACAGACAATATACAGAAATTGAGTTTCTTATTTACAATTTTTCTAACATCAATACAAGTATAAATTCAAGGATAAATAACACTTTCATTATTTAAACACTATATATTCATTTATGTGGACTCATTTTATTGATATAGATCATGAAGACATATAGCTTACTGTCCCAAGGCCCTGTAAGTAATGAGATTTTCTTTGCTTGATGTCTGGTTTCACGGCACAGATCAGTGTTGTTTAATGAGAATAACAGACAGATGGAATGAAGCAAGAAGAGGTGGTGTTCTGTTTCGTAAGAGAAACCTAAAACACCTGTACAAACAGAAGGTCCCGGACTATTTTCCCAAACTCAGCCGGAGCATTCTTCTGTTGCAAGGCGAATCTCTCCAGGTTTCATAGATCATAAGTAGACAAGGTTCCAGTAATTCCAAAATCCTATGCTACTTGCACTTGCAGTTACTTAGCGTTACTGGACTCTGGAATCTGCGTGAGGCCCGTTTGGATTTTTTTTAGGTAGACATTGGCCTTTTTGTTTTTCTTATGCTTTGAAAAGTGAATTCCCAAAATTCCTGAGGTCCCTTCCAGGCATAGATGGATGTCTCAAGGGGTGAATGTAACCAATCTTTGCTTTGTGTATCACTCTCAAATATCCTAGACACTGTAGAAAAGTAAAGTAATGTTGCGGGTTTAAATATTAATTTGGATATATCCAGTGCCCCTAATCTCCTTGCATAAGATTTACATACTGCAGCGCCGGCTCAGCAAAGACTGCAGGCAGGGAAAACATTCCCAACCATTTCATCCCATCAGCCCTGAGGAGGAGGGCAGCAGCAGGGCTGCAGATTCTACCTCGGCTAAGTCCTTTATTTAAGACCTTAAGATGTATTCTTCTTTAGTGGGGCTGTCAGGTGTGGATGCGTGATGTGAAAGCACAGCACCCGTTTCTTCTATTGTTATTTGGTGGATGCCACACAGATTGCATATACAATTGAAATATAATTAAGACAAAACCCTACAAAATGTGACCATGTTGAAAGAAATATCCAGGTGTATTATCTTGCTGTTATACCTTACCAGAAATACAGAAATACTGAATACTGTATGTAGAACTTGGCCACCTGGTAAAATATGTCATAAGAAGCATATCCATCCATACACACATATCATATACAACATATCACATTTATGTCCAGATTTTGCAAGAGACTGGATGATCGCAGGATCTAGTCCAGGATTCTTCTGAATGCTGCATTAGATGCAGGTGCTGGACATTTAAAACTCCTGAAGCCTCACAATTAATGAATTACATGTTAAGCAAACTGACACATTTTCAAAAAATAGACAGTATCTTACAAAAGTGAATAAACCCCTCACATTTCTGTAAATATTTTATTATATCTTTTCATGTGACAACACTGAAGAAATGACACTCTGCTACAATGTAAAGTAGTGAGTGTACAGCCTGTATAACAGTGTAAATTTGCTGTTCCCTTAAAAATAACTCAACACACAGCCATTAATGTCCAAACCTTGGCAACAAAACTGAGTACACCCCTAAGAGGAAATGTCCAAATTGGGCCCAATTAGCCATTTCCCCTCCCCGGTGTCATGTGACTCGTTAGTGTTACAAGGTCTCAGGTGTGAATGGGGAGCAGGTGTGTTAAAGTGTTATCGCTCTCATACTTTCTCATACTGGTCACTGGAAGTTCAACATGGCTCCTCATGGCAAAGAACTCTCTGTGGATCTGAAAAAAGAATTGTTGCACTACATAAAGATGGCTATCCTAGGCTATAAGAAGATTGCCAAGACCCTGAAACTGAGCTGCAGCACGGTGGGCAAGACCATACAGCAGTTTCACAGGACAGGTTCCACTCAGAACAGGCCTCTCCATGGTCAACCAAAGCATGGCGACTTTGAATCAAAATGTCTGCTCATAACAATTGGTCAAAAGTGGATAATATAAACCGATTAAGGAATTAAAAATACAATAACAATATTTTTGTACAGAGTGCAGGAAACTATAAAATTATAAAGCAATACTCCATGCTCTTTTAGCCTCATTTTAAAGATCGTCCTGAAACGAGAAGTCGAAAAACATGTTTATTGAGTTCTGGGTCCATTTGCTATTGTAGCATTAAAAAAAGATTGTTAGTCAATCCGCTCATATCCTGCAGTACTGGGAGAACCTTGCTCAGCTGGATAAAGCATCAGCAATATTTGTATCTGGGAGGATCTCAGTATGTACTTGCACTGGAAGGTTATTAAAATCTATTGTTTTGTACATTAAATATGTCAAAAGCCGTTCACAATTCATATTCTTTTTTGTTTTATTATTGTCCAAAATAATGGATTTAAAACTTAAAATTAAGTCTATGTGTCTGCCAAAGAATTAATTAACCCAAATGACTGAAGCTTACAAAGCAACATCCACTGGAGGATTTCTAGAGAAAACAACTGAGACTTGTAAACAGCACCAGATGTGGCAGAGACCATCTGATATCACTGAACGAATACAAATATTTTACATTGTGAAAAATGCTTTTTTATTCTCAACTTGTGATCAATAAAATACACACATTTGCATACCTGTATAGACAAGAGACCTATATAGCAGTGAAAATATATGGGTATTGCAGTGAGATTGAACATATCAAATGGCCAACTTCACTATGTATTATGAGAGCCCCACCCTGGCTGAGCAGAGTTACATATATAATACATAGTTGAATCTGAAAGGTAGCTTTCACATATATACGTGGGAACTTCCCAGGGTAGAGCTACCTGGAACTCTTTCTCTTCTGGGGTGGGGGTGGCTTTTTGAAGGGGTGGAGCTAGCCATATGTAGGGGCAGAGATAGCCCCCGACAGCCTTTAGGGGGAGGGCAGTGGTGTGGGTGTGGCCAAAAACATTCCTTTGCCCAGAGAAAGAAGAAACTGACCCAGAGATCCGGGAAAGCAATGCTTCAACAAAAGACTCTGGTCCAACCCAAAGAGTTCTCGGGTGTGCATTCCTCCAGACATACCTGTGCCTTATGCATTGCTTACTAAACTCTTCTTTCAGGAGAATCGTGTTAGATTTGGTCCTTTATAATTAAATCAATGAAATGCTCCAGTTCAAATCTTCAACAAATGTAGAATTCAGCAAAAAACGTATGCTTATAACTGAGTCCATGTGTGAATATTAGTGTCACCATGCTGGAAGTGGAAATTAACACGGGCAACATATTTTATGTCCCATTGCTTACAAGCCAAATCTTTCATGACCATGTCTTCCAGTATGACATGTTTAAACTAAGCCGGTTCTCTAATTTAGCACTATGAGAAATTAAGACAAAATAAGAACAAGATTCCCTTTTGATATTCTTCTCATGAATTTTCCTAGATCTGCAGTTTTTGGATCTGTCACGTGCACGTGCTATACTTGTATTTAGCAGATTATTATTTTCTATAGTAAAAATAAACTCTTGTATTTCTTTTCATATTTCAATAAAATACCTCCTTAGTTGTTTGGGAAGCTTGCCATCTCCATTGTTGAAGTATTTTTTTCCCTTTTCCTTAATCCAACATCTAATGGCTCAGAAGACATTCCAGATCCAGATGTTAGCTTTGGCTTAAAATAAATATGTGAAAATATTGCGTAATCACATATTTGACAAATTATTTCATTGCTGGTCCAATTGTAAATAGCAGTTTCTGAACTATTCCAGCGTGCACCACTTGATTCCTATATTATGAAAATGCCTTCACCCCTCGTATTCTAATACATTGCATAATTTCTCTGTTAACCCTTTAATAGTGGCTGACTTGACCAGGAATGAACAGCTCTTTGGAGAGCAAGGCACTTCTGGCAACCTCAGAAAGGAATAGTGAGATCCTCCAAGTGAATAATCAGGAGTGAGGTATAAACCAGAAAGAAACTCAAGACGACTAAAGCCAACTGTTTATAATAGTCTAAATTATTCTATTACTGGATATGCCACAAAGAGTATTTCAAAGGAGGAGAAACACAGACAACTGGCCATAGGCGCTAAAATTAGACAGAACCATAACGTTACAAAGTATGTCTTTCTGAAGAGGGGGTTGAAATTAGAATAGTTTTGCAACAGAAGTGGGAAAAGACTAATAGACTGATGAAAATGGGGCAGGTAATGTTTGATGTCTAGAGGTAGCAATAAATAAGAACACTATATGGGCCAAACGCTTATTACTTATTATTATATCAAACTGCACAATTTAGTGTCCTTATAATTTTTTCTGCTTGTATCACTGTGCATTTAGAAAAGCAGAACATTTCAAATGGAATCACAAAAACAGGT
The DNA here is from genome assembly GCF_027358695.1 of Spea bombifrons. Classification (NCBI taxonomy): domain Eukaryota; kingdom Metazoa; phylum Chordata; class Amphibia; order Anura; family Pelobatidae; genus Spea; species Spea bombifrons. The sequence goes on along the minus strand of NC_071089.1, from coordinate 89,754,423 downwards.
GTCATAGCGCCACCTAGGGGGCAAAGGATATAAAGCATTCAAGAAAGCTTTTATTTAGGTCTTCCATTGGGCCATGAAGGACCAGCAGTTGTGCAAGTGCACTGAATTAAATAAGTTTCCTCCTGTAAAAGGTAAGACTGCCCCACACAAACTCATGTACTTACAAATGCACTCGGGGATTCTACAGAATCGGTTTAGATACCAGTGCGCATGCGTAATGTCTTCTCATTGAAAAGCAGCCAGTCAGTGGCAAGAAAAGTTTGATCATGGAGGAAGAAGGCAGTTTTGCAGCATAGCTGTGAATCCTGTGTCAGATAAGTGCTTTATTTTCCCCCCAGTACTCAGAGAGTACTTTAATATGCATTCTTCTATAGTAGACGTGTTCGGACATTAGACTGTCCCTTTAACAAGTGTTTAAATGTCACTGAATTATCTAAAACTACTTTAGCCCACTATCAAAGTCCCGCAACTCCAAGGTAAGTTGCTCAATATTAAAGTTTATTCTTTATAAAGCGCCAGTGAATCAAATGGGAGGAAAAAAGCGTATCGTGTTTTGCTTACTCATAAGCTGATCAGATCTTAAATTAGATCTGCTACTGGACAACATTTTGTGTTAAGGTAGCAACTTATTATAATAATAATAAAAAAAAATTAAACAAAGTAGTTGCCACAACACCTGCTGTCCCTCTGTCAAGATTGTAAGCTTGCGAGCAGGGCTCTCTGCACCTAATGTATCGGTTTGTGTTAGTCTGTCAATTCTCGTCTTGTCATATCCCTTGAATATATGTATTGTATTAAGCGCTGCGTAAACTGTTGGCACTATATAAATAAAAGATAATAGAAATACACATTAAAAAATCCCCAATCCAAAGTTCAAAAATAAGGAGAAATGGTGTAGTATGTAAGGGAGCGTTTTTCTCCTGTTTAACAGTAAAAAAAAACCAACCAATATATAAAACCCTATGCAAGTGGTGTATTATTCTAGTTAGGGGGACCTATATTTTGTAAGAAATACTAAGTAAAGTTACATTATTTTTATATGTTTACTTTTTTGACATATAATTCATAAATACTGACAGACTATGCAAAAAGTGGTATAAAGAGAAAGCCCTAGCTGTCCTTGGCAAAACAATATATAATGTGTACACTAAACATGGAAAAAGGTGTTAAAAGTTTAGACATGAAGAGCGGTAAATAAAAAGTCTGGCAGCAGCTTTCAGAATGGATCAGAGCAGTAGAGAAGCCAGTTAGCAGTGAGTTGAAATAACCCAGATGGGATATAACACAGGAATTAGTTAGCCTCCTGCACAAAGAAAGGACACATTCTGGAGACATTTTGCAGATGGAGGTGGCAGGATTTGTTGAGCTTCTGTATATGAAGAGTCAGATACACTAAAGGTTCAGCCGGTTGCTGAAAACTCTCTCTCTCCCGTTCCCTGCCGTCTGGGTGCTGTGCACCCGCGTCGGCACAGCCCTGGTGGTCCAGTTTGTTTGTTCACGTGCCCCTTGTAGACACCTTTGGCACTGGACAGCAATAGCACCCTGACTGGTCTGCAGCTACGCAGCCCCATACCCAACAAACTGCGATGCACTGCGTGTTCTGACACCTTTCTATCAGAAGCAGCATTAACTTTTTAAGCAATTTGAGATACAGTAACGCGTCTGTTGGATTTGAGCACACGGCCAGCCTTCGCCCCACTACATGCATCAATGATACTCGGCCACCCGTGACCCTGGCATCAGTTCACCACTTTTCCTTCCATGGACCACGTTCGATAGATACTGACCACTGCAGACCGGGAACACCCCACAAGAGCTGCAGTTTTGGAGATGCTCTGTCCCAGTTGCATAGCCATCACAATTTGGCCCTAGTCAAAGTCATCCTTACGCCTGCCCATTTTCCTGCTTCTAGCATGATCACTTGCTGCCTAATATTTCCTACCTAATGACAGGTGCCATGATAAGATTATCAGTGTTACTCACCTTACCTGTCAGCGGTCATGTCATGGTTGACAAGCGTATGTAAGAGGCATGACTAATTTACCGCTTTTCCTCCAGATCTTAAAACAGGGATGCATTTTATGATTAGCTTTTAAACAGCAGACTTGTAAATAAAAGGGCTGCACACCTCTTCAACTTCTATTACCTGGGGATTGTATCAATCCAGACCGGGGTTACACATGCAGGAGGGGCCTTTATTGCATAGAGAAACATACAGTCCAACACTTGATACAAAAGATGTGACTTTACAGCACCAGGTACTTGTGTTCTACAATCACTCAACCAGGGGAGCCTAAAATCGGCAAGACGATATGTAAAGAAACATGAGCCACGCTGGAAGCTGAACATGTTCAACAGGATGTGCTCGGACCCAATAAAGTATGAGGGCTGTTCCGGAAGCTTTAATAAATACCAGATATAGGGCATACTCCATTCAGCAACTCTACCGAAACTGCAAAAGAGAAAACACACGAGTGCCTAATGTTTTGAAAACTTTATTTTAAAACTTCATTCTTCTGATTCAGACTCCTCATCCTGGCTGATCTGGAAGTATCTGAGCTCGTAAGTCTCTTTGTCGGATGCAACCACACGTAGCCAGTCGCGCAAGTTATTCTTCTTCAGGTATTTCTTTGTAAGATACTTCAGGTACCTATTAAATAAATAAAATACATGTTAGTGACCTTGACACTTAGAATTGACCCACCCCAGCTAAAACTGGTGACCAAACTGGCTTTATAACTTTGTAATAAAACAGACATGCTCATGTCATTTATAAAATATTGCTTAGCATTAATTCCGCATTTGACAGACAATTCCAACATCTTACTAAATAGTTACTAAACATTTACAAAGTTACAGAACGGTGAAGACTTGTAGCGAGGATACATTAAAAACACGCAATTGCAGAATTACCAACACGACCATAACATTACCTCTTAGAAAACTGTTTCTCGGAGACAACGGTAATTTTGTTCTTTAAGCGTTCAATATGAACAATGTTCCCAAGGTTTCCGGTTTTTCCATTGACCTTCACCTTTTCTTTAAGAAACTGTTCCTGTTACGGAATAACAAAAGATATAGACACTAGGGAAGGAAACCCTAGGTACAAACTAGGGAAGGGAGCCCTAGTTTCAGGACTTATTAACAAATGCACACACAAACCCCAAGTTACACAACAATATGGTTCATTGAAAGAAAAAAAAACCAGAATATTCGGTAAATCTTCAGAGATAAGCCTTAATATATAGCGCTGCCAGCACATCTTAGCCCAATAATGGAATAAAAAAGCCTGGTTTAAGCAATATAGTCTCTGAAAGCACCTACAGAGAACCGTAATTCCACCCCAAAGCAACAATAATTGTGATGAGCGAACACCACGGTCTTAGGTTGGTAAAGCAAAATCAGTCTAAATCTTAAAGTAAAGGCTTGTTTCTGTGATCGTAAAATCTATTACGCAAGTTCATCGACAGGTTTATTTTGACAGCTTGTTCATATGACATTACATACAGAAACCGTAACTTACAAAGTTGGCAGAATCAAAGATCCCATCTTCCACCGGATGCGTCAGATCCAGGGTGAACCTGCTAATGATTTTTTTGGACTTCTTGTCTTTTAGCTGCAAGAAACAAAAAATAGAGGTTGTGTAGGTGATGAGTTAGCGAAGGAACCGTTCCAACACAAACATTAACCTTAATTACAAAACATGATCTAGATAATAAAAATGCCATGATCCTTTAACGCATCAATATAACTTAAAGTACAACATTGAAATCAAAATGGTCATCCCTGGTTTAGCGTTTACCCCAAAAACCCATTCCGGCAACCTTATTAAACAGTTGATTGACAGCCCAATAAGTAGTATATAGTTATAGTTTGGGGTGGGGATGAATGGTTTGCAGGATAAGCATCATCAGAATATGTATAAACTATATTGGAGGGGAGGCATAAAAAATATTAAAAAGTCACAGTAGGCGCTTAATCTAAAAATTTGAGTGCAAAAGGCTTGGAGGTGATGTAAAGCAGATTTACTTTACTGGGAGGGTGACAGGTAAGCGGACGGCCTCCAGAATAAGCGGTAGAGGAAAATACTCTTGGGGAACCTAAAAACGCATTGATAGACAAAGCTATCCTCAATATAAGACGAGAGCAAGGAATGATTACGCTTTGGGATCTTATCTATAGCCAAGTCAGAAGTATTTTATATAAGGTTGGGACTAGAAAAAAAATCATGCGCATCAGACAAAACCCGAAATTTATTTTTGGTATACGCGGGCCTGTAATGTCTACCCCTACCACGGGTCAGAAGCGGGCTAGAAGTAACCTATAAGCGGCCTTATGCAAACCCTTAACAAAGGCGTGCACACACGATCCGGCACTGAGAATATTCCGGAATTAACCATGTTCTAGAACAGAAGCGCCAACACTTAGATCGCTACTTAACACTCACTGGAGCCATTTTCCCTTCGGCGGCCGTAAAAAGGAAGAACGGCGCCGGGCTCACTGCTCTTATAGGTTAAGTGACGTAAGTCGTCAGGGGGAGGAGCGATAACATGACATGTATTGTTCGAAGAGTTCTCATGCAGACTAACGGAAAGATTCCGAGTTCCAACCGTCGTAGCACTGTCTACAAACGCATACAGCAGCTTCGGCGTGGCGACATTCTTTATTCCGCGGCGTTAAACGCTATTTTGGAAGTGCCGCTATGGCAAATATTTCTCATGTGTTTAGCGCTCTGATACCGGGCGTGGCATGGTCGTTAATGCGTCACTTCCGTTTAGTCGGCCACATGCTGCTGCTTAGTCAGTGGGTATCGGCGTGCTTTAAGAGGTGTGATTACAGGTCGGCCAACATGGCGTACAGCGAACGCAGCGAACGCAGCGGCGGAGTTAGTCTGCCACACGCTAGTCCCGCTGGTAAAACTCTAACATACGACAAGTACACCTCTAATGTTGACGTGGCGTTATGGTAACCCAAGTAAATCGACGTAAACTGTGTTCGGTAACACGGCGGGTGATGCAATGAGAATGACGTATATAAGATTGGCATCCATGCTTGTGAATATGAGTATATCAGGCACTGGAGGGGAGTATATCCCACGCAGGCAGAAGACGTGCTTGATGTTACCAAAAATGCCTATTAACTGTTTAGGCTCAAATTCACTAAACTGTTCCATTAAATGACAATGTTTTTTTTTTTTTTTTTTAAACTGTTGCTGCAGCTCATGACTTAGCGAATCCGTCTCTTGGAAACCCTGTGGTTCCTTGGGTGTGCCGCAAACAGCCCAGGGTTCCTGGACGTTTCATTCATTCTGACGGAAGCTCCGCTCTTATTTTAATTATTGAACAAAATCCATTGGGAATCCTATTGCTTAACCCCTTCAGTCCCAGGGGTTTTTGGTATGTCAGTACCGCGATTATTCTCTTTTCCTGTGAATAGAGTAACCATGTAAACTATATATTGTTTTCTCAAGGAGAGAGAGAGCTTTCTTTTGATACCATAGTTGGATGATTAGCTGAAAATTTACAGAAACACCGCACATCCTTAGTTTTTTTTTCTTTCTAGAGGGCCATATTCATCCCTTACATATAGTACTCTATAGGGTAGTATATTTTATACTTCTGGCTTAACTGGTTTGGGGGTTGTGAACGGGGGCAGGAGGGTTATACTTTTTAGATGTTGTGTTAGGGCAATGGGATGTAAGGGTTTTTTCTTTTATTAACTTTTTTAATTTTATTTTTTTTAGTATGGTTAGATGTCCTCTTAGGGACCTCTTGAACATGTTATTAATGCCAGTGATGTCACAATGACATCACTTAGCTCACTTTGTTTTTTTTAAATTATTATTTATTGTATTTTAGTGATTTAAAAAAAAATCACAATTATAACATAATAATGATGAGCTCAAATAAGCTTACAATCTGGATGTAAGATTGGTGCAAACTTTAGGTTTCGTTCCGGTAAAGGAAGGAAAGATTTACTTTGCACTAAGCAATATGTTGCTAATTACAGTACTTTACAGAGAGGGTGGTTGATGAATGGAACAGCCTCCAATCAGATGCGGTAGAGGCTAAACAGTATGGTTGTAAGAAGGACGGGCCAAACTCAGACTTTTCTTTATAATTGAAGACTAGGGACTGTTTCACCAAATGGAAATAAACAGTATTGGGAGGTTGTAGCAAAACGTGGAGCTGGAATACTTTATTCTTTGTGCTAATACACTTGCTCGCTTGTGCAGGATTTCTTGCACAGAAAACTATTTTCACTAAAAACCGTGTGTGTGAATGGCAGTATTTTGCCACATGGATCTTAAGACAAGGGTCCTTTATGAATGGAAATTAACTCTACGACTCTTGGATAAAAAGGGGGCGTTTCAAACAATCATGTCTTTCTGTTGGTTTTTTTTTTACCAAAAGCCATACCTCAATATTTCGTTGTTTTCTTTTACTCGACATGGAGAGATCACACGAGTGTATGCTTTTTACTTAAGAATTCTCAACATGGAGTCTTACGGCATATGGCGTTGGGGTGGCAGTAAACCAGCGTGTCATGGGTGATGAATCTAAAATTAAGTTGCAATGATACTAATTCCTTTAGTGAAGCAAGAGGCCAAAGCATACTCCAAAGCACCTTAACTCCAATTGCTGAAAACGTTGATGCTGGTTCTGATAGAAAGGTGTCAGAACACTCAGTGCAACGCAGTTTTGCTCCAGATACCACAGCACACCTTCAGAGTTCTAGTAGAGCCCACGCCACAACTGCTCACGGCAGCAAAAGGGGGGACCTACACAATATTAGGCAGGCGTTCATAATGTTTTGGCTGATCAGTGTATATCATTACCTCCAGCCACCAGCTTCAGCGAATGCTGTAGGGTGGGGTTTGGATACCTGTGCGCATGCGCGGAAAGCATTCCCATTGAACCAGTGGCAGATGTTAAAGAAGGGGAGCAGCTCCAGCAACATTTACGCCGGGTGCTTTCTTTCCTTTAAAATATTCCAAGGCTTTTTTAGATGCTTTCTTTGTAGATGGGTGTCAGGGACAGACTGAAATGTAACATGAACCTGAGCGATAAACTAAGCTTATGAAAGCATTATATGCTGCTTTGTCAAGTTGTGTCTGTAATATATCGTAATATAATCATAAAACGTTGCTAACATAGTAAGGTTCAGGTTTAATAACCCTTACCTGCCTTCTGTTCTTTGATGAGAACTCATTCTAAAACGAGTACGTCATATTTAAGGTCTAACTTTTTCTTAGTCCATATCCCGCAATAAACGACCACCATAAAACCAGTGAAAGATAAAGAGCACCCATGGAGATCACCTTCAAAGGATGCTAATGTCCTGTTGTAGGCTGCCATTTTCCATGGAAGAATTGTGACCAGAAGATGTTCTGTGCTGACAGTTTGACCTCGAGAATGATAGGAATCATGACAGGAAAGAGTTAAACTGTAAACAGGGCCTGAAAAACGAGAGGGTCACCCAACCAGCAGGTAGGTAGGGGAGATATCAATGTATGAGGTATTTGAATACAAGGCAGGCGTTTGCTGCTAGGTTTTTACAAACCAACTCAGTAGAAATGCCACGAAGCGTCCGAGCTACAAACTCCCTGCCAAAGGGCGAGTAGATGGTGTCCTAGAGCCAAAGATTGTGAATCGGAGGGCAATTTAAATTTCCTTAAAATAGGGAGATTACAACAGATCATTTTACTTGTGATTTATTCCGGTTCAGTTTGATGTTTTGTATGTACTCTTTTGTAAAGCACTGTGACCATTTTCTCTTAAGTTTATAATATGTAAGTTCTGGCTTTGTGCTCCAATTTCAGAGATAGCGGTAGTTATCACGTTACGAGTTCTCTGTTTTAGAAGTTTTACCTTTACAAGTTGTGTTTATAATGCTCTAAAGTTTGAGCAGTTTGGTTACCGAAGAATCCTTGGGTCGTGATTTTTTTTTTTTTTACCCACATTGCCCTGTACGTTGTTTCAACCGGAAAAGAAGGTTCTGGTACTTCTACACTGCGGAAACTCCTATTTCTTAAAAGAAATCTTAGGAAATTAGTAGGAATGCAAAACAAGTGAAATATTCCCCGATATGCAGTTGTAAATGTATGGTTTGAGTACATTAGCAATTGCGTATTTAAGCCTGGAGATAAAGGTTAAATGCATTTAAGAACCAGTAAGTACTCGGGTAGTTATGAGACTCTCCAAATCAACGTTTATTTGTGGCAAAAAAAAAAAAGCTACCATGTTCCTAGAACACCTCTGTTCTGCCACAAAATAAACCCCGTGCCAGCTGTACAATATACCATTGTGTGTTCATGTCCTCTGTATTTAGCCTGATGTTTCACACAATTTGTTGAAACGACATAAATGAAAATCTACATTATTTTATAATCCAAGACATCGTACTCATGGTTCCGTCAGCCAGGGGGGAAAAAAAAAAACTAGAACAATCTGAAATCACCTATGCTTTATTGATATCTTAACTTTGTTCAATCCACAATTGTATAATCTAGTAACACAATCTTAAAACTTTACATGTTTTTGATTTACCAATTAGGTTTAACTTTACAGTGAAATGCAAAATATACAAGGCTTCTAGTTTTGTACAACTTGAAATGGCAGAATACAATACACAAACCTATCAGAATAGGTTTAGAAACCATACTTTGACAAATCCAAGTGCCTTACTGTCGTTTCGTGAGCCTAATCAAAAAGGTAAGAGAACACCTCGGTTACAGAGCTTGAGATGTCAAAGAAATCCAAGTGCGAGGAAATAACTGAATTTACTGCAAAATGTGTTTATGAAGCATGCGGCAAAAATTAAAGACAAGATCAGGTAGAGTAAAGATGCACATTAGGGGACAGAAGCTGGAGATTGCTTCTCATGATCTTGGAACAAAGCCCAGCACCTCATTGCTAATCTGGTCGTGTCCCGGGGGTGGTGTTTGATGAATACACAGCAGTTACCTGTAGCCAGAGGGTCCATGCAGACCACAGGGTGAAAAACGCGAGCCAGTTACTAACAAGTGATTAACACTTAGAAATTAACTATTAGACGCACCGCATGCTATGAACACATTTACGCCTTCAGAAAGCCATACTGGAGAGGGATTTGAGACCTACGCTAAACTCAGTTATGTATTCCTTATTGCTGTAAAGTGTAGTTTAAGTAGTAGAACGTGACCGGTTCAGCATCTAGTACAAAATGTTACGTTTAAGCCCGAATACGGCCAGAGAAATCAAGATGTTTGAGAAATCACATAATACATTGCATATTATTTTCAGTAAATATGTCATGAGCACAGAAGGGACAGCCACAGTTTGTAAAGGTAGCTCCTTCTGGCATCCAATGCTGTGTGTGAAGACAATCTCCCAAATATCTATAGTAAGGACTAGTTTACTACAAACTACCAAGAATTCAAAGTAAAGAATGAAGTGCCACAGAGTACGAGGGGTTCACCATTGCAGCATTTTGGGGGTGTGAATGGCAGTGTTAACAGACTTCGTCCCAGCCCAGCAGATTGTCAAGTTAGAACTTGGCCTTTGTGTGCGCGCCCATACAGCCAGGTAGGAAGTGAACGGTTTTAGGGGTATTGGGTTTTAGGAACCTATGCTGTAGGGTGCCCTTGAAAGCTGGTGTGGGGGCAAGCTTGCAGGATCCTAATGCATGACAAGGAACCCCGTTTCCCGGTTATTTTGGAACGAACAAGGGCCCTCATAGTTGGACACTCAATGAAGTATTCAGCACCAAACAGTGTTTCTGCAATAGACTTAAGGGTGTTAATACTCAACTATCACCAATGCCAAGTTAACACTAAAAATGGACACATTGTACATCAGAGAATTTTCAGCAGTAATGAAAACTATCCAAAACAATGTTACGGATTAAATGTATTTGGGGCACTCAGTGGTAAAACAGGCACAGGAACACTGCCAAATGTAAAGCTGCAGGAGGAACAGAATTAATAGTTTGCTGTAAGTGCTAAAGTGTATTCCATAATGGAGGAAAGCGGCAGAGAACGGCAACAGAGCTCAGGAACAAATTATGACTTCTGTTCAAAAAAAACCAAGAGCAAATAGTAATGTAGATTGCTGTCCATTAAAGGAGCGGAAGGGATTATTGATGACTTGCATAAAAAAGAAAAAAATCTAATTTGCATGTTCGTTCAAGTTTTTTTTGCATGGGGGGAACAAACCAAGCACTGGAAGCACTACAAAACAATTCCTGGGAAGGTCTTTACTCTGTTTAATATTTCAAGATAAATACAATAAAAGAAAAAAGAGCAACTGAACTGCATTTTTCTATTTTTATTTTTTTTCAGTCCAATGACAAAGGCCTCGAGTGAAAATCTGTAGCATTAACAACTCTAACCCTCATTTGTGTCATGTACGCCTGCCACCCAGAACCACCCAACAAAGTTGCCCGTCTAGACCATAGGCAGGCTTTGACACTTTTTTGTTGCATTACGCAAGCCAACATGTCGGCAAATGTACAGAGGTCATTTTACTTCCACATGGCCACCAGGACTTTTTATAAAGGGAGGGATAAGGAAACTAGCAAGTCAACTGGCATCTCCAATCACTTAACATGCATTAGATTTAAACTTGCTTAAGTCGTTCTTATTGTGTACTATATACAAACAAGAAACTACAGAATAGGTATAACATTACCGCTTAGTTATTACCTTTTACACGAGGCGCATGTGACCAATTTCTAGCAGCCCGGTTTAAACTATGCATCGCAAACAGATGCGACATATCTACTAAATGTTTGGCCAGTTTAGTTGGACCCTCAAAATAAACACCTGTAGGAATGTCAAAAGGTAATAACCAATGCATTTAATTATTAAACTGAAGTGATAATGAAAATTGCCAGTTAACCTGCATAACCAAATTTAGCTTCCAGCAAATACCTGAAAATTGAAAAAAAAATATGAGGTTTTTGAAAAGGCCATAGCTTTGGTGACAATCAGAACCAAATTTAAGATCGGTTGTTCTTGACCTGAGCACTTTGCTCGAGCCTCTGAATCGGTTTTATTTGGTCATGGCCTTGATGGCTACAGCACATTCTTCATTCATTGCACACAAGACTGAGATCTGAAAAATAAATATTGAATGGTTAACATTTTGTTAATATAATCTTTAAATAGATTGTATTTCTACCACTTGAAAAATGCATAAACAAAATCGAAGTGGAGGATGATTAAAATCATGCATAAACAGCAACCCATCCTACATTTCTGTGGCAGCTAACAAACACTGCATCTAACAAGGTTTAATACATCACACAGCAAGTTCCCTTACCATGATCTCCTCTCCTGCTTCAAATCTAGATTCTATTTCCTTTCCCAGGTCACCATCCGGCAGCTTCAGATCATCACGAACGTCACCACAGTCATTCAGGAGAGACAAGTATTTGTCAATGATACCAATCAGCTATGGGGGGGAAATGCCAAAAAATTAGTTAAACATTTTTAGTTTAAAAAAAGTTAAACATTTTTAGTTTATGTTCACATATAGACTTTAGAGCATTGAATTTGGCATTGGTTAAAACATGGTCATTAGTTGACAAGCTTACTACCAGAATCTAAGTAAAAAGCTTTTTCCAAGAACGTTTTTACATGTTTTTAGGGCTGAAACAACTAATCGATAATAATCGATAATGAAATTCGTTGTCAACGAATTTCATCATCGATTAATCGGATCGATTTTTATCGATTATATAATCCGACCTCAAACAGAGATCGGATTATAACACCGGAATCCAGATCCCCCGCTACGCTGCAGGAGACCTGGATTCCCCTCACTGTCGGCCGGTCTCTCACTTCCGTCTCTCTCCCCCTCCCATCTGCCTCCTCCCCCCTCCCATACGTCACTCTGCCTCTCTACCCGGCACCGTTACTGAAGGCACTTTCATTGCAGCTTCATAGAAGCCACAGTGTAAGTGAAGGTGAGTAACGGAGTCTGTCTGTGCGATGCAGACCCCCACCGGCTGACAGAGAATCATCCTCTCTGATAGCCGGTGAGGGTCTGCATCGCACAGACAGACTCCGTTACTGCCCTTCACTTACACTGTGGCTTCTATGAAGCTGCAGTGAAAGTGCCTTCAGTAACGGAGCCGGGTAGAGAGGCAGAGCGGTGTATGGGAGGGGGGAGGAGTCAGAGGGGTGTATGGGAGCCACCCTCCAATAAACCACTCTGGCTCCTCCCCCTCTCATACGCCACTCTGCCTCTCTACCCGGCTCCCTGGTGTCTTGTCAGAAACGGAGGTTCACAGGAGGCAGAGTGGAGTATGGGAGGGGGGAGGAGGCAAAGTGATGTATGGGAGGGGGAGGAGCCAACGCGATGTATGGGAGGAGCCAGAGTGATGTATGGGAGGGGAGGAGGCAGAGTGGTATATGGGAGGGGGAGGAGGCAGAGTGGTATATGGGAGGGGGAGGAGGCAAAGTGATGTATGGGAGGGGAGGAGCCAAAGTGATGTATGGGCAGGGGAGGAGCCAGAGTGGTGTATGGGCGGGGGAGGAGTCAGAGTGGTGTATGGGAGGGGGAGGAGCCAGAGTGGTGTATGGGTGAGTTATAGTGGTGTATGGGGGGTATTATGAATTTTTAGGGCATATAGGGGGTATAAGGCATATGGATATTAGGCATATCAGGGGGGCATAAACATATCTGGGGGTAAAAGGTATATCAGGGGGCTCAGTGGCATATAGGGGGTATAAGACATCGATATTAGGCATATCAGGGGGGCATAAACATATCTGGGGGTAAAAGGTATATCAGGGGGCTCAGTGGCATATAGGGGGTATAAGACATCGATATTAGGCATATCAGGGGGGCATAAAACAAATCTGGGGGTAAAAGGTATATCAGGGGGCTCAGTTGCATATCACTGGCATATAAGGAGTATAAGGCATATCAGGGGCACAGTGGCATATCAGGGGGCACAGTGGAATTTGGCATATAAGAGGTATAAGGCATATATGGGGCAGAGTGGCAAGCTGGGGGTCAGATGTGCATAACTGGGGGCAGTTTGGTAAATAAAATAATTTAAACAAGGCTTTTTTCTCAGTTTTTATTAAATATGAAAAATAGTTAACATATGAATTAATATTTACTAATAACTTTGTATTAAAACCTAGTTTGAGAAGCACTGTGTTTGGGTTCTTGTAGCTTTTATTATTATGTCAGTAAAATAAGAAGGTGAATAGAGAGAGGCCATTGCAATAAAGGGATGAAAGTGTAAATTGTACGTTTTTTATTGCAATTTTTCTTCAATTTAAAATAATGTATTTTTTTATCCGATTAATCGATTAATCGAAAAAATAATCGGCCAACTAATCGATTATTAAAATAATCGTTAGTTGCAGCCCTACATGTTTTCATACTTGTCATGTGCATGCATTTAGCCAGTTATATTGACCCAATTTTTACTAGACAAATACCCTGACAGCTTCATAGTGCCTTGTCGTGAAAAACAAAAAACAGCTCATCCAGCCTGACTCTGGCTTTGTTTACAGACTGAATCGGCTGGCCCCATACATGTAAGACGGGGAAATAGCCAGTGGGAAAGTCTGCTGGTTCAATAGTGAAACCTACTCCCGGCATTCCCTACAGGCCAATGTCACCGCCTCAGCCCAAGCAATAACATTGTTTTGCGTTGAAGAAATAAAATGGGAAAGAAGTCCAATGAGAACAGTGTGACTGGAGAACACATTAGGCAGAAAACCCCCAAGACAAGGCAGAACATTAACAAGACTGTAAAACTACATTCAGTGTTTGCATATACTAGTGTAACCCCGAGCTAAAAGGGAGGTCAGCTTCTAGTACTTTGTTATGAGTGCCAATACGTCTCGTTAATAGTTTGAGGTATTAATCTCAGAATAGGAGTCATTTTGCCATGACCACCACATGCAAAGTCAATCGGCGCTGAAATGTACAGATTGCGCTGTTCTACCTTGAGGAATAAAAGCGTTTCAGCTGTCACTTTCCCAGTACCAACGAGACATGTAAACTTCACTGTATCCATTTCAAAGAGGATAACGTCCCATGGCCCAACAGAGCAAGAGATAAGCTTATGGGGCCCTACAGTGGCCTCCTTTAGATTTTTGCAGAAAGGCCCAAAAGCTTGTGACTTGGCATATTAAAGGAAACATTACGCAAGATAGGACTTTATTACTTTAACAAAACCTAGTTACCTTGCGCTGAACCCATTCACATCCTCACTCAACCTTCTAAAGATAACCGATAACCTTTTAAGCAAGAGTCCTAAATCTCAGAACCATTAAATGGGAAATTGCTTAAGTCTCACTATACAAAACTCTTAGACTGATATGGAAAAAAATGGTAGAGCTAGTATCTACTCCAGAATTCCTAACCCCACTAAATGACTGCATTAGCCAAGCGTAAATAGGAAAGGAATGTAACACTAAGGAGGTGAGTTGATATTTCAAGCAGTATTATAAATACTTATAAAAGGCTGTGACAGGTAACCACAAAATTATGTTCTATTCCAACACTGCATTTACTGCTCTAAAATTCTGCTTCTATGCAAATTCAATGGCCATACAAGTTATCTGGCAGGAGAACATATATTTGGTTGATACAAATAACCGGACAATACACTTGGAGCCAGGCAAACAAAAGCAGCACATCAGTACTGTCACAGAGAAAAGGCTACCCCCTAAGATTTCTCTGGGATTGTATTGTATTAAAAGTACATAACAGGAAATTAAATATGCTTAACATCCATAGAATTTATGCATTTGGGTTTTAAGATTTGTAAAAACAGGAAGAATTGTCTGAGTATCAGAAGATAATTCTGAAATGGTGGGATCCTGGAGTAACAAGCAAATTAGCCCCGCTACAGAGTACTTTTAGACACGGTATTGCAAAGAAAGTTGAGCCTCCTTTGCACCTACAGCGGTTAGGCTGAACACACCATTACATAGGATCGGGGTACAGAACGCCAAAGCGTGATATTCTTAAATTACACGCTTGAACGGTTAACACTTAACCCTTGTTTACCGTGTGCCAGGTTGTTAATAAACGTTAACACTATAGGTATTCTATCTCACCTGGTAATCGCATCTCTTAATATTGGGTACATCCATGTTGTGGGTAGAAGGACAAATATCTTCATACTTCTTACCACTGAAAATATCAATTCCGACAAGGTGAACCTACAGAACAGGAAAAAACATGCATAAGTTACAGAACGTAAAAAGCAGGCAAAACCTAGCGTCTAAACTCTCAGAGAACACCAACAAAAATCTATCCTAAACAGAAACAAAAGCTTAGTAATCAGCTAAAGCACTAGACATCTTATCACTACTCGCATTTTCCTTTTACAGGTCATATTCACCTGCAGCAGATAAGACCAGATCTGTCACAGGAATTAAATCGATTTAGTTTTTTTGGTATTTACCTTGGCATGCCCGTGCTTGCCAGTCTTGGAAGTAGACATTTCAACAATCTTGCATGGGCGTCCCTTCAGAACCACAAACCCATTCTTACGCAGGGCAGAGCACTGCATGGGGAAAGTGGTGGATGCCCCAGCATCTCCAGTGGTAAAATCGATGTCATCTGCCATGTTGCTGGGTGTCTACAAAGTACTGATACGCCAGAAGGTTACAGTTAGTAGCGAACACTTTAACAGTTTCCACCTTTCAGTTGTGATAACGTACTCGCGTACTTAACGCCGCTTATTTACGCTGGTAGATAAGGCACCGGCTGTATCTTTGTTTAAAGCTTCATCAGATCAACTGCAGGCAGCCTCGCCGATACTAAAAGAGCAGCGCAAGATAAACACTAAGCGTTCCAAGCAACACGCACACCGACAAAAACGGGCCCCATACCATCCACGTGTCGGAGACCCCTTGCCCCAGGAAACGGAAACAAGGCGCCTCAGCTAACTGGAGTGAGGGAAACCTCGGTCACCGGTACAGTTCGCTCACTCCTGGCGGGAGCCAAGCACCCCTCCCCCACAGTGACTAATGACTATGCGTTACACTGAGGCCCAGCGCTCTGGGCGAGACCCCGCTGCGGTCCGGCTACAGCAGACCAAAGCGCCTCAGCAGACAAAAAAAAGTCTTAACACAGAGGGTATAACAGGCTTTACGGCGGGAGCCGACAGCTGTTACAAAAGCTAGGCCGCACATCACAGTCTCCCATCCCCCATACACCCGCATGGCCACCGCGCCGCGCGGTTCAGACTTCAACCGGCTGTCGCGGCAGCGAGCCCGATAGCAGTAACACGCTAACCCGACATTTCGTCCTGCGCTCGTAAACCAACAAGCCACGAAGCGTCAGGTCCACGCCCGTGCCGGCCTCACCCTCTGCAAACGCCGCGGACATTACACGACGCCATTACACCAAGCCCTCAGCGCAAACCTGTCACTGTCAACTCTCCACCCTGACTTTCTGCTACACGCAGAGCTACCGATCACTGATCAGACTATCAAAAAGCAGGCTCAATAGCTGGGAACCCGGGCGCCATGCTATTCCTTCCTTACCTTGCAACAAAAAAAGGAACGTCACTGCGCAAACGCGCCCAATTTCACTGCGGCAGCCCGGGAGAGGAGGGGCCAACAAAGACTTCACCCAGCTCTGCCCCTCCACTTCCGGCTTACAAGTGGGTGGGGCTATTATCTGCGTATGGACATGCGCCCAAACGGGGTGGCGCTTAGACATCGAGATCCGGCGCGGAGTAACACATAGCGTGCAGGCTCCGCCTGCTTTCTCCTCCGTGTTGTGTGAGTGTCGTAGCTTCAGGCTGTAAGTGGAATTTTGTGGGGTGGGTTTGAGCTGAGGCGAAAGTCATGTAGGGATTGTTGCGGTAAAACGCCTCCTCCGTTACACTGAAATCACTGTGCATAGTGTCCGTTAAACTACTTCACCCGTTCTAAATCGTGGCTGTATGTCGAGGGCTAAAGAGCGGGAACGCGCGCGCGTCCTTTCTTTACCGTTTTGACGTAAAATGGGTTTATCGTACGAAGCGCACCCTCTGAATACTAGTGTTCGTTCACGTATACAGAGCAAGTTTTACGCATTTATCGTTCCGATTGGGGTGCTGTAGCTTATGGCTAATATTTTGTGCTTGTTAAGCAGGGTAGGTATATTTTCTAGAAATTTATGTAATTTTGATTTTATTTTATATATATATATATATATATATATGTATATAATGTACACACACTTATTATTTTATTGTTTTATATAGCGCCATCAGATTCCGCATCGCCGTACAAAGGGTGGACAGGGCACAGAAATTAGTATATAACATAAAGATGACATACAGAAAGAAGAGGTGTGGAGGGTTAATATATAATGGGAAAGCTATGTAAAAGGTCTTTAGAAATGGACAAGAATCTAAACGGTGAACACCTATGGTAAGGTGGTGTGAAGTATGTTAGATTGAAAGCTTTCAAGACAAGCTACGTCTCTTAATGCAAACGATTATATAAGATGCTTGAAGAGGAGATGCAGATAGTCGTGAAATCTTCAAGTTGTTATACTTCAGTCAGCCAATAAGTCTTTACTGAATTTGCTCAATTTTATTATATGGCTGACGTGGTGCTAAATGGTGCGGTTCCCTAGGTATAAATACGTAGGAGTAAAATTATTGATTGGTTTAGCACAACTCTTATACGGGGTATAACTAGGGATGCACCTTATACTACCCCCCCACCATAAAAGAAAAAAAAAACACGTATATGAAATATATGGTTGCTAATAGCAATCACACTCCTATCAGGATGGGGGTCTGAACATCACTTACAACCTCCCTGTGCTATGCCCCCACCCTTACACATCCATGCTATCACACACATATTCATTAATTTACTCATTCATTCCCTCAATCACGCATACTCGTTCCCCCGTACCTGAACTGCAGATTTCCCGGTGCCGTTTACAGACTTTCGCAGGGGCCGCTGCTTCCCTCTGCGTTGCTGGCCCTTTGAGCGTGCAACTTCTCTTGTACCGCCCGGGAACGGAGCAGAGTCGTGTGATGTGACGTCAGTTCACGAGACTGCTGGTTTACCTGCTGCCCCTTGGCGGAACAAGAGACGCTGCTTGCTCAGTGTGTGCGAGCAACCCTCAGGTAAACAGCAGCAATTTCCCGCCGCCCCTGGATGAGGGTAGATTATTTTGGCTTTTTGCCGATGATGCCGTTTTCGGCCGATATGTTTCGGCCAACAATATTACAGTTATACCTAGGGATGCACTGGAATAAGTAGATGTTGCTGAACATAAATTGAGTTTGTTCAGCCATGGGACCTACAGCAAAGATAATTTAAGCAAGATTGCAAAGAAATTAGATTTTTCTTTCTATTTTAGTATAGTATATTTTAACCTACTATCACTAATAATTGTGATTTATGTATTTCTTTGACTTTAAAAGAAGGTCCTGTTTCTCAAGCAATATATTATTTGTATATATTGAAAAGGGGTAATCACGGTTTAACAAAAATAAATAGTAAAAAAAAAAAAAACCTCTCTGCTCCTGGACGGGTTAAACCTTCCGAAACTTGTGCATTTGTTTGTCAATTGATGTAATAACAAAAGGTGACAAACCTCAGGAAAGAATAATCCCTAAAATCCTGTGAATAGGAAGTTGGGACGGCTGCTCCAATGGTATACACAAACAACATTACATACGTTTTATAATATTATATTTAAGTTACAATTTTTTGCAAAATTGTGATATTTGGGAAAAGCGACAGATCGGAAATGTAATTATTTGTTCTAATAGTCTCGGACCCCCTAAATAAACAGAACTAGGGCTGCAACAACTAATCGATAAAATCGATGATAATCGATAATGAAATTCGTTGGCAATGAATTTCATTATCGATTAGTTGAATCGATTTTTATCGATTATAAAATTAGGGTTTTTTCAGAGCAAATACCCCTCGTGTTATAATCCGTTTAGTGCGACTCACAGGAGTCACAGCAGCAGTTGCTACTTACAGTTCCTCGCTGCTGGAGAAAGAAAGGGGCGGGGCCAATCAGCAGTGACGACAGGGAGGAAGAAAGGGGCGGAGCCAAATGGCCAATTGGCTCCGCCCATTTCCTTAGCATCGCCATGGCTGCGACACTCATCTAACTGTGAGTGTAAAATTAATATTTGGGCTGCTGAAAGTTAGGGGAGGTGGGGGTTAATTTAGGGGCAGTTATAGTTAATGGGGTGTTTAGGGTTAACTTAGGGGCAGTTATAGTTAATGGGGTGTTTAGGGTTAACTTAGGGGCAGTTATAGTTAATGGGGTGTTTAGGGTTAACTTAGGGGCAGTTATTGTTAATGGGGTGTTTAGGGTTAACTTAGGGGCATTTATTGTTAATGGGGTGTTTAGGGTTAACTTAGGGGCAGTTATAGTTAATGGGGTGTTTAGGGTTAACTTAGGGGCAGTTATAGTTAATGGGGTGTTTAGGGTTAACTTAGGGGCAGTTATAGTTAATGGGTTGATTAGGATTAACTTAGGGGCAGTTATTGTTAATGGGGTGTTTAGGGTTAATTTAGGGGCAGTTATAGTTAATGGGGTGTTTAGGGTTAATTTAGGGGCAGTTGTGGTTGATGGGGTGTTTAGGGTTAATTTAGGGGCAGTTGTGGTTGATGGGGTGTTTAGGGTTAATTTAGGGGAAGTTGTGGTTGATGGGGTCTTCTCTTCAGGATTAATTTAATGCTGAGGACTGAGGGTTAATTTAATTAATTTAATAAGGTTAACTTAAGGTTCAGTTAGAGGTAAAGGGGGGCAAACTGAGGGGAATCTAAATCCTGGGGGCAGTGAAGATTAATCCTGTATTTATTTATAAAAGTAGTGTGTCTGTGAACGAGTCTGCAAATCCTATGAGGGCACTATGGCATATCAGGGGGGTATACGGCATACCTGAGGAGGACGGAGTGACATATCTGGGGGTATAAGGCATATGTGGGGAGGGCAGTGTGGCATGTCGGGGAGGGAAGTGTGGCAAGCCTGGGCTCAAATATGCATAACTGGGGGGCAGGTTGGGGAAATAAAAACAAGAAAAAAATTTTATTCTGCCGTTTGTTTTTAACATCCTATGTTACTTTATTAAATAATTTAAAATAAATGAAAAATTTAATTTTTTTTTATCCGATTAATCGGCCAACTAATCGATTATGAAAATAATCGTTATTTGCAGCCCTAAACAGAACAGTAAGATAACATCTAATCTAATCATGTTTTAGAACTGTTCAAAACCATGTAGCTGAAATATATGGAAGTACATGGAAACGCGCTCACATGTGATGTATAAAGTTGGCAGCGGGCCTTTGCCCTAATGTTAAATCTGATATAAAGAATACAAATCCCTGTGTGTTTGGGCAATCGCTGCTGTGTACAATATGAACTCGCTGCTGGGCACCGTGCCTGTAGTCAGCGCGGGTTATATTGCTGACTACAGTGCCATAATTCATGGTTGGGTTGACAGCTCTGATCTGCCCCTTACTGTACTAAAGACTACAGTCACCCGAACACACGAATCGAGGTGTAGAGATCTGCACAGTGTCAGTTACCAGTTAGATGCTCAGTGCTGCGTGCAGTGTACCTAGCTGGCTACTTAGTATATGTTACTATTGAGCTGGGCACTAAGTATATGTTACTATTGTCAGAGGTTGGGCAGACTGGATGGGCCTACTGGTTCTTATCTGCCGTCACTTTCTATGTTTCTATTGAGCTGGGTACTTAGTATATGTTACTATTGAGCTGGGCTCTCTGTAAAGTGTCATTACACAGCTGGATATCCATTGTTTGTTCTTGTGTCATAATCTAGTTAGGCATTGTTTATGGTGTATCCAGCTAGTTACTCAGTGCTGTGTACACTATAAACAATAGGTAATAACTACTGTGTGTTGTAGGTATACTGTTTGTATAGTGTCTGCAAAGCCAAAAACAGTGTCAGGATGTACAAGTAAGCATTCTGTACAAGGTCAGAATTTTAAATGAAAATGTTGTAAATGCATCTCTTTTTTTGTCCCAAGTAAGATAAACTCCTATTGATGATAATCTATTGCAAAATGAATTCCAGTGGAAATAATTCATTTTAAAAATGATTTTTATTGAGTTTACTGATTGAATCCTCCATAAGCGATGGTGACAGATGAGCCGAACCAGATACCAATGGGCCCAATGAGATTAGCCAGATTTACCAACATAATCTAATAGATTGTACTAACGAGAGCAGGGCCGTTATTTTCATTCTTTACCACTATATCTTCATGTGTGTTAATGCTACTGTCGATTTTGTATTTTGACAATTTTAAAGTTACTTTTGATTTCTCTCCCCACTCGCTTCTTTTGTAATAGCACTACAGAACGTGCTGCTGCTCTATAAATATAATGTAATGCTTAGGTATCATAAACACTGCAGTGAGGAATGGCAGTTTTGCTGATACCTCTAATCTTTATAAAATAGGTCAAGTCCATGCTGGTTCACGTAGGTATGGTTTTTATTAGGGATGCGCCGAAACTGAAACCGAAAATTCAGCATTCACTTGGCCGAAAACAAAAATGACTCCCCCACCTGTAAAAAAAAAAAAAAAATAAATAAAAAAAAAAAATACAAATAAAACAAAACAAGCTTTTATTAACCCCTTAACGACAATCCACGTACATGTACGGGGTTGCCGTGCACTGTGATAACGACGATGCCCGTACATGTACGGGCTGTCGTTAAATAGCTGCATTCGCTGCGATCGGCGGCTTTGCAGCATCCACGGAAGCCTCACGAGTGAGGCTGACCGTGGATCCGGGGAGGGAAGCCCTCCCCGGAAGAAAAATGGCCGCCGCCGCACCGATCATCAAATATCGTGGCGGCGGCGGACTAAAACAGCTAAGGAAGCGATCGGAAACGCTTCCTAAGCATAAACTGTGTTGCTGACATGCCTCGATATCGAGGCATGTAGCAACACAACCCCCCCGACCCCCGATCGCCTTGTGGTTGCTCCGAAGAGCAACCACAAGTGCCGTCCTGTGAATGATGTTGCCGTCATTCACACGATGGCATTAATAAAAAACTGAATGAGTTCAGAGGGTCTATCCAGACCCTCTTGAGAACTCTCGAGCTCCTCCTGCAGGTTGAATGCAGGTACTGCATCCAACCATGCAAGGTCAAAAAATTTAAAAAATAAGGTAACATGTAAAAATCTCCACTGTCACCAAAAAAAAAAAGTTTTCAATAAGCAAGTCCTACAATTCTTTCTTCACAAAAATTTCAGCATGAAAAGAGTTAAAATATTGGCATTACAAATGCCCATACGGTGCCTAGTTGTATGAAATGTATGATTTGATGGGTAAATTGCATTGGCCGGGATCAAGGATGTCCCAAATATGGGACATGGGGCAGTAGGGTCAGATGTCTAAATGGCAAAAAAAATATACACCTCACAAAGGCGGCCTTTTACCTCCCAAATAACCACCCAACAAACCCATGCATGTGGGGTATCACTGCGCTCAGGAGATGTTACTGAACACATATTGGGGTGTTGTTCGACACAGACATACACCAGGAGCGATACATTTGTACCTGAAGTACAACGTGTGTGGAAAAAAATACAAAAATTTTTTACTACCATAAAGTTTCACAAAGGCTGGTGGTAAAGGTAAAGGGTTAAAATACCAGCATTTCAAATACCTTGGGGTGTCTAGTTTTTAAAAATATATGACTTGATGGGGTAAATTGCATTGGCCGGCTTCAAAGATACCCGAAAGGGCACATGGAGGGGAAAAATGACCAGATTTGGAAAAATGGTTTTGAAATAGCAAAACGCTACCTGTACTTATTGCCCCATAACGTGTAGAAAAAAACAAAAAAAACATAAAAACATTGGGTATTTCTAAACTCAGGACAAATAGTAGAATGTGTTTAGCAGGTTTTTTAATTAGTTTTTGCAGACGAGTAAAAGTTTTTTGTTTAAAAGGTGAGAAAAAGTTTTTTTAACAAAAATTACCCATATCTTATCAATTTTTTTTTATAGTAAATTAGGTGATATGATAAGAATTATGGTATCTAAAGAAAGCCCTGTTTGTAATGAAAAAAACAATA
Organism: Spea bombifrons; assembly: GCF_027358695.1. Lineage (NCBI taxonomy): Eukaryota > Metazoa > Chordata > Amphibia > Anura > Pelobatidae > Spea > Spea bombifrons. The sequence continues at coordinate 89,731,362 of NC_071089.1, read as the reverse complement.
TATAATATGTGTGGGAGCACGAAATGAGAGAGAAGAAAATCACAGCTAAACAGCAACACTGAAAAATGTTAAGAGGCATTGTCCCACAATATACTACGAGTAGTAACCCCTTAAGGGGTTAAAATGAATAACCCCTTAAGGGGTTAAAATTAAGTAACACACCAAAATTGGACAAAAAAAAGAAATAACAATATTAATATATATATATATATATAAATAAATATATACATCTATCTATCTATATATATATATATATATAATTGTTAACGGCAATCACACAAATCGTTGCCAACGAATTTCATTATCTATTAGTCGAATCGATTTTTATCGATTGTAAAATGAGGGTTTTTTCTGCAAAATACCCCTAGTTTTATAATCTGTTTCAGTGACTCACAGCAGCAGTTACTACTTACAGTTCTTCCCTGCAGTCACTCACTGACGATTGCCCCGCCTAGTTCCTTCTTCCAGTACCTCCCTGCAGTCAGGGGCAGATTGGCCCCGCCCCACAGTGGCATGTCTGGGGGTATAAGACATATCTGGGAGGCAGTGTTGCAAGCCTGGGCTCAAATGTGCATAACTGGGGGGACAGGTTGGGAAATAAAAACAAGAAATGCATTTGAATGTATTCTGCTGTTTGTTTTTAACATCCTGTTAAATGCATAAACCAATTCATCAGAATCTTCTCTATAATCCCCTGTTGCTTCTTGGCTTGCAGGATGTGTGTTCAGTCAAAGCAGAGCACATGTGTGTGTTTGTGTACTTGTCAGCCTTCTCCCATGCTGGTTCATGTGACATTCCCAGAAAATCTATTGAGACCCCAGGCACACATCCCATTCCATGTGACCACTTTCCTCAGGGCTTCTACCTGGTACATCATCAGTTCATAAAAGCTCCTAGGTGTTTTTTTTTATATTTACTTGTTAGTTTATATTGTGTAGTGTGATGGATGTTGGTTAGTGGGTACAGAGGGTTACATTTAAATTTAGGTAGGGAATAAAAAAACAAAAAAAAGATATAAGAATACGGGTGGTTTCCAAATCAGGACAAGTTAACTAATATATTGTTGGTATTATTTTTGCCATTTATATTAGTTGCATATAATTTATAAACATGGAAAACACTTAAAAAAAAAAACACACAAAAAAAGTCTTTCATATATGAATATGGTTTTAAAAATGCCTTAATGGTCCCAAAAATAAGAAAACATGAAAAAATGCTGTTATTGCATTTAATATGTTCAATCATGCAATTAGAAATGCACTTTTTTTTGGTGTGTGTGTGTATAATATATATAATATATAATATATATATATATATATGTGTATATAAAAAAAAATTTAATTCTTAAAAATTGAAACATGTTGAAAACGCCTTCTGCGCATGCCTGCACACATATGTACCAACTCTAGGGCTGAAACAACTAATCGATAAAATCGATAATAATCGATTATGAAAATCGTTGGCAACGAATTTCATCATCTATTAATCGTATCGATTATAAAAAGAGGTTTTTTTTCAGAGCAAATGCTCTGAAAAACTCCTCTCCTTATAATAATCCGATCTCCAACAGAGATCGGATTATAACACCGGAATCCAGATCCCCCCCAACGCTGCAGGGGACCTGGATTCTCCTCACTGTCGGCCGGTCTCTCACTTCCGTCTCTTCCCCCCCCCCATACACCCCTCTGACTCCTCCCCCTCCCATACATCACTCTGCCTCTCTCCCGGCTCCGTTACTGACAAGGACTTTCACTGCAGCTTCATAGAAGCCACAGTGTAAGTGAAGGGCAGTAACGGAGGCTGTCTGTGCGATGCAGACACTCACAGGCTGACAGAGAATCATCCTCTCTGTCAGTTGGTGGGGGTCTGCATCGCACAGACAGCCTCCGTTACTGTCAGTAACGGAGCCGGGTAGAGAAGCAGAGCGGTGTATGGGAGGGGGAGGAGTCAGAGGGGTGTATGGGAGCCACCCTCCCAAACACCACTGTGGCTCCTCCCACTCCCATACGCCACTCTGCCTCTCTACCCGGCTCCCTGGTGTCTAGTGAAGATCCGTTGCTGACAGGAGGCAGAGTGGAGTATGGGAGGGGGAGGAGGCAGAGTGGAGTATAGGAGGGGGAGGAGCCAGAGTGGAGTATGGGAGGAGGCAGAGGCAAAGTGATGTATGGGAGGGGGAGGAGCCAAAGTGATGTGTGGGAGGGGGAGGAGACAGAGTGGTGTATGGGAGGGGGAGGAGGCAGATTGGTGTATGGGAGGGGGAGGAGGCAGAGTGGTGTATGGGAGGGGGAGGAGGCAGAGTGGTGTATGGGAGGGGGGAGGAGGCAGAGTGGTGTATGGGAGGGGGGAGGAGGCAGAGTGGTGTATGGGAGGGGGAGGAGGCAGAGTGGAGTATGGGAGGGGGAGGGGCCAGAGTGCTGTATGGGAGGGGGAGGGGCCAGAGTGCTGTATGGGAGGAGGCAGAGTGGAGTATGTGAGGGGGAGGAGCCAGAGTGGTGTATGGGAGGGGGAGGAGCCAAAGTTGTGTATGGGTGAGTTATAGTGGTGTATGGGGGGTATTATGAATTTCAGGGCATATAAGGGGTATAAGGCATATCGATATTAGACATATCAGGGGGTCATAAAACATCTGGGGGTAAAAGGTATATCAGGGGGCTCAGTTGCATATCACTGGCAAATAAGGAGTATAAGGCATATCAGGGGCACAGTGGCATATCAGTTTGAGAAACACCGGGTTTGGGTTCTTGTAGCTTTTATTATTATGTCAGTAAAATAAGAAGGTGAATAGAGAGAGGCCATTGCAATAAAGAGATGAAAGTGTAAATTGTACGTTTTTTATTACATTATTTTAAATTTAAAAAAATTGCATTTTTTTATCCAATTTAATCGAAAAAATAATCAGCCAACTAATCGATTATTAAAATAATCATTAGTTGCAGCCCTAACCAACTCTGTCACACATACTTACAGGCAGGGAAAGCAATAAAAGCGCAGCTTCGTGCCATTACAGAGCTGCAGAAGCGTAATGTTCCTGTGTGGCTCACTGATATGCAGTGTGCAGTAAGGCCTGAAACATGCATTATTTACTAGTAGGGTTACGGTTAGAAACACAAATACCATTCTAGTGCAAACCCTTGCCAAGATATCCTTAAACAGAAATGGATTTTCAGTGTTGAAAATTAACAGTGCTTGTGCTTATAACCTACGCCTTGGCCTCCTTCCATTGCTGCTGCTAGAAAGGACTCTCTACAGCAGGCACACGGTTTGCACTCCTGTCTTAGGACGGTTTAATCATAAGACAATCCGCCTCATCCACAGAGGATTCTGTAGAGATTGTACACTCTCGAGCGGTGCCCTAATAAGCCCGCCATTGTTGCAAGGAACATTGTATAAGCACAATATAATGCTACATGACCAGCTCATGGGCATGGTTCTCCACCCGTTTCCGTATGTGTAAATGTATATTTGTTACGTACGTTAACCACCTCATTTGAATTGTACGGCGCTGCATGATATGTTGGTGCTTAATAAATAAAGGATAATAAAAATGATAGTTTATTTTTCTTTTGCTCTTGTTTTGTATCTTGGTTTATGCCCTGCGAGGATATTTCTTGCGCGCTGAGGACATCTAGTGGATACCTGCGTTACAAGCACGCTATAACTGGACATGCTTCAGAATATTAAACTATAGATGAATAAACCTATTCTCAGTTCAGCTCCAGTGACTTGCTGTAGCTGATGTCTGTAAAATGATTAACATTATTGTAGGATTTAATTTTTAACAAAGCGGATAGAAATAGAGTATCATTCACCGCTTTTTCCTATCTTCGTAAGACGTTCTCTGGCTGGGGCGATAAGCCGCTGGATGGTTATGTGTAGGGGGAGTTGGACTATCAAATAGTGTGGAGGAGGGTGAGGGGCTGCCAGATAGTGTAGGTATTTATTACTATATGTCATGTCATGCAAAATGTTTTACCTTGTCCTCATTCAAATTTCTTGAAAGTTTACATTGTGCATTTTTCGGTATCCCCTGAATGATACTAGTATTATAATATTGTAGAAAAGCACCCCTCTTTACTCCCAACCCAGCTTCAACAGACATAATAAAGGCTGTAGTGCCTGGGTGCGTTCTAAAGTTAAGTTTGGATTTTTTGTGTAATGAAAGGATAGATATTAAAGGAATGGTCATTGTCTCCTCTTATAGATGGGTGACGGAACTCTGTTGACATCTAACGTTCCTAGCAAAAAGCTACATATTGCTGAAAATAAGGATGCAGTTTGTGGCGTTGGGTAATACGCAGCTTCTTTATGGGACATCAGATTGGACTGATGACATCTGAGGCCCCCTGTGTAAAGCCGGGTACTGCCAAAAATAATGCCACAATTCACTGTCTTTTTGGCATATGGGCCTTTCGATGCCATTTGTTGGTTAAACATGATGTTACTTTGTAACCCATTGTATATCCCTACAGAATATGATGTCACTAAATACATCAATATTAATACTAAGCAAATAATGCAGCCCTCCCCCCCCCAGCAGTCATCTCCAGGTTCCTAAACCTAGCCACAAGGGGGCGCCACTGCACAGGTAGCTGAGCAGGTTTGCAAGTTGTAACATCGACCTATCATGGAGGAGACAGTGGCAGTGAAGCAAAATAGTAGTTGTTATTGTGCATTCGTGTTAGCTTGGCCCTAATTTTGGTTTGTAATCCTCAGCCTTTGACCACGGGTTGTATTGGGAAATTGTCTCCAACATTTCAGTGTCTGTCCTTACATCTGACTTCCGGTCTGTAGACTGTGTGTGCTTTGGGGGCTGATCAGTCTCTAGTGCTCGGCCTCAGTCCTTTGGTTAATGTTTACATGGACAGGGGTCATAACCTTGGATTATCCGTAACAGGTTCAGAGATAATCTGGGATGTCGGTCACAACATTAAATGTAGGTTCCAAGCCCCAGTTTGGATATTGTGAAAACCATGGAAATAGACGGTGTAATGTAGATGGGGAAATATGACAGACTTGTGTATGAATTGGTTCTTATCTGTAATTGTTATTTCTGATGGCTGGAAGTGAATAATCTCTCCTTTAGTGTTCACTCCATAAACACAGCACGTAGCTACACACAGAAAAAGGGTACAAGGTTCCTTACAATGTGCTCATGAGACGGCCGTCATGTTGCCAATTACTATGTTGCATAAGGTTTCTAACTATCTTAATCATTACCAAAGCAAAGGTTAAAGTGTTACATTTAAAACATCCGTATATTCGTTTTTACAAATATCTAGATGAAATTAGAAAGTGTAAATATATCTTTGTAAATAGAAGAAAGATCTCTGATCTTCCCAACTGGCCTATTTACACCGTGGGGGACTGTACCAAGCTTCTATAGACTGCCTTAAATACACATCATATTAAAGCATGAGGACATCTTTAAAGTTTTACGGTATTCCCTGAATTGGCTACTGCACGTTTCACCTTTTCTTAATTTTTTTTTCCCGCTGGTTCCCTTCTCTTGTCTAAAGCCTTACATCTTGGTGTTGTGGCTTCTTGGTTTAGACTACCTTCCAAAGCCTGCCCAAGGGTTCTAGAGCCGTAGGTGACCTATACTATATCCATGCATTCTCCTGCCTTCTAAGAAAGAACTTCATAGCAGCACGCACATGCTCATCGCCCCAAGCAGTCACCTATTATGCCCATATTCTTGTTGATCGTGTATCTGTCCAATCTACAGGATAGAGTATAAAGCAAATACTTCAGTGTTGACTTAAATTTTATAGCTTAAAAACATCAACAAAATATTAATGTTTGAAATATTCAGTCTATTTTAGAGAGATATAATCCACTTCATGTCTTTTGTGTTCAGGTTTGGCAGTTATCATTGCTTCTCGTGGTATTAGGATGTAACAAGTACATGTCACCTGACCTAGGGTAGCATCTAGCCAAAGAATGCTGTTTACATTTCAGCATGAAATGGCCCAATATTTACCATAAAAGAACATGATGATACTGGGGTTTTGCCTTGACTCCTTTAAACTAGTATTCTGTTTCTAATGATGTTTTATTTTCTGCTAAAATTGTAGAACAAAGTTAAATAAAACATTGTATTTTATATATAAACACATTTCATATATATATTGTGTGTGATACATTCAGTCTGTGATTCTTGGGAAAAAAAAACCCGCAAATGATGAAAGGAAAGAATGGACAGATTTAGGTCTTAAAGACGGACTGTCACTCTTAAACAAACACTGGCCACATTTCTGTGTATTATTTGCATCTTGAAACAGCAGCTACTGTTTAAAATAAAACAGACAATTACACTAATAGAAGGTTATAACAAATTCTCTGTGGCAATTGACTTGGTTCCCAAATACCATAAGTCTAAGGCCAACTTTTGGGCTCAGATTAATGACCTGTAGTTAATGACCCACAAAAATGGGGTATTAAAGCAAAAAGCTTACTTAAATAGAATAAGCCACAGTTAATCATGTGGAAGTACTGCAATGGTTATTTTTAAAACCTTCTTATCTTTTATGAAAGGGAAATGTTTTCAAATAAGATTCCAAACAGACTTTTTAAATGTTTTATTGCAGAAATGCACACTGTACTGTATCTGAAAAACCACTATGCTAGTCCCGCACTTTATAACATCACCATATATTATACCGCTTCACTTACATGCCGCCTAACTATTAAGTTGCCAACCCTCTACCTTAAAAAAACAAAAACAAAACAAAAAACATAAACCGGATAATGAATGGAATGGAATAAAGCAATGGCAGCTATGAGAAAGAGGTAGATGGTGCAGTTATTTAATCAGCTGTTTTTTACTCATGAAGTTCTGTATAGCGGGCAGGATAACGGGAACAGAGCATCCACTCAGTAAGCCAGGTATGTGAGCGGCTCCTGCTACCATGACTGCTGCAGAGGTAGAAGTAGCTATCTCCTCTACAGCTGGTGACATAGGTCAAATAACGGGATTATATGTAAAAGTCTCTTACATCTTATTCTTATTCTTACCTTGATGGGCCAAGCGAAGGCTGAACCCCAAACTGTTGTGACAAATGCTGCTCATAGGGTGATTCCCCCATAGCTATTGGGCGATTTCTGGCATTTTTCCAGCTCAGAAGAGTAACTCATCATGCTACAGGATCTTCTGACCAATGACAAGTTTTTCATGAACTTTGCCCTCTCTGCTAGTTATCATTGTTCTTATCACCACTATCATCCTGGACTTTTCCCTGCTGTAGTACTGATTGTTCTGCAGCATACTATGTCTCTATGTAGACCTGAGGCCCTACCCTGCCCATCTCCTGCTGTACAGACCTCACTAACTTCTGGTGCTTAAGCTCTTGCATGCATAGCTCTAAATTACCTCCATCATCTTCTCTCCCCCTGGCTCTCTACCTCCCACTAACTGACTAAGCAAGTGCCTCATCTCACCCCAAGGTCCCAAACCCCACTCCTCACTTACTTGCACCCAGTTGCTTCCACATACTGTCCCAAGCAGTCCCTCAGGCAATCCCGCATAAACACGAGCATTGCAAATCACACGCATTTTAAGGAGAAAGGTTTAAAAACATACAACATGTTTACAAAATGTGTTGTGTTAATGATGACAGATGCAGTCCGATTGCTCTGTAGGGTGATCAAGCTCCACATTGTGCCTCAATAGCATGCTGTACCTGGTGCTGAGATGTGACATCATATCCCAGTAGCCAGCCTAGAGAATGAAAGCATGGAGGAGGCTGGAGAGTCCAGATAAATGCAGTAAGGAACGGCTGTGTCTTGTGGTTTTTATTTTTTTTTTACACATGCGTGTCATTTGAGCCCATAACCTCCAGAGTTCTGAGCCTGTGAGGATACATACATGGTCTGCTATTGCATTTTTTTTCTTTTAAAAGTCAGTTATAAAAAATATAAAGGATAGCATTTTGACATTTTTTTTATTCATTTATGCTCATTTTGGTGATTTCAAAAACAATAAAAAATATGTTAATACTGATATCAATTGTTCATATTATATCAAAACATGCTATAAAGCAGTAAATATTAGCACAATACATTCTGCCAAAAAATATTTTAATAAAAACATATTTAGACATAAAAAATGGTTACTTTCACAAGCCATGGTGGCTATTATGAAACGAATGCCCCCAGCAGCCCCTGGACTATTTTCATGTACTTGCAACATATGCCGATCCATTTGTTTTGTGACACAGCCTGAAATCACATTGACCTCATTGAACACAGCAAGATAAACCAAGAGCGGACTGGTTTAACAATCAGTTTAAGGAGGAAACCATTAAACCCTGCTGGGTAACAGATAAAGAGAGCACGTTGCTAATACCCCAAAGAAGTTCACTGTATTCTACTGGGGGAACCTGTGGGGCAGGTACTGGTAACACCTGTCATCCCAGCTGCTCCTAGAGCCAATGGCAACTGTAGGACAGAGTAGGGTTAAAGCTAAAGGTCCTCCATTACTGTTATCCTGAAGCCCTGTTAACATGTCGTTATATCACAATATACATTCTAATAAACTATAATCTCATTGAAGACATACAAATATTTTAGACACTGATCACCAAGGAGGGAGTTTACAGGAGAGATGAACATTTCCGCTCCCTGATATCACTTTATGAATGGCAAACTGCAGTGAGCTGCTCCTGCAAGTAAGGCTGAGATGGCCCTGAATAATGCATAGTTAAACAATTGAGGAGCATTTTCAGAAATCTCCTACATTATCTATGCATTGTGCAGGGCCAACTCAGCCCTTTTTCAAGGAGAACGAGATTTCCTACCCAGCTAATCCGTTTCTCTTGTCTACCCAATAACTTATTGTTTAGACTTTAAAATGATTTCAGATTTCATTTTTTGTGTGGTTGTCCTTGAATTAGGAAAGACTGACGAATTGTGCAAAATTTCAGCAAAACAGGTTAAAAAGACCTTCCAAAGAAGCCGGTTGTTACACGAAGAGTATTGCCTCTGGCTTTTAGAGACGTTTCATTAAGCAGAGCTCACGTAGCCAACTTATCAAAGGACTGCAGAGTCTTCTAGCATAGCATATTTTAACAAATGTCTAACGCCAGTAACCATAAGTGCCTGTTTGTCGGCATGCAAAAGGTTACGCGTTGGACACTTTTTAGTACTAGATGTCTATCTTTAATCCCTTCACGTAAATGTTTATAGCCTATAGATTTGTAACAGACACGTATTGTGAACAAACAGCTGTACACCATCTAAATGTTTTCTTTAAAAAAAACATTACATTTTCACACCACTGCCGACCATTGCTATGGTTTTAACCCCTTGCCAAATTACCATTCTCTTGGGCCCTGTCTCTGTTACTTTATACCCTAAACAGGGCTCTTCACCAGTCTCATGCATGTATTCTAAACATGTCTGATGGGTTCGACAGAAAGCATAGGGGTAGAGACCTGAGATCTGGATTCACTTAACTCTTCTTGTCCCAGACCAGAACATTTTCAATACATTTTCAGACAACATAACAGACACAATCTAGAAAAGGTTCTTGCTGAAGTCACTGCGCTGACATTTAGTTTGCGCACGCTAAATAAACGATACAGATGTTACTTTATCTCTGTTACTCAGGTGGCTGAAAGAATATGTAAGCCATTTTAGTGAACACTTGGAAAGTGATCTTTTGCACAGGATTCACTAGTGAATTTTGCCATGGAATCCTCTAGATACCCTGCAGTGAAGCTTAACGGTAAACAAAAACAGCACTTTGTCTTAGAAAATAGTGGCAGATGTGGTCTGAAAATATAAGATAGTGTTTATTGACATTAACAACTACTCTCTCGCATCTCTTATGCAGCTTTAATGGAGAAAAGTCTAAAATATTAAAATTATTATAAAATCTAAAAATGTAAAAAAAATACTTTTATCCTTATAATTAAGGAGAATGCCGCAATATAAAAACAATACCACAAAAAAATGTACTTAGTCAGCCAAACATTCCCAGCATGGATACATACATAAACAAATTCATTTTTAGTAGTTATTAGCCTTATAACAACACCAGGGTTTAAGCACAGACGCATGGTACATGGAAGGACGTCGTGTAACACGTGACACCTGCAGCTCGACAAGAAGCTTTTTTTGTTCTGTGTTCAGCCAAACCGCCTGTAAATGCCCAGATCTAAGGATAGCGTCACATTTACACTTTTAATAAAGATATAAAGCCAAGTCTAGCAGTGATTGGGTTGCGCTTACATGCGCTTGCAGTTCAACCTATCCATGACTTAGTGAGGAAGAATAATGCATAGATTCAGGTGTAATCTTCAAGGAAAGCAGAACTGCACCGCGCCGAGGTTAGCGTTAAGTCTCTTATTAGTGTTAAAGCATCTCCCTGCATTCTATTGTTACCACTTTAGGGTAACAACTAACATTTCAAAATCAGGGACGCAATCCGTGCTAAAGTATGCTTAATTCTGTAAACCTTCAGTATATGGATAGGGAATGCAACGGGGAAATCTTTGTTCTACATCACGTGATACTCTTATTACTGAAGCAAATGTTCTGTATTTAGATTGAGGGTTTTACCGTTATGAGAAAAGGAAAGGGCGTAAGCAATTATTAAGCTTTTTTTTTTGTAACAGTACAAAATGTGTGAAAAGCACAGCCACGGCAGATCTCCCCGTAATTTCAATGCACAATTTGGTCTCGGTCATTAGTCACTGCCGGCTATGGGTTGAATAACCAAGCTGCTTCTCCCAAAATACCCCCCAGCTTCTCAAAATTGTTAATTTTATTGCTTGACTGTATTTTCTACTTTCTGCCTAGTTTACGTCATCTTTATCCCATACTGTCTTATAAAAATAGGTATTTATAAATAAATGTAATGCTCCGTTTACCCTGCGTCATATAAAACAAAATTCTGAAATGCAGAAAAGTTAGGTTTCCATAGTTATAATCCGATCTTGTAAAAGTTAGGCGTCGGTACTAGTTCCCAAGTATTCCATTTCAGTGGCTTTGAGTCCTTTGCGCGTGGCGAGTTTATTCTTACGGAACTCAGCCGATATCTCCTCAAATGACTTCCCTTTGGTCTCAGGGACTTTAAAGTATGTAAACACAGTGAAGCCGAAAAGCAAAATTGCGAAAATGATGAACACGTAGGGTCCGCAGGCTTCCTACAAACAAAAGAAAATCATCATGAGCAAACCAATGAAGTAGAGATTAAGATTAAGCATTAAAATTGTACGTGGTATGAGGCACGCATATTCAATTACAAATGATCCAGATAAGAATGGAAAAGATCGAAAGAGTTTCTAGATTATGACATTTCAGAATTTGCATGTGCTTGGTTAATACTTACGGCAATGTACTGAAAGCACATCCCAATGATAAAGTTGCAAGTCCAGTTGCAGCACCCAGACACGGCCATTGCTGCAGGTCGAGGACCCTGACTGAACAATTCAGCGACAATAAACCAAGGGATGGGACCGGGACCGACTTCAAAGAAAACCACGAAAAGGAAGATGGCAACCATGCACAGATAACTCATCCAAGCGTACTGACTCTGGGGAGGAACACGGAATAACATGCATACAAGTTACTTCACAATGAAGACCTTTATCAGCTATCTCACAATTCCAGTTTTATGTTTACTGCATAACCCACAACACTAACAAATTTAATATCTTGTGTACACAAAATACTTCCCGTAACAGATGGATTAATACTTTTTTCACGACTATATTAACTCTACTAGTGTCACTTTTCTCTTGGCATGTAAACGAGCCAAGTGGTTGAACACGGATTGAGCGAAGCGCTTAACTTGGTGATGCATTACACAATGTCAAACTTTACAGAGATGTACAATCCACCTTGTTGCGTTATGGCCTAATTGTCTCTTTACAAAGGAGAAAGTAATTGGAGTCTCTAACATCCACAGGCCCTCATGATAGTTATACTGAGAGATCTTCCCTGGAAGTACATTTCTCCTCCACACGTTGGCCGCGTTGACAATAAATAGCTAATGTTAGAATTCACAGGTTTGTGTCCGCTGAAACCAGCATGGAACAACCCCAGAGGTGCAAGATCAATTATTTCATTATGTATAATAAGAATGGGTGATATGGAAGCCTCGGGTACGTGGTGCCCTCGACAGTAGAAAATAAGGAGGCAAATTCACATACTCTGGGTATCTGTACAATGATGAGCTTGGTTAAACATCTTGTTACACTTACCAGCAATGCTAGCGCAATGGTCATGATAATAGCACATATACACATGCCTCCGAGACCAACCAGATAGAGGGATCTTCTTCCTGCTCTTTCTACCAGGAACACCTGCGACACAACAGCGGGAATTTATAGATAAATTAGCAATCCGTTATTTGCATGGGATAAGCTGCTCTAGTGCAGAGTTTGTAAGTCACAAGTTCTAAGAGTCCTAACAGATAAGTGAGGGTCAGATGAGATGAATCACCACCCACTTAGATACTCAAGCTTTTGCTTTTCCGAGAGCTATATTTTGTGGCTAAAACACAGTGAAACACAAACGGAACACGTTTTACTCTAGTGCCATGTGTTAACTGCAACTCTTACTAATCTCTTAAGTGTTTCCTATGACCCCAGCCTGTCTGATCAACACTTAAACTCTCCTGTTTAAAACACCAATTCATGTTCACATAATGGTTTGGCTGAGTGTAACATACACATATCATATGCATGTCTTTATTTACAGCAGAACATCAGCTTTAATAGAGGAAAAAGAGACAGAAATAAAAATGTTCTGCTCGAATAGTGCAGATCCCATGTTCTGGTTTCTACTGCTTTTCTATTCAAACATTATCTAGTCTGCTGGTAATAAATAACCCACAAGCTAATGAGAAGCCCGATTTCATAGCTGTCAGCATTTGATCTGTGTTTGACCTTGTAAGCCTAGATAAAATGAAATGCTTACAAGCCAGAATACGCAAACTGCCAGGTGAATTTACTAATGTCAGCAATGTACCAATTTCAGCATCATTCTCTCTATGGCCATGATTAATCAAATAATGAGACGGCTCACCTACTGACTGAGTATTGCAGTATGTTTGGGATCGGATGCTGTTTAAAATATTGCAAAACTGCCCAGTGAAAATTAAAATATGAATACTCATGGCCAGCCCTGCCATAAGCGGCCACCTTGGAATTCTGAGCTGCTGGGGCGAGCTGCCATGAGGTCCTTTCCTATGCTATCAAACAAGTGGATGCAGAAGAGGTCGCTTGAGACATAAGGACTGTTAATATTGGCAAATGTTGGGCTTTCTCATATACTTGAGGTGCAGGATGCAGTGTCATCTGCCCTTAACAAACATGGTGGAATACGAAGGTAGTCCACTTTACCTACATCAAACCATATAAAGGACGTTTTTACACCCTCTATACTCCAAGATTGACTCCAGAATTTACTTAGTTTCTTTAAGGTGTATACATGTTGGTATTCTGGTAACCTCTCTTGTTGGTAACACTTGTTAATCTCTGCTTCTGATTTATGAATCCACATTTCAGTGTTTAATATCCTTCCATAGCCCAATAAGGTTAACTTAGCTCTAAGATAAGCAAGAAAAACCTACAAAAAACATCTGTATACACACATAGCACCTAGTGAAACAGGATACTTGAGGATTCTGATGCAGGCTGCTTGCAAGATACCAAATACACAGTATGTTTGTATCCAGTTTCCATTGCCTATTTAACATATCACACAGCTTAGTTATAATGACACAAAGTAATATTTACTGTTTATACCATCAGACATTTTATTATTACTCACCGACACAACAGTGAAAATTGTGTTCACCGCACCAACTCCTATTGTTGCATATACTGGTTGGCTAATTCCTGCTTTTGAAAATATACTTGTGGAATAGTAAAATATCTGCAAAAAGAAGCACATTTTTACAACTAATTGTAGATTGAGGTTCCACGTGCAAATATTGGGCATCGTATAAAAAAGAGATGGTAATGTATGGTTTGAAAAATGGTTTTATCATCTTAGCAAATAATGGAACTGATGTCCCTGCTGATTGGATCAGTCCATCAGTTGCTATGGTAACAAAATCCCTTTTAAAACATTACACCAGACCCACTAAACGTAACACTTTTTTATATTTGAAAAAGAAAACAATTTAGGAAATAAACAGTAAAGTGAGTACATGTGCATCTTTTCCGTGTTTATATTTTGGGGAACACCGGCACAGGTTATGTGTAATTTAGTGTGTGATGCATGGAATATTCTAGAAGTTGAGACCTTTTATTAGGCCAACAAAGAAAAATGATGTAACTGGACTTCAGAGATCTCTTCTTGAGATGAAGAAAAACAAGAACTGAACTGAACTGAACTAACTGAAGCTTTTCTGTGTTGGCCCAACAAAAGGTATCAAATTTTGACTAAAGTCTCCATTTCTTTTTGAACTATTACAGTAATATCTGTTTTAGTTATCATGGATCCTACTTAACTCTGAGGGATGGCAAGTTTAAAAATGTTCACCTAACGATCCTAACTACCTACTGTTAAGAGAGGAAACACTCCAGAATCTCCAACACCCTCAGAAACCGACAGTGTGTTGTACCTCTTTATGAGTTCCTAAACTTGGTGAAAACTTGTGGCATCTGAAAACACTCAAAGTTCCTCCAAGTTTAACAACTCACAGAGGCGTCAATGGCATTTGGGAGTGTGTGAGACTCTAGTCAAGTTCCCCCTTTGAGAAGGACTCAGTTTGCCTGTGACTGAAACATAGAAACAAATAATTCCACAGCAGATTTAGCCCATCTAGTCCGCCCATTTTTCCTAATGTAAGACCCAAGTGTTCCTTGGTCTTGTCTTAGATTCTGGATGGCTTTATGTCTATCCCATGCAGACTGGATGTCTGATTTGACAAGGCGATTTCTTCCCCTCATAACTCCAGTTTATTAAAAACAGCCTATAGCCACATTACTGGTGAATCCTGAGTGGCAGGCAGAATATTTGCTTCCCCTGTTAGCTTTTACTCACCCCATTAATTCCAGAGAACTGCTGAGAAATGTGAAGCACAATAGAAACCAGAAGAGGTTGTCGGTATTTTGAGGATTTAAACAGCTGAATAATGGACACCTTCTTCTCACTGGCAGCTTCTTCCTTCTCCTTCCTCATCTCCTCAATATCTTTTGTTGTGTCATAATATTCCCCCCTTATTCTTCTCAAACCTGTATTAGAAGTACAAATATGCTCAGGTGAGTTGGACCTACAGTATACTGACATTGGACCCAGGCACATAAGAGAAGAAGAAAAATAATAATGCAATTCTGGAATGGGAGAACCAACAAGTTAAAAGCAGGTTCCATTCAGCAGATTTCCCTAGCGCAACTCTAGCATTTTACAGATAATGATAATGACAATCCAGAACAACGATGAACTCATGACGTAACATTTCACATTCCAACTTGTCTCCTTGTATTATTCATTTTATGTATTCTTAAAATACACAGCTCCTTTACAGACACTGCCTGAATAGGAGTTAGTCTAGCCCATGGCATAGCAGCAAGGCTTTGGTACTTTAATCAGCTACAATGCTAGCCTCAAAAGTACCCTAGGCCATCTACAACTTTGGTTGTTTACCTACTTATTAGCCATTTGACATTATCTGACCTTGCTGCAGGACGCATCTGGTCATATAATTACTAAGGAATTCTCATCCATTGTGTTCCCAGTCAGTTTGGTCTTTCTCTTTTTATGGTAACATAATGAAAGAGGGCCACAAAGATGACCAGGTAATTAGAAGACAGTGGCTATATACCAGGGCTGGACTGGGCTGGACTGGGGCAGGAAAAGCGGCCCTGGTACTTGAAGGCTAGCACCACTGAATGCCACGCACTTTCTCTAGCGCAGCGTGCTCCCCTACTTATCCAGCCCATGGCTACGCTTTTTAAAGTCAGGCCTGCCATATACGGTTAAGTCTAGAACAACTTACCAAGAGTTAATCAGCCATTCTACACGCAAAAAAAACTGCCATCAGGTGACTAAA